>NC_088203.1:58299926-59499926 GCF_037126465.1 Ornithodoros turicata
TTCAGTGTGGAAATTGACGGCTGCATTTGCACGACAGACTAGTACCCATGTTGATGTCCGCCATCCTGCTTTTACAGTAATGACTGCCCTCCTGTGACCACACAGTTTCTTCTTGTGTTTGAGTGTTCAGTGTAGAAATTGACGGCTGCATTTGCACGACAGACTAGTACCCATGTTGATGCCCGCCATCCTGCTTTTACAGTAATGACTGCCCTCCTGTGACCGCACAGTTTCTTTCTGTGTTTGTGCGTTCAGTGTGGAAATTGACGGCTGCATTTGCACGACAGACTAGTACCCATGTTGATGTCCGCCATCCTGCTTTTACAGTAATGACTGCCCTCCTGTGACCGCACAGTTTCTTCCTGTGTTTGAGTGTTCAGTATAGAAATTGACGGCTGCATTTGCACGACAGACAAGTACCCATGTTGATGTCCGCCATCCTGCTTTTACAGTAATGACTCCCCTCCTGTGACCGCACAGTTTCTTCCCGTGTTTGAGTGTTCAGTGTGGAAATTGACGGCTGCATTTGCACGACAGACTAGTACCCATGTTGATGTCCGCCATCCTGCTTTTACAGTAATGACTGCCCTCCTGTGACCGCACAGTTTCTTTCTGTGTTTGAGTGTTCAGTGTGGAAATTGACGGCTGCATTTGCACGACAGACTAGTACCCATGTTGATGTCCGCCATCCTGCTTTTACAGTAATGACTGCCCTCCTGTGACCGCACAGTTTCTTCCTGTTTTTGAGTGTTCAGTGTAGAAATTGACGGCTGCATTTGCACGACAGACTAGTACCCATGTTGATGTCCGCCATCCTGCTTTTACAGTAATGACTGCCCTCCTGTGACTGCACAGTTTCTTTCTGTGTTTGAGTGTTCAGCGTGGAAATTGACGGCTGCATTTGCACGACAGACTAGTACCCATGTTGATGTCCGCCATCCTGCTTTTACAGTAATGACTGCCCGCCTGTGACCGCACAGTTTCTTCCTGTGTTTGAGTGTTCAGTGTGGAAACTGATGGCTGCATTTGCACGACAGACTAGTACCCATGTTGATGTCCGCCATCCTGCTTTTACAGTAATGACTGCCCTCCTTTGACCGCACAGTTTCTTCCTGTGTTTGAGTGTTCAGTGTGGAAATTGACGGCTGCATTTGCACGACAGACTAGTACCCATGTTGATGTCCGCCATCCTGCTTTTACAGTAATGACAGCCCCCCTGTGACCGCACAGTTTCTTCCTGTGTTTGAGTGTTCAGTGTGGAAATTGACGGCTGCATTTGCACGACAGACTAGTACCCATGTTGATGTCCGCCATCCTGCTTTTACAGTAATGACAGCCCCCCTGTGACCGCACAGTTTCTTCCTGTGTTTGAGTGTTCAGTGTGGAAATTGACGGCTGCATTTGCACGACAGACTAGTACCCATGTTGATGTCCGCCATCCTGCTTTTACAGTAATGACAGCCCTCCTGTGACCGCACAGTTTGTGTGTGTGAGTTTCTTTCTGTGTTTGAGTGTTCAGTGTTCATATCATAATAATACTTATGATTTAGCATAGACAATACATATGTCAGTCTACAGCATTGTTGCGTTTCAGACCTATCAAATTACTTGCACACTGCATTACGAGGTGGAAAAACAGCATGACAATAACAACCGTCACCTCTGATGTGCACATATTTCACAGTACTGGTAATTGTGTTGCGTGATTCTCTTTTCACCAGTACATTTGCACATTACATGTCCGTCCTTAACAGTTCCTCCTTTTCATGATCCCCTATGTGTTACCTAAGTGTAAGAAATTGCTTTTCTTACCTCAGGTCACACTCCACGCCCAAATGTACAGCAGTAATTTCCACTTCTCAGTGTTGGTCATTCTCGTGCCAGTAAGAATGTCAACAGTACTGCTCCTCTTCATTCTAAACCGGCCTATAGAATTCCACTCTGCTGCGATATAACATGCCACATGCAATAGAGCTGTGTCTACAAGCACAATGTAGGAAATATTTATTTTCCCCATTGCACGTGCCATTGGATCTCATTATGCCCTTCACAACTACACTAACGTGGAAATGCATAACAAGCTTTATTGATTTAAAGGTCAGATATGCCGATTTTGAAGTGCCGCAGAACTGAGCGATACTCGCGCTGTGTGTTCATTACCTAACACTGAATATGTGTGCGAAATATCTTGCTCCAACTGTTCGTAGTTTTTTAGAAAACAGTTTTTTTAGTTCCCACGCCCGGCCGTCAGACCGTCGGCAAACCCTGCGCACGGGCGCACCGACGTCACTGCTCTCGGTTTATCTGGTTTATCTGTCTTTGGCTTGGCATGCACTCTTGGCTTGGCCGCTTGGCTTCTTTCGTTTCGTCCTCTGTGCATCGTACATAAGCGAACAGCTGTTATGTTATTGCTAAGCCGGAAACAAAGCATGTGAATATTTTTTTTTGGCACGGCGTCATTTGGAAAGTGCACTTCCTTGTTCTGACCTTGCCTTTTATGGGCTGGAGCGATATGCCACGGCGAAGTTGTCGAAGATGCGACGGTGCTACGTGCTACGCTGTTAGAACAATTCATCGGAGCATTCAAGTGTTACCTTTTATAAGCTGCTAAAAGACCAAGCAGTGCGAAGCTCTTGGCTGACAGTGGTGCCTGCTAATTTCCACTGCAAGGATTTCGTCAACGAATGTTATCATAGGTTACGCGCGACTCCAGAGGCAATTTGGAATATCGGCACGAAATCGTCGGATGAAAATCTGAGGTGCCCGACGCACAACATTTTGAACGTGCCACGGAGGATCAAGGCAAAAAACGAGAGCAAAAAAGGTAAGTCGAGGTTCAGATACAAAATATAGCAAGCCTAATGAATCGATTGTGCAGCTGTCCTACTGCGCTTACTCTGATATAACCACGATTAACAACACAATAGTATTGATAATCTAACTTCTGAATTGTCACAGGTGCACGCTGATGGCGGAAATGAAGCATGATCTGGCTTGCATCTGGTGCATGAAGAAATTGCTGGCACGTTAGTTGCAGTCTACCTCCACCAACAGGTACGATTCACCTATGTTCAACTTTTCATGTGCACTCGCATGCAGACATCTTGACACCACTTTTAAATCTGCCCTCAAAGTTACAACCTGTGCTTTCAGGGTGGAAAACAAAGGTCGCCATTCCGATTAGCTGCTATCTCCCAGTTCAAGCACTTTTGCTGTCTGGACACTGGTTCCTGTGGATGGGCTGTTACAAGCTTCACTGTCTGATATAGAAGGTACGTTACATTAGTTCAGTTAATTTGTCTTTTGCACATTTTCGTTACTGTTAGTTGGATTACTGTTGGACATTCAATCCTTTGACACACAGAAGCTGATGTCGCCTCTGATAACGTTTTAGAATTTTCAGTGTCATCAACGTCCATTGAGGAAGGTGCCTTTACTATCTGTGAACCTTTAATTGAAGAATAGCCCAGAATTCATGTTAACATTGTCTACTCTTATTAATTCACTGTCTGTGTTCTGAGAGCTTAGAAAAATCGAAACTATTTATTTTTCACAACTTCACACTGGATCTGGTACTGGCTTGTAAGCTAAAATACCTGGATTCTACAATAATTGTGTTGAACTTGGTGCATTACCGTGGGCAATGCCACATTCACTACATTTTTAGTGGGTCTGGTGCACAAATACTGTGTGCATACTGCATACATACATACTGTTTGATAGGCAAAAATACCTGAGGAGTGCTGTGTAGTCTTTTTACCTAAAGTCCATACTCTTACTGCAAAGTCACAGTACGTAGAACAGCAATGTGCAGGTATGCTGCGATAGAGATTCACAACAGAAAGAGGACTGTTGAGAGCATCTAAATTTTAATGAGACGAGACGTTCGTGCACAAGGCTGCTCTTGTTAATGTCTAACATGAAGTTACAAAATCCCGGAATATATAAAACATGTTGTAATGTAGAGAGCGAGGGTTGCTACAGACATAAAATAATTACACAATCATATATAATAAAATAAAAAGGGGGTACAACTCCCCCCTCAACTCAACTCGACAACTCTATAACTCTACTTATTCTCTACCTTACAACATGTCATATATTCTGGAATTTTGTAACTTGATGTTAGACCTCAAGAAGTACAGCCTTCTGTGCGAAAGTCTTCTTTCTGTTGTGCACAATCATTATACAGTAAATACGACTATCCATTTCTTGTCATTAAATGCTTTTTCTTTCTTTTTTTCTGCAGTGATGAGCATCCATAAGGACACATGGCAGAAAGGGAATCTCTTTGAGATGACAAACCCTCATCATCTCATGAGGATACAATGGTTGACGAATGGTTCTCAAGTACATCGAAACTTCAACAAATAATTCATGAAAAAGCCAGTCAGTGCTAGCACCAGGAATTGAACGTGGACCGTCCTGCTACCAGTCAGAAATGTTACATTTCAGGCACTCATTGACTTTTGGTGCATTACTTGTTGACTTTGTCCCAAGGTGGAGCTCGCCACAGCTCATTTGTCTATCTGTTAATGTTGTGGCGTGTGTTGCGTTTTTCTCTTTGTGTGTTCCAGACTCAGAACGGTTAATTTGGATCAGGTCAGGTACGTTTCATTTAGACATGGCAAACATAAAGTAGTGTTTCTCAACACAACTTAGCAGTGGCCTTCATGCATTACTGCCACGGCCATTAAGCGTGAATGGAAGGCTGCACATTATGCATGATGTAAAACCCCAAGACTAGGAACACGAAGGGACAAACACAAACACGTCCCTTTGTGTTCCCTAGTCACGGGGTTTTACATATGCGTCATCTTCACCAGCTCACTTGCTTCCTAGCCATTTTTTCTGCACATTATGTTCACTCTACTTCGATTGTGTGCTATGTAATCTTGTTCAAGTTCTGTCAAACGACGTGTAATGCTATAAAAAAATTCAGTACACTGTTTATGTGGGTTGAATGGTAGCGCATAAATGCAGAAAGGGAACTGTCATGTTATGGAAAGTGTTTACGTATTGTACATTTAACTACTAATTTTATTGGTTAGCTTTCGCCGGCATATGATGTCAAGCCATGTTATATTAATTTGGAACATGTTCTTCTTAGTAGCCAGAGCGGCTGACACACATTGAGAACATAGCCCGTGTGTGTTTGTCTTTTCCACCGCAGCCCTTGGGTTTCCTCCCTGATGGCTACACATGTCAGGGATAGGTTTCAGAACCGGTAGTTCCCGCCAAGTGTGAATTACTTTTCAGGGGATCATCACGCTGGCAGATGAAACATATCGTTTAAATTATTTGCAGGACAGGAATTGCGTAGCTTCACACAAATACTACTACTACGACGTAAGAGTGGTTTCAAATCTAGTTTTTTTGTATTCCTGACATTATCGCACGAGATGTAGTATCCACTATGATCCTTTATATGGGGGGTATGTACAGTGCAATCAACAGATGCTATTTACAAATCTGTGTTTTCTACTGTGTTGAAATGGGGTAGTTTGTATCTGAGAGATATAGTGAAACACAGGCAGCCAAGGACAGACTTTTGATGCCCTCGAGAAACACGGCAACACATTGCAGGGATTCTGGATGCTGCATAAATTTCCAGAACACACAGCTCAAGGCAGCGGTTAAATAACAAGTGGTTAGAGAAACACAAGACAGTTGCACGTGTAAGCAGTCTGCTGTTGGATTTGCTTCTGTCTGAGATACGTTATCTCAAAGGGAACGCACGGACACACTCCGAATGATACTAGGGCTGCCTGTGAAATAGAATGAGGAGAGGGGAAGATATATAACCCTTTTTTCTTGTCTGTTATTCTATTGGTTAACTTCTCATTTGCTTAGCAGCATATATGTGTATATTCCAGAGTCTGCTAATAAATATATCAGTTGAGAGATAGCAGTCGCATTGCAGATGTCTCATCCTGTCCTTGGCTACTTGTGTTTCACTATGGCCATGCTTGCTATTGCAAACACAGAAAACAAAAAAAGACAATAGAAAAACACGAAAAGAGCGACCTAAAAAGCTGCCTGTGCTAGTGCTCACATGGAGGAAAGGCAATGAGGTAGCATGTTCCATTCATGAACTGTGTATAGTAGTACATATCACAACGACAACCAATTATTCAGATTTTTTTTTGAAGTACTTTGTTTTTTTTAGCTTTGTTTGCACAGTCTATTATTGGAGCTTTATGTGACTCCCCTCTTGAGCTACTTTAAGATTGCTGATGCTGTGCAGTTTGTTAATTTTGAAACTGTACTGTGCTGAGGTACAAAAACAGAATTGTCATATCTGCATTTGAGCACATAGGAATAATTTGTAAGTACTTTCCTTGTTGACATTAATATTTGCACCAGGTCACAACATTGTTGATTGATGGAAAATGTAAATAAATATATTTATTTGCTTGCCAAACAATGCACAAATGTCTTCTTTTCTAGTGAGATATTCCCTGTTGACCGGAAATAAATGTGGAAAAGTTAAAGGGGCCAATGATGGTAGAGTCTAGCATTGCTTTTTGCCACTTCACATATATTCACTGTTGTTCGTGTGCACATGAAGGAATAGGAAGGTAGAGCATGCACATAAAAAATTTCGTATGCAGCCACACATATGGTTCAGAAGATTAATTAGATGATGTCCAAGCATATATAATTGTGCTTCATGTGCAATGGGTATGCTAATGGATTGCTTCCATGAAGCCTTTTCATTTATTTTTTTATAAATTCTTTTTATAAATGTTATTTTTATTTTATATAAATTTCATATTGTATACTTATATTTTTATAAATTAAAAACTCAAATTACACGGCCCCTGTAAGTGTGTCCTTTTTAAATGGTTTGGTAACGTGTCTGAAACTGTAAAGGTAAGAGGCCATCGAGAATGCTGCAGACAAGGTTGCAACTTACATATTGCTTATCATGTCCTACATACAAAGTGATTTGTACAATAATTCCTGAGTACGGAATTAATTCCGAGGATGGCCAGTGATGTCACCCGGGACGACAAGTCACATAATTGCCTCTAACACTTTTACACCCCATGTGCTGAGTTGTGAATTGAAAGAGCACTCTACAGAAGGATAAGGTGCACCTGATTTCTAGTATATATGTTATGCTCTAACTCTTCAGACACCACATTTCTAAAAACACAATTTCTAAGTGGCAATATGTGCTCTGGTACTTCTTTTGCGTCTGCATAGTGTGCAACCACATGGCTACTGGAGCTTTCGTGTGCATGTTTTTGTGCGACGGTGTTCATTACAAACAATATCCAGATGTTAGACATAAAAAGCAGTAGTTTGTAGCGTGCCACACAATGCAGCGTGGGGGTGCGATTCAAAGATTGCTTCTAGAAAATGCACAGAATCCCACAAAAAGTTTAAAATGTGATTTGTATTTCGTTTTACGTCTCTCGTCGTTACATACCATCGTCGACGCTGTTGCACATTGAAAAATCGTACGTAAAACTTGTCCCATAGTAGTATGCGGTTTCTCAAATACACAGCACAATTTTTTCCTGCAGGAATAAAACGCTGTCGGCATTTTCTTGCTAACACGGCTGTCGAAACGTCAGTCTCTACAATGGGCAAGTGCTGTAAAGGCGCTAACGCAGACGAGACTTGATACAAATTGTACATGCTCACAAAACACAAACGACGAATTCCAATCACAACATCGCACAGAGGTTGGTTCGCGAATGAGTTCGCAGCTGCTGCACTGTTTACTTATCGCGGAACGGTGGAACCCGGCTGTCCGCCATCTTCAAGCACAGATACGTGAAGCCGCGAGAAGCCGTAGCTGAAATCCACTGGCAAGTACGAAGGCGCGTACACGTCACAATGCCCGTTCGGGTGCATCTACGTCATAAAAATGGCTGCGCCCATGTGTGTTTCGGAATGAATTATCTATTTTTTTGACATGGTACTGTACCGAACTGAGAGAATGAAGGTGCATTTTGGGGAGAGCTGGATGTGGGCTTTCAGAATATCACAACCGTTTCGACTATTTGGGATATCGGCATAGCTGACCTTTAATGCAATGAAACTATTCAAAAGCAGGGGTCGGAACCGGAACTGAACCGTAACCGAAAACCGCAAAAAACCGTTATTTTTTGCCGAACCGAACCCGAACCAAACCGTAAACATTTTTTCTCTCTCCTTGAACGAACCGGAACTGAACCGAAAAAATATGATGCGGTAACCGGTTCGCGAGACGGCAAAAACGCCTATACTTTCCTCTCGGCTGCCGCGCATAAGCTCTCTGCATCGCTCGGAATCTTGCCGAAATTATAGAACAGACAAATTAATAAACTAAGAACTGGTTAGTCCATGTACCTCCTACAGCTTCACCTTCAAAAGGTTCATGACATCCCTGTACATTTTTGTAACTCGATGTGTAAAAAAAGATGAGCTACACGACGGCTACATTTTGTATTATTGCATCGGCGGCTTCCTTTCATTCAGCACCGCAGTGTGAAGGCGGCATAAATTTTAATAGTTCACAGTGACATCCACAAGCAACGCAGACCTCTAGCGACGAAGGGAAAGAGGCTGGCGTGTGGTCCAGAGCATGGAGGAAGGGAACACAGGAGCGGTCTCCCGCCCTCTTTTCAACGGGGAGCGTGCTGGCCTGCGAATGGGACTCTGAGATACTCCTATCTACCACGTGACCGTTTCTTCCGTTTTCTTGAGAAATTGGCGATAGCCTTTTGCAATGGAGTTCAATGGTACGCTGTGCGTCATTTCCCAGCATTTTTCAGTACAGTAAAGGATGATCTGCCGTGAACTGCATGGTTCTCTGTCGAGGGAGTAAGATGTAGGAACCAGGAGCAAGACGTCGCCGGAACCTGATATTACCTCTCACATGTGATACACTAATTAGCATAGATAGAGAAGTTACCCGTCTCGTTACGAGTTAAGTTACTGTATGAAAAATGTAACTAAGGTAATATTCAAGTTCTTCAGCCTGAAATGTAACTCGCAGTTCCTTAGAAACAAGAACGAGTTACTTCGAAGTTACTTCGGACACAAAATAGCACTACGCAGCTGCTGGCCGTGTGAGCAGTTGAGTTCAACGTTCAGCTTTCTGTGGAGGAGTGCAACACGCTTAGATCGTCCAACAATTCGAACGCTTTGCATGTTAGTCCCTGTGGGCGCACAATGGTTCAGCTTCATTTCAGTGGCAGCTGTTACTTTGACAAAGTTACCTGAAAAAGAAACAAGTCCCTCTTAAAGTTACCACGGCATAATAGGGTTCCGGGTTTTATTTCTGGGCTTTACCGGAGGATATTTTTCGGAGTTTATTGGTTTTTCGAAGAACGAAGTTTTTCGGTGTGCATGATTTACAGCTCAGTTAATATCCGACATTTGGAGAAAACTTGACGGCGCACGCACGGTTGTGCAACGAAAACGCAACACTAAAGACCACAAGCTTAAAAATACATTTCGTACGACGCACACTGAAGTGTTCCGCAATTTCAAATGCACCCTTTCCGTGTACTGTGGTCACTGTTATAGCAGTGCTTACATACGACACCCTCTACATTGAGATCTCGGGATGATGTGAACTCATCGAAATCAGAGTACTCTTTGACGTAGTCCCAGTGCAGCTTTCTTTTGCGTCCCATCTTCTCGTCAGCATTGCAACTAGTTGTCCTTCCAAAAAGATCACTCCGTATGACATCGGTTCGATGCTCATTTTAGTGCTTAGGTCAATGTAGGACAAGGATATAGGGAAACAGACTGGGGAAAAACACGGGCTGTGAATCCTCAAAGTGGTCGGTATGACCGCGAAAGAAAACGCTAGGTCGCGGAGACCATTATCAGGTTCCGGCGGGGCCGGTATGCGTGGTCATGCAGAAGAAACCCAGGACACAAAAGGAGGCCAAGAACAATAACACGGTTATCCGAAAAAAACATCTGCCAAGAGGAGTTTTTCGTATTAATCCGAATTGCTTAAAATTTCACCGGGCTATATGTTTTCGGATTTTTTCGGATAAATCCGACAACCCGGAACTCTAGTACAAGTTACTAACAAAAGGAACTTAGTTACAGTAGCGATTTACCTCGAACTCTGCTGATTAGTATAACAGACGTAAACCGGTTCGAACCGATAAACATCGGTTCAAACCTTTATTTTAGCTGCGCTGAACCCGAACCCGAACCGAACCGATAACCCTGAACCGGAACTTGAACCGAACCCCAAAAAATAACGGTTCCGAGCCCTGTTCAAAAGCACGAGGTACAGGCACAGCTGTGAGAACACAGTGTGAATCATGGTCACAGGTATGTATTGGCAGTAATCACATCCCAGAAGAATGTTGCTCTGATAAAATCTGTAGCTTCCTTTAACAGGTTTCTTGTGTTTTGTCTCTTGCTGAGGCAGTCTATAAAACCACATCTACTGTTAGCAAATGAGAAATAAGCATAAAAGCAAGTAGTTGTCACCTTGAATATTTTCCAACGTCACAGTGCATCATAGTCGAGGAAATGTTGGTTGTTGGCATATTTGCACTCCCCTTCTGGTGTGGTGTACTGGAAACAGTAGAGCACACATTTTAGCTACACATGTAGTTCATATGCTTCCTTATACAATTTTGAGACCTTCACTTCACTGTGGATAATGTCCTAAAACGGCAAGTTTTAGGAGACACAATTTTGCACGCTGCTGACAGTGGTATATCGACATCCTGACTACATCAGAGGCTGCTTTGCACCCTGCTGTTGTGTTTATATGCTCCTGCGGAGCCTCTAATTTGTGCATACAAATTTGTCGGCACAAAACACTGCTGAAAATATATCCTTGTATATCGCTGCGGGATATTCCCTCATTTACCTTTATCGAATAACCAAGTCTGATATCCTAATGGCATGCGTTTTTGTCAAAATTACTCGCAGTCGACATATACAGCAGCACCCTGCATTGAACCTTATAAGCATAAGCAGATCTTACCTGTACAAAATTGTGGCAAGGGACATGCTCATAGCGATTTGGCATTCTTGACAAGCAAATCAAGCCTTCAAGGGGATCTAGAGCTTTCTCCATACGGTGCCTTTTCCAGAGTCAGACCTGAAATATTGTTCCTTGGTCATGCACAGGGACATCCAACATATACCGCCAGGTACTCTCAAAATACTATTATTTTGGAACGTCACTCTATTAACATCTCCAAGGCGGGCTACATGTGCCATCCTCCTGTGTAGCTGAAAAGCACATGGAGAGTTAACTGCTCCATAGAACCCCCCTTTTGTGGCCTCCGTGTAGTTCAGCAGAAGCATCAAACTTGCGAAATCACACGTTTTGTCACTCACAATAACCGAAGCATTATGCACCAGCCCCATACGTCAAACCCAGCAACATCACACTACGAGGCGCTACAAAACCAACACGAATGCATACAATATAGTGTAGTGAGGTATAACAGAGGCACTTATGAGCTGTATTAAAAGTACCACGGATAATCAGCGTCGTTTTGGTCGCTGGAGGTAACAGCTGTGTGCAGCGCCGGCGCCGTACAACCATACACCATCTGTTAGCTTTGGATCGGAAAGTGACTTGTGTCTAGCTGCCAATGTTGACACCACTAACTTTGACGTTCTTGGTTTTAAATTTTTGGAGCGGATTTCAAAATTACACACCATATTGATCATTACCTTTTTTGTCGGCGGCGGGCGTATTACTTCTATCGCTTCACTTCGCTCACGAGTTCCTTACACCGTTCTTTTTGCTTAGTTTGTGCAATTTCGACTTGAAAACTAGGCAACATGACCTAGCAAAAACAATTTTTTCGGTTGTTTATCGAAAGGCTCATTCACAGCTGCTCCGCGCTAGACCGGCTTTAAACTACCTCCACCCCTAGTCTAAGCCTGTCCTATGTAAATACATGGGAATTAGACCGTCGCTAGACCGCCAGGTTTAACCCGTGTGAACGGTGAACGAAATGAGGCATTCAGGGCAAATATTGATTCCAGTGTGAGAACGTCCGCCTTTCAAACACTTCTAGTAGCTTTACAAATCAAAACTTACCTGAATTTATCCGAAAATTTTCCGGCGAACCGTAGATTAGGCCTATGCGCTGCGCACACAAACTCCATGGAAGTCGCCATGGGCCTCACTGCAGACGGGTTAGACCACCGGGGTGGTTGTTCGTGATTGGCGGACGAAGTACTCACGTGATCAACTTAAACCAGACGTCACTAAAGCAGTGGCTAAGTGGGACTGGTGAATACGGGCAAGAGACTTTGAACTGGGGAAGTCCTGAAAGCTCCAAGTACCAACCTTAAAGGGACGGTCTCGTACCCCCTGCCTCTTTCATAAAGTGTACCATTCGATTGCCCTTTGTTGAAAATGAAATACTGCTAATTTACGCAACAAAACACGCCACAGTTATTAAATACCGAATTAAATTGATGAAGATTGCAGAGCATGCCGCGATCTGTGTTGGCAACAATAAGAACGGTCACGTCGCCCTGCGGGTAAGTCCATGATAGGATACAGAAATCGTCTGCTTTTGCGCGTGCTAGTGCATCGGCATGAGCAGACGATCTTCAGAAGTTACTGGGCACCGCGGCAACTCTCGTACATTTTCTTTCAGTTCTCAGGTGAAAAACGCGCAATCTAAGTAGTGGCAAGCATGGTGGTTCAGAACAACTATGTTAATCCTCAGAAACAAGTTAAAAGTCGCAGAACAACCCCATCCACAATCACAAATCTGAAGTCGCTGGCCATCGGCGCGCGCGGTCGCATTACAGCTCCGACCAAAAATATATTACGCGCGCTTCCATTACACTCCTCGTTGTACACTGATCTTGCTTCGAAATGAAGTGTCGCTGACGACGTACATGGAGAAGGAGAACGTGTTTATTTAAAAACCGCATTAAATACTCGCAGAAAGAAAACACGTGACTGAGCTTCCACGTATCCGATTGTGCGCCACATTATGGGAGACCCCACAGTCAATGCTCGGACTACATTCTCCGCTCGCGGAGGTATATGCCTGAGTGTCCCCATTTCGAGAGCAAAGGGGATTACTCAAACCAAGGTGCTTCTGCAAGTTACAATTACCATGACAACGACGACGCACCCGCAGGCCGACGTCATACGTGACGTATGCATGAGAGAGGCGCAGCTTTCGTCGTCTGCTCTTACGGCACGTTTCGACAAATTCCTCGAAAACGACTTCGTTATTCCGAATGAAACTTTGACGGTTGTATGTGTACAGTACTCGTGAAACTAGTTTTGGCTAAGTTTTGGAATCGCCTCGGCTGTACGAGACCGTCCCTTTAAGCCGAGGTGGTGCACTGTATCCAGGCCAAGACCTACTAAATAGAGAGAAGACCTAACCACTACGCGCTCCTCACCGGCCGCCCTGGCAGTACGTAATTCCGACGCTGCCGCGAGGAGTGGCGCTGCTAAACCACTGTCCTCCGTGCACGCGTGTAGCGTGTAGCCTGCCCATCACTCGCCGTGGGCGTGTTTACTTCCGACTTTGGCATGCTGCTGTCGTTATCAGCGCTTGTTAAGCAGTTGTAATTGTTAGTTTCACGTGTGTTAGGCTGTTACGTGTCACTTGGTGAACTGTTCACATGGTCTACTGTTGCGTGCCCATCTGCAAGTCTGACGGGAACAAGGTTCGAGATGAAAAAGTTTCGTTTCACGAGTTCCCGTCGTCCGGGCTTCGTGACGCGTGGATTAAGGCTATTTCAAGGTCTGGTGAGTAGCATGCTTCTGCTTTTCTAAAGTACAGCCCCTTCTCCCAAGTGATTGCGAGCGCCTTGCTAACGATAAGGAATCTTATTACACATAGGCCGCAACAACGAGCTGTGGCGACCAAACGACCGATCCCAGGTGTGCTCGCGGCACTTTATGCCCGAGGACTACAAGGAAGGGCTGAAGATAAGAAAGCTCAAGCCAACAGCCGTGCCTTCAGTTTTTCCACAGTACCCAAGCTACAAGCAGCCCTGCCCAAAGAAACCACGAAAAGCCCCAAAACAAAGGGCAGAGAATACTGGGGGACCAGCAGAACGGCAAAAGTAATGTTCGCACGCTTCTGCACCGTATTTGTTTAACGCTTAATAAACTTTTATGCAGGCGCTCCTAAGGTGCCCCCAAGAGACAGCCTCTCCAAGAAGCAGATGAAAACAGGGACCCCACTTTCAATCGGCTGCCCCTGACAGAGGTGGAGTGTGACCCAGCAGAAGGGAACTGTACTGGTGAAATCAGTAATCCAGCACTAGCGGCTACAACGAGACCACGTCGACAGATATCATCACAAACCAACCTCACAACAAAGAAGCTGAACCAAATGCTGACAAAGATTGACACCTTGGCACGAAGGTGCCGGAAGCTGAAGAAAAACCTCGTTGAAGTTCGTTTAAAACTAGCATCACTCGCCAGAGAGACGAAGAATCGAACAGGACCTTGAAGGAGAACAACGTGGCATTGCTCCTGGTAAGAATGTCATTGCATGAGCAGTACGAGATCTGTTGCAGTGTGCAATAATTTCTTCTCACAACGTTTCTTGTACTTGCCAGGAAATGGCAAGAGATGGTGACCCCGGTGCACTTTTCCTCAAAGAGCAACTGAAACATGAAGTCCAAGAGACCACGTTGGAAAGAGGAAACCTTGCGCCACTGCATCCTGTGGTATGCGAAGTCCCCGTCTACATATTGCCTAATAAGAGGTTCAAAGCTCCTGAAGCTCCCAAGCCGTTCCACGCTGAAAAGGTACTTGGGCTCGTGCACTGGCAGGGTTGTGACATCCATGATCAAGCAAAGACTCCAGAAAGAAACCTCACAGATCACCTGTGAACAGGTATCTTCCAGCATGTACAGTTATCTATTACCAGTTATGACCAATAATTGGTTTGGATCTCTCATCTTGGACGAGATGTCTATCCGGCCAGGGACATTTTATCAACGTCAGGCTGATGAAGTCCACGGGCTGGTATCAGTTGACGCGTCTGGCTCTGCAGGCAGTGGCGAGAAAGAAGTTGCTACTCATTTGCTCTGCTTCATGTTTGTGGGACTCTCTACACATTACAGGTGTGCTGACGGAGCTATTCTCGTCATGGACACGATTTCATCTCGTAATACTTATGTTTCAGGATACCCGTTGGGTACTTTTTTACAAGAGCTCTGACAGGCGCAAAGCTGCATGAGATTGCAATGAAAGTTCTCCAGAGCGTGGAACAGGCAGGCTTCAGGGCACTACGCATTGTTGCTGACAACCATCCTACAAACACCAAACTCTTCTCTATACTGTCTGGTGGACCAGTCTGTCCTATTATTCAGTACGTCCTTTCGCAGAGTCCATTAGAAAAATGGTTGTGTTGCAAAACTTCCGTCTTCTCTGCAGGCACCCACTCGATGAAGAACAACACTTATTTTTGTCGTTTGACTATTGTCACAACCTGAAGAATATAAGGTCCCAGTTCCTGGCAGCCAACCGATTGTTCTGCAACAATGGAGAGTTCATTGACCCAAAGTACTTGAGGGCACTTCTGGAACTCCAGCAGAAGCAGGTTGGGTTTAAGCTGGTATGAGGCCTGACTCGGAAGCACCTCTTTCCTACGAACCTCGAGAAGATGAACGTGAAACGAGCTGTAGACGTGTTCAAGCCGGAGGTGAGATATATATTGCATGTAATACTCGGGGCAAGTATGGAACTTGTGATTTGTTTGATCCAGGTCACAGCTGTGCTGAAATACCTACGAGATCATGGATCAGAAATTGGGGTACCTGGGTTCGAGGGCAGCCTGCCAACAATAGAATTCCTGGACATGGTCTTCAAGTGGTTTACGCTCCACAACATAAAAAGCACCACTTTCCACGTCTTCAGTCGTGATCCAACAAGGATGCCATTTTATTGTGCAAATGACGAGCGGTTCGTGTTTTCATCAATCAGGTACTTCCCTTTTCTTTCACATCAGCTAACATTCAGGTGTTTTGTCTTAGGCTGTCATGGCTCGAAGAAACGTTCCTCGAGTACATTGATCACTGGAAAGAAACTGCACCAGCCAAGGCAGCCTTCTTGTCCCCTGCAACCTACGAAGCCTTGGTGGTTACAACGAAGGCAGCAGTGTTGTGCACTCGCCACCTGCTCACTCGCGGCTTCAAATATGTTTTAACATTTAAGTACTCATCAGATGAGGTAGAATCTTTGTTTTCTGCAGTGCGACAACTGAACGGGTCAAACGACCAGACAGATGCATATGCTGCCCTTTCCGCACTACAGAAAATTGTAGCAATAGGCCTCCTAAAGCCTTCTCTGAATGCTAATGTCCAAAACACTGACATTCAAATGACTGGGCTTCTCAAGAGTAGCTCAGCTGCCACTCTTCAGTGCCCTCCACCAAAGGCAGAAGAACTTTTGCAGCCGTACTTTAATGATCTTCAAAAGAAGCCAGGTAAGAGGAAAGATGCAATAATTTTGTGCACGCATTCTGAACGTTGTTGTTTCTGCAGTGGCAGCACCACCCGGGCTAAAAGCATCCACAATATCGCTTATTGGCGGCTACCTGGTCAAGGCTGTGGAAAACAGAATGAAGTGCGCGGGTTGCTTGGTTCGGCTCAAGAGTGAAGCAAGCGACGGACCGACCGTTGCAATTATCAACAACCTCGATCGCGGTGGGCTATCATAAACCCAGTTTAGAGTTGTGGGCTTCTTACTTAAGCTTGAAGAAGCAGCAAGTACTGTGAGAAGCACGCTGTTGAAAATGCAAAAACCGCTGAACTGGTTTGTTAACAGACTCGCTCCTGTTGTAATTGAAAATCCACTGTTCGCATGCAGCAGCGATAGCAGTGTAGCACATAGAACAGAGTTGGCAAAGCTTGTCCTAAAAAAGTTCGGAAGGCCATATCTGACTAACATAACAGTCGATATAGCAGCAGAGAATGCAAAGAAAAAAGTGCAGAACAAACCTCTCTCTCGAAAAGTGCTGAAGTTGTAAATTGATGTGGGTTGTTGAGCATGTAGTCTCTTGTGAATATAATTTTCATACTCTGAGCTTGTTTGGTCTGTTATTGATTTACCATGTTTCGTCTTATTATGCGGAACTAGCTCTACGGGTACGAACTGGGAAATCACTTGCGTGTCATCGGACCGCTAATTAGTTATCGCACGGAATCCACCGCCGTATTTATTTACCACAAAAAGAACTAGGTTAACCATCGCAGCATATTTACGTCTAAATATAGGCAAAACATACGATTTCGTTGCTGCGAATGCTTGTTTAACGAGCTGAATTACGCTGATGTGTCGGGCATTGAGCGCGATTTCATGGACACTCCGTAAACAACTGCTTAAACGCATAATATGGTACTGGCCGCAGAGAAAACGACTTACAGTCGTAAGAGAGTCACATACCGTGTCGTACCGTACAGTATAATGCGAATGTTTGAAGCAAAAAAGTCTTAAACCAGCGTTATCTCGGGACCATCGTGTAGTCCACCGCCCAAAAGAACAGAGGGCTTTGCGTGCCCCCTCGCGAACAAAAGTTTCAGTGCATTTTTGGGGCGGGAGCGCGGAGTGGTTAGGTCTTCTCTCTATTTAGTAGGTCTTGAACCAGGCATTTTAGGGCAGAAGGCCGTGCTGAACCATTAAACAAACCTTGATAGTCAAACTTGGAGCGCACAGTGCTCGTATATATGCGATGAAGGGTCTCACGATCGGCACCCCAAGACCTGTGCGACAGGATTTTCAAGATATTTAAACACTTGAGGCCCTTTGCTTTTAAGTTTTTGATATGCGCTGAGAAGGTGAGCTTTCTATCAAAAGTTACTCCCAGGAACTTGTGTTCATCCCGAACGGCAATATCCTGGCCACTCATTTTGAGTGTGAGTTCTGGGAATAGACCCCTAATTCTTGTAAAATGAATACAAACCGTCTTGCTCGTTGAAAACTTAAAGCCGTTTTCACACGACCACCTGTCTAACTTGTTAAGAGTCAGTTGAAGCTGTCGCTCGCAAACAGCCATACTTGAAGCTGAGCAGGACATTTGCAAATCATCAACGTACAAGGAATACTTGACTGATGGCGGCATAACGCTTGCAACGGAATTCACTTTCACTATAAACAGTGTAACGCTGAGAACGGAGCCTTGTGGGACCCCGTTCTCCTGCAGGAATGGGCGAGACAGTGTAGCTCCCAGTTGGACCCTGAACATACGTCCTTGAAGGAAGTTTGAGATACAACGGAACAACCTACCTCGTATCCCAAGGAGTGCAGGTCTCTTAGAATGCCGTATCGCCAGGTTGTATCGTAGGCTTTTTCGAGATCGAAAAATATGGAAACACAGTGTTGCCTCCTAACAAATGCTTCTCTTATGGTAGTCTCTAAGCGCAGGAGGTGATCTGAGGTACAACGGGAGGATCTGAACCCACATTGGTACTTGTCAAGGCATTGATTTTCCTCCAGGTAGTATATAAGCCGAGCATTGACCATGCGCTCGAAGGTTTTTCCAAGGCAGCTGGTCAGGGCAATAGGCCTCTAACTCGCTGGATCCGGAGCTTTTTTGCCAGGTTTGAGAAGAGGAATGATGGTCGCCATTTTCCAGCTGGTAGGCAAGGATCTTTCTCGCCAGACAAGATTGAAATAATCAAGAAGGCTTTCTAAAGAGGTAGTCGATAAATGACTGAGCATAGAATAAGTGATACGATCAGGGCCAGGTGCTGCGACTTTACGGCAGCACAATGCTCTGAGCAATTCTTGCATTGTAAAGGGCAGGTTAGAGGCACACCTATCACCTGTGCCACTTGAAATGTTCTGTTTTTCGGCATGATGTTTAACTCTTAAGAAGTTATCAGCGTAATGTGAAGAGTTTGACACATTTGCGAAGTGTTCACCGAGAACATTGACTTGCTCCTCCATGTTCTGACAAACAGTACCGTTTACCTGCAGTAAAGGAATAGAAAAACTGATATAGTCACCCTTAATTTTTCTCAACCGGTCCCATATTATTTTAGAAGGGGTGCTTGAGTTCAGGGATGACACAAAATTATTCCAAGAATCTTTCTTGGCTTGACGTCTTGTCCAACTCTCTGGGGTATCTGTGGGGTATCTCCTGAAAATACCCCACGCCCGATTTGGTTGCTTGCGAGTCTTCTCGCAGTCACTCGTTCACCATGGTTTTGGGCGTCTTGGAAGGTTACCTTTTGTTTGTGGAATTGACTGCTGAGCAGCATTTATAATAGTATTTGTAATTACAGTGTTTGCCTCGTCAACATGAAGATGTTGAAAAGATTGGGTCAAGATATTGGCCTCTTTGGTGAAGAGGTCCCAGTCTGCCTCTTGTAGTTTCCACCGAGGCGGGCGTGTTGCAATGTTGTTGGTGGGGCCACGAAATGTGACAACAATTGGGAAGTGTTCGCTACCACGCGGGTCATGATCCACTCTCCAATCTAAAGAGGAAAAAAGGGAAAGACTGCAAAGAGAGATGTCAATAGCAGAGAAGGATTGTGTTGCAGAGTTTAGGTAGGTTGTTGACCCTGTGTTTAGGAGGCAAAGTGACCTTGAAAAGAGAGCTCTCTCAACCATTTTTGCACGGCTATCAACCTTTGCGCTGCCCCACAAGGGATTATGCGCATTGAGGTCGCCTAAAATCATCATGGGCTGAGGGAGCTGGACAATTAACTTTTCAAACTCTCTCTGACCGACAGAAGTTGAAGGAGGAAGATATAATGAACAGACAGTGATAGTCTGTTCAAGACACACACGGACAGCAACAGCCTCTAGGTCTGTTGTTAGCGGAATACAGCAGGTACAGAGCGAGGAAGGGCAATGGCTACACCACCCGACGAACGTGTTCTGCCTACACGATCTTTTCGAAATATATTGCGCCTACGAAAGGGATTGAATTTTTTTGGATTTAAGTAGGTTTCTTGCAGACAGAAACAAGTTGCATTGTGTTCCTCAAACAAGTCGTTAACGTCATCCAAGTTAGAAAAAAAACCTCGTCAATTCCACTGAATTATGGTGCCAGCACCCATTAGGAAGGTTAGGGAGGAAAAAAGGAGCAATAACTTCGTAATAACTTGGATGTGTAACTTGTAGTGTGTGGGCATGAAAGTTGAGTTTAGGGAGGAGTAATTCTCGGTGGAGGCATTTTCGGTGTCTCTTTTACTTTCTTTCCCCTACCGCTGCTAGCCGTTTTCTCTCTTTGTTCTTTTCCAAGAGAGGAAACACCTGACTGGCTGGACGACGACTTCTGTGACAGAGAGTCATCGTCCTCCGCCTCCATGCTTTGTTGTGTACCTTGAGACGAGGCCTGTGTGGCCCCGTCCCAAATAGACTGCATACCTTCAGCTTCATAGGAAGCTGAGGCCGTCTCCTGGCTGCTCATCTGGCAAGCCAGGGAACTTTTAAGGGACACTTCCGTGTCCTGCGTTTCGTGTTGGGGGGTGTGGGGTGGAGGCTCAGACGTCTGAGTCCCCACTGAAACTCTGAGTGGTGCCACCCCCCTGCGCACCACCTCAGAGAAAGTACCCTTTCTTTGAAATTCAACCTGTGCCTTCGCCGCCTTGTATGTTATGTTTTGTTCTGCCTTTACTCTCAAGATTTGTTTCTCCTCTTGCAACGTGGGCACGACCTCGAGTAGACTGCATGCCCACCCTGACAGTTTGCGCACTTTAAGGCATTTTGGCACGAGTCAGAAGAATGGTTTGTCCCTGCACATTTTGGGCAAACAGCCTGACCTCGACAGACCTGCGAACCGTGCCCAAACCGTTGACACTTAAAGCAGCGTCTCGGCTTGGGGACGTACGGGCGTACTGGGCAGCTGACATAACCTGCTTTGATACTGGAAGGCAACTTATGGAGTTCAAAAGTGAGAAAGACATGTGGTGTAGGTATTTCTTTTCCTTCTCTACGTATGATGATCCTCTTTGCGTCGATTACCCCATGGTCCTTTAAGCCCGCCGTCATCTCAGAGTCAGAACATGGTAGTAACTCACTGGCAGATATGACTCCTTTCACTGTGTTCAAGCTACGATGTACTGTGACAGAAACTGGGGTTTCTCCAATGGTCTTTAGTGAGGAGAGTGCTGTACTTTGTTGCCTAGTTTGTACCTCGACCTGTATGTCTCCGGTGTTCAGTTTCCTGGCGTTGTAAGACTTCCCGACTATTTGTTAGAGTGTCTTCGCCACAAGAAATGGGGACAGCCCTGCAGACGACATTGTTTCATTCTCTGCATGGATTACTAGGAATTTAGGAAACCATGGCTCTTGACCGCTTTCAAAGAAGCTCATTGCAATGTCTTCGGTGCGGTGCCGCTTTGGGCGCCGATCAGTTTTTTTTAAATTTGATTTATCCATAAAGAGTGAATGTTGAATTCAGTGCAAAGGGTGTGTCGGCCACCACCGACCCCAACCAAGGGAACGTGTCTCACACGTTAACACTTGCCTGTGCACTATACCCAAGTGCAGCTTCTGGAGGGTGAAAGACTGCCCAAGGTTGACCCTTGCCGCCAAAGAAGGTGAAAAAGAAAATGGAGAGGCCGAAGAACTAGAGAAAGAGAAAGCAATGAAAAGGGAGATGTCGACTAGCTGAATAGTCCTGGCCGGGCCTTCCAGGACCACCCGACTATGGGAAGCAGGGGCCAAAGCGGTGTGTTGCTTTCCCGGAGGGGCCTAAACAACCTCCGGGTCCACTCAACCACCAGGATCCCCCTTTCCCCAGACACGGGACAGCCACGCACAGCTTTACGTGGGGGTCTCCCTCCTGCGGCGACCCAACCGTGAGTGCAGGAGGAGGCTACTGCGGCTGCTGCCGGGCGATGGGGGCGCCAAGTTCCCGACGCCGGGGGGTATCCCCTGACTGTTAATGCATAAGAAGATGCTAAGTAGAATCTCCGTCGACTCAATGACCACTCGTTACATTCCACGTAGAGACTTTCGACTCGCGAGGTGCGGAATGCTCCCAGTACCAGTCTCAGACCCTGGTGGTGAATGGGGTCTAGACATCTCAGGACAGATTGACGTGCTGAGCTATAAACCACAGAGCCATAGTCAAGTTTGGAGCGAATAATTGATATGTAGATTTGGTGTAGATTGCTCTGTCTGCTCCCCACGACCTGTGCGACAGCACTTTTAGAAGATTTAAGGATTTCATGCATTTTGTCTTGAGGTATTTCATATGAGACGAGAAGATGAGCTTTTTATCAAAAATAACACCTAAGAATTTGCACTCTGACTTGACTGATAAATCATGTCCATTCATTTTCAACGTGGGTTCGGGTGTTATCCCCCTTACTCTGGAAAATGGAACACATACTGTTTTGTCTGGTGAGAACTTAAAACCATTTTCATTGGCCCATTTGCTTAACTTGCTTATGGTTAGCTGCAACTGTCTTTCGCACCGACCGGGGTGAAGGGAACTGCAAGATATTTGAATATCGTCCACGTACAAGGAATAGCTGACAGAAGGGGGGATGACCTTTGCAATGGAATTCACTTTAACAATAAAGAGGGTGACACTCAGCACAGAGCCTTGTGGGACACCGTTTTCCTGTATAAATGGGCGTGGTAAGGCCGTGCCAAGTTGAACTCTGAATGTTCTCCGTTCCAGAAAGTCTCCGATGCAGTATAGCATGCGACCACGGATTCCAAAAGTGGACAGATTTCGCAAGATACCATAGATTCCCTAATACTACCCTAATTCCCTAATTACCCTAATTCCCTAGACAACGATTCCCTAATAACTGTGTCCAGCCGCACGAGATGATCAGTAGTTGAACACGCAGCCCGGAACCCACACTGGTAACGGTCTAGACATTCGTTTTCCTCAAGGCAATAAACGAGACGATTGTTTATCATACGCTCAAAAGCTTTTTCCAAGACAACTTGTGAGTGCTATGGGCCTGTAGCTTGATGGATTTGATGGATCTTTCCCTGGTTTTAAGAAGGGGATAATGGTTGCAACCTTCTAACGGGAAGGAAGGTGACCCTCTTTCCAAACGACGTTGAAGAATTGAAGAAGGCCCTCTAGTGATTCCCTTGACAGTCGACAGAGCATTGCATATGTGATGCGGTCTGGTCCAGGAGCTCTGACTTTTGATGATGATAATGCTTATAATAGTTCAGTCATCGTAAACGGCATATTGTATGCATACTTGTCACCTGTTTCCTTTGGAATATTCTGTTTTTCAGCTTGCTTTTTGATTTTTAAAAACCCATTGCTATAGTGTAACGAGCTTGAGATGCTTTGGAAGTGTTCACCGAGCGCGTCTGCCTGTTGCTCTATGCCCTGACAGGGTGTACCACTTATTTGCAGTAATGGAACAGAGAAGCTCGCGTAATCACCCTTGATCTTATTGGGTCTGTCCCATACAAATTTGGAAGGTGCGTTATTGTTTAGGGATGATATAAAATTCTACCACGATTCCCGCTTAGCTTGCCGTCGGGTCCAACGTGCTTTAGCCCGAGTTTTTTTAAATGTAAGTAAATTTGCTGCAGTGGGGTACCTTCGGAAGACTCCCCAATTTTGTTCTTTGCGTGTAGTCTCACAGTCGCTCGTCCACCAAGGCTTGGAGCGCTTAGGGAGGCGACCGGATGTTTGTGGGATTGACTGTTCAGCAGCATTTGTAATAGTGTTAGTGATAAGATTATTGGCATCTTCTATACTTAAAACTTGGAAAGATGTTAGGATATTGGCCTTCTCCTCGAAGAGAGTCCAATCGGCCTGTGACAGTTTCCACCGAGGTGGACGTGTACCTAAGGTATTTGCGGTATTATGCAGTTTCAGGACAACCGGAAAGTGGTCGCTACCCCTAGGATTCTGCTCTACTGCCCAGTCAATGGTTTGAAACATTGATGGGCTGCACAAGGAGAGGTCGATGGCAGAGAAAGATTGGTTAGCTCTGCTTACATACGTAGGACTTCCTTTGTTTAGAAGGCAGATAGACCTAGAAAGTAATATGTTTTCCACCATTTTTCCTCGCCGGTCGACTCTCGAGCTGCCCCATAAACAGTTATGGGCATTAAAATCTCCCAGTAAGAGAAAATGCAGCGGGAGTTCGTCAATTAAAGTTTCGAGAGTGTTCTGAGCAACCACAGCTGATGGTGGTAGGTATACGGAACATACAGTTATGACCCCTTGGAGACATATTTGAACGGCAACTGCCTCGAGTGCTGTTTTTAGTGGAAGGTGCTTTGCAGGGAGGGTAAATGGGATGTAAATGGCATTAATAGAACATTTAAGATAAGCGATAAATAATAACGACAGTACATGTTTCACCCCTCAAAAATATGTTTACATGTGTGATTCCCTCAGAAATAAGCATGCAAAAAGAAGGCTACCCCGGCAGTGGACAAAAGCCAAGAAAAAATAAATAAATAAATAGCACAGAGCACATCTAAAAAACCATGACTCGAGCGATGAGTGCCTTCTCCCATCAAACAGTGGCTCACCGTATGTTATGGCTCCGTTTCTTCATTTTCGAAGTGGATCCTGTAATCACATCCGGCGGGCGCTGATAAGGTGCCGTGCTAAAGTTGTCATGGTGACCTGCGGAAGTCCTTCACGGCAAGGAGGAGGAAGCCCTAACCCAACCTAACCTAACCCAACCAAGCCTAACCCTTGTCTTGGCGCATTATGGCCTTCGTTGCTTATGCGCCAAGAAAACCTGAATCATCATCATCATCAACCTAACCCAACCCAACCTAACCTGAAGGAGAGCACCCCGAACATGGAGTTAGCGATTGAGAAGTGCGGCGTTTACAAAAATAGGATCCCCTAGCAATGACTCCTCCAAACTCCTCCACGGCATGTCACTGCTCTCCGTGTAGTAGGTATGCAGATACAGTATCACGTAGATAGGACCCATTCGGGTGAATTTCGCGGTTTTTTCGTCTTCTACGTACTACTTTTTAAACTGGTGTTCATTTTCTGTGGTAAAAGCGCTGAAATGAAATCTATCTCGGATGAGACTGGCGGACGAAAGATGGGGTGGTGGAGTCCTCAGAGCGAAAGTTCGGGGGGGGGGGGGGGGGGCAGAGCCACCGTGAAAACTCGAAAAGCGGTGGACTGTTCCCCCTGCCCCCGCATTCCGATTTATACCGAAACTAAACAGGAGCAGCTTTACAAGCTAGGGCTCCGGAACGAACTGACAACAGTAAAAAACGATAAAGAAAGAAAAGAGAGGAAGGAAGAAGCAAAAAAGGTATTGTAGCCATCAACGGAAGGACGAGGGAACACGTGGAGAAAAAGAGGAGAATAAAGTGATTTTAGAGGCCGTGGCGTAATAGAACGGTTCTCTTACAATTTGGCGCAGCCGACTTTACTGAAATGTGGGTTGAATTCTGCATAGAAGGAAAACCTACGGCACCACTCGTTACGAGGTGTACCACTACCGATGGCGAACAGGTAACCATACCTGACCACAGCCAGGCCGGCCTCGTCCGCTACCTACTGAACAAGACTGAGGCGGGGAGCATAGACGATCTTCTCCAGCGTCAAGTCGTCAAACTTAACATGAAAGCAGATGATTTCCAGCAGCTCATCCCGCAGGCATCTAAGAAGAACGAAGAGCCTTCCTTGCTTCACGAGACAAACGGACAGTTAGATATGAAGACTGTCATAACCCTCATTCAAGAGCAACAAAACCAGTTGTCACGACAACAACAAGCACTGACCGAGCTTTTGGGCAGAGCGTTTGGAACCGAGAGTCTTCAGCGCGAAATGTTCCGACCAGAGGCCTTCGACGGCCACTCGCAGAGTCCTGACACGTGGATCTCCTTATATAAGCACGCCTGCAGCCGAAATCAGTGGACTTCTGACACAGCCAAAGTAGAAAATCTGCGGCCGTTCCTGACGGAAGTTGCAAGAAGTTGGTACGACCTTCGTATTCTCGCAAACAAGACCTCCACATGGCAGACGTGGAAGGACAGCTTTCTAAAGTCGTTCGGTGAGAACATAGTAGACAGGTGGAACGACGCCATTATGCATAAATATCAGAGTGGGTCAATCGTCGACTATTTCTTTGAGAAGGTCCGTCTTCTTCAACGAGCAGAGTACCACCTCCCAGACAGTTCTCTTGTGGCACTGGTGCAGCATGGTCTTCCTCAGGATCTCAGACAGCTGACACAAATCCGCGCGCCCCAGAACCCCGAAGAGCTCTTGCAATGCATCCGGAACTTGGGCATCAGGAGTCAAATGCCCCCAGCTCAACAGACGTCGGGTTCGATGGATCATCACAGAAACTCTCAAGATTTCAGGAGGTTTTTGATGTGAGGATAAGAACACCTCCAGATGTACGTGTTGCATCAAACCGATCGTTTCGGAGCAAGTTCCATCTCCGGAGTGTATGTGTTCGATGTGGATTCAAATAAGTCTCTTGTAGTGCAAAACAGAGTGTGTCATACTTGTCAGAAAGATATTGACATCATCAATATTAGTGAGAAGCCCTCGACAATTCCACTGAAGGATCACCATAATATAGAAAATGAGAAACGTGTGCACAAGAGGCGTTTTGTGGTAGGGAAGAGACTACTGTGTAAAGAAACTTTCATTATTTCTTCTTTGGGGGCATTATGGGCTGCCTCGGAGTTTTTTTCCGAGCAGCCGCGAGTTCCTTGGGCGATATATCGGGGAGTGAGCCACTCCCTGAAATACTGCTCTTAGGCTTTCTTTGAGATTGTGAGCTCACGCTCGCGAACGAGCCTTGCGAGCTCGTGTCATCATCGCACTCCATGGAGCTTGCCTCCACGGTTTGCGATGAAGAAGGTGGCGCCTGTGAGAGTGACGCCACAGAAGAGGGTTGGGAAGTTGTGGTTACAGTTATAGGAGGTGGTGTTTCAGAAAGAGGTGTACATGTTTCTTCACTTTGTGTTGTGTTCTCTGTCTGTGCACTCTAAGAAAAAAAAGGTGTAATTTTCTACTTTTTGGGGTAGAAGTGTGTTGTTACAGATTCTCAACCCTTTTGAGGTAGAAAGTGGGGGGTAGAAACACTTCTACCCCTTCAGTTCTACCACACTGGTGGAACAGTTCTACCCCTGAGTGTGAAGAGAATTATACCCTGTTAGTGGCAAAATTCTGCCCCTACATGGTTAAGTGTTATTCCTCTGGGGGGTCTATCTTTTCTCTCCATATGGAAGACACCTCTACCCCAAGGATGAGAAATATCTGCCTATCTTGACGCTAAATATTTAACCATTCGCGGAAGACAGTTCTACCGTGAGTAGAACTGTTCTCCCTAATTGGAAGATAATTTTTTACCCGAAATGGTAAGAATCCCTGCTATTATTCGTGCTGTGCCTGCCGGTGGCATATCTCTACCCGTAATGACGGGGCATTTAGGCCTTGTAGGGAAATATTTACTCCGCCATTCATGAAGAACGTCTGCCCTTTTGAGAAGAACTTGACGTATAGTATTTGTGTGGACGAGATAGAATATATACGTAGACAACTGTTACTGGTCACAGCATTTTATTACCACGTCACAATTGGAATCGTACACTTGCGCTTACCAATGCGAAAGGTACATCCATATTGAAGAAGCCTGAGCACGGAGACACGAAAGAAAACACGACACAACACAGACGACTCCATTGTTGCATCCATCAGACTGCACAGCACTTGCATGGACTGTCTTGCACATAAATCCCACATGCATGCACCATAACAAGGGCATCGGGACAATTTCTGAGGGCTTGACGTTTCACACTACTGTGTCGCTCTAAATACGCACGAATCTTCGCTCGGTGTGTAATATCTGCCCGGAGGAACACGTGGCAGGACGGATGATTTCAACTGAAATGTAAATGGCATTAATAGAACATTTAAGATAAGCGATAAATAATAACGACAGTACATGTTTCACCCCTCAGAAATATGTTTACATGTGTGATTCCCTCAGAAATAAGCATGCAAAAAGAAGAAGGCTACCCCGGCAGTGGACAAAAGCCAAGAAAAAATAAATAAATAAATAGCACAGAGCACATCTAAAAAACCATGACTCGAGCGATGAGTGCCTTCTCCCATCAAACAGTGGCTCACCGTATGTTATGGCTCCGTTTCTTCATTTTCGAAGTGGATCCTGTAATCACATCCGGCGGGCGCTGATAAGGTGCCGTGCTAAAGTTGTCATGGTGACCTGCGTGTATTACACAAACGCATTTGGTCATATTGCAGTTTCATAGGATGCTGAAAAAGTGTCAGACGACATGCCGATAAACCCGAACACGCAATGCACAAAACACATCTGATCACTGCATATAAGACGCTCGGGAAGAAAAATCTTGAATATCAAAATTACTCACCTGATTCTGTCCTAACTCCACCTTGCTTATGTTCATATCATTGCAGCTGAACCGATAACACCTCCCACCACGGAGATGCGAATACCCGACTCAGCATAGCCATTAGGTCGCACGCATGGCCTTCGGTGCAGCAATGTCCACGTGCAAACCGACAGTCTGTCACTTTCAGCGTTCGTCTCTATACTGATCCCTTTTACACATTCAGCGATTCCGCGCAAGCGCAGACACTCTGTGTTTGGTCGCTCTGGCTAATCTCTTGAACAGTGACCTCGAAGCTGGACCAAACGCCTTTGTGCGCAGGATTAGTAAACCTCAACTATTCTCGTCGCTTGAGTGACTCCATTTACACTTCCATTAATGACCCTGCTACGAAACACACAAAAAGAAAACAGAGTCACTTGAACCTTAATAGTGATAAGATTGCCACAGTGGTTCTACCGTTACGGGGAGAGAGTTGAGTAAAAGGGCAGAAACAGCACAACTTCAACCTGCAGTCGGTAGAGGGTAAATAGGTCGGGGAGAACTGTTGCGCTTCTACCCGTTTTCAACCTTTTTTTCTTAGAGTGTGTTGCGCATGAGATCATCCTTGGTTTCTCTTTAACGACAGATGAAAAGGACTTCTGAAACAGGAACGGAGATGCCTTCTTTCTGGCTTCTGGGTAGCTTAGTTTCTGTGTTATTTTGATGTGCACGACCTCTTTCTCGAAGTTCCACTTTGGGCAGGATCTCGAGTACGAAGGGTGGTCACCTGCGCAGTTGAAGCAGTGATCCGGTCCTCTGCACTCCTTGGAGTTGTGGTCCTGCTTGCTGCAACGAGCACAGCATGCAGACCCTCTACAAACATTAGAAGGATGGCCGAAGCAGTTACATTTGAAACCCCGAAGTGGATTAGGGATATATGGCCGCACCTCTCTGGTCAGATACCCTACCTTCAACTTTTCTGGTAAAGTTGGCCAGTCAAATGTGAGGATTGTGTTGCGTGTCGTTATATATTCATTGTTTTTCCTGATTTTTATTTTCTTTGCATCAATCATCTTCTGGATTTCTAGATTTTCCAGAATCTCTTCTGAAGGGACATCGATGAGTTCTACTAGCGACACCACACCACGGCAAGTGCAAGGTTGATGTTATGTTGATTCCGAGCATTTGCTGTGTATTCAGTATGAGCTCACAGTCGGCTTCCGAGGTGCATTTCAGAAGTAAGTCACCCGATCTAAGGCGCTTGATTTCGGTCACATCCAGAGCCGTTTATAGGGAGAGTTTGGCCATTAGGAGGAGCCTAACTTGAAGCGCGTCATGCGACGTCACGGCTAAGCCACCTCCCTCGCCGTGCTGTATTGTTGTCCCGTTGTCATCCGGTCGCTGACGCCATATTGATGCTGATCGTTGTTTACGATGCAAGGAGGGAGGACACGTGCGTACATTGTCCTTCCAGAGCCCTCCGTCCTTGAACTCTTTCAGTTTGGCAACAAAGCCCCCCTTATCACAGGCGGCTGTGGGTCATAAGCCGGTTATTCCTGTAGATTGCATTCATTGCGACAACAAAGCTGACAGACAGCATCAATATGGTGCGCACCAGATGGCTGATAAGCGTATCTTGCTTGGATTCAGGCTTTTTGGGCGGCGCAACGACGACTGTGACATCAAAATAGGCTCCACCCACGAGGCGGCAAAAGCTCAGAGAATGGCCAAACTCTCCCTATAAATGGCTCTGGTCATATTCTTTGACAGGGATGCCACCGCCTTCTCAATGAAGAACGGCGACATTTTCCGTAGTGGAGTGTTTTTCTCAGTATCACTCACACTACTGACAACTATGTATTTAGCTTGGAAGGTGTCGGACACCTCTTCTTTCTTTCGAGAAACAGAAAGAGCAGAATTGCTGGCAATCTTCGTTCATGTTCATTTTAGATATGTGATGAATCCTTCATATCTACATGCTTCAAATTATTATCCACAGCGGCGTTTCAGGTTTTCCATTACGGAGATACTTCGCTCGCACTATTCTACTTCTCTTATCCGTAAGGGCGTCGGAAGTCCTTCACGGCAAGGAGGAGGAAGCCCTAACCCGACCTAACCTAACCCAACCCAGCCTAACCCAACCCAACCTAACCCAACCCAACCTAACCTGAAGGAGAGCACTGCGAACATGGAGTTAGAGACTGAGAAGTGCGGCATATACAAAAATAGGATCCCCTAGCAATGACTCCTCCAAATGATCTGATGACGGTGGACGTTATAATGCAGATGGGGAAGGCCATCTCGCGGCCAGGAGACATTTATGATTATGATTTATGGACATTTATGATTACCTTGAGGCGAAAAAACTCGCACTAGAGCAGCAGAAACTGAAATGCTTGTCGATGGTTTCACTAAAGGCGGCAAGACAAATTTATAGAAGTGAGCGTGCGGTAGCGTGTTTCCTCATTTTTTAAAAATTCATATTATCGACAAAAGTACATTGATTTCTTCGGTAAATGGTGTTTATTGCTGCACTATACGCTCTGTCGATTATTCTAGCCATGGCTGAGGCAAAAACAGCCAGATAGGCTTCACGAGTCATCAGACGTGCCAGCAAACTCCTCGCTGCAGGATAAGAGCTTCCACTGAAGGCTCCCCTGCGTTGACCAAAAACAAGGCAGTGTCCTTTGCTGGAGAGCAAATCTGCGTTTTCTAGTACCATATACAAGGCAGCTCCACGGCATGTCACTGCTCTCCGTGTAGTAGGTATGCAGATACAGTATCACGTAGATAGTACCCATTCGGGTGAATTTCGCGGTTTTTTCGTCTTCTACGTACTACTTTTTAAACTGGTGTTCATTTTCTGTGGTAAAAGCGCTGAAATGAAATCTATCTCGGATGAGACTGGCGGACGAAAGATGGGGTGGTGGAGTCCTCAGAGCGAAAGTTCGGGGGGAGGGGAGGGGGGGGCAGAGTCACCGTGAAAACTCGAAGAGCGGTGGACTGTTCCCCCTGCCCCCGCATTCCGATTTATACCGAAACTAAACAGGAGCAGCGTTCCAAGCTAGGGCTCCGGAACGAACTGACAACAGTAAAAAACGATAAAGAAAGAAAAGAGAGGAAGGAAGAAGCAAAAAAGGTATTTTAGCCATCAACGGAAGGACGAGGGAACTCGTGGAGAAAAAGAGGAGAATAAAGTGATTTTAGAGGCCGTGCCCCGTGCTATGCGCCACTGCGGAGAAAGACGAAGAAGAAGAAGAAGAGGCCGTGGCGTAATAGAACGGTTCTCTTACAATTTGGCGCAGCCGACTTTACTGAAATGTGGGTTGAATTCTGCATAGAAGGAAACCCTACGGCACCACTCGTTACGAGGTGTACCACTACCGATGGCGAACAGGTAACCATACCTGACCACAGCCAGGCCGGCCTCGTCCGCTACCTACTGAACAAGACTGAGGCGGGGAGCATAGACGATCTTCTCCAGCGTCAAGTCGTCAAACTTAACAGGAAAGCAGATTATTTCCAGCAGCTCATCCCGCAGGCATCTAAGAAGAACGAAGAGCCTTCCTTGCTTCACGAGACAAACGGACAGTTAGATATGAAGACTGTCATAACCCTCATTCAAGAGCAACAAAACCAGTTGTCACGACAACAACAAGCACTGACCGAGCGTTTGGGCAGAGCGTTTGGAACCGAGAGTCTTCAGCGCGAAATGTTCCGACCAGAGGCCTTCGACGGCCACTCGCAGAGTCCTGACACGTGGATCTCCTTATATGAGCACGCCTGCAGCCGAAATCAGTGAACTTCTGACACAGCCAAAGTAGAAAATCTGCGGCCGTTCCTGACGGAAGTTGCAAGAAGTTGGTACGACCTTCGTATTCTCGCAAACAAGACCTCCACATGGCAGACGTGGAAGGACAGCTTTCTAAAGTCGTTCGGTGAGAACATAGTAGACAGGTGGAACGGCGCCATTATGCATAAATATCAGAGTGGGTCAATCGTCGACTATTTCTTTGAGAACGTCCGTCTTCTTCAACGAGCAGAGTACCACCACCCAGACAGTTCTCTTGTGGCACTGGTGCAGCATGGTCTTCCTCAGGATCTCAGACAGCTGACACAAATCCGCGCGCCCCAGAACCCCGAAGAGCTCTTGCAATGTATCCGGAACTTGGGCATCAGGAGTCAAATGCCCCCAGCTCAACCGACGTCAGGTTCGATGGATCATCACAGAAACTCTCAAGATTTCAGGAGTTTCAGCCGCAGCGCGCCCCTCAGCCACGCTATTCAACGGCAGCCCTTGTTGAGGATCAGAATGGCAGCGACCGAGGAACAGACGATAAAAAAAACTAATAAATGAGGGTGACGGTCTCCACCGTCGGACAAATACCGAGACTGTTTACCTGAATAATTCCAAACTCTTGTACCTCAATCGTCTGCTTAACAACACGGAAGTTCAAGCACTTGTAGACAGTGGGTCCTGTTAGGATTGTGAACCGTCGCCTACTACAATCACAAGAGCTAACTACAGGAAAGCATGTAAAAATCAAAGCGTTTGACGGTACCTCTAGAATTTGTAATCAGTGGGCGCAAGTCACACTTCGGTTATCTTCCAATGAGATAGCAACGGAGGCATTGGTCATTGAAGGAGTCGACTACGACCTCTTGTTGTCCCGTCCCGACATGAAGCGACTTCGACTCAACGTATACTGGGACGACACAGTTGGCATAGACGAAGACCAATCGAAATGCCAAACGACATTAGCTTCCCCTCACGTCCGCACAAGGGAAGACGTTGCTAAGCATTACCCTGAGCTCATCTGACTGTCGGGTTATCCAACGGCGACACCCGCACTGCACGTACCGTTTGAGTTGGTCGATTCAACTCCTGTGCGACGAAAGCCATACAACATGACACGAGAGAAGAAGGAATGGCTCAAATGTGAGTTACAGCAGATGCTAGACGCAGGTATTATACGACCATCGACTTCTACCTTTGCGTCGCCTATCACTATAGCCCCGAAAGCGGATGGATCTTTTCGCTTGTGTACGGACTACAGACTCGTTAACAAGCAAACCGAGCTGTTTCCATTTCCCATGCCTCGGGTGGATGATATCATTGACGACACGGGCGGCAGCATGGTTTTCTCCACCATAGACCTTTGTAAAAGATTTTGGCAGGTTCCTCTAACGGAGGACACGAAACGCTTCAGCGCTTTCATCACTCCATTTGACCTGCATGAATATAACAGGCTGCCTTTTGGGTGGAAGAACTCCTCGGCCTGGTTTCAGAAGCTTATGACTTCATGTCCTGGAACCTTGCATTGGAAAGTTCGCTCATGTCTATATTGACGACATACTGATCTACTCCCGATCACCGGAGGGACATAACGTCCATTTGACACAAGTCCTCCACCTGCTCAGTACAGCCAAACTTAAAGTGAACCTTAAAAAGAGCGTGTTCTTTCAATCAAGTGCTGTCTTCCTCGGCAGGGTCTTTGACGGGCACACTAAAACAACAAAGCAAGATTCCGTAGAGAAAATCCAGAGCCTGCGAACGCCGCATGACACCCATTCTCTAAGAGTGTTTCTCGGCCTTGCTGGTCATTTTAGAGCTTTCATTAAGGATTATGCCAAACGGACGAAATGTCTGACCACACTTCTGCAGAAGGACCAGCACGTGTGAAGCCGCGTACAAAGACATACTGGGAGCCATTTCTTCTAATCCCGTCCTTTCCATCCCTGACTTCCGGCTCCCATTTGAACTTTGCACCGACGCATCCCAACATCCGCCTGTGGGAAGGAACAGAACATCTACGTAAAAAGGGCCATCGGTTTGAAGTCCCAGAAACGCTTCGCCCTAGGATCTTGCAGTTGTACCACGACAGTGCAGGGTCTGGTGGCCACGATGGAGTCTGGCGGACTTACCATAAAATTAACAAACGCTTCATGTGGCCTAGAATGAAGCAGGACGTCAAAGAATACGTGCGCTCCTGCGACAGGTGCCAGCGATATAAATTCAAGTACCGTCAGCGAACGGACGAGATGGTCTTACCGGATCACTCGGAAAAGCCCTTCGAGGTAGTGCACATTGACTTCGCCGAGCTAAAGAAAAAGGCAGAAGGTGTTAGGAAGACGCAGTAGTTCCTTCTCGCTATAGACCAGTGCACAAGAATGGTCGCCACCCGTCCTGGAGGCGAAGACAGCAACAGCGTCATAACACTTATGGAAAGACAAATGTTTGCGAAAACCAAAGTAATCGTGTGTGATAATGGGCCGGCATTCATAAGCAAGCGCCTTTCGTCGTGGGCCCAAAGAAGGGGCATTCGCCTGAAGTTCACTGCTCCATACCATCCTGCAGCAAACGGTATGGCCGAACGTGCGATACGAGACATCAAGCAATTCATCCACTTGTACCCCAACTTTCCTGCGGATGGAAACCATGTCTCGCTGCCGCCACGCAACATCACAATCGCTCGCATCACAAAGGAATAGGCTGTTCACCGCACTACGCTCTACATGGCGACTCACCTATCCTTGAGGCAGACAAAGAACTTGGAATAAGCGACGACCTCTGCCTGACAGAAAAGCGGAATACGCCTACTCAGCAACTGAAATACCGGCAGGCTATGAAGAAGTCCTTCGACCGCCGCCACAGCGCAAAGATTCCAGATGTGCAAGTCGGGGACTTCGTCATGGTTCGGACAGGCCTTCCTGGTGCCCAGACATCGTTAATTGGCCCTGTACAAGTGGTCCAGACTGCACACAAACAAGGAATACTAAATACAATTGCATACAACCATCCCAATGGGCACTTTCGTCTAGCTACCATCGGCAATGTCTTTAAATATCATCACAGGAGTGATCAAGCCCCCCCCCCCCCCCTATATAGCCATCAACGGAAGGACGAGGGAACACGTGGAGAAAAAGAGGCGAATAAAGTGATTTTAGAGGCCGTGGCGTATTGGAACGGTTCTCTTACAGGTATATTCACTGGAACTGCAACGGGACGAAAACCATTGCAAACACGTTTTTCTTGATAATGAAAGATGAAAGTAACTGAAAAGGTTAGCCAGCTGTAGGAGTCGAACCCACATCTTCTGGATTGCCGGTCCAGGGCTCTACCAATTGAGCTAAGCTAACACGCCTTCTCAGCGACTTCCAGGGTGCGTCATCTGAAGGGACAAACCAGCCAGCAATCTAGAAGATGTGGGTTCAACTCCTACAGCTGGGTAACCTTTTCAGTGACTTTCATCTTTCATCGTTAATTGCTTAGGCAAATTGAGGCCTTGTATTTATTTGTCCCTTCTATGTTGTTCCAGCCTCAGAACATCAGTTCTCTCATGTTCAACAGTTGCCGCCTGCGTCGATCCCGTCGTATGAATGTGTGTGTGAGTGAGCAAAAATGTAAGAGTGAAAGGAGGATGAGTGAGAGAGAGTGGCTGGTTTGTCCCTTCAGATGACGCACCCTGGAAGTCGCAGAGAAGGTGTGTTAGCTTAGCTCAATTGGTAGAGCCCTGGACCGGCAATCCAGAAGATGTGGGTTCGACTCCTACAGCTGGCTAACCTTTTCAGTGACTTTCATCTTTCATCGTTAATTTCTTAGGCAAATTGAGGCCTTGTATGTATTTGTCCCTTCTATGTTGTTCCAGCCTCAGAACATCAGTTCTCTCATGTTCTCAACAGTTGCCGCCTGCGTCGATCCCGTCGTATAAATGTGTGTGTGAGTGAGCAAAAATATAAGAGTGAAAGGAGGATGAGTAAGAGAGAGTGGCTGGTTTGTCCCTTCAGATGACGCGCCCTGGAAGTCGCTGAGAAGGCGTGTTAGCTTAGCTCAATTGGTAGAGCCCTGGACCGGCAATCCAGAAGATGTGGGTTCGACTCCTACCGTTGGCTAACCTTTTCAGTGACTTTCATCTTTCATCGTTAATTTCTTAGGCAAATTGAGGCATTGTATGTATTCGTCCCTTCTATGTTGTTCCAGCCTCAGAACATCAGTTCTCTCACGTTTTTCTTGTGCCGGCCATCGGCATTTAGCAGCCTTTCTGAACCCCGATGTGGATTACAGGCCCAAATAATGACATATGAGCAAGTTTCCTTGCTCACTTTTTGGTGTTTTATGTCGTTTGAAGTACAAATTGTTGCGCCCACCACTAGCGCCACATTCGCGTTCACCTAAAATTGCTCCTCTGTTGAACTGTCCTTGTCGGCTCGCATGGCCGCGCCCAGGAAATCGGCAACCAGCTGTTCTCGTTTTCTGGACTGTACCCCAACTGTTATCAGTTCAAGGTACAGGTACTTAATTCGAGTGGGAAAGCCTCGGAGGTCTTCCTGTGGATTCGTGGGTGCATCAACGAAGATGGGCATAGCTTTCGGGATGGCTGTGTGTGCGACAGCTGATATCTTTCCTTGTCTGTGCATGTGTGCGCCCTGACACATATACAATAATATAAATGGTATACTACTGTGCGCAAGTGACGTATGCTGTAGGTTCGGGTGTCTCGTCATGATACGGTGAGAAATAATGCGACGGACCTCACGGAAAGCACGTTAGCTTGGTTCCCGAGTGTTTGTGCGCTGAACTGAACTTCTATTTTTTTAAAACAACTTCAATATATTGCAGTTGTAGCGAGATAGTTTCCTTGCTTTTGTCGCATATTGCGTTCACTTCATCTGCTTTCTCTTTTCGCCAAGTGGTGTAACGCCCGCTTTGACTATTGCAGCCTTCCTAAGGTTTATGTGTCAGTTTTGGAAACACTGATATTGTTACGTGTGACACATTGTAGTGTACTGCAGCCAGCTTGACTGTTTGACTGATAATTTGCACGGTTACTTCTTTAATATTATTTGAATAACTTTTATCTGATACTATACCATTAAATAGGATAGGAATCCATTGTGGTTTAGAATTATTTTTCCTTTGCGATGTTCCCACACTAATCTTGGTGACAAGTTGTCTCTCATTAAATTCCTTTTGAGTTCTATTCACACTCCTTACAGCATAATGTGAGGAAAATGTATGCTTCGCATGTTCTCAACATCCTCTACAGCAACTGCACTAGGGCTTAAAATCCAGAAACTACACGCGAAAAAAAAATTAACAAATGTAGAACAGACGACACAGGAAAAAGGACAAGACAAAATGATTGGGACTGCGTTATGCTGTAATTTTTTTTTGTGCGTGTGTCTCTCTCTCGTTCTGCATTTTTGTGAACATGTGCAATGTTGCCGGCACCCTTGCCCTCTTGTCACAAAAACAGCCTCAGACATAAAAATGCAGACAAAAAAGTAGAGAACTCCAACTTAACATAACAAGAGAGAACAAAGATGGGGACAGAGGAAGCTTCTAGAGTCTTGGCACATACGCGGTGACCCCTCGGTTTGGAACAAAAACCGTAGCCCCTCCCCGAACAATACTCCCATCTCCTTAAATAGCGACCAGTTGTGCAATCTCTCAATCAGTTTGGCACTGATGATGTCCGTCGCATGACGGACGAAACGTCTGAGTAAACCTTGCTATTTTGTTATGTTAAGTCGGAGTTCTCTACTTTTTTGTCTAGTTATGTCGTCTCCCGGCTTTTGGAGTATTTTTGCATAAAGGTGCAGGTTCTGATAGGCACATAAACACTGCTTGCATTGCTAACCTGTCTATCACAAGATATGTGAAAGGATTGCCAAATTAAAATTCAATAATACAAAAATGATTCTGAAATACATTATTCCAATAGAAGGGAGAGTAAACATTGGAATAACAGGTAAAGTAAAGCACTGAAGTGTTGGCATTCTTCTGATGTGTATGACGTACTGCTCTATTTAACCCATGACATATATGTTGTCAAACATTAACTTCTTGCATTCAACATGAAGGTGCTATACCTATTCCATCTAAGCGACTCGCCTTTACACGGACACGTGGCACACCATTTTGGCACAAAGATTTGATATCTCTGCTTGTTGGATACATCAAGCAAATACTGTGCCAAAATTGTGTTACCAACATGACATGCTGCATCTGCTGAGATATGTCACGGGAGAAATACTCCTGAAGCGATTAAAGGAAGTGCATACGAGTACATATGCTTTGCAAACAAGTTGTTCTAAAGTATAATTATGTTCGTGTTGAATTGGCAAAGCATTAGTCATCTCATAACAAAGTGATGAAAGAAACTAGTGAGAAATGCAAAGCCACAATCACTGTTGCATGAACCATGTTCACAATGGGCAATGATGCGTTTCACTTTCCGTACCGCTGACCGGCTATGCTCGATGAGTGGTTTGCAGTGTTTATGATTGATGTAGGCCATGGCAACTACCGATGAACTTTGCAGATTGTGCAATGATACCTTTTGTGAACAAGACAAACCTCAATATATTCCCCATGTAATTTTGATCCTAGAATTAATTGAGCTGAGGGTTTCAGGTATTTAGGTGTGCACCTCTCTTCTGATATTTAGTGGAAATCGCACGTTAGTTACGCATCCTCTAAGCCTCTTAAAAAAATTGTCTTCTTGAAGTGGACACAAAAACTACCTTTCGCAGACAGTACACTGCTGGCATACAAAACCCTTGTACAAAGTGCCTTGGAAATGGTTTCGAAACGGTACAAATGACATCATACTGTTCATCATAAAAAAAATGATATACTATTACACAGAGCCAGCAATTTGGTACAGTTGAGCTACGCTCAAAGCTAGGGGGGATGAGTTCGCTTCTAAAAGGCACGGTCTTGAGGGGATTACGGTGGTCTCTGAAAGAGCACGTGACTTTCGGTCCTACTTTTCTTTCAAGAGGAGGCAGCGAACAAGTGCCCATTCGTGCAACCCAGCCCTCCCCTTCCGATTTGTTTCGGTATCAGTCTGTCTGCCAACGTCATGATGACATTTATATTGTTTTGAGTTTCTTACGTGCTGTCCGGGACATCTATGTAGGTAGGTATGCCAAGAAATTTTTTTATTATTAACCTTTTTTGTAGTATGAACCCCTTGAAAAACAATTGCACAGCACCAGAACACAAAGGCTACACTATGACCCAGTTTCACTAACCTTTTCAGCATCTGAACTAAGATGAACGGTCATTAACCTATCTGCTTCACTAAAGGAGTTATTATTACTGAAATATTCACCACATCACCGATGGAAAAAAAGAAGTGTCCGTTAAGTTCAAAAATTGGCAACCCTTGATCTTGGTTCACTTAACCAGAGTTGGTGAAACCGGGCCTATGGAAGTCACCGAAATATTCATCACATCACAAACCAAAGTTTGTAATAAGAATTGAGTGCTACATAGGTGGGGAGTAACGCGTTACAAAGTAGTGCGTTACCGGTAACGCGTTACATTCGAGTAGTGAAATATGGTAACGCGTTACATTTGGGAGAAAAGTAACGAGTAACGTAACGTCGCTACATTTTTACTAACTAACGCGTAACGGCGTTATGCGTTACTGCGTCTTCGGGAACATTGGTTCATTGTCCAAACTTGAAAGCTTGAGCGAGGATATAGTGCCTGCAGAATACGGGAAAATCCCCGATTTTTTCTATTCATCTTCAACAATGACAAGAAGGTCACATCGGCACCCACGAAGAACGCAAAAGAAAGGCTATTGACCTACCCTGGTTGAGATGTCACCTTTGTTTATCAACTCTGTTTTGTTTTGTTCACCTATGTTTACCGCACTCCCTCTTGTATTCCTCGGGCGAATGGGGCAAAAGCGACAGAAAAATAGCCTCTGCCCTCTGAACAAGTAACAAAGTACTAAGGAATTGGCTGTTTCGATTTGTACTGTGTGAGATAAAAGGTCACCATCTCTATCAACCTTTACAAGGAGCACCACTGTTCATTAGGCGTCCTCTCAGACAAACGGGCGAAGCGCAATTTTGAACATCAACTACTTCTGCATTGCAATAAATCGGACATGTAAGTTGTGTTCATGCGTGACGTTTGGTTGTGCGCAACATTTCTTGTATGGGTTTGCGGAATGCACATATGTAACTGAACCAAAATGGTACATATTATAACGACAACTGGTGAAGTAATGCAAAAGTAACGGCATTACTTATTAGAAGTAACGGCGTTAGTAACGCGTTAACTACTATCGCAACAGTAACGAATAACGTAACGCGTTACTTTTTGAAAAAGTAGTGAGTAACGGTAGTGCACTACAAAATAAAAGTAACTTCCCCACCTATGGAGTGCTAGCATGAAGTTTTGGCAATTGTGAGTAGCATTTTAACTGCTGCTTATGTAGCTGCAGCATAATTACAACTAATTCAGAAAAAGTAGTACAAAATTTGAGGGTACTCTACTCTATCTTCCTCTGCATGGCACTAAAAACTGTGATGATTCCAAATGCTCGTCGTTTCGGCCCAGATTCTGTAGCAGATTTATCAGCCATTTGTGTTCCTATTTGTAGTACTGTGGCAAACTAGCCACTCCACTCACATACCAGCATTCCTAGGTTACACATAACACGTAGTTATAAGAGTGGTTTAAACCACCTCGCAGAAGTTGCAGATGCTGTTCATCAACTTTATTTTGAGATGGACAGGGAGTTTCATTGCCTGGGGCGATACTCTACCCCATAGCTGCTTGTGGTGTGAGGAAGAAAATAATGTCCCATGGAGTCCAAAATTGCCAAAAGAGCTTTGAGGGCAGGCATTCGTGGGCTCGATTTAGCCATAGGCCAAGCAATTTTAGAAAGAGGGGCAGGAGTTCAGTTTATTGAGAGATCCGAAAATGGCAGTTTGGAAAGCTCGGTAGTGGTGGCAATGACAAAGAATATACTCTGGGTTTTCTACAGCACTGCAGTAACAGTATCTGAGAGAGTCAACTTGCCTCAGGTGGTAATGACACTGAGCTGTAAATGCCCCATTGATTCACAGTCCGTGAGTCACAGTGCACCATCTTGGCGAGAAGTGTTTTGTGGCATCCAGACACCAAGCTCTGGGTCAACATTGCTCAGTATAGACGGGAGGAAAATGTCAGTTGTCCATTTACAGCAAGACTATTCATACAATCTATTGATGTCTTGGTGAACATGTCTACATGACCAGTAACAGTCCCTCGCTATCTTTCACTGTGATTTAATTAAACACCTCCCTCATGTGACGGTGTTCCCGGCACAGTTTTACCTTGCTGAACCACTTTTCGCGGCTCTTATCAAACATAACATTAGCGGTTCTTCGTAGGCCGAGGCCGAGGAAAGCAAGAGACGTTTACATGATGTTTACGTGATTACCGTCGCGACAAATGGTCGACACAGTAGTTTTGCGGTACGTTTTATATGTTGCTCATCCTGGATATCTTTCACTGCCCGATTTCCTGTCCAAAACAGCTACGACTGCATCAATGTCACTTCACCCATGAATTCCTTCATGAGTTGCACGCGCGTGTTAGCACACCAAGTCGTTACACGTCTGAAAAATACCTGACAAAATTGGCAGAAGAAAATATGCTTTATTAGAGCTTGCAGTGATTATCCTTTTTATGCAGCACACCCCGCAACACCATACGAACCATACTGCTCCGTCGTTACTCCATTTTCTCAGATAGCCTCGTTCCCAATGCTAGCCGAACGGCCGAACCGCTGAAGCGTTGTTTTCCTAGTATTCATACGCGTAGTTATTTCCGCCTATAACTTAATTAAATTAATGAATAATTGAGAGATACATGCTCATGCTGAATACGACACAGAATTGCATAAATACTCGTTATTCTGGAGTGTGACCCTCTTAAACATTGATTTTCTCACGTAAAACCATGCTTAACACTGGACTGCATAGACCCATTGTGATTTATTTTGACAGCGTGAATTTCAAAGGGTTGGATTTTGAAGGGTGGATTTCTTAGCTTGGATTTCAGAAGTTTTATTATTAAGAGTGGGTAACAGGGTACACCCATGTTAATTGCAAACTGCAAACAGTATGCGTTGTGCATGTTTTATGTAATGTTTATGTGTGCAGTATATGGTTCCTGAGACCAAAAACATTTTTCTCGCTTTCCTGAAGTGATTTACAGAGATATTTCTTCGGAAATCAAAAATTCTTGGGAAGTCGCGCATGCGCAGACCTGTCGAACTTTATTCGAACTGTTCGACGGAGTTTCCACAAAAGTTCGTTTTTTTCCGAACCTGTGCGAACTCGAACCGCGGCCGGTTCGCGACATCTCTACTCGCATGTGTATCATGAAGGGCGCAGGGTTGCTAGCACAGATTTCATATTTTTCCCCGCCTTCGCTACCATTTATATTTACCTTGTTCTTGATCTCAGGAACTATACCTGGCTTGCGAAAAATGGATTGGGTTCTTTGTAGCTCTACCTAAATGTAGATAATCCAAGGTAGATCAGTCTGCGTGACGTCAAGTGGTGGTGCTGCAGCCAGCAGATTTTCTGCTTGGTATGAGCAAAACAGCAATCAATTAGAGTGATTGTTTTCATGCAAGGTGGGCGTTCCGCAAAGCTGCGTGCAGTTGCTGTTTAAGATCAGTGTGTAATTCCATTTCTGTATTTGCAGAGTGCCTCAAACGGAAGCTGGTAAATTGGGGGGGGGGGGGCATCAGTGAAAACGGCGGATGACGCATGCAAGGGAGTGAAGAAATATCTCTCAGAAAAGATAAACGACCTTAGAAAGCATTCCCGAAAGGTTGCTGAAGAACTGGGTGAATGAAGATCTCTGTCTTTCAAAGGAACATATATTATTTACTATTGCACTGCGATTTCACGCAGGGATGGGTCAGCTCACAACTACGAGGGATATTCAGGCACACAGGATATTATGTATGCAAACTGCACGGGTTTATTCCTTCAGGGGGGTAAATTTGTATGTCATTCCCTCAGCGGGGCCATGACATACCCACTGGGCGTGCAGGTGTCTGTGGGACCCACAGGGCATATGGGTTCCTGTGAAACTCACAAGGTGTTCGGGTGCTTGTAGGACCTGCAAGGCGTGGGGGTGCACGTAGGACCTACAAAGCGTGCAGGTTCCTGTGGGACCGGCAAGACGTGCAGTCCCTACAGGGGTTCCGAAACACCACAGGGTCTGTGGGATTTTTGACCAGGGTAACGATGAGCTTTGAGAAGTAGGGACCAATCAAAGTCAATTACCAGGCTGTCTGAATAAGATTCTTCTTTCCTGCGTGTGAAAATTTGGGTTGTACTGTCCTCTTAGTTCCCCGTAATATCTTCGGGTTGTGTTCATCATGTTAGGATGAATGTCCGCTTAAGCTATCAGCGGCCCTTGCCGCTGATAAAACCTTACTACAACAACGGTCAGGATATGATTGCTCTTTGATGACACTTCTTTTTACCTGTAATTTTAGATGGCCAGCATTACGCACACCCCGACGATGTCAAGGAATGGAGCGAGGAAATTTTCAGAATTCGTCAGCACCTCACCGGCCTCATTTCTATTTAATATGAAAGGTAGTTTGAGTAATATCAAAGCTTACGGTTGCCTTGTACTGCATGCGGAGAATAGTCCTTGCAAACATATACCATAAGCTATCCTCATAACAAAGCCACCTTTTAGGTAACATCACTTCATGTGAAGCTTCATACTCTTAATTTGTTTATGTATAGTAGTTCCTGTCCTTACCTTTGTGTTCCTTACATTTCATCTTACCGGCTTGTCTTCAACGTCTTCCTTCTGTCGTAATCTACTGACACTGCTGCCTTCGGTTTAAAAACACTAGCCCTGGCGACTTCGCTGTGATGAGGGTTTGAGGTGAAAAAATTGCCGCGACCAGTCTGTGACTTCAGTATGCTTTGCAGTTGCATGCTAAAATATCCAATTACTTTGCACTGTATGTGGCTCCACTATTAAGGTATTCTTTGCTTTGTTCGCTTGCACTCAGGGACTCTGCTCTACCACACCCTCCATGCTGCCTCCCAAACACCGGAACAAGTCATCCAGTCTCCAGTAGTTGAGCAACGCGAGAATGAAACAGCTCCTGGACATGGAAACCATGACAGAGAATACGATCTGCCACATGATTGTGCACTGTGCGACATGTTTTTCAACAATTTTGTTGTCCTCCCATGTTCTAGTACTTGAAAGCCGTACACGTAGTCAAGACACGAAGCCATCCGCAAAAAGCTCCCATAGACGCAATGCTCCAGGGAATGTGGCAGGCGCCTAAACCACGTGATCTCTAGGAGCCACTAACAACGGTCAAGATCAGCAGCGCGGAATAAAAGCTCGGGTCAAGTGCGCACGCGCAGAACGACCTCCTTTCCAAACCTCTTCCCCCATCTCCCCTCGAGATTTTTGTCTCGCTCTTCTCGTGAAAATGGTGAAGACTGCGGATTTCACATGATGAACACGTGATGGGCACGTGAAGGGCATATTTCGTCTCGTCGCATCGAGTGGAATGAGGAGCATCCTCATTGTGGAGGAGGTGACTGTGGGTCAAATGAGTGTGCGCAATCCTACCTGGTAGAAATAACTTCATGGAGACGACTGTTAAATATCTCTGTCGGTTTCACAATGGTGGGCTTAACCAGATGAAGTTTGTTGCTGTTCACTGTATCCCAGTGCCGCTACCATTTGCTATTTATGGTCCTATCTATGACCTTACATGAAAGGGCAGGTGCATCAGCGAGTTATACTGTTAAGTAACATGGGTCTCTCATTTCAGGTCTGTTACTACAGGATCTCCTTCCCGTTTTCGTCCAAGTGCCATCTAATTTAATCTAGGTGCTATCTGAAATAATCCTGGTGCAATTCAGTTTAATGTGGGTACCATCTGAAATAATCCACATGATATTCAAATTAATTCGGGTGCCATCTGAATTAATCCATAATGTTTTAATCACTATAACCGTGTATTAACACCAGGGAAGGAAAAGTAAAAAGAAAAAGAAAACTGCTGATGGGACTGAAGTTCTGCCGTGTCTCATGCTGAACATTCACACGACACTGAGACACTGGGAGTTGGAGCGGGAGTATAGCAAACATCACCACTGGTGCTGTCGTTTGCCACAGAATATCTTCTGACTGAGCTGCAGGATATTCCATGCAGTTAGAAGACTAAAGGCATGACTGACATAGCAGACGACACCATTGGTCCTGTTGTCTGCTACGGAATATCTTGTGACTAAGCTGCACGAAGTGCGTGAGGTCTTTCCGTGCTCTTCAAACCGCAGGGAATATCCTGCGACCGAGCCACAAGATATTCCTTCGCAGACAACAGGAGCACTGGTGTCATCTGCTATGAGCATTATGCCTTTTTGCGCTCTGCTAACATAGTGGAATATCCTGCAGGTCAGTCATAAGATATTCCTTAGGAGACGACATGACCAATGGTGTCGTCTACTATGCTTTCGCTCCAACTCCCGACATCTCGGCGCCGTGCGAATCCTCAATATAGGACGCAGCACAACTTAGGTCCCGTCGGGAGCTTTTTAGTTTTCCGTACACTAAATATCACCAGAATATTCTGCATGGATGTCCCTCCTGTGAGCACACGGTTACAGTGCTTGCAAACACCATGGATTAATTCAGATGGCACCTGTATTAAATTGAATAGCATCTGGATTTTTTTAGATGCTGCCCGGATTAAACTGAATGGCGCTTGTATTATTACAAATGGCACGGGGACTAATTCAGATGGCACTTGAACTAAAACGGACGAGAAAACCTGTATAACACATACAGCAGAAATTTGAAACAAAATGTGAGGATCTGGACAGTGCAAGATAATGCAGCAAGATCTTGCACAACCAATATTTGCTCCACAAAAGATGTGATGAGCTTGAGCACAACACTAGGAAGTGTAAACTTGGCTTATTTGTCCCGTGTGCTCATTGTTGTGATACGTCATTATATGCACATAGGTAAATAGGTTGCAAAAACTGTGCACCTTGTTACATTTTAAGTAGCACCTGTAGCACTCAGTGCCGCGTTTTCCTTTTATCGTGATTTTTGTCAAGTGTTCTTTTTAGAAAAAGACTCTTTCACAGTGTGTCTATCCCCTCCTATATACTCTCTCTTTTTAGCGGAGCGCTTCACAAAGATGGGGATAAACGTACGTTTGTCCCCGAAAGCCTAACGCTATATCGCTCGTTCGCGGCACTTATGTTACAACCACGTGCTACATTTTATGGAGCACCTATACATAACCCAAGCAGCAGAAAAGCAGCACCGCATTTTCTTTTGTCGCTCTTTTTGTTAAGCTCTGGTCCGAACAAAGTGCTCCAGAATGTCAGCGAAGTAAAGCGTTTGTGAACATTTTGTGACCCTAAAAAGATACCACGTATAACCTCTCTGTAACACAACTGGAGGCAAGCTTTTGTTAGTGTTAGTGTGTTAGTTCAGTAACAAACAACAACAACTTTATTTTCGGCCTTGGAGAGTGGGGAGTTTCATCGCAACAGGCGATACTCTACCCCAGTGCTTGGTGGAATGGGGGGAATAAAATAACGAGCCCCTTTACAATAACGATCGAAGTCCGATGGTGTCCAGAAATGTCAGTAACAAAGTAACAAGTAACTTCAGTAACAAAGAGGTGCTGCTTTTGATGTAGCACCCGTTTACTACCGAAGTACCACAGAGGAGCCCTCCGGTTTCCGTTTAATGCTCTCATTGTGAAGCGCGCTCCGGTCAGGCATTCATAAATCACCCTGCATATATGCACGTGCGCCACGTGGGGCTGTGGACTGTACATAATGAAAGCTTGTACGAAGTATGTCTCTTAGTGAACGATTGAGCATGCACAAACATGCACGGCGTGCTCCCATCAGATTCTCCCGTCGGCCTTTGACGCTTCACGCCTATCAAGACTCCATCGGGACGCCCTGAAGGAGGAATATAGTTCCATCAGGACCCACCAAGGGGTCTTGATGGGACCATCAACATGCTCTAATGGCCATTAATCAAGTGGTACCATCCATAATGACCATCAAGTACCATCAAAAATTTCTGATGGACCATTAGATATTTTTCCAATAGGACTGGACTCAGGCGGTAAAGCGCCTGGCGCATGATCGCACCCAGTGGGAGCCAAGTGCTTACTCGCACTTATGCAGTGCTCATTTCGTGAGAGGTGAGAGATTTCGCTGTTATGTCTTATGTCGCTGTGTGTCGTGGAAAGGAACGTGGCGAGAATTTATTCTTTTATGTTGCAAACGCAGGAAACCGTCAAATGATGAGCGGCACCCTGACTACGTGCCGAGTGTGTTCACATACAAGAAGCGGCAGCCACACACTGCATTGGAGCGTTACACACGTTTGGCCAAACGAAGTCGTCATGACACAGGCACTAAAATGGAAATATTTTATTAACGATATTGAATTGATACGGGATCACCAGTGAGATGCAGTAAAATGACTTGTCGCAACAATAGTGAAAAATGTGAGAACAAGTACCGACAACACTGAACTATTCTTGCTGTGTTTCTTACCTGTAATCAGGGCTACTCCTCACAAAAAGTACTTTTGTCTCTCTCTCTCTTTCTCTTTACCAGGCAGTAATGTTGCAGAAGTCACTCAAGGACTGGGAGCCATGCAGGCTGTGAAAAGAACGGACCATGACACTGTGGGTGACGAAGGTGATTGAGCTGTAAGGTTGTGCATCTTTCAGTATTTTGCGTGAAAGAATGACGTAAAAAGATAAATCCAACTGCAAATGTATTATCATCTGCTTTTTCTAGTGCATGCATTGTGATTCATGTGAAGGTTATTTTTCATTTACTCTCGTGTTATTCAGGCGATGTTGGTTCCATCAACTGCTGCACCCCAAATGCAGGTGAAGCCGCCACTGCTAGTGTGCAACCATCAGGTGATTGTAAGCTTATAAATCTTTAAGCTTTGTCACTCTTTTACTGCGGTCCCAGTATGATGTACATTAAGGTAATCTGTCTGTTGGTTAATTCGATCACGTGTGTTATGTTGGCCCTACTGACTGTAGTGTCCGAAGTGCTGATGAGATCACCGGTGCCAGTACACAAGCATCAGAAGACGGTTCGAAAACAGCCAGTCACAGGATCAGCAAATGTGAAGTGTCTTGCAATCACAATAATTTCCATCGGGAGATCTTACTTTATTTCAGAACATCATGTTTGAATTAAAGGGCCACCCTGCTCATCGTGCACACTGGTGGTTCACCAATGAGCTAAACACAAGATAGCGTGTCTGCAAAAGGAGCTGGAAGACACAAAGCAAAATATAGCACGCCTTGAGCAGAGTCTGCTGTGAGCGTAGTACCTTCTCCCCCCGCTTATCATTGGCGGCGCCCCGGTACCAAGCCTCGCCCTCTCCGCCGCTGCTGGCCAGAGTGTTCTCCTGCCTTGCCTCGCGTGCGGACGCACGTTCTCCCGTTCGTCAATAAATCAGTTATCATTATGTAGCCGCAGTGACTCCAGCCTTATTCACCTTCATCCCTTCATCATTCTCATCATCACCCCACCCTCACACTGGAAAATACTAAGTCCAGGCTTCCAAATGTGGAAATAACCAGAGGCTCCGTCGACAATGCAATGTTTTACGCAGGGCTGCCAATTTTTTTAAAGTCTATAGATTCCTACACGAAGACGCAAAGAACATGGTGTACTGTGGTCTCTCTAGGCGTAAAGGTAACGAATCGCATGGACAGTGGAAGGAGACTGAACTCCTTGACGATTTTTTTATGGTTCTTGTTCGGTTAAAAACTGGTGTGGCAGGCAAAGAAGTTGCGAGGAACTTCATTATATGAGAAGGCCATTTTAGTCGTATCTTTACAACTTGAATCAACTTTCTTGCTCATGCGCTGAAAGAGTTAGTCGTCCTTCCAACTGCAGATGATCTAAAACAGTACATGCCAAAATCATTCCACGGTTTTGAAAACACTAGACTGCTGCTCGATGCCACGGAGGTGCGGATACAGAGGCCGACGCCGCTGAATGCCCGAAGGCGAACGTTTTCAACGTACAAGCATTCTAACACATACAAAGCTTTTGTTGGATGCATGCCAGATGGTTATATTGCTTTTGTGTCGAAGCTGTGCGGTGGTAATGTTTCGGACAATATCATTGTTCAAACAAGTGGAATCTTGGACCACCTAAACCCTGAAGATGTCATTATGGTGGACAGAGGGTTCACATTCCATGCACTGCCCTCTGGTGTTACACTGTACAGGCCACCATACCGTAAATGTCAGGAGCCCCAAATGACCTCTAAAGAAGTGACAGAAACAAGGAGGGCAGCCTGTGCGAGGGTACACATTGAAAGGGCCATTCGTAGAGTCAAGTCCTTCCACATTCTTCATAAACATTTCCCAATATCAATGATAGATATGCTGAGCAGGTTTTTCATGTGTGTTGCTTTCTGAGCAATTTCAGGCTACCCTTTATTGGTGAAAGTTAGTTATAGGACATATAAAATGTGTTCGTTTTGGTTAGAGGTTTGCTGTATTGACAGGTGAATTGCCCAGTGAATGACTAATTCTTGGTTTTAGGACCAGAAATTAAGCATGTCAGTAGCCTTTTGACTAAAAAGTGCTTACGTTTGGGTACAGTGGTTAGTGTTTAGAACAGAGAGCTGTAACCAGTAGATGGTCACACAGCTAGACAGAAAAGCACTACTCACAAACACTCATGCATGTAGGTACTTGCTCTCCCAGGCAATAAAGATAAAAATAAATGAAAAACAGGGGTAACAATAAGAAACGCAAGCACCTGTGTGGATGAAAAATGTGCATAACGGGTCATTCACTGGGATTTACCGACTACGCAACTCCTTTTGTGCTGCAGATTATTTTTTTGCCTGTTTTATCCAAGTGACCTGTTATTCTGGCTAATTTGACATGTATTCTGCTTATTTGACTTCTCATCCAGGAGTACAAATATTTTTAATTACACTAGTAAAGTAGGAGCGTCATTCAATGTTAATTCACTAGTCTTTTCACCCTATGCCTATGTGCAAAGTGTAATGCCAGATTGCTTGATTGTCTTGGTTAGAAGTTTGCTGTTTTGTATGCTTACGTGTAAAATATATGACAGGCTGTGACAGGCTATACCATTGTACCCACTCAATTCCTTATTTAAGTTGCATTGCTAACTATAAACCATTTCATGTGATCCTAACTGCATAGACCAATAAAAAAATGACTAAGAAGCAAGCGAGCTGGTGAAGATGATGCATAATGTAAAACCCTCAAGATTAGGGAACACGAAGGGCCGGACATAACACGAAGTCTCAAACGTCTCAAAAGTTTTTGAGACTTTGTGTTGTGTCTGTCCATTCGTGTTTCCTAGTCTCAGGGTTTTACATTATGCATAAGCCATTTTATTTTATCTTTGTGATCTTGACCTTCAGTCCAGAACCTTTCTCACAAGTGTAATATCCTTTTTTACACTGTTTGTACGACACGTATTGTCCACGACAGTACAGTCTTCCCAGCCTTCTCACTCTCTGTGTCAGCATTTCAGGGACGAGGGCGTACCTGACAAAATGAAAGAGACCAGGAAGTAGGTGCGTTTCCCACAAGAAACTGTCGAAGAATATGCGCTCCACATGCGTCGATCTTGCACAGTTTCCAGCATTCGTCCAAATGACGAAATCACACCACTGGGGTCCAGCCGCTGCCATTTGTCCCTGGACTTGATAAAAGTAAGCAGGTTTTTTCACAGCTGGACCTCATTGTCTACAAGCTCACAGCAAAAGTTTTTGTTTTCACAAGCTCGAATGGGTGTTAAACCAACTTTTGAGAATGGGCACTTCACTTCCAGTAGCCCTACGTGTGGTCCATCCCTAACAATGTGATCAGGAGATGCTGCGAGGAACGGGTACACAGTGTGCACATGCAGTCCTGTTGTTTCTACCGAGACTTCTCTATCGTGTGCAACCATCAATGCACAATATGCTTGGACTGCCACTGCTTCCTTTCTTCTTCCATAGTCCATTGCCTCCGAGTATGCCGATGCTTTCGGATAGAGCACGTTTTACGAGACCATCGGGCTTCCTGCACCTGACGACTCGTTTGAAAATGGAGGAGGTGATGCTGACAACCCTCTCGTTGTGCCACGCCTTGTTGTCAGCCTAGCTCTTTGTCAGTGTTGTACTTGATGCACGTTCTTGAGCTATAAGCGGCTTGGTTGAAAACAGATGGCTGTTTACTGCTTGCATCGCTGTCTCGCATATAAGGCGGATGTCATCAGTTATGGACGGGTTGTGCTTTGGGACAACCTTTTTTGATAGAGCAGCATAGCGTAGTTAAAACATATTTGCGCAGCACTCTGCCATATTCTCCACAAGGTCCCTGAAGGCCTGGCTCTTCTCAGTTGTGTCCTTGCAGGGCTTGTAGACTCGCTTTCTTGACTCCCTTGGCGGCTTGTTCACCAGGTACTTTCGGAAGCTTATGTCCTCCAAAGGTGTGGGAGAAATGACCCTCTTGCCTGTAATTGAAATATCTTACTTGAACATGTGACGGGATACACCTACTCGTGTCTTCTGAAGGGCTCTTCACATAACTTTCCAGATTTTGTGTAAGTTATCAGTGACTCAGTGTGGGGCAATGGGGCGACATGATTCTGTGGTTCTTTGGAGGAAGGGCGACGACACGACTGACTTGTGGAAGAACGAAAGGGAAATTTGCGTATCTCCTAGTTCGGGTCACCAGTGTGTGGTTCTTGGAAGGAAGGATGAGTACATGACCGACTTGTGGAAGAACGAAAGGAAAATTTGATACGCGTGATGGTGAGTCATCAGCAACGGTGGCAGATGGCAGTCATCGTCTTCTGAGTCCACCGCACATCGTTGTTTTCATCCCAAACGTGAGCCGCGCACGCGCAGTACAGTCTCAGGAAAATGGTCCATTGATTATTTGCGTCACACACTCAGCCGCAAATGAAGAAATATGCCAACACAGTGTTCAGTAACCTTTTGTTGCAACCTGTTCATACTCTTGAAACAAATTTTTAGCTTTCAAGTTGAGATGAACCAATAAAATATTGCTGCGTCTGAGAACTTTTGTGTCTAGTCTTATGCGCCCGTGTCTGTCGGTCTTCTTCATGGCACTGTTCATGCTCGGTCTGACTCCGTATAATTCAGTTCTTTTTATACGCTGTGACTATTAAATGTCGACTTCACATATGTAACAGGAGCTGCTCCCACAACCACCCTAGCCCACCTTTCCTGGGGTGAACATTCCAGATTTTTAGATCAATTTGATAATCTAGATGATATGGTTTGCTGACACATATTTAAGCCCTCACCATATTTCTATTTGATTTAAACCCGATTTGTGCCACCAAGTGCACATCACCTGTAGAATAATTCATAAGATGTACAGACCTCGTGGGGGCATAATCCAGGCACATGGTAGGTCTGTACACATTGCTGTGCTGATTGCATGGCATGTTTTGCTCAACCTGAAAGGACCAGATGATGGACATGATCTTATACCAGAAATATACACACATAATTGGTGAATACTGGTGCACATAGCGCAATTGCAAAATGTAAAACTGAGTAGATCCTTACCCTGCGACGCATTGACAGTGAGCTCCACCGATGCCCCCGTTTCCTTTTCTATACCATGCTGACACAGTGTAGAAACTTTCTTCACTGAGGGTGAACATGCAGCCCTTATCGGCATGAACTCTGAGTTTTCCGTTTCGTCACTGACCATAACGTTGCGAACAAAACCTTCTTTCAACACCCAGCCATGATGCGCTTGGCGTAAAGTTGACGTGGTAGAGCCCAAATAGCGCCACGCTTCATCCATAGTGACATCAGCGCAACGCGAAAGATCACGCTACCATCGCAGTGGATGAAAGCAGAACGGCACGTTCTCTTCGTGAGTCATTGAAGCAGAAGGAAAAGAGAACGCGTATATCGACCGGCGCGGCTGGGATCCAAGGCGTAATAGGAGGTTATTTTCCAACCACCATAGCCAACCAATTGAGCTAAGCTAACACACTTATCCAACGACTTCCAAGGGCGCGTCATCTGTAGAGACCATAGGTGGGCATTTTGGTGAAACCTCACTCGCCCTCACCCTCACGGGCACATGCCCTCACTCGCCCTCACCCTCACGGCCCTCATGGGCACATGCCCTCACCCTCACGGCCCTCATGGGCACGTGCCCTCAATCGCCCTCACCCCCACGGCACTCACAAACGCAAACCCTCACCCATGAGGGTCTTATCCTCATAAGGTCTCCCGTGAGTGCACTCATGAGGTCTGACGGGCGCCAGGTCTGTGTGAGTGAAGTCACTGGTGAGGCCTGAGTGGTGTGAGGTCAGTATGAGGGCATTCAGAAATGAGGTCAAATGACGCATACCGCAAGTTATGCGCAAGTTATGAAGGCATTGATGGTATGGTTCCAGCGACACAACCACCGGCTGTGTGCACTTTAAAGGGCTGGTGTGCATGTATTTAGAATTTCGCATACGTCGCGCTGGGAACACAGCAAAGCGTCCTGAGCTGACTGATTACTTGCTGATATGGTTGCAGCGACCCAACTACCGGCAGGGTGCACTTTGAAGGGCTGGTGTGCCCGTTTTTAGCAATTTTGTCTACGTCGCGCTGGTAACACAGCGAAGCGTCCTGGGCTGACTGATTACTTCGTGATCAACTGAGCTTTGCCCAGGACACTTGGCTGTGTTCCCGGCGCGACGTAGACAAAACTGCTAGAAACGTGCACACCAGCCCTTTAAAGTGCACCCTGCCAGTAGTTGGGTCGCTGGCACCACTAGCAGGGCGGTTTAACGTCAACTCGAAAATGATGCGAAGGCATACACAGAAATACACGAAAGAAAGCGAGCCCTCAGTTGTCAGTCTCGCACCCTTTTATTGCACCGTCATTCTAGACAACAGGTTCTAGTCAGCATGGAGAAGGCTCCCTGGCTGTTGCACGTATGTGCCTCGTTGACAAGGTGGGACCATCGACGCTGTAATCCTTCTTCTCAATAAGAAGCTTCCGAATCCGCTTCCTGAGGTGCTGACCTTGTACACACGCGCGTATACTTTGTAGACCACCGTGGCTGCTGTCCGTAGGGGGTGCCGCGCTGCGATAAGGACCTGCCAGTGCGGCGCGCAGGCACTCAACTTCAAAAAAATTTTCTCGCTTCAGACAAAAAGTGTTTTGTTTAAACTTTCTGATCCGATTGGTATTGGGTCATTGTATCAAATGGTATAACTATCGTGCTTTTACTAGGACACCTCACTATGCAAATCGCGACTGAATGTCCACGACAAAGCGATTTTCGCTAATTTCATCAATTTGTTTCGACAATTTGTCTCGCGTTTTTTAATTTAAATCGCATACCGTCGGGTTCAGCACGTCGTCCGATTGACCGTTTTAAAGCCTTATGTGTTCAAAAAAGAACTAGAAAAACACGTCATTTGGTATTTATTTCGGCTGTCTGCCCCTCCATGAAGAAACGAAATAACGGACACCAAATGCATTACACATTAAAGTGTCTTGCTTTCAAAGTGCACTGTACAAGTTTCAAGCGTAGAAAAGCAAAAATCGATTTTTTACAATTTTTCGAAGAAGGGTAGGTTCTACGTCTACCCACGGGTAGACTTTAAAACGGCCGCCACGGACAGGATTTTTTTTTTCATAAAATATTTTGGCTAGACACTTTGGACACTGCCAGGAACAAGCTAAACTTTTTTAGCGTGAATCTGGGATGGTCGAGCATAAGGTCTGAGACGTTTGACATGGAACGACTCAGTGAGAGACCACTTATAATGTAACCGCTTATAGTGCAGAACCGCTTATAATGCAGCTTTTTCCGATCCCCAATATTCTTCCCATAGAACATAAGGCATAGGAATATCGTTTATAATGTTCCATCCCGACGCAGGATACCGGTTACAGTGCGGTCACGGACATCCTCCTCGAAGTAGGTGAAGGACCGACAACGAATTCCGAGGCGTGAATCACCCATCACGATGAACGCTTCTGCTACCTCCACGTGCCGAGGCGGGCGAGGAAGTTGTGCGAGGAGGTTTGCCACCCAGGTATCTTTGGGGTGTTGCAATATTGTTTTTTTGGGGAGTGGGTACCAGGTAAAATACCTGGTTTTAACGCTTTGAGCAGCATGGTTGTGCTGAAGTAATTTCACACTGTTAAGCCTAGAGCTGAACATCAAAGCGGTAGTGTATAATATAATGTAGAAGTCAGTGTTGTTCAAGATGTCAGTTTGGTTAACGCACACAACAGACTAGATCCCGACTTTCTTTTCAGTTCCCAAAACTGTAGCATAGCGACTGGTATGTATGACAAGAAATAAGAAACTTCATTTGATTTGGGTTTTTCTGAAGCACAAGCTATACTAAGGTCATAATGCGCCAAATACTAAATAAGAAACTAGCGCCGCACCACTGCCAAAAACTGACTTGATGAATTTGGACGTCATTCTCCAGTGCAGTTCAGTCTTCTTACTTCTCCTCCGTGTGGGAAAGTTTCCCACTCCTCTTTGCATTACACATTCCATTCGTCATTGTTCCGAAGCCACCGGAGGCTTGTCATCCAGCTTCAGTACTCCTAGTGTCACGTGTTTCAGTTTCCTGATTCCCAGTTTCTCTTAGTGTTGTACGCTACTGTACCCTGCACCGTCAATGGCCACAAAGCGGAAAGCTTTGTCATTGGAAACCAAAAACAACATTGTCAAAGACTTCGAAAGCAGCATAAGGAAAGTCGAGGTGTCGAAGAAGTAAGGGATAGCCGGTGCAACCGTGTCTGCCGTATGGAAAAACAGACAGAAGCTTCGTGAGGAACTACAGGAAGATTCTGCGTCGCTGACGAGAAAGTGGGTTCGTACGTCGAAGTACAAAGATTTTGACGCTGCATTGTTGAGATGGTTTTCAGAGATTTTCGCACAGAACGTTCCTGCCAGTGGTCCCATGCTGCAAGCGAAAGCCATGGGCTTCGTAAACCTACTCATGATGACTTCAATCCATTGAACGGCTGGATTCAACGTTTCAAGGATCGTCATGGTATCAGCAGTAAAGTCGTCGCTGGAGAAAGTGGAGAAGTGTACGACGCCAGCATCCAGGCGTGGCTCAATATCAACCTGGAGGCAATGCTATCATCGTACGCAGACTGTGACATCTACAGTGCTGACAAAGCAGAGCTATTCCACTACCTGCTTTCAAGCTGTACGCTTGCACTGAAAGGCGAACCCTACACCGACCGCAATGTGTCAAAGGACCGTGTTATGGTGTTGTTCTGCGCCAACATGGATACCTCCAACAAGTGTCGCTGGTTCATCATCGGAAGATCTGCACGGCCACGTTGTTTCAAAACCCGTGGATGTCTAACTGTAACCTAAGTGGCAAACAAAGCCGCCTGGTTGACGAAGGAGTTGTTCAGCAGTTGGCAGCACAAGTTTGACGCGAACATGGTGGCTCAAAAATGCCGAGTTGTACTGATCTTGGACAATTGTACAGCCCAGAATGTGCAACCCAAGCATACAGTGGTAAAATTGAAGTTCCGCCGCCGTACGCGACATCCAAGAGCCAGCCTCCTGACCAAAGCGTTATAGTGACAGTCAAAGCACTGTACGGAAAGCACATTTGCCAAAAAGTGGTTTTAAACCCTCATAGGAAGGAATCGCTCAATGTGGAAGTCAAGGCTGCCAATGCAATCATCGCTGCTTCCTGGTGGCAAGTGAAGGCTACCACAATCAAGAAGTGCTTCAGCAAGGCTGGCTTCGATCGTGATGCTGGCGCCTCTGACATTGATGGTCCTAGTGATGCCATTAGTGAAACAATCAACGCACAACATGCGGGGAATGGTCTTGTGGAGAAAGACTCTGTTTCGTCAGTGGACACTTTTGATGAATTTGTTAACACGGGAGGTGAGGACTATGGTGGCTGCGAACAAACAGCCACCGATGAGGCGATCGTGCAAGCCGTTCGTGATCGTGAGGAGTCCGTGCTAGAAAACGACTCAGATGACGATAGGGACCTGACGGCATCAGAGGTCTACAGCAAAGAGGCCGTGGAGTATGTGCAAAAACTGAGAGACCTCTGTACTCAGAATGGACTTAGCCATGAGGCGTTTAGTTGTGTTGTAACTCAGCAGGCAGATGTTTTTCCTGACAACCGAGTTATTGTTCTTGGCCTCATTTTGTGTCCTGGGCTTCATCTCACCTCGGATACCAGCCTCACCAGAACATATAATGGTTTCCGTCATCAGGAGACAGGTTTCATCCCACCGTCACCAGGAGACTCGACAGCGGACGTCGATGACATTCTGGAGGAGCCACTATCCACTGTTGAACAGTGGGACATCCTCGAGGACAAGCTACAGGACAGCGTTCTGCGAAAGAACCTGGTACGTTATTGGAATAATAGACATCGATCAGACAAATGTCCCTCGGATGTAGCCATGATGTCTGGCAGACAACATTCTAGTTCTGTGCAGCTAGTGCCGGTCTACCACACTTGCATCGCTGTTGTAGCATTTGACATCATTTTTTTACAAATAAGTAGAAGTCTATTGGACAAAACTGGAGCACACATTTTAAGAATTGGAACTGCCACACTTAGTGAGCACTTTCATTTGTTCCAGGTGGATCGCCTTGCTGTACATGGGGGCAGCACACTGAATGATGTCGTGCGCCTCATCATGGAGGCGTGCACAAGGAAGTCGCTTCAGCAGCTAATGACTGTTGAGGGCCGAAACGGAAAAAAGGCGTTTAAAGGCTCGCGCCTTTTTACTTGTGTCATGAGTAAGTAGCCTAGTCAAGTGACAGATACTTCAGCTGCAAAAGAGGCTTTGGTAATGGAGACCAGATATTCAGGTAGTCAAAATGCTGTTTTAGCACCTAAAATAAGCACTAAGAAGCCTGAAATAGGCACATATTGGCACCATAAAACCTCCTACTCCAGGGAATCAGGTTCGGATAAATTTTCCCTAGGTCCTATAAGTGGCGACATTGCTAACAATGACTAATTGCAATCACGATATCTTGGTACTTCCTAATTTTAACTAATATGCTCGTGCTAGCTTTATCACTGTACCGGGAACACGTCGATTTCAATTTACCTATGTAGGTGTCCACGGAATCATTACCGATGTTACACGTCATCCGGGGAACGCACGTTAATGCTGTGCACCCCGTACCCTGTTGTGAATAAATCTAGTCACCAGATTTGCGTCACAAAATGTACCATTAGATTCCTGTGACTGATACGAACCAGGCAAGGGTTATGGCAAACAATGCACACGCAAAAGCCCAGAAATTGACGCTACAAGACACGGAGGAATGCTTAACAAAAAAAGGGTACAGGTGCGAAAATCAAAATTCTCAGTCACAACTTAACACAAGGAGTGACAGCATTCCCTCGCCCACATGCAGCATGATACCCAATGCTCCTTTACCATTTAGCTAAAGATGTCCATTGTTTGTTGAACAGTGTCCTGTTTGCAGATAGTGGCAGTGGTAGGCTTATACATTGGAGATTATGCTAATAATACACAGAAATACCTGTAAAAAGCATATGCTACTATTAGGCAAAAGTACACGCAAAAAAGGCATTTGTACTCAAAAAGCCCAATATAGGCACTAACATACAGGCAATACGCATTTTGTCTGAAGATCTGGTCTCTAGTAATAATGCGTTTTTTGTACCCTTCCAATTTGTATACTGCTTGGGACACGCTTGTCTGTAATCTAGGTTTTGCAGCGTTCTGTGGCCTACGTGGAGGACTGTTGCAGGTAATGAGTATTAAACAGGTACTGTAGATCTCTCTGAACCTGTCTATTACTGACTACCTGCGACAATCCTTCACAGAGGCCGCAGAAAACTGCAAAACCGAAAAATCCAGATTTCAGGCAAGCATATCCGAAGCAGTACATAATTGTGACCTGTTGACGATTCAGATAAATGTTAATCTACCCAGTTACGTGAATTATGTGACATGTATACTTAACACCATGTCTACCAACTTCGAAAACTGGGGAATTTTAACGTCTAGGGGAATTATCTGTATAAGGGAAGATTGTCTATTTGAAGTTGCCATGGTGGCCCGGACTGTGGGCCGCTGTCGGATTCTCTTTTCCCATTAGTATTTCCTGCCGTCTCCGGTGTAAAACAATGTTACATTATGTCGTGAAAGTCAGGGAACTTCATTGAAACCGCCGGAGAACCTGAAGAGGTTGGGGAATTCTAACAGTAAAGTTTGGTATGCACCCGAGATGGATGATTAAAAAAATTGTTTTGTTTTGTTTGTAGGCGCTATCCACAAGAGGATGGATACCCTGAAGCAGCCTGTGACTGATAAGGAGATCACCTCCAAGATTGGACGCTATCTCACGTGTGCTGGCGATCGTGAGGGAGGTCGGAAAGAAAGGTTAAACAAGTAGAGAAATATAAGTGTTTTCTGAACATCTTTGTGGTTGTGTTATTCTTGTGGCTTGTGCAACAGTAATTAAGCAAGTTGTATTGGAAAAATTCATCGGGTGCAAGTCTGAGAGGCCAGTTGGCATGACATCGGGAACAAATCAAGTTCGATCGGCCCAATGTCAGGGCCCGACATCGGCCCAACGTCTCTGCCCGACATCGGCCCAACTCCGGGCAATGTGTCACTGCGGACATTGGCCCGACATTGGGAATGTTGGCAAGAAGACATCGGGCCGATGTTGGGCCAAGATCGGTGTGCTGCTTGGGTAAGCACTAAAATAAGCATCGACCCGGTGTCATACAGAGTGGTCATATTGAAAGTGTAACTAGTTGCAGTGCTGAGGAGAAGACGAGACGCAAGCGAATGCTGCCTCGCGACTACTTCAGGGACTACTCTGATTCCTATTGCTTTTGTATCCCTGCTCTTGCTTTTGTATCCAGCAACCTACTCGGGTCACGTTTTTCTGTCGGTCAAGGCATATCTGATCACGAAATGGTCATAGTACATACACAGGTTAAACGGCAAAATAGAGTTCCAGAAAAAACTGTCGAACCATACAGATTTAGTCAAGCGCCTGATAATCAGATTTTACACATACTTGAAGACCACTTCAAAACCTTTGTGTCATCCTCCATGTTGACGGAAACGGCTGCTGACAAATTATGGATCCAGTTTAAGCAGATAGTATTTCATGCTCTCCAGCTCGTCTCAATGTACCGCAGGCGAGTAGCCAAGCATAGACCATGGATCAATAGGGAAATAATCCACCTCAAAAGAAGGATCTCGCGATGTAGGAATAGGTTAAAAAGAAAAGCCAATTCTACGGAGATAATTACGCAACTAAAAACACTGGGAAGGCAACTAAATGTGGAAGTGCCTAAGGCTAAAAAGCTATATCTTAGTACTACACTGACCGATTTTATGACACATGAACCCTAGTTTTGGAGACACCTGACTTCCAAAAATAGGAAAGAAATTACAATACGTGGCACGTGGTAAAGTTATTGACTATCCCTATGTAATTGCGTGTCGTTTCAACCGTTATTTTTTGAGTGTATTTACATCAGAAGGTTTGGAGAGCTACCCAATACACACCACACCAGCTCCTCCAATCACGAACCCTCTATTTTCTACACAAGGCGTTTTAAACTTATCATTAGAAATAAACACAAAGAAAAGTTGTAGACCCAATAATGTTACAAACGAATTCCTGCGTCGTTATGCAACTTGGTGCACCCGATATCTACAAGTAATTTTTCAAAAGTCTTTTGAGACTGGCCTCGTGCCAACGGATTGGAAAATGAGTAAAGTGATTCCTATAGATAAGACGGGTGATCCTCAGCTTCCTTCTAACTATCGTCCTTCATTCATTAACTTGTACTTCCTGCAAGATTATGGAACATATTTTGTTCAAGCACATTATGAAATATGTAGAGGATAACAATTTACTCAGCTCTAGGCAACACGGTTTTCGGCGCGGGTTCTCAACTGTAACACAGCTTATGGATTTTCATTTTGATCTTGCTGAGGCATTGGACAGTGGTTACCAGGTCGACGTCATCTTTATTGATTTTGCTAAAGCGTTCGATTCAATTCCACATAAAAACCTAATCACGAAGTTAAAAACAATTTTAAATAATGCAAAGCTAGTCGGATGGATAGAATCTTATCTCCGGTATCGAAAACAATACGTTCAAATAGCCTCCACTAGGTCACACATTCTGGATGTAATATCGGGCATGCCAGAGGGCACCGTTTTAGGTCCTTTGTTGTTCTGCTTGTATATTAACGACATTCCCAACGTGGAGGGCCTGGTACTTACAATGCGTCTGTATGCAGACGACACAGTGCTTTATAAACGTATTTCTTGCATAGACGACCACGTAGTACTTTCGAGAGCCTTGGAAAATATTGTTCAGTGGTGTAGTAAATTCCAACTAAAAGTGAATACAAAGAAAACTGTGCTTATGCATGCATGTATGTATGTATGTATGCCTTTTATTTAATTTCCATTGGAAACGAGGATCAGGTAACAAAAATCTGTAACAAGAAAACATATTGTTCTGCCGCATAATTATTCTATAGGTGATGTCTCCTTAAAGGGACTGTCGCATCCGGAAACGTGGTTACGAATCCAATACCAATGTGTTCGGTACACTACCACCGAGCTATTTGCCAAATTTTCTCCTTCCAAAACGGACTGGGTGATGAGGAATCGAATTTAAAAGATCCGGTTTCGTTTTGATCCTCGAAAGTGCCAGCGCCAACAACATCGCGTGACGCAAGGTCGAATCTGGCTAATCCGCTGTGAAGGACGCTGTCGTCTGCCGCCAAGTCTGGGGCTGCTTTGTTTTTTTCCGGCACGTCGCCCGTATTCACATGTGACACTTTCTAGTGACTCGGATACTATCGCTACGCTTGCATCCTTCACGTGGGATGTCGTTTGGAAACCGACGCAGCGTTCCCGACTCCAGGAAAGCTTCCTTCGAAAACCTCGATGTTTGATTCCGCACGCCAAGGATACAGCTACAGCCAGACCCCAGACGAAGCGAAAGTTGGAAGCAGCTACATCACTAGCGGGTATCCAGATGAAGCAAGGAGTGTTCATGCTGTCCGTGTATGCTCCTCGCATTTCACCGATAATGTGTACCTGGATGAGAACATCATGGAAGTGCAACTTGGATTGACACAAAAAAGGAACGAATTGAAACTTGACGCCGTTCCGACAGTGTTCCACGAACAAAGCGAGCCAGCAACTTCGACAGTAAGTCACAATGTCTATGTAGTTTCCCAATCGGGTCTGTCACTCTTGCGCGTGAGTAACTTAGCAGCAAAAGACGAAATCGGTACAACGTAAGGTATCCCCTAACCTATGATTAATAACTAGATAAATAAAATACAATAAACAAGTTCAAGTGATGTCATTCATATGAACGTGATTGACTTTTCTCGTTGTCGGACGCGTTATCATGAAACTTTCACTGTTACTGAACCTGTGACTTTTGTGGAATGTGGTAGACATGATTGGTTTTCATGTGTATTACAGCTGCAGGCAGTTCGACAGGGTCAAGCGCAAGTGGTACGTATATTACTTAAATACATATAATGTGTTTACAATTTTTGGACACAGAACAATTCGCAAACTATGAACCCCGATCACTAAAAGGAAGAACTGACGCTGTTTGTGTGCTGGTGTTAGAAACAGGCACTATACAAACAGTACCTCTGTCCGTAACATAAGCGCCATAACCCACTTCCCAGTTACCTTTTATCTCTCTGTTTGTGAACTGTTTGTGTGCTGTAGGGCGGCGGTTTTTGCGGTTGTCATAGCCAACTTGAGGTGCACTTTTGACGTTCTGTGTTATAGAAGGACCAGGTGCTGCTGATCAAGTCCCATCCATCCATGAAACGGCATCAAACAATGTACGTGTGTGCACGGCAATTTTGCTGAGAGACCTGGTTTTTACACTAATGCCTTTACGACGCCTCTGACAAATTAGGATCTTCCAGAACAGTGCTTTCTTCATCCAAGTTCAAGAAGTAAAGAGAATGACTTCATGGCTTCTACTGACATCTCACAGCTACATGCCAAGACAAAATAACTTGACAGCAGGAAATGAAAAGAAAAAAAAAGGTCCATTTTAGGTCCACCCAAATCTTTATGCAGAGGCTGACAACAACAACGCTATTGTGAGATGATGAATGATGCTGATGCAGCGTTGAGATTAAGCCCTTGTTTCCTTTTTTGCAATGCTATACATTACTGCTGGTTAAATGTAAAATGATGCACCTACCTCCAGACATTAAAGGGGCTACCAGAGATGTAGTGTCAATTCAACAGAAAACCTGCATGTTCTACGAGGCACTGTCACATAAGCATTGGCCAAATTTGCTGTCCTGTGAGCTTTGATAGGATATGCCGTAGATAGTAAGAGGCCTCTTACTGTAAAAGGGAGGTGCATTAATCGAGTAGTGGGGTCTGCGGCATGAGGGCCATTTCAGGATGTACTAACCCTTCTAAAATTTTACACTTGGTTATGCCCAGAGATCGATCCAGATCCCCCCCAACACCCAGAGTTTTTTTCCTGTGTACCACTGTTATAATGAAACCGTCCAATTTACTGTCCAATCGTCCCGTTTTCATTGCAATTGAAGTACTTACAAAACTGTTTATTTTTTATTTTTGTGAGTCCCCGCTTCAGATCCCAAGGGACATTGCCAGTGTGGTGCACGCTGATAACTGTCTGTGCATAGCAAATAATAAATATCTGTGCGTGAAGAGTTGGATGTGGACTTGTGCAATGGCTCTTGAATGGACAACACTCAGTCAACACAAAGATTTATTCACATTTGCGTAACTTATTGCCTGTCATTATAATAATTATTATAATACATAGACAAGATGTAATGCTCTGCCAAGGATCTCTGAAGTTACAGTCTTGAAAGCTGTTTTCAAGACAGTGGCGCTAAAAAATTGGATCAATGGCAGGTATCAAAATTTGTTTTGCTGTATCAAGGCAGAACAATCTTCCATGGGAATGACAAATTTTGGACATTCCCAGACAGATGTATCACTTACAATGATAATGAGGTGTAACTGTACCATTAGTGAGTTATGAAACGTTACCTGAAATTATCTGACGTGTTATATCCCTCACATGCTATAATACTGCCAACGATAAGAAGCATTACACTATCATTAAAAGTATAACTGTCACTTATGGCCAGGTAGTTTATTGCTCCTGCCTATTCCTTTGCACTTCTCGGGATTACTGTGGTAACACATATTCTGTTTCACACTTCTCAATTGGAAACTACGCAAGTCTATTATGGTGTAGGCGTGAACAGGAAATGAGGCACACCTAAAGATGATACTCCTGATAGGACCAGGATGGAAAAACGTTGGCGAATCATGCGGACGACACACCCAGGTATCTGTCGTCTGTTTTTCGGTCCAAGGAATCTCCAAACTCAGCTTGTAAACACACAATAAGCAGTGAACCTGACGTAGCTGTAAAAAGAAAGGACACTTTCCTAAACACGTAGCATACTAATTTCCTGACAATCATTCTAATTTTAACCCGGCCCTTGAGTTGCACAGTTGGTTAGAGCCTTCGTAACTTTCATGGGGCATCCGTCGTGTGTGCAAACAACACGACAACTACGAAAATAAGGATTGCTCGACGTGCCTATCTATCGTGGGCACAGTAGGCGAAGACTGTGATCGTCGCTGCAATACTGCGGTAGATACACCACTAGAAGTTCTGGCCGATGACAGGGAGCTGGGAACAAAGTGTGATGCGTGCGTGTGGTGCGTGCCGTCATTGCACAACTCTACCACTTCACCAGCACTGCAGTATATAGGTACTCATCCAGTTCCTGAGGAACACAGACGACGCACAAACACTTGGATTGTTTCCTGCGTCGTAGTGTGAATGTCACAGGATTAAGTATTGAGCACTCCGATCATGAACGTACCTAAAGCAGTGGTCCTGAGGCTCGTTCTGTTGCGCTAACGCAGCTGCGGCACGTACATCACCAGCGACTTGCAGAATAAGCGGATCCGTCGAATATGGGCCGTCATCAAACATGTATATTCGTCACGGGAGCTATTACTAAAGGCATTTGAACAGCACGATTCGCCACTTCCGCGTTCCGAGTCCGCCATCTCCGTATGTGCCTTCGCCTTCGTCTCCCTGACCTTGCTCATGCAAGCTGCAAGCCGCGGGGACTCCTCTGGCTCGCCGCGTTCTTATTGGTCAGATTCCATGTGACGTTGCTAAAGATTCTCAGCAGGGAGTTCCGCTTGACGCCCGCTTCCGTCGTCTGCTGTAGCGCCGCTTACACACGAATTATGCAAAAAGTATTCCGTCGATCGGAACGGGACTTTCGGAGTCATGGTCAGTGATGGACGGGGAATCTCATTTCACTGTGCTTTCGGAATCGATCTGTGGTCGATGCGACTGTCCCTTTAAACATAGTCAATTACTACAAGTATCTTGGTGTATACTTTCAATCAAATCTTCCATGGACTAAACACGTAGAGACTGTAGTCCAAAGGGCTCTGGGAAGGTTGTTCCAACTGAAACGTCTGCTACGATACTCATCTTACGATGTGAGGTTAAAAGCGTATAAATCGCTAGTCTTCCATTAGTGCAATATGCCTGTCCAATTTGGGATCCCCATCTTGCCATACATAAAAATAACTTCAGGCTCAGAATAATAAGGTTCAGAAGAAAGCTGCCAGATTTATTTTTGCAGATTATCGCACAACAAGATCTGCATCAGGTTTATGTCGCAAGGCTAATTTGCTACCAGTGGAACAATGTTTCAAGCCACAGCGCTTGAAATATTTGTTTCAGTTGATGACAAGAATCCCGCCTTCTTCGCGTTTGATCCCGGATTGTCACATTTCTAGACACAAGCAGGATCGACATTCAAAGGACATCCTAGGTCGTACGGATCACTTTAAATACTCGTTTTATCCAAAAACAATACGTGAATGGAACAGCCTTCCGGCCGACATTGTGAACCAAGTTGATGTGTATACTTTTGTTGCAACTTTAGAACCTGTTTTGCAGTCCAGCGACCTGTAACGGTCCACTTGCGGACCAAAAGTATCACAAATAAATAAATAAAACAAATTTCAAGGAGTTCACATTGTCCCGCGATCGCGATCAATCTGGAAAAATATGCTACGATCTACTACAATAAGCTGAATGGTACCGAACTCTAACAGTGTTGCACAAAATGTATTGTTAAGCTTGTGTCTCTAGTGTTGAAGCAATAAATGTGACAACTGCGTTTTTGCGGCAGAACTTTGCGTGCGTCGTCAAGTTTTCTCCGAATTTCGGATATTACCTGAGCTGTAAATCGAACTCTGAAGAACTCTGTTTTATGAAAAAGCAACAGTAAACTCCAAAAACTCAGAGCCCTAACTATAACTAACTATACTTATTGCTATTGTACGTTGTTGTAACATATGTTATTGTATTGTGTGTTAATTACCTAACTATATGTTATTAATTGCAAGTATGTCAAGATTATTGGGGCCCTGCAGCACCCAAATTTAAGTATTATTGTACTGTGTGTGGACATTGATATTGATTGTAGTAAACATCTTTCAGATTATCCAGTGATGTCGCCATCTCATTGTATGTATTATTGAATGTAGAAGATGATATTAATTCAGATTCTCTTTCAGACTATTGTCGTCCCACTATTGTATTTGCCTGTAGATGTTGATATTAATTGGATTCTCTTTTCAGACTACCCTGAAGCAACACATTGCATTTAATAGTGAATGAGATTATGGTTTCCTATAATAAGTCCTTTTTCAGGTCATTGCTGCAGGCTATATTAGTCATCAAGTGGTAAGCAATGTGTCAATTGTTGATTTTGTGTTTTCTTTCAGACCCACACACCCTGAGGGATATATAGTTAAAGCGAGTATAATAGAAGCTTAGCATCTTGTTTGTCTTGAATGTTTCTTCTTTTTCAGATCGTGAAGTTTTATCGCCTGGGTTTTTCTCCTCCACAGATTGGCATTAACATTGGCACAATTCTCAGCACCATTGGCTTTAATAAATTACTTTCACTTGTACAAATGTGTGTGTATGTTGCTTGCATGGTGTAACCCGAGGAGGAAAGCCCAGGCATGCCTGAACACGAGAGAGAAAGTCGAGAAGGAAACGCTCGGGCAGCCGCTCCTCTGGTGGTCCAGTTCTTCGCCTATATCTAAGGCTTTATTGGGATGGCTCTTAGTATCCATGTGTAATGGCCTGGCACTCAGAGTCCTTGTGTCACTCCTACTAATGAAGTATTCAAATGGGTGGGTCTTGGAGTGCCTGATAAAGAAAATGAAAACCCTAAAAGCCCAAGATTGTGCGAATACCTCAGAAAGGAAAACATCCTTGCACTGCCTAGTAAAATGACACTGCAGAAATACCTGAAGTTCTACAAGACCGGATTTGGGTTCAGTACAAAAGTATGCCTGATATACTGAGCAAGAAAACTAGTATAATGAACCAATTCAAATGCCACACGGTTTCATAGTTGATGGGATGAAACTCTCGTAACCACTCTCTCTCGTGCGCGGGCTGCGACTGACCACACAGAAGGTTTTGTGGATCTGGGCCCATTCACACACGATTGCATACCATGGAATGGCTTTAATTAAGCCACAAAAGGGGCCGGTTGGTACACAACGTTCACCGTGATTTTTTTTTCTGTCTTTGTTCTTGCCTCACTATCACCACGTTGCTTCAATGTCTATAATTTTTGTTCCATTTGTGGGGAAGTGGACCCAGTTACGTGCCGCATTTGCCACTAAAGAGAATGTAAATGGAACTCATTTGACAAAGACCTTGCTTGAAGCCATTGTTCTGACAAAGCAGGCTTGCTTGATGGTCGACTTTATCACGTCTGATGGTGCAACGTGCAATACAAAGAGGTGGACAGAAATGGTCATTGGGGCATCCTCGACCAGTACAATGTGCAGTACAGAGCACCCTGTGGATCCAAACTGCCAGCTTAATTCTTTGTCAGACTTTCCCCATTTGATAAAGTGTCCAGGCAAAGGCCTTCTCACCTCGGACTATAAGGTGCTCGAGGGACGAGTAAGTGTATATGATGGGCAAAAACCTTATAACACAAGTGTAGCGTAATGTAACAGACACATCATGTATTGTGTACATGTAATGTAACATCCAGCATCTTGCTTGTGGTATATGCAAAGACTATTGTAATGCAGCACATTCAATTTTAAAACATTTCAGGGGACTTTAGAAGCTGTTCGTCAAACTTTGGATTTGGAGGGAAACCGTGTGACGTTGCAGGCAATGCCCGGCATCACCTCCAGCCACACTAATCCAAACAACTTCGAAAAGATGAGGGTCCCCTTGCATTCCAGCAGTTCAGTGTCGTTATCAAGTGGCTAAAACCGTAGAGGATTAAGATTGAGCGGGCTTGCGGTGACATCACACTGTACACGGTGCACCTCGTATATCTCTTTATTGCCCCTTTAAGCCAATATAGGGCAATGGCACTACGAATAAAAATGTCGTGTTACGAGTAACAGCAATATGAGTAACAATTAACGTAACGAGTAACGAGTGTTAACGAGAGTGTTGCAGCCGAAGTAACAGATTTCTGTGTTACAACACGTTTTTACAAAGCACTTGAATCAGACGGACAGCAAAGATGACAGGCTTCGAACCACTTAAAGTTGAATAGGTGCTCCTAGAATGTGTGCATGTCCCTTGTAAAAAATGTGTTGTGAATAATGTGTCGTCGATGTAAACAAACAGATCAAACACAACAGCTCCTGTTCAGCATCCATATACCATACCATATATTAAACGTACAGCATCCCGCAAATACAATGAGCATAAGAATGAAGTTGTGCAAGAGGAGGAGAAAGAACAAGAGCATCTGACAGTGCCCAGAGATGAAAAAGTCGAAAAGGAATACATTGCGTGGGCACTGAATAACACAGTCTCTGTTCGAATAATAGTTGGAATAACAGTCTCTGTTCGAAATATCGGCGGCTTCTGTCCTGAGGCAACTCCCTTCCTACATCTCTACCGGTTCGCTGGATTTCTACCCATCTAGGCCCCAGACTAGATGTGTGATTTACATTACGGGTGTCATAATATGAAGTAGCTGAATCCTTTTTTCACCTTAGCAGTAAGGAGTATATGCCATTTACCACACAGGTGGTGCACCAAAGTTCAACAGGGTCTGACAAGTTAGAACCTCACAAGGAAAATACTGATGCACCGGCCACAACAACAAATAACAAGCCTCAGTACACCTCCGTCTACAAGAATATGTGATGAATGGCTGGCAAATGTATCCAACAATGGGGGCAAGTCCGTTCTCTAAAAGAGTAAAGAGCTGTTACATGTGGAAGATGAATATGGTGAACAAGACAGTGCACTTGATGTGTCAAACACGGATTCAGGCACACACATGGAACCTTCTTGTGATGAACAAGAGGAGGCAGCTAATGATGAACTGACAACCAATGTGCTGTGCAATGAAAGTGCGTCAACATTTGAAAACACTATGGAGGAAAAATCTGAAGAGCAGGACAGCACACTTGATGTATCCAACACAGATTCAGGTATGCACTCATAATTCCCTGATCTTTCATAACATTTGCTTGTAGAGCAGTATAGTACTATTCCTTACACTGGCATCGGTGATACTACCTTTAGGCTGCTGTGTCTCTTCTCAAGTTTGTACTGACGCCACTCCGCATATTGCAAGCCAGGAAGACGAGAACAGGAGGCTTCTTTCGGAGATTATGCAACTGAGGACTCTGGATGAGGCAGCGTTTAAACACAATGACAGCCTTGTCACATTCTACACAGGGCTCCTAAACTACAACAAATTGGCAGCAGTGTTCAACCTACTTAAGGATCACACGGAACTCTTTGCCACAGTTTAAGGAAATTATAATTTTCCTGATCTCCATGCGTCTCAATGTTCCTCTTCAAAACCTTGCCTACAGGTATGATTTTTTTATTATTATGATATGCTGTATCAGAGATTGCAAAGAAAGACTTCTATTTAACAAGCTCGATGTCATTCCAGGATTGTAACCACATGTTTCATTCCTGAAGAATAACGTAATCGGTGTGTCTACTAAATTCTATTATTGAAATTGCCTCACTTTTCCAGGTTTTCCCTGAAGTTTTTGATGAAACTCGTGTGGCACATTCTAACGTCCCTTGAAATTGAAGGACATTGGAAGTGCCAAGGAGATTCATGTGTATCTCCATGAATGGTTTTCCTATGCCCATCAATTTCAAAACATCGTGAAATAAACCTCGTAACAGCAGTATATCCTATGTGAATTATGAAGTCACAAGTGCTGTGCTGTCAAGAAGTGCTGTGAAGTCAGAAGTCTTGTGCTGTAAAAGTTTTCTGCCTTTAGAGATGTTAAAGGGACCATGAAATGATTTTTTCTCGTTTTCATGAGAAAGTAAACCTTTTTCCGAGTCTAGAACCAAAATTTTACCTTCATCACGCGAGGAGTATTCTCGGGAGCGAATTTAAACGGAGCGGCGAAGGGAGGACAGCTGGCGCCGCGCCGTGGCGAGCTGCCGAGCGGAGACACAGCGGGCAACTTGACGGGACCACGGCCGGCTCGGCAACACGTCATCGTGACGTGTGGCCGAGCCGAAGGATCCCGCCGGGAGCATGCGCCGTAGGATCCCGCGTATGCGTTAATCGGGAGTGGAAATCTCCATGACAGCAGCTTTCGCGCGATCGGCAGATTTCGGCAGTGGCGGCAGCCACAACGCGAGCTCGCGGCATTACTTGCCATTGTGCAACACCGGTGACGTAACGGAGAACCGAAGTGCGGTCCGTACAGTTAGAGTGAAAGTTTCTGAATAAATTATTGCGGTTCAAAAGAATTGCAGTGCAGCGTGTCCTTTTCTACAGATCTTGTCACACATTACATGGAAGTAAATTACATGCAGCTGCGTTGGATGACTAATTAACTAATCCCATGATTTACCAGCCATTTACAGCTTCACTGGTGGCTTCATTAGACATTTATTGGCAGTTTCATTGACTCGATATCGGACCGCGTTGCATAGCTAATGTTGGACCAATATAAACATATTGGCTTGCCAATACTGGACGAATCGTGGTCCAATGGTGATGTGGTGCCTGGGTCCAATCTTGCATCTATCTCAGAACATAATTCGAGCACGGGCACTGGTTGCGCTAGAGTAGGGGTTTTGCTTAGCAAAACTAAGCAAAGCCCCTTAGCAAACCCCTAGCAAAGGGTACGGCTTAATTGGCGTATTATTTAGCTTTATTACGTTTGAACGTAGATATATGTGAATATAGGTTCTGTTTAATGAGAAGTTGCGTTGGCTTCTTCCCTCTTCTCCTGGTTCACACGCCAGTACATGCCCACTAGCCTTTGTGATCACCGTCCCATTGCAGGGGTCCATCACAATTGGTGGCAGCAGTGGGATGCGCTCCCGCGAGAGTCCGTAGACGGCGCAGCTCGAGACATTATTTGCCCTCGAGCGAGAGAGAGAAGCCCTTTTGGTAGCGATCATGGCCACTGAAGCAACCACCGCGGCGAACGTTGTTGGGGCAAGTGTTTTCGCATTGAGGGGATTGTACCCTCGTTGACGTGGCAACGTGATCGAGGTAACAGACTTTCTCAAGGTTTAGAGCAGGTCGGTAAGATGGGAGCATGGTCCGCTCATGGGCATGGGCGTACAGCTCATAGACGTCGCATGGTGCAAAGTGGTAGGAACCGCGTAGTTTCGATCGTGTCCTGCGTGTGGACTGCGCGGCCTACGACCACAATAATTTTAAGTTTGTGTCAGCTGCTCTTGAAGGCAGCGATATGTGGACGCTCCGTAGTTGCGATAGCAGGGCCAAGAAAACTGTGCTGCATGCTGTTCTTTGTGTTATTTATTTCCTTAATTTCATTGAGTAAATTGTTTCGAGTACATGCAAGACCCCACAGTGTTCTTCCCTGACTATAGAGTGCTTTCCACATTACATATGCCCGGCTGAAAGTAAATCAAACATTACCAGGCCAGAAACATTGTCCGATGGTTTCTGTTCGTGCTCAGAGTCACAGGACAGTCATAATCACTTCACCATTCTCTCCTTCTTGTTGTTGTTTACATAATTATTTAACCTAGATTTATAATCAGTTGCCTTCGTCACAAGGATATGCTGTGCGGAAGGAAGTTGGGTCATTCCCCTGGGAATGGTCCATGATTGTCAATCGACCATCACCAATATTTTTTTTTTTAAATAGGGTGCGTGGGGGACACTGTGAGATTAATCGTGCCGAATGTCCCAACTCGAAATATTGATTCCATGCGTTTTTAGAGCACCTCAGAGTTTGCGCCAGGCGAGAAAACCATACCACAGGTTTTCGTCCTCTTTTCGCGCGTGCTTGCTTCTATATACGAACCAATGTGGTTTTATGTCATCCGAGGATTATGCACCATAACTTAAGCAGGGCATGCGAAATAACTATCTCCCTCGCCCTCTAAAGTTGTGCCCAAATGTCGCCGTTTGTGCAACCTTTGTGATTTTATTCCGCGTTCCCTGCTGACCTTGTTGGAAAAGTAGGTACGGCTCCCTGTTTACTAGCACATGGGGAACGCTAACAAAAATTTTCGCATGTCTGCGATATACACTTGTTCTGTGAGAACCGTTGGAAAGTGACACACATCAAAACTTTGCATTTTACAGAAGAAGATTTCGGAATGTAGCAGACCACTTAAAAATCGCCGACCTACGTCATTCGATAGCACAATGCTTCAGCTACAACATATCAAAAATCTGGAGAATTACTTTTTGACAAACGCGAGAAAGGATTTTTTTTCTCGGCCATGGTTTGCTTGGCATTGGACGCGGAGAAGCACCCTTTCAGGCACATTCTGGTCTGACGCGTGAAACCCTGTAACAGGTTCGTTTTATATGCTTGGTACTAGTGTCTTCCTGGGTTTTTCGGCGGTTCGTCTTTTATTTACACTTGTGACGTGTATACTTCCGCGTCACACTAAAAGAGTAAAAAAGTAAAACCACAAGGTGTCGTGCCCAAAACATGCTCTGTTGAAATTTAACGCTCAGCACCGCTATTGTTATTCTTAGGCACCTTGTATACCGGGAAAGCTTTCCTCTCAAACGACGTTCGCTTCGCCGCGATTCTGCCCTCGGAAATTGGTTCGAAGTGGTGAAACTTCCTTGTCCCAGGCAATGCAATGCAGCGGCTGTGTCTTTCGGCAAGGATGGTCCTTTCTGCTGCAACTTCGTCCTCTGATACCCACAGGCAATTTATGCTCAGCGCGTCCTTTGCCCACATATAGAGGTCCCTTTGTGTTAGGATCTGCCCCTCCTGCGGCCACTGGAGACTGGCTTTGGCAGCGAGCCTTTTAAAAGTTCCTCCTACTCCGTCGCACGGCCCCTTGCCGTGTGACGTTGCGTGGAAGTTCCAGCAAGCGCTAACACCAAAGTGCTCTTTGTGGTAGCACATGTCAAGAAAGCTTTTCTTATTTTTGTATGGCGCAGCACAACCATCTGTGAAGTAATGCACTTTTGTGACCTCAGGGTGCATACGAAGGAATGAGTCTAAGAAGGCTCTTTGAAATTCGTGCACTGCGACATTTGTATGTTGGAGGCAGTCGGAAACTATCACGTAGGATCCCACGTTTAAGTTAGGACACTGGGGCGACTAGGTTTGCGGAATGCAGAGAACACAGAACTCTGGACCCCCGATAAGCGATAACCTACTCAGACTCTTGTACATTCGTGAGCTCCTGTCAGTCCGGTGCGGATACTGTCGATGTCACAACGATGTCGACGATTTGCAATGACTTGTCACCGTGGCCAAGCTATCTGGCATGTTCAAAGCGGTGGAAAGAAAGATCAGAAAAAAAATCTTGTTCAAATGCCTGCTGTGCCTCCTTCAAGCAAACTTTCTGTTAGCTTTGAGCTTTAGCTCATGCAATTTCTCGGTGCCTTGCAGCATGCGGTGCCCGCGGTTATGCGCGGCGGCATTCAGACACTTCTGTTTGTAGTGCTTTGCTCAGATATCGAAAGTAACTGGCAAAGTAACGCGTTACTTTTCTAGATGTTACTTCATTACTTTATCAAGCGAGTAATTACTAATTACTTTAGCGAGTAATTTGTAATGGTAAAAAATCACTTTTTCGTACAGGGTAACGGTAAGAGTAATCAATTACTTTTTTTAGTAACGCGTGTACAAGTCTGACTATTATCACGTTCTCGGATAGATGGGTATTTCAAGCTGTCGCTGGACTGACTTTGTAATTTTTTCGGGAAACTAGATTGCACTAGAAAGGACCCGCTTTCCAGAGTGGGAGTGGGGAACTGCAAAAGCAGTGCTGGATCAGTTCTACTTTACTGCCGCACTTTTCTTCCACACCTTAGGTTCCCTTTGTACACCTCATAGCCTGCTTTCTGGGTGCTAGTTTTATCATTCATTATTTTAATCAGAGCTTTTATTGATGTTCCTGTGAGCTTGTGATATACAGGGCGTCCCAGCTAAATGCGAACATATCTTTTAAAATTATATGTATCACTTTTTCCGAGATTAAATCAATTACAATATAGCATATACTGAAGCACACTCCTTAGGAGGGCATCAGCAAACTCCTAAGACAATGTCTTAATTAACTTTCAATAATTAACTTTTTAATTATAAAAGCTACGAAGTTGCCCCAATGAGAAACCTGTTCCTTTCGGTCACCTGATATCGTAGCCTTTTTCATAACAAAATCCGTTTAGTACATCGTCAGCAAAAAATTCGTGAAGGAACACCATTTTTTTTAAATATTTTGTTCATTGAGCATCTTATGAGACACGTCTTTCCTTCACCCCCAATGTGAGAGGGTCGAAGGAGCAGGTATCATCTCATATGGCCCAAGTGACCAGAACGCCCAAATGTTCATAAGACCCGAAAAAAATTTGGGCCTTTTGAGCATTTGGGTCAAATGAGAAGGGCAGGGTAAGGTGTCCAGAAGGCCAAAATATTCATATGGCCCGAATGGTCATATGGCCCGAAAACCAGGAGGGAAGACTAGGAGTGACCTAGATACTGTATTTTCTTTGCACATACGCGCAATATTCATTAAATGCTGAATGCGACAGAGGAGAAAAAGGTAACTGAACTAAAAATATTAATAAAAGTACTGAAATGAAGAAACAAATTTTCAAGCAAATAAGATATAAATGTGACAAAAAGTAAAATACAAATAAATATTGAATCCTTACAGCGTTCAATATTTCGCTCGGTACAGATTGGTAAGCTCTGTGTCTAATATATTTATTGAACAACTGATTCGTTTGCCGCATTAAAAGCTTTTCAACTTTCGCTTGAATACTGCTATGACGCACAATACGTAGCGCTTTTTCTGCGAAGGTATCCAAGCCGGGCACGGCAGTAGCGTAGCCAGAAAAAAATATTTCTGGAGGGGTTCAGGAGGAAATTTGCATAGGAGAGAAGGGTTTACTCCTCTTTCTCTCTTCCAGATGCGCTACCAAAGGCACGATTTCGGGAGGGGTCTGAACGCCGCAAACCACGCCTACGCATGGGACCGTTTTTTCCGTTCTAACCCATCGGTGCAATTTTTTCCGAGACCATTTTTTCGGGGCCGTTCGACCAAATGGCGCTCTATCAAATAGGCGGACACCTTCGAATTGATTCTGTACCTGAACTCTTTGGAGACTACATTTCACAAGGCGGAAGAAGCGCATTGTTTGTGTTCACGTGAGATGCGCGCTGCAGGAGAAGCATATTCCACTGAGTGACCGAGTGCAATTCTCCAAAATGGGCACTGCTTGATGAACATAATAAATCTCAGTCCCGAGCAAAATACCAAGCCGTAGCGATTCTCGGCAAAGTGTGGAATTCCTGCGCAGTCACACCTGAAAAGCAATTTTACAGAAAAATATTTCTCGCATATAACTCGCACTGATAAAAGTACCGCATTTTTCTGTGTACAAGCTCCGTTATATATAAAAAAAAAAGTTCTCTGAAGAAGTCCTATGGAGGATGATGACGCGCATATGATGACATTAGATGACGCGCAGGACTTCTTCAGAGAACTTCTTTCAATGTATAACGGCGCTTATACACTGAAAAATACGGTCGAAAAAATACACGGTTAGTCTTCCTTTCTGGTTTCCAGGCCATATGACCATTTGGGCCTTCTGGGCGTTAGGGCCTTCTGGACACCTTCTCCTGTCCTGCTCATTTGACCCAAATGCGCAAAAGGCCCAATTTTTTTTCGGGTCTTATGAACATTTGGACGTTTTGGTCACTTGGGCCTTATGCACACTCGGGCCATATGAGATATAACCGAAGGAGCACATTATCCCCTCTTGCGTCCTGGAAAAAGATTAAAAGAAAAAAGAAAATGCAACCCAAGATAAGGGCAGTTCCGATAGAGTCGCCCGACACATTTGTTTTGTTTCCGCAAGTTAAAGCTCATCTTCGACACATGAGGCGGCACTGTGCTCCTTCACCCTATCACATTGAGGGTGAAGGAAAGACGTGTCTCCTAAGATGCACAATGAACAAAATAAAGAAAAAGCCGGTGTTCTTTCACAATTTTTTTTTTTTTTTTTTTTTTTTTTTTTTTTGCGGACGATCTACCGAACGGATTTGTTCACCGGACAATAGGCCATTTGAAAAAGTTCCAGGGAGCAAAGCGCTCTGGCAGGGCGTGCCGGGAAATGCTGTGCGAAACGACAGCGATTTGCTATCGTCTCCGATCGTCGACGTCGTCGTACTGGTGCATGCGCCGTCGCTGTCGTTTTGCACAGCGTTTCCCGGCATGCGCGCTGCTCCCTGGAACTTTTGCAAATGGCCTATTGCTCTCCGGACAGTTGCTCACTGGACAATTGCTCACCAAAAACTGCTGAGGCCGGACAATTGCTCACCGTCTCTTTCACCACACTTATATTGTGATTTTATTTCGCGTTTCTGGCGCTTGACTTTTTTATGTTAGCTGAACTTCTCTTTTAGCTGTGTAAGTTGCTTCAAATGGATCTAGGAATCCACCAGTGAAGAGTGTGAGGCGAGAGGTCGTCCACTTGAAGGCACACCTGAAGCGTCTTTGTCAGGACCTGCGTCCATGGGGCATTCCTAGAGGATTATTTCCATAGGGGGGGGGGGGCGCAGCAAAGTGCTTCCAGGGGAGCAAAGCGTGCAACCACGTCACCTCCTTCCCTGGAAACGGACGCTGCGGACTGTGCGGGTGTTCACAGGTTCATATTATGATGACTGTGAGAAAATAATCATGACCTATAAAGTGACCTTGTCCCCCTGTCGGTACGCTCATGCCTGCGTCACCAGGATCTTCGAAGACACGAGACGGGGAAGATTTAAAATCACATCATTATTTAACCACTAAAATTAACGAATTTTCTATATCTGTCCAAGTCGGTTTAGCGAATGAAAGCCACATTTTAGCGTCCGTTAGGCTTAGTAGGGCGTAGACGGCTGAACAGTGCGGTGGTTAGTTTATTATTAGGTTGGTCCAAGTTCAGTGTTTGCACCGCTATGTCCAGGTTAGTCTAAGTTCGCTGTTGGCAGTTTCCCGCGCGCAACTGTGCATTGTATAGCCAGATAACATTTATTTACAGTAGTTTGCTTTGAAATAGGGATTTCGATCACTTCATTTCGAGGTACACCCAAGTTCAGCAAACAAATAAAAACTCAAGTATATGAGCACCATAAACGATAAATATGACAAGGAAAGCACTTCACCAAACTGTCTTGTTGAAGGCTTGTTATTTTTATTCGTATGGTACAACTGGAGAGATACAAAAACAATGTATGAAGAAGCTCACACATTATGCATGTTCCTGATCAATAAGGAATCACAAAAAGCACGAGAGATACACCCAGACGTGAAGAAAGTGTCTGAAAGTGAGTATCTTGTGACCTCAAGCTGTAGTAATGCCTGCCGCAGTGTTTCAAGAAAAGACTATGCATGCAGCTGTACGACATACTCCAAGACAGGGTTATTATGTCGACATTTTTTGGCAGTTCATTCGGAGTTCGGAGAACAAGTAAACCTTCAGCGCATTGTAATCGGGAGATGGTTCAAGTCATACCAACATGGCTTCATGACAGACAATGATGTTTCTGCAGACACCCCTGCTAAGTCCAATGATGAGTTGGAGCTTCTATCAATGCCTTGCCCTGCATTTCATAAAATGAATAGAAATCAGAAGTTTAACTATGCACTGCGTGCGTTGAAATCTATTGCAGATACACCTGCAGACTGCTCAAGTGACGTTTGCAAGGAGGCTTGCTCTGCTTGAAGGATGCAATGAAGTATGGTTGCAGCAAAACGAGGAAGGTGATGATAACATTGATACTCTGCTTGAAAGGTACGACACTGCAAATGTTCATGTCGATGGTGTTTCTTCACCACACCCTCAACAAAGCCGCAACAGTGATGTTGCCCCAGAAAACTGTAATGCAGTTGGAGTTGCAGAAGTCATGAAGGAAGATACACCATAGTGATCAAGCTGCCACAAGTCAGATGTCGACGGCGCCCAAAACAGAAGGCAGGTATTTCAGGAAGAAAGAGGCAGTGGAGCAATTTATTGTGCTGCACAGGGAAACCAGTATCCTAGAAGCAACTTGATAATAAGAGCAAAGTAAAATGTAAATACTACACGTGATTAAGCCGTTCTGATTTGTAACGGCACTTCACCTTTCCTTCAGTTCTGCTCAGTGGAATACTTGGCCAGCAAGTGGAGGAATCTGTGCTGTGTGGAGAGCGCCTCATAGAAGAATCAGACCTCAAAGTCCGGTCAGAGCGTCTCCCTAGTGCCGTGCTTGACACCCGTCTTAAACTGGTCCAGATAAGGAAGTACTTCTCAGAAGATGCATGGAACTTACTACCAGCCAGGTCTGGTCAGCCTTTTTTTTCTAATTGGATCGAATGTAACTCATTTCAGTGCCAATATCCAAATTTGTATTGCAGTTGTAGTGAAAGAGCAATGCAATAAGTGGTTTTGCCAGTTTTGCAAGAAAAAAGATTATGGTAGTGCGAAGATGGTGTGCTGCGATTGCTGTCTAGAGTGGTATAACTGGTAAGCATTTCGATCTCCTTGTGCAATCACAGCTGACTTGTATAAATAAACAAGCGGTGTTTTTGTTTTCTTTTCAGGCCTTGTTCTCATGCCACGGCAACTTCTATAAAGAAGGGCTGGTTCTGTGACATATGTGTTGCAAAGCATCACGAGCAGATGATTTAAAATCATATTTTGTAAATATGCGGTTTTGATGTGTAATTAAATATTTGTCTTTATGTTGACATCCAAATACTTTCTTTTTGTCACACAAAATATGTTTAATCCAGAGAATGACATCTTCATTTTAATGATTATGATCTAATGATTATGTTTGTTTCATTGTTACATGAAATAGTGCTCTCCGCTGCTAGTGGTAATTTGCACTTAAAAGCACTACTAACCTTTCTGAACAATTACACAATTTTGAACTGAGTTTCAATTAACATTTTATATAACAGTTAAATAACTATGTTTGAGATAGGAAATTGGTCCTTTTGTTGCCTTGTAACTCCATAGTGAACTTTCTAACAACTGTCCAGAACAAAGGCTGCTTGCTAAGATAGCTACGTGGTCGGGAATATTGTGAAGCCGAGATGGTTGAAGGCAAATGTTGTTACTGTCCCCTGCGACAGACACAGCTTTAAAGGTACTGTAAAGCAGCGCCGATCAAATGTCATTTCCCTAGTAGCACAAAACGTCGCAGAAACGTCTTTATTTGGTCAAATTAGGATAGAAGACGATCAGGACGTCAACGCGACGTCTAGAAGCCGTAATTTATAGTACGTTTAGAAGACGCGCCGATTTAACGTTTATAATACGTCTTCGGCATCTCTGTTGAAGAGATATCCTAAAGGAAGACCTCCCGTAAACGTCTTCCGTTCACGTTTGCAAGAAGTACCGAGTTTCCGTTTATAATACGTCTTCGACACCTCTGTTGAAGAGGTATCATTAAGGAAGACATCCTGTAAATATCTTCCGTTCATGTTTGCTAGACGTGCCAACTTTCCATCTATAATACGTCTTCGCCAACTGTGTTCAAGACGTATCTTAGACGAGGACGATTTGTGTACACTGAATAAGTTTACTTTCGGTGGACCTACTGACTGTCTCGAGCTAAAATCAGTAGGGAACACAGGCGTTGAGTTGACGGTGAGTTAATACTCCCAGAAATTTCCCACTTCAGTGTTGTTTCTGTGGGTAACTGAAATAAACTTAGAGACCTCACCCTCCATTTTGACTCAAAGGCGAGCACGGCTATCCAGTTTACGGTACCTTCTAAGACGAGCAATGTATAGTATCTGTTTTCCCTTTGCAAGGGACTAGACCACCTCTACGCTCTGTTTCCCCCACGTGCAACGCCGTGGAGGAAGCCTGCTGTTCTTACGGTAGGAGCACCTCTGCTAACGCGGTCCACCTTTGTGAACCGCATCTTCGATTTTCGCTGAAACGCCACGTGGCAGTGTTTCTTGCAGTTCTGCTTGGAGAAACAGAAAATGGAACGTGTGAAAAAAAAAAAAAGAGGCAGATCTCCGGAAAACTGTACCCGGTGGATATCAACAGGGATGAATTTTCTCACATTCAAATTAGTGTTCTAAACATTTTTTGAACGTCTTCAAGACGGCCACAAACACGTCTTCAAGACTCGGGAAAGCGTCAACTTATCCGGGGGTAGAAAACGTTATGTAGATCAGATTGAAGACGTCTCCTAGATGAAAATATGGTTGTGACCAGACCTTTCCTGGACGTTTATAAAACGTTTTGTGCTACTAGGGTTAGTGTGGCTATTCGATACTCCAAGCCACCAGGACAAAAACTGCGCAACTTTCATTCCAATCGACGGTGCAATTTAGAAAATTACAATTAAAGATTACGGGCATTACTGTACTAGGTATTCGAAATGATTCCGTGCTCCTGCCACATACGGCGGCAACCACATTGCATGCGTATAACACTGGGCCCGACATAACAATCCACCACAAAATCCGTCCCTGCAATTCACACAACGATCCACATCTGAGGATAAACGGATAAGCGAACTGAAATGAAATGCTGAGCCATTGAAAAAAAATGTGTCAGACGTTGAAGAAGCCAGACAGCGTCGGGACTTGTTTGTTCACAGAGGTTCACAGAGAGAGTTTGTTCGTTCGAAAGAGGCCGCGAACAGAAGGAGCCCGCAGGCGCAGTAGAGAAGCAGGGAGAGCTTCCATCGAACAGTGGCCAGTGCTGGGTTACTTCGCAAAAAACACTGTTAACAGGGGTTTCAGAATGCATAGGTAAACAGTGAAACTAATAATATGGTTATTAAAATAACGAAGTTCCGATGTAATAGTGTGTAATACCAATATTCAGTGTTGCCCGCTGTACAGGGGGTTGTTTGACACCAGGCGTCGCACCGCTCCAGCACGCCGCAGAGCCGTATATAGGGAGAGTTTGGCCATTCTTTGATCTTCCGCCGCCTGCGAGGCGGGGCCTGTTTGTGACGTTATCTTCGCCGTTGCTCCGCCCTACAAGCCCGAATCCACATGAAATCCACACAGGATGCGCTTCTAAGCCAGCCCGAGTCACTTGCGCATCTGACCGTCGCCATTTTGATGTTTCTTGCCAGGTGATCAACAAGTGCTTTTTGACAGTCGGCGTAATCGATCGGATTCGACGCTCTGGGCGTCCGGCCCGCTGCGCGATGGGGTTCTGTGTCGCACCGCGCTGCAGAAACTCAAGTTCAAATGGGTTTCGGGTGTTTCGCTTCCCCGTTGATCCAAAAAGAAGAAAAGTTTGGCTGGACAACATGAAACGTGGCGGTGGCTGGAAGCCCACGCCGTACAGCCAGCTTTGCGAGGTGAGAGAAATCTTTTGAAGTCTTTTGCTCCTGATACATTGTACGTTATTTTTATTTTTTCCTGACATAATCAGGCTCACTTTGAAGAGAGCGAATACGAGACAAATCGCGCCGATCGGAGACGATTGCTGAAGCCAACAGCAGTGCCCACAAAGTTCGACTGCAGCGAAACTGAACGACAAGGACGACGTCAAAAGGTATTTTTATGTGCTCAGCTGTAACAAACATTAGTTGCGTTGCTTGATTTTTCCAATCACCTATTATACCAACTTATCTGCTTTTTGATTCAGAAGCGATCCAACCAAGAAAACGAGGACCCGACTTCTAGAGCTGGATCTGAAGTTCGTGTGAGTGATGCGTTCTTGATTTTGGGGTTGGAGCTGGACACATGAAAAAGAAATATGAAGCTTTGCGGAAACGTTGGCCACAGCTGAGTTGCACAATGTATAAGACAAGAAAACTTAGCAAAAGAAACATATACATATAGGAGTAGTGCACATGTAAACAGGAAAATCGTGCAAATACTCTTGGATTTCCCTAATAGTCCCCCGAGTTCCCTCACATGCTGTCATCAGCTGGCGTGCAAGGAGTCAGAGCACCAAGACCAGCCACAAGTTTCTTCTCGGATGCAACTAATAGGGTGGGCTTTGTTCCAAGCGCTGACTATAATGCTGCACAGGTACTTCTGTCCATGCAGTTTTCATTACAGGGAGAAGCAGAGGGGCCTGCCATCGACAGTGCTGTATTGTCACCCCAGCCTCTGGTCGTAGACTCTGTCCTTGCGGCTGCTACATCAAGGTTCCGAGAGGTAAGAAACATGCATTCAATTGGGCTCGGGTGTTGACAGAAGACAACAGGGACGAGAACTTGAACTTGCTATGTCATACCAGAATCGAAACAATTTGCTTTACTTGACACTTTTCCTTTCCTCTGTTTTACTGTGTATTACCAACTGAGTTATTTCTTTTCAAAAATCAGGTGTCGCCAGAGCCACGAGATGGTGCCTGCAACGAGGAAACGTGTAGCCCTGTAGCAGAGCAACATATGGTAAATATAGTATTGACATTTATTTTTCAGTAATTTTACTGTGGGCATGCAGCTCTGTGTGCAACTGCAACTGTACAGTGCTCTGTGGTAGTGTAAACCTGACTTATATTCAGCCACAGCCTGCACAGGAGACAAGCCCCTTTTGTCATGCACACCATGACAGTTGCCTCGATGACATTGCCCGGGTAAGGTTATTTGCAGGTGAAAAATTTCTGTAATTCCAAATGGTTTACGAAACAACTTCCACATTGAGCCATTTATGTTCAAAGTGGTTTTAAGTGGTTCGAAATAGAGACGGTTTCATAAACTTTCATAAACTATTTGTAACTGTGACATTTTTCACCTCGAATCTAAAAAAATATTGCGCATTTATTACACTTTTACATTGTGTGTTTACGTTACATCAATAGTCAATAAATGGTAAAAGCGTTAAAAACCCTGTCCAGGGGAACATAACGAGGCAACACAGTGCTAAACTGGAAAACAACATAATTCATAATCTAACAAGATTACACCTTTCCACCTCTCCAAGGCCAAAATAAAGTTGTTGTTGTTGTTTTGTTTTGTAGTTCCCATTTCACTTCACACACATTTCATCGTGAAAAAATTTTGAACCCGAGAAAGGGACAGAGGAGGGACGACACGACACGTTCGTCCCTCCTCTCTCCCTTTCTCGGGTTCCAAATTTTTTCACCATGTACCAGCTGGGCTGCACCCTTGCCCTTTTGCCATTACATTTCATCGTTTTACAGTTTTATACTGTCTTTCTTTGTGTTCCCCTGCACTGAGCTTTTAACGCTTTTATCATAGACAACAAAACAGCCTGGTTCCTTACTCTTCTTAAAATAATGTACCACCTGGTCGATTTTCAAAATCAGGTGTCACCAGAGCCACGACATGGGGCCTACAATCAGGAAACTTGTGCCCCTGTTGCAGAGCATGATATGGTAAATATAGCTTTGCCATTTATCTTTTCTTTAATTCTACTGTCTGCAGCTATACGGTCTTGTTTGGTAATGTAAACCTTCCTTAATTGCAGCCGCAGCCTGCACAGGAGACAAGCCCCTTTTGTCATGCACACCATGATAGTTGCCTGGATGACATTGCCGGGGTAAGTTTATTCGCAGGTGAAAAATTTCTGTAATTCCAAATGGTTTACGAAACAACTTCCACATTGAGCCATTTATGTTCAAAGTGGTTCAAAATAGAAATTGTTTCATAAACCATTTGTAACTGTGACATTTTTCATCTCAAATCTCAGAAATATTATGCATTTATAACACTTTTACATTGTGTGTTTACATTATATCAATAGTCAATAAATGATAACAGCGTTAAAAACCAAGTGCAGGGGAACATAAATGTGCCGCCTGATCTATTTTCAAAATCAGGTGTCACCAGAGCCACGAGATGGGGCCTGCAATCAGGAGATTTGTTGCCCGGTTGCACAGCATGATACGGTAATTATAGCTTTGGCGTTTATTTTTCCTTTAATTTTACTGTTTGTAACTATACGGCTCTCTGGGGATAATATAAACCTTGCTTATTTTCAGCCACAGCCTGCACTTGAGACAAGCCTCTTTTGTCATGTGGACCATGACAACAGTCTAGAAAACATTGCTGATGTAAGTTTATTAGGTTGTAAAAATACAGCCTGTTATATGCCGGTGTATATGTGTGTCTTGTGTTCTATTTGTTAATCTTTGATGATGATCTTTAAACTAGAATGTTGACACACTGGACACTTCCCTTGAGCTGAGTGTGTGTTCTGCTTCAAAACTGGACACCAACACAGAAAAAGTAAGTTTTTTTTTTTTTCTGTTCCAACATTGGTGCAGTGACATAATGTTGTAATGTCTCGTTATCATGTCATGTCTTGCTTCCTTTGTGCTTGCAATTTTGTTTGTAGATATGATAAGGCAAAACAGATTATCCAAGGATATTGAGTTGTGGTTCATTTGCAGGTTACAGACCAGCCATTGGACCTGTCATTGTGCTCCTCCAGCTCAGTACCACAAAACTCTGAAGTAAGCTGAACCCGGCTTAGGCAGGCGCATACCACTTCCACCATATTGATCTTGATAACATTGTGGGGTTCCGGACTCACTATGTGCTGCAATTGCTATCACACAAACTTACACCTCTCATCAATAAATTTTGAGGTGACAACTGTCAGCTTACCGCATTGTACTTGAGGGATACACTGTTGCTAATTCAAGTCTAGTAAATGTAAGACAGAGTCCAGGAAAACCCTAATCAATCTGACACTATTTACAACAATAATCACAGACAAAATGTAATTTTGCAAGTGTGCTGAATGTCAGTGTCCTTGCAGGTCACAGGCCAGGCACTGGACTTGCTGGTGTGTTCTCCTAGCTCACCCCCAAATGCTGAGGTAAGTACAGTTTTTAGCCCTCAACAGAGTGTGGTGTTCACACTGGTTGCTGTACTTCATCGTAAAATATGTTGCTTTTTATCCATGCTGCCTATCACCAATGAAGAAAGGGACGCTCTCTTGGAAAGAATCAAGTGCCTGGAACGAGCCCGTGCCCGAGAAAGACGGAGAGTCCGAGTACTCGAGGGTGAAAAAGAAACACTCCGTAACAACCTAAATGGTGTCTTCAACAATGACCAGCTGGCAGCGCTCTCCCGACAAAGCAACCGTGGGTCCAAGTGGTCGGAGGAAACGATCAAGAAAGGGCTCCAGTTACACTTTTCTTGTGGAGCCACCGGATATGACGACATGCTGAAGCAGAAGCTGCCCTATATCCATCAGCCAGAACACTGAGGCGAAGGATAGAAGGTTGGACTATATGCATTTTTTTTTTCTCGTGAATTAAGGTTGTGGACTGTCCATTGTGTTGTAACAGTGTACTTATAACATCTATCTTTTGTAGGCATCAAGTTCCAGCCAGGCGTGCTCCAAGAGGTCCTCGACCTCTTGGAAGTAAAGGTGGTTGGACTTGGCCCTCAAGAGCGCTGCTGCCTTCTCATCATAGATGAAATGGCAATACAGCAAAAGATCGAGTATGACCCTACAACAAGCTCGGTACGAGGTTATGCCACACTACCCGTCCCCGGCAAAGTCGAGAAAGTGATGGCAACCCACGGCCTTGTGTTCATGTTGTGTGGAATCGCTACAAGATGGAAGCAGGTGGTTGCTTACCATTACACAGGTAATATTTGCATCGCTTGTAGCATGTAAGCTCTGCGACAGCAAAATTTTAGAATGCATGGTGTAAGGTGGATGCTTTTTATGTAATTGGGTCATTCCATGCCAAACGTCCCAGGCATTGCGCTCGACCATGTCGGATTTCTTTAATAAAAATTGTAGTTTATTATTACCTTGCAATAAATGCCCTGTCAGCTTATTTTTCACGAAAAAAATTTTTTCGCCCTGTAGCTGCCTCTCGAAATTTCCGACCGGGCGAGTTACTGCTTCTTTTTAAAAAATTAAGGAAAAATAACTTTTTTTTTGCCAATCTCAACCAAATTTCTTCTGCGTGATCACAATGAATGGGGCTTTCACACCACGAATCGTCTGAGCTCGCTCGATTGACTTATTCGCCGGTTTACGCCTACTGAAAACTGTCAAATTTAAGAAAATTCAAGATTTTTTATTTGATATTTACAAAATGTTCACAGTCGTTTCTACTGCTCAGCCCTCTTCTCCCGGAAGTATTTAACGAGATAAAAAATGTTTGAAACTCGGCGGACGTAAAACGCGCGAGGAAAAAATTGTCAAAATCGCGAAAAACTGCTAAATAGCCTACTTTCATCCTCTTATTTCACACTGAGGTGCTCGTAATAAAAATACTACACAAAGTGCAATTGATAGGACACCCCTTCAACATTTATTTTGCGAAGTTTTATCAAAACAATTTTCGTTTTAGGCGCGAAAAAAATTTTTAAAGTCTACCACCTCCGCGCCATATAGGGGTTGCTCCGCAAGCTTACTTCACCGCAGCACGCGCCGCCGCGTTCCTCGCGGAAGACACACGGACGCGGTTCGGCTCCCACCTGCAACGTTATTGGCGATGTACGGATACGAGGTTCAGGTCACCCATTCGGAAGATAACGTCCTTCCGGGGGGGGGGGGGGCGCATTCTGCTTATTAGTTTCCATGACAAGGTTGTCTCGTTGACAGCAGAAGAACCGTAATCTTGTTGCCCAGAAGAAGAACAGTCTCTGTTCGAAATATCGGCGGCTTCTGTCCTGAGGCAACTCCCTCCCTACATCTCTACCGGTTCGCTGGATTTCTACCCATCTACGTAATCTTGTTAGGTGGGTACAGCCGCGGCACTATGCGGCACTGGTGCAATAAAGTTTTGGGGGACGCCTGGTGTTTTAGCCCTTTGGCTACTACGGAGCAAAACAATCGTGGAAGCCACGCTATGAATGTGTCCAAGGTATCTCTTGTCAGTTCGAGAGAAACGACTGTTCTGTACGGCACCACAACTCTCCGAGCTTTTTTCATTCATGGAAGAGATACACCTGACCGTGCAAGCAGGCGAAGCCACGACTTCTGCTCAATGCAACAAACGTGAGTATCAATAACACTGCCACTTCTTACGTACGCTTTACATCGTTACCCTTACTAGGTCCATTCTTGTCGCTTGCCCTTCCTGCACTAGATTCGAACCGGGTTATTTGCGTGCTGCACCTTCCCGTTGAAAAGAAAGGCTTTAGTAATAAAGTTTCTTTCAGCAGGTAAGTCCGTAAACGGAACACGCAAATTTCACCACTTCAAGCCGCTGTCGTTGTCAACTGTTTCTGCTGGCCTGACATCATATTCGGTGACTCAAGCATTCGACGTGTCAAAGTAGATGAACTTAACGAATTAAGAGCACGGATCGAAGGGGGAAGCGGTGACGCTTTGTGCAATGAAGTGAGATTCCTGAACAAGTGCGGGGATGGTAAAGTTTAACCTTTTTCTTCGCAGCGAAAACAAAAAGTGTTTTGATAAAACTTTGTCAAATAAATGGTGAAGGGCCGTCCTATCAATTGCAGTTTGTGTAATATTTTTATTACGAGCACCTCAGTGTGAAATAAGCGGAAACTTTATTGCACCGGCGCTACAAATTGCCGCGGTTGTAGCCGCCGAACAAGATTACGGTTATTCCGCAGTCCACGAAACAACCTTGTCTTAGAAACCAATAATCAGAATGCCCCTGCCCCCGGAAGGACGTCATCTTCCAAATGGGTGACCTGAACCTCGTATCCGTGCATCGCCAATAATGCTGCAGGTGGGAGCCGAACGGCGTCCGTGTGTCTTCCGCGAGGAACGCGGCGGCGCGTGCTGCGGTGAAGTAAGCTTGCGGAGCAACCCCTACATGGCGCGGAGGTGGTAGACTTCAAAAAATTTTTTTGCGCCTAAAACGAAAATTGTTTTGATAAAACTTCGCAAAATAAATGTTGAAGGGGTGTCCTATCAATTGCACTTTGTGTAGTATTTTTATTACGAGCACCTCAGTGTGAAATAAGAGGATGAAAGTAGGCTATTTAGCAGTTTTTCGCGATTTTGACAACTTTTTCCTCGCGCGTTTTACGTCCGCCGAGTTTCAAACATTTTTTATCTCGTTAAATACTTCCGGGGGAAGAGGGCTGAGCAGTAGAAACGACTGTGAACATTTTGTAAATATCAAATAAAAAATCTTGAATTTTCTTAAATTTGACAGTTTTCAGTGGGCGTAAACCGGCGAATAAGTCAGTCGAGCGAGCTCAGACGATTCGTGGTGTGAAAGCCCCATTCATTGTGATCACGCAGAAGAAATTTGGTTGAGATTGGCAAAAAAAGTTATTTTTCCTTAATTTTTTAAAAAGAAGCAGTAACTCGCCCGGTCGGAAATTTTGGGAGGCAGCTACTGGGCGAAAAAATTTTTTTCGTGAAAAATAAGCTGGCAGGGCATTTATTGCAAGGTAATAATAAACTACAATTTTTATTAAAGAAATCCGACATGGTCGAGCGCAATGCCTGGGACGTTTGGCATGGAATGACCCAATTGCTTTCACTTGAAGCACAATTAGGCAGACAAGCAGCAGTTTGTTAGTTAGGCACTAATTACCAGACTTCAAGGTAACTCGTTACAAGTAACTCGTTACTGTAACTAAGTTCCCTTTTTTGGTAACTCGGTACTTTTGCGCCATGGTAACTTTCAGAGGAACTCGTTCCTTTTTCAGGAAACTTTGCCAAAGTAACTTACGTTAAGTTCCAAGTTACTTTTAACTCGCTTTTCACTCACGTCCACATATTTTCTTGCTTTCCCTCCCGTGCCTTCTTAGCATTTTTTGCCATAAAACGTGATAGTCAATCACTCACTGCATTTTATTTAGGGAGTAAGAACCGCTGCCTTTGAAATGAAGCTGGACTATTGTGCCCACAGGGAGTAAGATGCAAGCCGTTCGAATAGACATCTACCAGAGAAACGTCATTGTGACCAGGGTGTCGAACCGCAAAAAATACGGGTTCGGTTCGGGTTCGGGTTCGCGTTGTTTTGATTTCGTTCCGGTTCAGTTCCGGTTCGGCCAGGCCAGAAATCGAACCGGTTCGCAAACCGGTTCGCATCCCCGAACCGGTTCGCGAACCGGTTCAACGCTTCCGTTATATATGTTCCATAAAACTGCTTTTATCAGGAAATGCGTGGCTAATAGCTTACTGCTGTTGTCTGCATTGACGTCTCTAGCGGTGAGGTAGCCCTTTAGTGAGAGAAATGAGAAATGGATGAACACTTATTGCAACTAGAGTTCACGCTGTTGAAGCGGTGTAGTCCTGCTACTTTCTGTTCCCAAAATATCTTTTTTCACACGCGCAGTGCCAGCAAGATACACTTAAAGGAAGCCTAATAAGATGGACAGCGTAACATAGACTACAGTACTTGCCGGCACACTGCCTTCGCAGCGTGAATCGATCTGAAACCGTACTGAAGCATGTCGAAAATAGGCCTGCAAGCCTTACTCTGTCCGAGCTCACAGCAGTGTACTTGTTAATCCACAACACAACGGCAATGTGTCACGACGACACAACTGCGCTACCAATAAGCAGAACCACATTTACTTTTCAAAGCACGACCAATCAAACAGGCACCGTTCTGCGTACGCTCCTTCTCCACTTCTCATGTTTCTGACTTGTTTAATTTGTGCTGCTCACGTGTAAAGGGAAATCTTGGGCGCTTATTTGATCACATATTCGTCCTGTAGAGCTATATAACTGGCCTACTCCATTCGTGTTTCATTCGTCCGCGTGGCACCTGGTCTCTGAGGAGTAGACGCCGCACCGCGTGCGTGGGGCGCTAGCTGCGGCACTCACAAGGACAACTGCGCTTCAACATGTTAAAAAGACGCTGAAAGTATACTTACTATACGTCGTCGTCTGACTGCTAAGTGAACATTTCTGAAATTTATGATATAGGCGCGTGATGATGATACCAATGTGTCTTCGTTCGGGGATAGAGAGGAACTCTTATGCTGACTTCTTTTATGTCCGAACCGTTTTGTTGCGAACCGGTTACCGCTATTATTTTTTACGGTTCTGCTCCGGTTCGGGTTCAACAGTGTCATGAAAATTTCGGTTCGGGTTCGGGTTCGGTTCCGGCAAAAATAACGGTTCGGGTACGGTTTTCGGTTCGGGTTCGGGTTCGGTTCGACACCCTGATTGTGACATTGGTAGACAGATTGAAACCGAAACAAATCAGAAGGAGAGGGCTGGGTTACACGAACGGGCACATGTTCGCTGCCTCCAATTGAAAAGTAGGACCGAGGGTTGCGTCCCGTCAAGGGACCATATCGTAATCCCCTCAAGACCGTGGCTTTCGGGCGCGACCTTGTTCACCTCTAGCTTCGAGCGTAGTTCAGTTCTACCAAATTTTGCCGCTGTCGAACACTATGACGCCACTTGTTTACATACAGGGAGAGGTCTATTGTTGGACATAAACGAAAACGATCTAAGCGTGTTGCACTCCTCCGCAAGCAACTCAAGGTCTAACTCAACTGCTCACGCGCTGCACCTGCGGAATGCTATTTTGTGTCTGAAGTAACTTGGAAGTAACTCGTTCTTTTTTTAAGTAACTTAGAAACTGCGAGTTACATTTCAGGCTGAAGAACTTCGTTATTAGTTTAGTTATATTTTGGACACAGTAACTTAACTTGTAACGAGTTCTTTTTGACGGGTAACTTCTCAATCTATGCTAATTACTCAGATACTTTTAATATAAAACACTTCAGGGTAAAACCTCATTAATTCCTGGCTAATCACTTATTACTAAGCCATGCGTATGCTCTATGTTCTGCGAACTGGTTCTAGATACTGGCAATGCAGCATGAAGTTTTTTTTTTTTTTGTGAAACATTTTTGTGACTGCACACTGATCATTGTGCAGGAGACTCGTTCAGTGGGATTGATGCTGGAAACATGGTGCTGACCATCATTGAACGATGCTGCAGCATTGGTCTGGAAATTGTCGCTGTCACGACAGACATGGGATCAGGCAACAGATCAATGTGGCAGTACTTCAAGGTAAATGAATCAGCCTTCTGCATGTGACTTTTATTAAGCAGTAGCTGCTGTGGCCAGCAGACACATGCATAATATTCTATGTGAAAACGTACAGTATGGCATACTTTGTAGATAAACTCCGGAAAGCACGCCCGTGTTGCCAATGTTGCCCAGCATCCCGCTCTACACGGAAAGGACGTTCGGTTCATAGCTGACGTACCCCACATCGCCAAGAATCTGTGTGGGCACCTCATGAATGGACAACAAATCATTCTCCACCCTGATGACGTCAAGCGCTACAACTTGAAGGGCTGCATCATCTCCCTAGAACCTATAAAGAGACTTGCTGCTTTTCAAGATGAGAGCGTCTTCAAACTGGCCCCGAAAGTGACCAAACAAGTTGTTGACCCAAATCACTTCGATAAGATGAAGGTCTCCAACGCAATGACGATTTTCAGCCACACCACAGCGGTTGCGCTGCGCACGATGGTCGAGACCCACAGCTGGCCAGAACACTACTTGGTTACAGCGTGGTTTATTGACCAAGTGAATAAATGGTTTGACCTTATGTGCAGCCGCCACCCTGTGATGGCATTGAGCCTCCACAACCCGACCCACCATGAAGAAGCTCTGAAGTTTCTGAGAGACTTCATGGACATGTTTGGGCGACTCAAGATAGGCAACGGACATTATAAGCCTTGTCAAGCTGGTGTCGCCCTTTCGACTACGTCTATCCTGGAGCTCCAGAAACATTTACTGGAGGACCGGAAGTTTGAGTTTGTTCTAACCTCCAGGTTTACACAAGACAGCCTTGAGAACTTCTTCTCGACTGTCCGGCTCCGAAATCCAATTCCGACACCCCTCAAATTCAAGATGTCGTTGAAAATAATCAGTGTGTCCCAGTATCTAAAAGTGGCGACTACTGGATCATATGAAGTGGACGATGGGGCATTTTTCCTTGCAGACTTCGAAACAAACAGGCATCCTGTTGTGCCAGTGCAGGAAAGTGACGCGGATAACGTGACCTTTGGACAGCCGCACCTGACAGAGAGAGAGGGTCGCGCCTTTTTCTATTATTCTGGCTACATTGTGTCTCGTGTTGTGAAGAACACTGCAACCTCTGAGCAATGTAGGACCTGGTTAACTAGTGAAAGTGGCACGGCTTCGCAAGCTAGTGACTTTACGACTAACAAGTGCTACGTTCCTGGAGCATTGGTGTATCCGTCAGACACAGTGCACATGGTGCTTCTGACGTGTGAAAGCTGCTTCACTAGAAATATTGGGACATGCATGAGTGAAGACAATATCATTTCGAAGCTGATGCAGTTAATGTGTGATGCTGTTATACATGTGGACTTTCCAGCATGCCACGACATAAAAAGAAGACTGATTCGTCGATTCTGTCACGCACGGCTTCAGTTGCGCCTCTCTGAACTTACACGAAAAAGCAACACAAAGACACGAGATATGGGCAGCAAAAGTATGTGCGCGCCTCATCGACAAAAGTGAGTGGTTCAACCATGTACACTATTGTGCTTTTTTCTAGGTCAACATGTACATAGTGTAAGTATTTTTCTACTTTGGTGTATATAATGTAAACATTTTACTGTAAATAATTGTACTGACAATGTATGTTGTAGATACTGTAAATATGTTGTATATATACCCCCACGGTTATCCCCACCTTGAAGTGGTCGTGGGGCTTGCGTGCCTCTGTGACTCTGTGGGCTAAGTCAGCACAGGGCCACCCATGCTGAACAGGTCACAGGTGAGAGGCCAGATAAAGAGGGATGTTTCAACTGAAAGTTGATGTACACAACTGTTTATGTATACGAAGTCAACAGTGGATGTCAATAAACATGTTTCTTTCAATGCTCTGTGTTTCCTTTATGACTCTGGCCGTGTTGTAACCATCACCTCCAAAACCTGTGTTTTGTCTACAATAACTCGATGTAATTGGTTTCACAACTGTGTCAACAAATTTATTACTAAAATCGTACTCTGTTTACGTGCACAGGCTTACGCCAGATTACTCACTGCAATAAAGCTTACGTGCGGCGCAATTTACGCCTGACATCGCAATCGCTGGACTGACGTTTACCCTACGAATGCAACAGCGCAGCGAAGTTTGCGAAAAGCAGATTATATCGCCGTTCATCGTGCAGAAACATTCACAAAATCACGTGAACACTTGCGAGAGCACAAAAACAGGCCTCATCGCTTCGCGATATCAGCTTTCCACAATTGACAAGTCATGACGGTCCTGTGAATTAAACGAAGTTCGCAAAAATCTAGTTTTTCACCTTGTACCCTGTAAACGAATTTATAAAATCGCGTAGACACTCGCGAGGCCACAAAAAGTAACGTCGCTTCTGCCCCACACTGTATAACAAAGAATATCGGCCGCGTCAGTCTTCTGAATCCAACTAAGTTTGCAATGAACACCACTGTATCACCTTTGTACAATAAAAGTATTCATAAAATGGCGTTGACACTTGCGAGTGCACAAAAAGGTTACAGCGCTTCTGCTCCACAGTGTAACAAAGCAAACATCGGCCACGCCGGTCCTGTAAGTGGTATTCTTCCTTTACCTTGTGCATTCCTAAACTCCGGCAAAGGGGATTATGGTAGTTAATACATGAAAAAACGTATATCACAGCAAATATCGCGACATTTCGCGGTACTGCGAGCACTGACGCAAGTTGCTCGCTCGCTTGAATCGCCAGACACGTGAAGCATCAATATGGCGTCGCCGGAACCGCCAAAACAATACTGGACGGGCGGGGCACGGCGTCATCGCCGACGCTAAACCATGTGATTCAACACGCGCTCCGCCCAATGGCAAAACTCTCCCTATATACGGCTCTGCCACGCTGCATTTTTCATGGCAAATTAAAAATATTTATAGCGCGTTGTCGGTCGTACGGTTCCGCATATGGTATTTAGAAGCAACAAAGTATCTAGTCACATCACCGGCATATTATGCTTGTGTACTGCTTTACAGTACCTTTATGCTGTGTCTGTTGTGTGTCCCATTTCTTCGTATGTCGTCGCTTATGGTCAAATGATCCAACGAGTCAAATGTTCCAACAGGTCATAAGCTCCAAAAAGTCACGTGACAGGCGAGTCAAAAGCTCCAAAGCGTCAAATGCTCCAACCGCGTCAAAAGATCCACACGGGTTCCGTATTGTTCAATATTATCTCGTCCTCTGAGCGTCAAATGCTCCAACCGCGTCAAAAGATCCACACGGGTTCCGTATTATTCAATATTATCTCGTCCTCTAACCAACTTTCTAGCGATGCCTTGTACCAGAAAGTTTTTTTTTTTTTTTTCGAAGAACAACATCCAGTGAAACTCAAGTCGAAAGGGTAACGTACTCTTCAGTGTTTTCGTGTCCCCTGCCATGTATGTAAACGTGTTAACATTGGACATGGTCAATGACCGTAACCCCTGAACGACAGGAATGGGCTTATTCTGGGAAGCAGGACGTCGTGTGCAAACTTGGAGTTGAAGTCAGTAATACCGTATTGTTCAATATTATCATGACCCCTGAAAGACAGCAATGGGCTTATTCTGGGAAGCAGGACGTCGTGTGCAAACTTGGGGTTGAACGAAGGGGTATAAAACCTGGACTGGGCGGTCCGAAAACATTCGGGAGCAGAGGTCATCTTCACGGTTCTCGCTGTCCGAACTGCAAGCATACATCCACCTTGATTGCCTGGTTGAATGGACCTCGACATGCCGGACGATTCGTGAATGCTTCTTTTACAGATGCACGAGCTGTTATCGCCTGAGCAGGTTGGCGAGGGGAACCAACGAAACCTGGTCTGTTGCCCACGTCACGCTGCAAAACGGCGTCATGAGGACAGACCCGGATCATCCATCGACACCGCACAGCTGTGACCCCGCCGAGGATGCAGAGGCGGCCACAGTCCTTTCCAGGCGTTACATGTATGAAGTCCGAACAGACGTACGGACCAGCAGAAAGAGACCTCGGCAGGCATTCGACGAAGCAGTGTCTGCTGTACAGGTCAGGTTTCAAGATGACGACGCGAGTCTTCAAAATGACATCAAACGCCAGATGAGCACCAGCTACGGTTTTGCCTCCAAAAGACGTGCGTTGTCGCGCAATCGACACGCAAACATTCCGAAGGGAAACTCCATTGACGCCATACTTCCGGAGCTGCGAATTACGAAGGATGGCCAGCAATTTCTTCAACTGGAAGACAAGACTGAAGGGAGGAGACTGCTCGTATTTTACGCCGAGAAGGACCTGGACGCCTTCGCAAACACGGAGTACATCCTGGGGGATGGCAACTTCAAGTATAATCCATCCGAATTTCACAGCCCTGGACAGCTGTACACAATACATGCAATTGTCAAAGGCGAAGCGCACCCCATAGTGTACGCATTGATGCAGGCAACAGATGTGAGAGCGTACCAAGCGGTGTTCCACACCTTGAAGGAGTCCATGGTGCGACGATTTGGTCACGTCGGGAGCCTATCCACTACGGCGACCTGGCTATTTGACTATGAGTCTGCAGCAATACGGGCAGCACTCAATGTGTTCCAGACAGCGACGGGTGAACCCAACGTGAGTACGAGATCAGAGTAGTGTTCTCATCTTATTGGCTATATTGTTCTTGCTGCAACGTATATAAATGTTTCTTCTTATTCCTTATTCCTTTCCTTTCTTCTTCATTGATTACGCAGGTGCGAGGCTGCGCCTTTCACTATGCCAAGGCCATCAACAAGAAGCGAGACGAGCTCGGTCTGAAGGTGTTGTGCAGAGAGAACGCCGAAGTCAACCGATGGTTTGTTCGAGTGAGGCATCTGCCGTTCGTTCCTGACGACTTCCGCCTGGCCTTCGCCGACGACATCCTTTCTGTGAAGCCGGACCTGCCTCCACTACATGCGGCGCGTCTGGCGCTGTTTGACCGGTACTACCGAGCGTACTGGCTCACGAACAGCCTGCTGAAGGACCGCTGGGGACAATTTGGGAACCGAGGACCGAGGACCACAAACCACGTAGAAGGCTGGCACAATGGCCTGCACAGTCGGTTCACGTGTCGTCACCCAAACCTGGCCGAGTTCCTGGAGTTCCTGCGAGTCAGTCAGCACGCCGTGCAAAACAGAGTCCAGGCCCTTCTGTTGGACCCGTTGGCAGTGCCAACCCCGACGTCAGCTGCAGTACGGGAGAGAAACGCGAGCCTATTGCAAGAAATGGACTCCTTCTCGTGGTACTTGAGCACAAGTCCGGTATCTTTTATGGACCTGACCACGTACCTAGACAGAATCGCCTTGGTTGGTGTCCTGCCGTCGGAAAGTTAGCGTCCGCACATTTTGTATCTAATGTAAATATTGTTATATTCCAATTAAATAGTTGCTTTCATTTCCACATCTCTGTTCGGTCATTTTCCCTGACCAATTGTATAACCACGGGGCGTCAAAAGATCCAACCGGGTCAAAAGCTCCAACGCGTCAAAAGCTCCAACCGGGTCGAAAGCTCCAACGCGTCAAAAGATCCAACGGGTCAAAAGATCCACTGTTGGATCTTTTGACTCGTTGGAGCTTTTGACGCGTTGGAGCTTTTGACGTGGAATCGTATGTCGTCGCCCCTTGGCATCTTTCACTGACTATGTCATACCAACTACCTCGACTTTGCACTTTGATAAACTTTGCACTTTGGTTTGGTGCCTCTTTAGTAGCACCCCAGTGTCACACATGAAAAACCTAACATGAAATTACAGTGTGTGAGATGATGGACGAGCACTCGCCAAGACGGTGTTCAAGCTGTCTTCAATCGTCGAGCACCCCCACGAACAGCCTCACGGACATCTGTGGGTACGCAGACCACGATTTGGGAACCACTGGGTTAGAGCAGAGTTTCTCAAACGGACGGAGCAGTGGTTGGGCACCGCAACCCTCAGTTTCGGCTAGATAATTAGCTCAGAACACTTGAGCCCCGGCTCAAAATGTGGGTCACGAGAAAGAAAGGATGGAATGTCACAATTTGCTCTCCCTTTGAGGACTACAAAACTTCCTGTCCCGGCTTCACTGGCTTTACCGCAACCGAACGGCGCATCGGGTTGGTGACGCCAGCGCAAAAGTGCGTCGTGCGGAGAGCCACATTCGGTTGGACAACACTAAGTAGTGCGCACAGCATTGGTCATATTTTAATTGATTGCTCATTGTCACTTGATAATTTTCTAGCATATTTCAGTTTTTTCTGCATCCTCGCGCAACAGTTTATCTTGAATCAGTTGCTTCAACGTGATCTGATGTAAGTTTTCAGCAAGGATACCCTACACACATGGAAAAACGTACAGAAGTAATGAAGCTGTCCATTCTGAGGCCCTCCAAAAGCGAAACTCTGGCCTCGATGGAGAGCTTGGTGGAGTTATTATTCTTCTGTTAATGATGCTGATTGTTTATTTCGTGCCAACACACAGGGTGTTTATTTTTATTTGTTACATAATTTTTATTAAAAAACTATAGAGCAGAATAGATGCCGTTTTTCCAGGTGAGTTATATGGCCAGGCGAACATTCGCTCGAAGAAAAAGAAGCAAGTAAATAATGCAACTGCATGATCGCTAATTACCTAAAATTCATTACCTCTTTAATTAGCGGATTTCACGCAAAAACGAAATAGAACAGGAGGTATTCGTCGTCAAAAGCAATTTCATGTTTACAAAAGACTTAAACGCACACGTGCGTAAAAAAATCCATTGCTGAATTTTGCTATGCAAGTGAGCCAAGAGCTAAACACTTTTCTAGCGCAGAAAGAGCGACGTGCAATCCACGTGAAAGGGCCATGTGCTTTGGAGTGAAGAAGCTGGTTGGTGTAGGAGCTGGTCTATTGGCCAGATAGACCACTCTTCGACTCAGATAGGGCGAATGTCGCGTCATTTCTGCGCTCGCAAAGTGGGTGTTTCTTGTTTCAGCTCATTTGCACAACAAAATTCCAGGATGAATATTTCAAAACAGGTACTTTTAAAGGATTTTTAAACATGGAACACATCCCGTTCTGTTATCCCGCTTTTATGCAAAATCCCATAATTAAAGAGTTAATTAACCAATGTTAGGTAATTAGTGACCTAGTAGTTACATACTTTCTTCCAGAGAATCTTCATCTGGCCATATAACCCAACTGCAAAACCATCATCTATTTTGCTCTGCTAGTTTTTAATAAAAATTCAGTGACGAATAAATATATACTCTCTGCAGGATGCTTCTTTGGCTTCAGACAGCGACATACCTGTGATAGTCCGTACAACGCAAAAGAACACCGTGTGAATGTAATCTGGAACAAATCCAGACAACATTCCAAAATGTGGCATGTTTATTACTACAGCTGGCCCTTATGTCCGCAGACGAATTCTTGCCCTCTAATGACTGCTGTCACTGCTGTTTCATCAGTCCATTCCCTTGGAGTGTTAGTGGTGATAGGGTCCATGGCTGAGGCATAGTACTCCCCTTGATGGTAGGCACCAACTACATCTGTAGTACCTGTGAAACCCAACATTGTTTTGCATGGGAGGTAGAGCTGCGGTGTAAACACGGCAGCATAATTAAATAAATATGCTTTTAACAATGCTCCTGACTTGGTCTTCCATGTCACACCACTGAAAATATCCTTTGCATCATCCACAGAGTCCGAGGAAGGTGTTCATGTCCGGCTTTCCTTTACTACACATGTGCTTCTGTCTCACAGTTTGTGGCAACTCGTTTATCGTCACGTGAATGGGCCAAATTGATATGTTCACTGATTTAAATACTTGTGCCCCATCACTATTTAATAAATTAGAGAAGTTGTCAGGTGATGACAACACCTGACCGGCCTGGTATAGGGCTTCATACTATACTCTGTCTAAGATACCTTCAAATTTGTTTGCCTCTCACTTCTGTACTTCTGACAACCTCTTCTCTAGTGGTCGGTTGACACTGTACTGTGGCGCTTCATCAGATGCTCTCCGTAAAAGGAGCAAGAGTGAAAGAGGTTGCGCCTTCAGCTACTGCTAATTACATCTTTTGGATTTTCTATTTATCACTATGTGATGTACGACACTATTGCTAGGCAAACATTGTGCATCTGTGAAGGCAGAGTGCAATTGAGGATATTACACCCAAGCTGGAATATATTCTCTGATAGATTACCATATGTAGTGCATTGATCCAATAAATTTTCAAGTCGCATTGAGTCTAATTCATTTTTGCAGGAATTCATTTACACTCATTGGAAGCTCTGCAAATCTAATCTGACTATACCACAAACAAACCTACTGGCAAATGGAAATGGAAAACCACTTAAATGAGAAATATGCTGGTGTGGCTCAATGGTTCAATGAGACATGACGGGGACATTCAATAGGTTTTAAGCCACCACTTCTCATTACATCTCATTAACACTTACTGTGATTTCTCGTTAAGAGAGAGAGAGATTATGGGTTTAATGGCGATTTCTCGTTAAGGCTCATTGACTATTGCACTATTTTCAATATATTTGTCCCAAATCATCTATTGGAAATGAGAATTTTCATCGTCGCTCAATGAGATTTGTGTACATGATATCCAATCGGTTCAATGAGATTTTCATAAGATTTTAAATGAGACAGTTTCCAGCAGGGATTTTGAAGGAGGCAGGACTGAAATTAAAAACCCGATAAGTGCAGTCTGCTCAAGGCAGAGGTAAAATACTTGGGACATATCATATAGCGACAAAGAGTGAGGCGTGGCCCAGAAAAAGTGAGGTGTAGTCAGTATTCCCGAGGCCGAAGAAGGTGAAAGAAATACGACAATTTCTTGGCCTCGTAGGTTAATTACTACAGGAGGCACATTGCGGGATTCGCAAAAATGGCCAGACCACTAACGCGTCTTACTTCTAAATCCGTTGCATTTCATTGGGACGACAGCCCGGAACAAGCCTTTAGGGCTCTGAAACAAGAACACATCCATGCGCAAGCACTGAGATTCCCAGATTTTTCCCATCGATTCATCCTCATTACGGACGCTTCGAAACACGCTATAGGAGCGATACTCTCGCAAGAATTCGAAGGGCAAGAACACACGGTAGCGTATGCCAGTCACCAACGCAATGGAGCCGAGCAAAAGTATGCGACAATGGAGCAAGTGTGCTCAGCAGTATTGTGGGGAGTGCGACACTTCAGATGCGACTTGTACGGTGGGTGGTTTTCTGCGGCAACTGATGCCGGTCGTTAACGTGGTTTATGAGGAAAAGGGACATGGGTTCTCGACTACGTTGGAATCTACTCTTACAGGAGTACGACATGGAGATAAGGCATAAGGCTGGTAGCTTAAATCAGAACGCTGATGCACTTAGTCGGAGCGCTGCAAGAAAAGTCAAGTTCGTGCCCATCGCTGAGGAGGATAAGATTACAGCAACACAAATAGATGATAAACGACTAAAAGCAGTTATGGCGGACTGTGAAAGAGCGACTGATCGCAATAAAGGTAATTTCAGTTTGGACAACAGAAGGCCAAGGGTACTCGTGTGGCAGAAACCTGATTCACATCTCAACACCCACGAGACTAGACAAGCTGGGCGTGTCGCTGTACCAAAGGCTTTACTGCAAAGGGTCAAAGGTGCCTTCACAACACCACTTACACAGGACATTTGAGAGTGAACAAAACAAAGGCACGCATATCATCCGTTTACTACTAGGAAGGAATGTGAAAGGATGAGAGGGCGTACTGTGCTACCTGCAAGTCTTGCGTGCTCCGAAAATCACCAAAGAACGTGCCCCCCACACCCATTCAGGTTTTCCAAGAGGTGAACAGCGGACAGCGATGGACATCATGGGTCCCCTTCCGGTTCAAACTCAAGAAACTGCTACATCTTGATGTTCATTGATCACAACGCTGATGCGGAAGCCGTAGCCCTGCCCGATTAGAGGGCAAATACTGTGGCGAGGGCGTTTGTCGAGAGGATAATTTTGCGACATGGGCGCCTCGACAGCTGCTAACTGATCGGGGTTCCAACTTCGGGAACGTAAAACTGTGGCACCATTCTGGCGACATTTATAAACTTTTTAAACCAAATTTAGCAACTAGAAGCAGAGAAAGAAAACACTGGCTGTGTTGGCTGCTGGCCCTCTACCTCTCCACCTTGTCAACCGAATGGACCTGCATAATCTACTCAAGTCCTTCGACAACAGTTATCCAAAAGTATGAATCATAACGATTTCTCGAGTGTTGTTACTTGGGTTGAGACAATGCTGGCTCAGGATAACAGCCCTGCGAGGTTTTTCAAATAACAGGGAGCGTGTGATGAGAAAGGCCTGTTCAACAAAGATGGCTTCGCTCTAGTAATAATGACGGAACCATAGCAAAAGCTGTTATCAAAACTGGGCTCAAAGACCTGCATCGGCTCAACTCATGGCAGCAAAACAACACTGTGATGGTGCAAGTGTATCTCACAGAGTGAGATATATCTAACAATAATAATGAGGCATTGGTCGCAGTAACAAAAATCAAGCTCAAAGAATAAGTAAATAAAAAGTATAGGCACAAATGGGGATGATACAACGAGGTCGTCACGAGTTTCAGTCTGCAGTGTGATGGAACGTGAACAGGTGGAGTGACAATCCTCCTCGTGTCACTTTCTCCTCAGCACGGACGAAAAAGTGAAAGCGGTCAATGTTTAGCCTCTGGAAATTTAAGTTTTTGCAACTTTTTTCCAGAGTAGTATTGTGGTAGGCAATGTACTTTTGGGTGAAATAGGCTATGTCTACCATGTAATTCTTGTTTGTATCACAAAAAGTCTACTTTGACGAGGCAATTTTCCGACGTCGATTTACAAAAATATAACAAATTCAAACAAACCAAGAAAAAGAGGTTCTGACGTCAGATATTGAACCAGTTGGCAGCACCTTTTTCCGGGTTCTTTGAATTAGTTAATTTCTAGGCGCCTGAGGATTTACGTGTATGTGCCGTTCCTAATTGTTGTCTGCCTCTGCCAATTCTTGTTGTTTACGTTGTCACAAAATATAGTTTCTCACCATTAAAACTTTATCAAGGCACTACATCGTGGAGGAACTTTCATGAAAGCAGACACGGTTGTCTACATAATTTTTGTACAATGGGATTTTTAAATAAGATTTTGTAACACGTTACATGAAACCCCCTCTATGTATTTGGCTTGCATTCAAGTACATTTGGTGCTCACTTTTTCTTCTTGTAGGCACAAATGGGTATGACTTCTCGTTGACAACCCTCATGACCGTTGAAGAGTACGGTGCCGGTGTGAGGGCATCTGAGGGTAGTCAGTGAAGGCATGTGCAGGAACTCTCGTCACAAAAGTGTTTATCTCATATGATGCATCAGAGTTGCATAAGGCGTGGAAGACTGTGAGCGGACAGGCAGAGCGAAGGCTCCTATGTGCATGGCACATAGGCCAAAACTAATTACTAGAACAAAAGCGTTGTTCGTTGGCAACTTTGATATGTGTTAGATGCCAGGAATCCGCCACTTAAAAAAAAAAAAAAAAAACTTATTGCACATGTGTCATACTCCCCTTCTCCTTGCTACCTGCAGGATCTCGAAGTGGTTGGAAGCAATCAGCATTGCTCTGCAGCCATGTCGGTGAATTGCGTGTCATGTGGCTGCAGAAACTAGTACCTTAAGGGCAAAGCGTTCTGGTTTTTCCGATTTCATTGCAAGCGGTTATATCCTGAGAGACGGGATTCACGCAGTAAAGGAGGCTGGGTAAAGACAGAAAGCGTTGGGAGCCGACGCAATACTCAGGTGCGCACTTCGTCGCAGGTAAGAAAGTTATAGCACATTTTAATTAAGTAATTCCTTGCTATACACTATTGACTCAGTCACTCATTGCTGCATATCTGCGTGTCCTAGGCGAGCCTAGCAACAACAGAAATTACGTCAATTATGTGCCGACAGTTTTCACCTATCGAAAACAAAGCAGTAAATCCGTTCTGGGCAGATACCAACGGTTCAGTAGGAGATTGACGTTGAAAGATACGGCGTCTGAAAAACACTGCGTTACTTATGTGCGTTTTCATTACTTTTAGGCTGTATTTGATTCCAGACCAAAGCACAACAAAACGTAACTATCACAAGAGTCAGCTCTACGGCGTGGATATGGAGCGAGTTAGAAATATCGATACAGTATACACGCGGTTGAGTCGTGTGCCGCAAGGGGAAAACACTCTGACCAATCCTGATATTTCGCTTGTCTTGCCTATTTTCTGACCAAGCAAATCAAGTAGCCAAGGCCTCAAGACACCATCAGATATTGTGACGTCCGCTAAACAGACACAAGAGGCTGTGCAACCTCGCTCAGGTCTGTATTTACAGACTCCCATATCAAATCGCTAATATACACCAAAGCTGAATAATATTACATTATTAAGTTATATTATTACGTTGATTAATATTATATGTGAATACGCTCCATAAGGGGATGACATAGTGCATGTGTATAATATTGTGTATCTACACTGTGCAGATCACTGTGAGAATACCAGCACAATTGAAGTAGAAGATGCAGTATGTTCTACAGTGAATCCAGGTTAGTGCACATAATCATTTACGTGTCAAATCGCTGCAATTTCAACTGTTGGACTATACCATCGTTTACAATTTAGACCTCAACAGCGGAGACCTAAAAACTGACAAAGGTTGTGCTGTCACTACATTCTGGTGACCATGAGGAACCCTGTCCCCTAAAAGTAGCACGTCTTCACCAGGAAGTGATTACACTCACAACCAGGACCACTATCTTCAAGCAGAGCTAAATGATGCAAAATCTCGCCTTCTGAGTCTGTCGCTAATTCAGAACAGCGTTGAGTGCCGCTACTATATGGGACTTCCAAATTTCCGAGCCCTTCAATCCTTATTCGACATGCTTTCGCCCCATGCCTCGGTGATGACGTACTGGTGCAGCTCAGGGAAGAAACAAGATGAAAGGCGGGGAAGGATCAGAGAGAGACATCTCATGGAAGAATTCTTCTTGGTACTTGTAACTGTATTTTGATCGCTACTTCACATCTCCTTCCTTGCTTGATGAGCTTTCTGCAAGACGAATAGCAGGAACCGGTACGGTGATGAAAAATCGAATTCTGAAAGAAGTAAAACTGGCATCTGAAAAAGATCTCAAGGTGACAGGTCGGGGGACGTCTGAACAGTGGACAAACAGTGACGGTAAAATGTGTGTTGCACAGTGGTACAATAACAGACCCATCAACCTCATGTCATCAGTGCACCAAAAGGATCCAGAAGATGAGTGCAGAAGGTGGTCATGGAGCTCCAAGGAGCACATTCCGGTTAAAAGGCCCCATATTGTGTCGAAATACAACCAGTCTATGGGAGGGGTGGACATGGCGGACAGAGTGATCAGGTACTATTGGATTAGTTCCAGAGTTAACAAGTGGACGATCAGGACGATATTTCACCTGGTTGACATTTCCCTTTCCATCCCATGGATCCAGTACCAAGGAGACAACATGCAGATGCAGAAAAGACGAAAAGAAATTATGCAGTCCATGGAGTTTCGAATGGCAGTTTCGTGTACACTGATAGCACAAGGAAATGAGCAAGAGGAGTCTGAAGTGGAAGACGATGACGACGATGGATGGGAGCCTAAGAAACGGACACCTGTGCCGAGAAAGTCAGGACAACGGCTGCCCAGCATTTACCAAGACTGGCCTCAATTCCACATAGTTCAAGGTGCCGCAACAAATCGTGCACAAAGAAGGCAAAGTTCTCCTCTACGAAGTGTAAGAACTATTACTGTATTACACGCGACTGTTCATGTTTCGAGAAGGCACACACCAAGAAAGCATGATTTAGACAGTATAATCAATAAGCAGTTCTTTGGCTAACTTTGGCTAAAACTCGAATCCTCCTGGATACTTCTGCAAGTAAATTCAGTGATAGATAAGTGGAAGGCAGGTCTGCTTCGCTTGCTTGGCGCGACAACGATTCAAATTTCAATACTGTGTTTTTCCACTCAATGGCAGGTAAGTCAGTTCCTATTCCATTCTGCCGCTTAGCGTAGCATAGCATAGCACCGCACCTGTGGCGTATACGCAACATTTCGGCCGGTAGAATTTTTAGTTTTCACGTTTTCTGATCCTTGTTCTGGTCTTTCTTGCTCAGGTATCAACTAGGTACTGCTCAACTCATATCTGCTTCAGAAAAGCATCTGCATGGACGCAATAGAATGGATATACCACTCTGAGTGGTTGGAACATCATCTTTCGGCTTAGCAGCTGCACAGGTTCCTTTGTGACGGGTCAACCTTGACATGTGACACTACACAAGCAGCGATATGGACATGTTTTCTGTCATGCTGGATTTGTGAATGTGTGTGCCTGTGCAGTGAATTTACTGATCTACTGTGAAATCTTCCACGTAAGACATATCAGCTAACAGTGAATGCGAAGTTGCTTTGGCATATTACTCGAACTTGAGACAGGTTTGTTCATGTGAAGTTTGTGTTTGGCGCAGATACAGAAGATTGCATATGTGTGATTTGGAAATACCAATCCCGAAAAATAAAGCACCTTGTGCAACAGAAAGAGCCAACGCTTCCGCGTTTTATTTATTTCACTGGATGCGAACGAAAATCCAGAACCGCCAAAGCGGGGGCGAGAACAGAGGGGAAAGGGAAAAAGAACGCCTCGGCAGCGTCGCTTTACGTCACCCGTCACCCAGGGAGACAAAATAAAACAAAGCAAAAAAACTACTCTACCGAGGCCCAACGATTGGCCCGACGTCAGAGCTCACGTGAGTTTTTCCCAACAATAGAAATATACTACACGTTCATTCCCCTGGCGCGAGTATCCAAACGGTCGGTCGAACGGAGGAGAAAGAAAAACGACAGAGGAGACATCGCGTCTGCAGGCTCCCAAAGCTCCCCATAGAGCCCATAGTTTGAGATAATTCAGGCAACACTGGACATGCAACCAATGAAAATGAACTGTGATGCCTACCTTTCCGCCAATCAGGAGTCTCTCAGTTTGGCTCGCCTTTCGGCCCGGTACTGGCTATCATCGGCTTTTACTGGTTTTCATGCCCGACGCTTGTTATTCCGTATTCCAGAACAACTAGGAAAATTTTTGACAAAATACACATTTATTTGAAACATCGTACTGATTCAATAGTCTGACACAAATATTCACCGTGCCTACAGAGTCCAAATCGTTGCGTTCGTTGACCAAGTTCGAACTCGAAACACACACACACACACTACTCCTAGAAGTGAGCGACGCTCACACGAGTGCACGCGATTTCACGGTTAGCATCTCCTTTCGTTGGTTGCAGTGCGAAGGTTTCAACGAAGCGGGCAATGCTTGTCGCACGGACACCGAATCCTGTCTCCGTTGTGACTGCATTTGAAAATGCGACGGCGCTCACAAGTGTTCCTCAGGCGTGAGCTCACCACTGCATTCCAGTTCTGAACTCGAGAGACTGTTCGTACGTAGGATACTTGTGTCGGGAAACATCACAACACGCGCTGAGTCACTTTGACACACGAACAAATCTGGGACTTCTCTTTGAACAATGCCGTCATACCGTGGTGTCAACTGACATCGTCGAGACGCGAGACGCCGCTGCCACTTCTCTCCCTTCACTCTTCTCTAACTGCCCGCCAGACAGGCAGCCCGCGAAAGAATGCTCTTTTGAAACTTTGCCAACCAATAGCGGAGCGCGCAATGTCCTTCGGCCAATGGGTATCAACTATGATGCCTGACGGAGTAATACCACGTGTTTATGACGTGTAAACATTTTTTTAGAGCCGCGAAGAGGGGGAGCTGTGGGAATCCTGGCGTCTGTCCGGCCACGCGTGTTCTCTCGGACTGTAACTGTCGTGCACGCAGACGCTAGCGGGTAGTTTGAGGGTTTTGAATGCTTTAGATTTAGATTGTGGCGAACTGCTAACAGGCTCCAACAGCTCCCCATAGAGCCTATAGTTTGAGATAATTCACACAACACTGGGCACACGACCAATGAGAGTGCAACGTTGTAGAAATTATGCAATGCCCGTCGGCCAATCAGGAGCCTTAACTTTGGCTGACCTTTCGACCGGTTCTGGCTACCATCGACTTCTACCGGATTTCACGCCTACCGCCGTTACCCGATATTCAGAATAACTGAAGCTTCTTTTGGCTAAAAGAAATATTTATTTGACACAACGCACTGATTCAAAGATATGATACATGGGTGCACTGTGAATATAAAGTCCACTACGTTGCTGGCGCACTGTAATCAAGTTCGAACTTGAAGCAAAACGAACACAGCTCTCGAAATCCAACGGGGCCCGCGCTTGTTCTTCACTCTCCAACCGCTCCAACTCACGAAGCATTCCAGTTCCGGAGTTGATATACTGTTCGTGGGATAATAGTCGTGTCCAGGAACAGCACAACACACGTTGAATCACATCGACGCATGAATAAACCAGCGAACACTACTACAAACTGTTCTGCCGATTGACATCACCGAAACACGGAACACAAGAGGACGCCTTGCCGGCCGATTTTATGATGAGCATCTTCTTTCGTTGCTTGCAGAGCGGAAGGCACTTGTGTGGCACGTAATCGTAATCCTGTCTTTGTTGTCAGGCCTCAAAATCCAACGGCGCCCGAACGCGTTCTTCACTCTCCAACCGCTCCAACCCACGAAGCATTCCAGTTCCGTAGTTGGTAGACTGTACGTGGGATAATAGTCGTGTCCAGGAACAGCACATCACGCGTAGAATCACAAACTGTTCTGCCGATTGACATCACCGAAACACGGAACACAAGAGGACGGACGCCGTGCCGACCGATGCGAGCTATTTCGAAACTATGCTGAAACGGCCGCCGGGACGCTGCACACACATGCGCGCGTACAAAATGCGATTTCAAAACGTTGTCGACCAATCGGAGCGCGCACACAGTCTGGGCCAATGAGCTTGCAACGTTGTAGATTGGCGCAGTGGTACATACTCTACAGCCGCATCCTCGGTTACCTGAGGAGGACTGCTGCTAATGTGTGAACGGAATGGCACATCCACCTGATCATCACAACAGCGGGAAGACGAACATGACAGGGAATCCCCGCACCTCCAAAGGACGCAGAAATTGTCAGAGGAAGTCTGCACTCTTTCCGACGTACCGCAGGTGAACGGTAAGACACGTTTGATTGCTTTTTGTGACAGAAGGAAGTAATGCAGGTTTATCACGTTAAGTGTATTACGTACATTTACGAGTCACTCGGTACGTTAGCGGAGTTTCATTGTGCAGTGCATTGCCGTAACTTGTACGTTTCTGATATGCCGCTAATCACATTATGTGTGGTTATGCTAATTGCCCCTCATGCACGTCGCAGCCGTTCATTCACTGTAATCTACGAACATTTGTGACAAGTGCGCTTTGGTGTTCAAATACGAAATCAAGATCGATTGCCTATCATAGCAGTGATTTTCGTGCAGAGTTACGAATCATCAATAGATTTTTTTTTTTTTTTTTTGTTCTCCCGCAGCCATGGGCAACAACGACGCACATAGCTCAGCATTGGCTTCTGAACTGCTCTTCGATGTCGAAGCACACAAAGCTCCAGTGAAACCTGTTACAAGACGTAAAAAGATATGTACTGTAGCTTTTTCGAGGCAGTTCCCGAGGACAAATAAACTTGATTTGTCATACACCATCGCTTTGATTGTCGGCTTTGGGACAGCATGATCGTTGCTCTGCAGCAAGCACCGAAGACAAACGGACGAGGCTGGGGCTAGGGGGGGGGGGGACGAGAGGAGAGAAGGGGAAGGAGGTTGGGAAAGGAGGTCGGTCTGCGCATGCGCACTGGGCCCCAGCTTTTTTCCCGCGCTGCTGCTCGGGGCCGCTGTGAGTGGCTCCTGGAGATCACGTGGTTTGGGCGCCCTCCATTTTCCCTGGACCATTGCGTAAACGGGAGCCTCCGGCGGATGGCGCGCGTCCACCATATTTTGGGCAAGGATGGAAGCGTTGCCCGCACGCGGGCATTTCATCTTTCATAGTATGGCTCTGTTTGAACCGCGCATCTGGGGTGATCTTTTGTCGTCCCCCGCATGGGACTTGGTCTGCTCTCTCATCGAATCATCGCTTTTTTCATGAGTGCATTGTCCATCTGCACTTGTAATGTCAGTCTGTTGTTGCGTGCCCTTCTGCAGCCAGCGTGGTGTGAGAGACGCCAATAGAAACAAGGCGTGTGCACAAAATGGTTGGCATTTTGTGGTTCACATGATACATGGCTTTCCAAGTAACTATCGTCAGGAGCATTTTGTTGCCATTCTCAATGGACGGACTATAGATACCTTGCAGGCGAAAGCATAGAACATATAGCAGGATAGTAGGAAGCATCGGCGAAAGCACGCAACACGGTAAGGTCCCACATTCAAAATACAAGACTGGTCGTGAAATGTGCATAAAAAGCACAATACAGCACGCAAAAACATGGTGTACCGTATCTGAAAGTCGTCAAGGCGATGCAGATGGAAGTTGAATCCGTATGTGACCTGTTCTTGCTAGTGCGGCCAGTGGTGCCAGATACACTCATATGTTCACAAAACAAAAACAACAAACAGATCGTGGCTATGTTTACAAAAGGCGTACACGTCTTTGGGAAAACCCATCTGGTATGTGCGTCAAGTCTCTCGACCACTGAATATTTTCGTTCGCTTACCATACACGGCACCACATGAACAACGTGCCAAAGATATGGCCGAATGTTGTCTGCTAGAAGGTGGCCAGACTGACTTTTGAAAAGGGTCTATTAAAGGGACGGTCTCGTACAGATCGAGCGATTCCGAAACTTAGCTGAAATTATATTCAAGAGTGCTACAGAAACACAGTCGCGAAGTTTCAACCAGAACAACGAAGTGGTTTTCGAGAAATTTGAAGAAATATGCCGTGACAGCAGACGACGGAAGTTGCAGCTGGATTCAACTCCCTCTCATGCAACGTCACATGTGACGTGTTTATGGTATTTATGGTGGCAGGTCGCCCATTGGGCGACCGAAGCACAATGCTCAATCACAGTCGGAGGTGTATGCGCTTTGCGCTTGGAAGTTGTCACGCGCGACGTCGTAATGTCTGACAGCAAATTTAGCGATAGTGATGGGTCCCTGTCACTAAGCGGTGAAGATGAGCTCATCGGCGCCGACCGATTGACTAACGGGGACGTTGATGAACCTTTAGCTGCTGACCCTTTGCCACAACAACGTGGTTATAGCTAGAGTCACGAAATAGCTACGCTCAGAGTATTGAATTCCTTTTCCCCGGCCCTGTGCCGACAGAATGCTGGCAACATTGATCGCGCCGCACACTCATTGGACGCCAGCGCCTCCGCGACTCCATTTTGGATACAGAGCGGCAGTGACCGAACTTCGGTATTACTTCAGCTGATTACTCGCGTCTTTGCTGGAGTTATACGTATTTTTAACACTCAGCGAACGCTCCGGGTGTGCTCTGTGGCAACGCGGCATGACCGGTTGCTGCGCACTCGGCTGCAAAAGCCGTAGTGAACATGGAAAACGAATGTTTCGTTTCCCAACGGGAAGTCGGAATGCTGATCGTCGCGCACGCTGGCTGCACGTTGTACAAAGGAAGGACTTCGTTCCTACTGCGTCGTCACGGCTGTGTGAGGTGAGTACTTCCACACAGGCTTTAATACAGGGTACAAAAAAAAGGAAGAAGCATGCGTTGCATGGACGAACGCGCTCACGTGCGTTTGCTTACGTTCTCAGTCCCTCCAAAGCACATTAGCTCGAGATGGAATGAGCCCCAAAAGTGCAATACGAATGACTCAACTTCGTCTTTTTCTTTTTTGGCGTACGTGGTGCCTGTGTGCGTATGTAAAGTTTTCAAATGCAGTCGCAAGCACGCTGACAGTGCAATGTTCCTAATACGCGGCATTTGAATTAGCGGTGAGGGATGAAAGCCATACATAGGACTGCATGTGGAACCCCAAATATACTGTAAAGCTTACATTACTTTATTTGTATTCTAAATGTAAAATAGTGCTTGTGTTGTATGTTGTCTTCATGCTGGTTTTCTCGCATATAAGAGCATGCACCATATTAATTTCTATTTCATACAGGACCACTTCGAGGACAGTCAATTTGAGAGTAGGAGAGCTGATAACAGACGGCTCTTGAAGCCCAACGCTGTTCCTTCCATATGGAAACCAGAAGACGCTTTCCCCAAAAGAATGTCCTCCAAGGTACCAGCACAGGATGTTGTTCCACCTTCGATTTGCTTGACTAGAGTTGAAAGTCCTGCACAAGAATCCACAGCAGTTGTTCTGTCCATGTGCACTGATGACATTGCAGCTAGCCAATACGGTGAGTAATACAACATGATGTCAAGGTTTTGACAACAGCGTTCTAGTCCCCAGAACTTGGTCCTCTTACAAACATTCTGCATTGGCAGATTCAGTTAATTTTGGCAACCTTTGTTTCACAGAAAATGCGCAAGTCGATGGTGTGACTGTGGGTGACCTACCCTCAGTTATTCAAAATACTTTTGAAGAAGGTAAGTATATGTGCAACGTGTTTACATTTATGTACCAGTGGGAAGCTTGACATGAGATAATTACTTTAACATCAAGGATATGTCAATGATCCAACAACAGCGTTGCAGTCAACGGGATTGAGTCCTGTTAAAAATGTTCTGCATTGGCAGATTCGGTTAATTTTGGCAACCCTTGTTTCACAGAAAATGCGCAAGTCGATGGTGTGACTGTGGATGACCGACCCTCAGTTATTCAAAATACTTTTGAAGAAGGTAAGTATATGTGCAACGTGTTTACATTTACATACCAGTGGGAAGCTTGACATGAGATAATTACTTTAAAACACATTAAGGATAGTCAATAATCCAACAACAGCGCTGCAGTCAACGGGATTGAGTCCTGTTAAAAATGTTCTGCATTGGCAGATTCAGTTAATTTCGATGATCTTCATTTGACAGAAAATATGCAAGACAGTGTGGCTGTGAATGACCTATCTTCAAGTGTTCAAAGTGGTGTCGATGAAGGTAAGTACATGTGCAAAGTGTGCATGGTTGTACTTGACAATGTTTCATGCATCAGATGTAGGGCTCGTAGTGTTGGGGCTGATGGAGTTCCAGTCCTCTATGACTGCTTCACCTACTACAAGCCAAGCTGGAGGTTCTGAAGATGGCACCGAGCCACAGCCACCTGGGTCTCCACCTGGTATTTGCTCTCAATCAGTGCAAGTTGTAAAAGCAAGCAGGAAGAAGGCCACAAAGGATCTGGAGGAGGAGATTAACAATCTCCGTCGTAAGCTAAACCTTGCGTACAAGAAGATCCGCAAACTTGAAAAGAAGCTTGAGGCCATAGAAAGTAAGTTACCTTTCAGTACGTAGTGCACAGCACTGGAATAAGCCAAACGTGGTGTAATTACGTGTGTAATTACTGGTGTAATTTCCAGATGATCCCAGAGGACATCTCTCACGAGACCAGCTCGTCTGCATCCAAAGTACCGACATGCGAGGTAACAGGCGGTCCGAGGAGACAGTAAAGAAAGCTCTGAAGATAAGACTCTCCTGTGGACGCGGTGGCTACTCCTTCCTTAGAGAGTCCAAAGTACTGCCGCTGCCATGTGAACGTGTGTTGTTAAAGAGGATTGAAAACATCAAGTTTGCTCCGGGTGAGCCCACTTTCATTCATCATTTCTTCCTACCACTGGCACTTGTGGTATTTAAATAAATGCATTACATCACATGTATATTACATGACAGCAACCCCAGTGAATCCCAATTTTTTTAAATATCCATTTCTTTTACAGGAATACTTGAAGAGCTACTTCCAGCACTTGAGAGCAAGATGAACAGCATGGCAGCTTCCGAAAGGCACGCTGCTCTTCTCATTGACGAAATGCAGCTGACACCAGGGCTGGACTACGACTCCTCCACCAAGACCGTCATAGGGCATGCAACCATGCCTCCATCGAAAAAGACCTGTAGTGGCGATGACATCGTACATGCTACCCATGGGTTGGTTTTCATGTTAGCAGGGCTGTCGTCAAGGTGGAAGCAAACAATAGGATACCACTTCACAGGCACGTATGCATGGCTGTGCTCTAGCTCGGTGAAAAGGAAACAATATGTTTTGTCCGTGCAGGATGATAATGCAGAATTTCATGATCAGTAATATATTATTCCAGGTGACTCTGTGTCATCGGACACACTGAAAGACATAACTTTTGATGTTATCAAGAAATGTGAAGCCATTGGCATGACAGTGGATGCAGTCATATCTGACATGGGGCCAAGTAACAAGGGCTTGTGGAGAATGTGCGGCATTATGGCATCACGCTCTGGGGATCCAACAGTGTCCTGCATTCACCCGTGTGCTGCTCCTGGTTCCACAAGACAGCTTTACTTCATTGCCGATGCACCACACATCTTGAAAAACATAAGAGGCCACCTGGTTCGTGAGCAGCGCTTTTACCTTCCTGATGATGTGGTTTGCCAACACAAACTTCCAACAAATGAGGTATCTATAGTGATCAGACACTTCTTGCATAAAGCATAAAGAGCCTTTCAAGCACACTCTTCCCTAAATGAAGTGGCTTTTTTTTTTTTCAGGTCTCTGTGTCGTACATAAGGGTTTTGGTGAAAGAAGATGAGAAGCATGACTTGAAGCTGGCACCACACCTGAAGCCAAAACACCTCGATGCGACACATTATGACAAAATGAATGTTTCTTCAGCCGTAGCTGTCTTAAATCATGCTGTCGCTGCTGGCTTAAAATACCTTGTGGACGCAAAGAAGCTCCCAGAGGCTGCGTTGACAACTGCTTGGTTCGTGCAACAAGTCCACCGTTGGTTCACACTGGTAACATCCCGCTCCTTCAGTGTGGCTATGAGCAGAGCCAAAGAAAACAAGTACGACGAGGCAGTGAATTTTCTGACAGATTTCATGAGATTGTTCCAGAACCTGACAATCAAGAAGGTGGGCCAAGCCAGTGCTTTCAAACCCGTACAAGCAGGTGTAATGGTGACAACAGCAAGTGCCTTACATCTTCAGAAAAAGCTGCTGGAAGATTACAAGTTCCGGTTTGTTCTCCTGAGCAGACTAAGCCAAGACGCACTAGAGAACTTGTTCTCTAGTGTTAGGAGGAAGCATCCTGTGCCAAGGCCCATTGAATTTAAGTCAACACTCCGTCTGATTACAATGTCTCAGTTTTTCAGCCCTAGCCGGCATGGCAGCTACGAACATGACGACAGTGTTGACCTCCTGGAGTACGTTGCATTGAGGCCTCCAGTCGTACCACATGAGGAAGATGAAATTGATCTTGAGAGCAGTGAATCCCTCAACAGTATAGACGACGCTGAGCAGGAGTCCCTGTGCTACCTCACTGGATACAGCGCCAGGGATGTAATGAAGAGATACAGTCTCTGCGAGATATGCACCTCATTCTTGATAGATGATCAGGAAGTTAATCACACGTCGTTACTAGCACTCAAGTCATACCGATCATCAGGGGAAAACCCGTTGTTTACGCCACCCAAAAAAGTCGTTGAGCTGTTGAACAACGCAGAAAAAGTTTTCAGAAAATTTGAAAAGAATGTGACAAAGATCCCCATGAACATGCTTCGTGACACCATCCTAACTGACAACATGCCTGCTGGATTTCCACAGTGTCATGAGCTTGCTAAAAAGCTGCTCGACCACTACCTTCTGATGAGACTTCGGTTTCAGTTGAGGAAAATGAACACTGCAGCTAAAGAAAAGCAATCCTCCAAGTGTGGAAGCCGCAGTGTTGCGATGAGAGTCCTCGTCGAAAAAGTCCAAGCATCACTTCCAGGAATCACATACACTGCTGAATTCAAAAGGCCTTTCTCAGGTCTACCAAATCAAACTCACAAGCATTGGATCAGAACAGGGGTGGGCAGTAATTATATTTTCGTATTATAATACTAATACATAATACTCCACAAAAACACGTATTATAATACTAATACAAATACTTTTCGAAAATGTGTATTATAATACATAATACTAATACTGTATTATAATACATTATGGTAATAAAGGAATACATGACATTTTGAAATGCCCAGGGCGTACACAACATTTATTTCACGATTTACAGTGCCTGTTGTATGAAACAATAGATGCATTACTGATTATTTGGCTCTTATAACATTTTCTCAAAAATTCAATCTTTGAGTCAGTGGTGGATCCTGGGCGGGTGGAAACAGTCAGTTTATACCACTGATCTCGATTGTAAAAGGCTGGATCGCGGATAGGGAGCGCGAGCGTGCGGCAACCGGCCGCCATCTTACTGTACCCAAAACAGTCGCCGCAGCGATCATGGCAACTTCTTGCAATTACGGTCGTACCAACCGTACCGGGAAGGATACAGGGCCGAAATTTCTACAGGTGAGTCGTTCTTTATCAAGGAATAAATAGGCGTCCATTCTGTACATTTATTTGACAATTATGAAGTGTTTTTTTGCCCAAAACCAGCACTGGGTGCAAGTTGTTTGATCGCTCTTCCGAGGTTCAATCGAACACACTTGCATTTTACCCGCCGGCAAATACAGTTTGAGTGCATAATATGCTGGAGAGAACATGTTACGCTACACTGATAGTGGTGTCATCAATATGTGCGAGCACTCGAGCGCTTTTCTGCATGCATTGCTAGCACGGTACCTAGTGTTGTCTACGGAAGCAAGTGCGCAGTCATTTCTTTGAACCACCTCCGCGTATAAGTTCAGTATTACGTCGTAATAAGACCAAGAGGGTCACCTTTTTTCATGTATTGGTATTGTTTTGTGCCTTGGTTTGATTTGTGACGAAGAATCCTTGTGGTGTGAGTTGGATACCGCCTTTGTGTCTGAGCTATGTTGTTAGCTTGTTGCGATAATAATAATTTGCAGCTTGTCGTGTTATTTGTAGCAGTGTGGTCTCTCAATACAGGTTTCCTCACGGGGGCTACCCAGAGGATCGTCTGAGTCATCGAGCATCATCTGTGTCATCGTCTGATGCGATCGAGCTTACAGATAAGTATCATGTTCCTCATTCACGGGTTCCAACTTTACGGGGAGGAACCACCCCAGTGCACGCACTGTGGTAAGCCTCTCTCAATTTTGCACATTCTCTTTACATGTTCACATCATGAAACACATCACTTCAGAGAGTTTTATATACACCTTAGGCCCCTTCACCCACCATTGTGTCTTGGTGATGAAGCTATAATTCTTTTTAGAACAGCGTTTAAACGTTGAAATTTTTAAAATATATTGGAATTGTAAACCCTGTTTTTAACTGATGTTTTAAACATTTATGCAATGCTCTTACTAAACAACATATTTATTTTTAACTAGTTGCATCCTAACCAATGTTCTGTCCTTCACAGCTGCCCCGACATACGCAAGAAATGGGTGCAAAACCTGAGCAGTGCCCACAAACTTCGATCACCGCAGCACCTCCAAAAAGTAAAAACATATGTGTCACATGAGATATTTAAAGGTATTCATAGTATATAATACCTTGTATAAACTGTTGTAGATCTAACCCACCTCTACAGTATACACCCTCAGGAATTAAAACTCGTTGTGGAACTGTGATCATTGTTTTAGTTACTAGGCATGCACATATATGCTATAAGAAGAAAATTATTTCTTGAGAATGCACTACTGTTGATCACACTCATGCAGCTGTAGGTTTACCTTCGGCCTCTTGGAACTCTCTGTAGTTGCCTTAGCTGCAGGAAGAGTGTCCTCCAGCATGTCAACTACTTGCAGAAATACTGACGTATTTAAGATTATGACACAGTTTGAAGGATTTCAATTCAGGAAATTTGCAGTGGCAGGGCCTGCCAGAGTGAAACCTACTGAATATTTTATGGTGTCGAAGTGGCAGTTCCTTCAGGGTAGGAATATCAAATTGGGAGCAAAAAGCTTGAAATTAACAAAGTGTTGTTTGCATTAAGCAATTTGTAACATACTGAACACATAGGCAGCAAAACAAAAATTTAAAATTCAGCATGTATGAAAATTGGGTGCAACAAATTTGCATAGTGTACCTGTACATTGTCATTCCTGAGATATATATTGTCATTGCAGGGAGGTCACAAAACAATAAATGTATTGTTTTGTCACTTCCCTGCACATTCATTGTGATGCTTGATATATGCCAGAATAAATGTTGAACTTGAAAAATGTATATTCTCTTTATTCATAGAGCATAACATCACTTATCTTCTTTACAAAAGCATATCGTGTTACATCTTTGTCACGCAGAATGCACAACCAAGAAAGCCATCTTCCATTAAACATCACGTTTGACATGATTCAGTTGGTATCATTTCATAGACAGGGTACACCAGGGCTCCCGTTTCAAGCTCTAAATCGTCATGTTGCAGTTTGGAAACCGTACATGTGTAGTGCAAGAGAGCCCTCACACATTAAAATGTAAGATGGCAGTCACTGTTAATGCAAAGTAACTCCTATGAGAGAGACTGACGCTGCAGAAAAGTATGCAAACTGCGGAAAGTGTCACATAAGATATTCAGAAATCGTGCCTGGTTTCACGGCACTGCTACCACACTCCCTTTTAGATGACGATGATAATGATTGGAGTTTCAGATGTGCAGCTGCATTTTTTGCAACGTGCTCCACATAACAAGCATGACACAGTCAGCAGTGGATGGCAGGCCCTCGTCCCTACGCAGCTTCGTTCACGCTGCAGTTCTATTCAGCAAAAGCATGTGAGTACGCGTGAAGGACATTCAATTTCACCTGCAAATAATCAGAGCAAGTGAAGGAAGAAAAAGAAAAGTGCGGTACTTCAAAAGGAGATAAGTCTTGTGTCTCAAGGTGGTGTTACCACTTACTAAGTAACTTGATTAAGTTTACATCAATGCCTAGATTAACTGGCCTAAGCGTGATCTAATTGCGTGAAGTAATTGTTTAAGATGCTTCGGTGTGTTCATATTTGCGAGGCATTACGTCGAAGACACCACTGTCGTTCACTAAAAGACTCTTTCTTGCTTGATATAAATCACACTAAACGCATACGCCTGTCTGAAACAACGGCTGTGATTCTACGGGGCGGTTTTTTTCTACCATGCGGGTATATCCTTTCTGGGACCGTTCTTTGTGGAACAATTTTTGTCCAGAACGCAGCACGTGAGATTATATACATGATTGTTGTTAATCTCACATCGTTTCTTATTGAAATATTGGCTGGGAAACGCGCTGTAGTACAATCCCCAGCGCTACACTGCAGTGACGGTCTAGTTTCGGAATGCAAAACATAACGTAATTAAGAATCGAACGGCAGGACACCTGTGAAACACTGTTAGGATACATCAGTATACTGGCACCTTACAAAATTGTATAACGACAAACAACGATCAACGCCTGCAGCGCAATAAATACTCACAATCTCTGTTGCCTCCCATTGTTTTCTATGGGCGCACAAAGCGCTTTAGGGCCTCCCAACATGGCGGCCCGAATGCGTGCATCTCCCCCACGAGCCCCTCTCCCATGCGCGATCCAGCCTTTATACATAGAGATCAGTGGTTTATACATTGGATTTCCTTCTCTCCCCTCCCCTACTACGCGCCCCGACAAAGACACCGCCCCCCCCCCCTCCTCAAACCAAGGATGTGGATCCGCCCCTGCTTCGAGTGCTCTCCTGCACGGTCGAAGCAAAAAACGTCTTGTGGCGTATTCAATATGCCACAAGACGTTTAAGACATGTCCCTTCTAAGCCTAGTCAGGGTTGAGGGCAACTGTCCCTTCTGAGCTGCCCCCCCTCCCAGCGTGGGACGGGGGGCGAAGATTTCCCTCGTACCTGAAGTAAAAGCCTGCCCTGGTGCGTACATTAACCTTGGACACAGAGCTAGAAACACTTCCGATTGTTCCTTTCTTCCTGAGGAATTTTATGACCAGAGAGTGTACACTGACTAATCCCCGAAAGAATAGGTGTTCAAAGAGATGACGACCAAAAACGCGTGGTGTGCTGACCCACCTGACCGGATTATCACCATGCTGATAGCGCATTCGGGGTGAACGAACACATCAAAATCGGAGAAGTATTACTAGGGTATTATAATACTTGTAATACGCGTTTCTGCGTATTATAATACTAATACAAATACATTTTTAAAACCTGTATTATAATACGTAATACTAATACAAAAATGTATTACAGTAATACTATTATAATACAAAGTATTATAATAGTGCCCAGCCCTGGATCAGAATGGATTCAACTTGGGGACATGATACCCACTGATTCATCAAGGCCACTTCAAGGAAACAAGAAAAAGGCCCTTTTCAGGGCCACCCAGCCTTCTGCACAGAGGCCAGCGCCTGCGTAAACCCATTCGCATAAAAAAGATTATTCCTGGCTGTGTTGTCTGATGACTTACATGAGTAAAAACTTTGAAAATGTAAGATAGCAGATTTTGCATAGCTGTAGAAACAGGTCATGTATAATTGATCATCTGTATGCAATAATGGGATAAGTCTAAAAATCCCAAACTGAGAAATGTGATCCGATTTTCCGTCCCATTGACACACTTGCATTTCCAGTTTCTTACACTCATGTAGTGGGCCAGTAAATTGCAATACGGTCCCAAATTTTATTTGGCAGGTACATACCGGTATGTAGAATTCAATGCAGCAATAACAGTACAAAAGGGGACAAGTCAACTTATCTGCTTATTACATACAAAGGATCAATTATATGCACAATGTTGTGACCCAGTGAAATCTGTCCTAAACTGATCCAGGCTGTGCTTCTCCCTTAGTAGGAAAGCTGCAGTTCATGCATAAAGTGCAAGTTACACTGCACAGTGTTAACATTTATTTGATCAGTATGCGTGAATCAATTATGCAGCCTTCCTCATGCATGAAGGTTCCTGTTAGAGACACGTGATATACCGCGTCGATATAACAGTACTGGTCACGCCGTATGCAAGAATTGTAGAGTCAGCAAGTTGTGATCCAAGCATGCTAAGACATGCGTTGATAACAGTTTGTCTTCATTGCTCTAGTATGTTATCTGCATGATGCGTCAGCACCATTCACGGCAGCCTGCGTGTTGCAAACTAACGAAACTCTGCAAACTCATATCCAAGAGCAAACATAGGCAAAACGTACGATTTTTGCGAATAGTATCGATCAAGCGCATTGATATCGTCCGAAAATGCAATTAACAGGGTCAAACAGCACAGAATATGCCGCATAACTTATTAGTTTCTGTCTCCATCGGACGGCATTGCACGGATACCACGACAATATACTGCAAAAACGAGTCCAATATCACAGCGAACTTGCCAGCGGGAGCGAACGTCATTACTCATTAGGAATGCGCGAGTTATTAATTCTAGCGTTAGCTGAACGAAACCCGTAACACAGACGCAGCAAACTACGGGAGTAGCAGACGATTTTAGTGGATACAATATGGCGTCCCTACATAGCGCCCCCTGGTGTTAAACTTGCATTTGTACATCAGTTTCATTACTCTGAGCGTAGCTATTTAGTGACTCTAGTTATAGCCAGTGGAGTAGTGGATGATCCGGAATCGATTGACGGGTAAGACTCATCCATAAAAGCGCACTTTTTTGCGTATATATGTTCCGCCTGATCGTGACACCATTCTAAATTGTACAAACATTGCAGGTGTGTGTGTAGCTACTGCTCGCCAATACCAGGATGTGTTGTGTGCACAATCCGGAACATGTTTCGATCCGTCACGTACACATGGTGTTGTATTCTCCTGAAAGGTGTTGTAAGGTTTGTTTTTGTTGCGCAGTTTTTTATTTGCATATAAAAATGTGCGTTTCATGGTACGTTACGCAAAATTTCAGACTTGGGCATTTTGTCATATGTATCACAACTTGGATAGTCTTCTGAAGGAAGCTGCTCTCTCTATCCATTCCCGCAAGCGCTAGGAGGTTGTCAACGTGATAAGTGAAGGCTTTCCATTCATGTCATTACACCTGGAGCAAATGACAAAATCAAGGATAAGCTGATCTACGTCAACGTCTTCAATTACCCCTGGCCTATAAAAAAAAAAGGCCTTTTGAGGACCATCCAACATATCTGCATCAAAAACCATGCTTCTGCATCGAATAAGCCCTTATCATCATTGATGATTATAATATTTCATATCAAAAATACCTAGACGTGCATTACGAATGTGCAAGATGGAACAGCCTTATTTTTGCTAATGTTATGGAAGTGTGTTCATGAGCCCATACTGGCTCAGATTTTGATTGTGTCAGGGGTTGCACACTAAGATGTCCAGCACGTTGAATATAAGAGTTGGAAATGTTTAAAAACTTTTAAACATATCAAAAATACCTAGACGTCCAGGACAAATTTGTAAGATGGAACAGCGGTTTGCAACTTGTCGACATGTCGTCAGTCTTATTTTTGCTCATGTTACACTGGTGTGTTAATGAGCCCATACTGGCCCACATTTTGATTCAATATTGGGTTGCACACTAACATGTCCAGCACGTTGAATATGAAAGATGTGAAAATGTTTAAAAAATATCAACAATATCCAAAATACTTAGACGTGCACGACAAATTTGTAAGATGGAACAGCGGTTTGTAACTTGTCGACATGTCGTCAGTCTTATTTTTGCTCATATTACACCGGTGTGTTCATGAGCCCATACTGGCTCAGATTTTGATTTGATATCAGGGGTTGCACACTAACATGTCCAGTACTTTGAATATGAATGCGGAAATGTTTAAAAAATATCAAAAGCACATATATGTGCATGACAAATGTGCTAGATGGAACAGCGGTTTGCAACATGTTTACATGTCGTCTGGCTTATTGTTGCTCATGTTACACCGGTGTGTTCATGAGCCCATACTGGCTCAGATTTTGATTCGATATCAGGGGTTGCAAATTAACATGTCCAGCACACTGAATATGAAAGATGTGGAAATGTTTAAAAAATATCAACAATATCCAAAATACCTAGACGTGCACGACAAATTTGTAAGATGGAACAGCGGTTTGCAACTTGTTGACATGTCGTCAGTCTTATTTTTGCTCATGTTACACCGGTGTGTTCATGAGCCCATACTGGCCCAGATTTTGATTCAATATTGGGTTGCACACTAACATGTCCAACACGTTGAATATAAAAGATGTGATAATGTTTAAAAAATTTCAAAAATATCAAAAATACCTAGACTTGCACGACAAATTTGTAAGATGGAACAGCGGTTTGCAACTTGTCGACATGTCGTCAGTCTTATTTTTGCTCATATTACACCGGTGTGTTCATGAGCCCATACTAGCTCAGATTTTGATTAGATATCAGGGGTTGCACACTAACATGTCCAGCACGTTGAATATAAAAGATGTGGAAATGTTTAAAAAATATCAACAATATCCAAAATACCTAGACGTGCACGACAAATTTGTAAGATGGAACAGCGGTTTGCAACTTGTCGACATGTCGTCAGTCTTATTTTTGCTCATGTTACACCGGTGTGTTCATGAGCCCATAGTGGTTCAGATTTTGATTCAATATTGGGTTGCACACTAACATGTCCAGCACATTGAATATAAAAGATGGGGAAATGTTTAAAAAATTTCAAAAATATCAAAAATACCTAGACGAGCACGACAAATTTGTAAGATGGAACAGCAGTTTGCAACTTGCCGACATGGCTCATGTTACACCGGTGTGTTTATGAGCCCATACTGGCTCAGATTTTGATTCGATATCAGGGGTTGCACACTAACATGTCCAGCACGTTGAATATGAAAGATGTGAAAATGTTTAAAAAATATCAACAATATCCAAAATACCTAGACGTGCACGACAAATTTGTAAGATGGAACAGCGGTTTGTAACTTGTCGACATGTCGTCAGTCTTATTTTTGCTCATGTTACACCGGTGTGTTCATGAGCCCATAGTGGTTCAGATTTTGATTCAATATTGGGTTGCACACTAACATGTCCAGCACGTTGAATATAAAAGATGTGGAAATGTTTAAAAAATTCCAAAAATACCTAGATGTGCACGACAAATTTGTAAGATGGAACAGCGGTTTTCAACTTGCCGACATGTCGTCAGTCTTATTTTTGCTCATATTACACCGGTGTGTTCATGAGCCCATACTGGCTCAGATTTTGATTCGATATTAGGGGTTGCACACTAACATGTCCAGTACTTTGAATATGAATGTGGAAATGTTTAAAAAATATCAAAAGCACCTAGATGTGCATGACAAATGTGCTAGATGGAACAGCGGTTTGCAACATGTTTACATGTCGTCTGGCTTATTGTTGCTCATGTTACACCGGTGTGTTCATGAGCCCATACTGTCTCACATTTTGATTCGATATCAGGGGTTGCAAATTAACATGTCCAGTACGTTGAATATAAAAGATGTGTAAATGTTTAAAAAATATGAAAAATACCTAGACGTGCATAACAAATTTGTAAGATGGAACAGCGGTTTGCAACATGTCGTCAGTCTTATTTTTGCTCATGTTACACCGGTGTGTTCATGAGCCCATAGTGGTTCAGATTTTGATTCAATATTGGGTTGCACACTAACGTGTCCAGCACGTTGAATATAAAAGATGCAGAAATGTTTAAAAAATTTCAAAAATATCATAAATACCTAGACGTGCACGACAAATTTGTAAGATGGAACAGCGGTTTGCAACTTGCCGACATGTCGTCAGTCTTATTTTTGCTCATGTTACACCGGTGTGTTCATGAGCCCATACTGTCTCACATTTTGATTCGATATCAGGGGTTGCAAATTAACATGTCCAGTACGTTGAATATAAAAGATGTGTAAATGTTTAAAAAATATGAAAAATACCTAGACGTGCATAACAAATTTGTAAGATGGAACAGCGGCTTGCAACATGTCGACAGTCTTATTTTTACTCATGTTACACCGGTGTGTTCATGAGCCCATACTGGCTCAGATTTTGATTCGATATCAGGGGTTGCAAATTAACATGTCCAGCACATTGAATATGAAAGATGTGTAAATGTTTAAAAAATATGAAAAATAGCTAGACGTGCATGACAAATTTGTAAGATGGAACAGCGATTTGCAACATGTCGACAGTCTTATTTTTGCTCATGTTACACCGGTGTGTTCATGAGCCCTGGCTCACATTTTGATTCAATATCGGGGGTTCCAGACTAACATGTCCAGCACGTTGAATAGAAAGGTTGCGGAAGTTGAGTGTTTATGTAGTCATCTTTTATGGTCCCTTATTGAAATGTTCGTCCACAGCACTGACTAATTGTGTTAAAATTGGGTTGTTGGTATCGGGTAGTCATAATGACGTTCAAGCAGCAAGCTCTGAGCAACCTGTCGTCCTGTCCTGTCAACAAGGTTGTCTTGTCTTTTGCTGCTTGAACATCATATGATCACAATACTGATTTGTGGATATAACTTACATATTTATATTATGCAATACTTTTCTCACATCAGCAATGTGCAGGGAATAATTAAATAGAGCTGTGAAGCCTGCGAATTTGAGTTGTTATATTTGTGACCCATTAATAGGTGTTGATTCTGGCACAGGAAGGAGTGCCACTCTCATCAGTTAGTGTCAGCTACTGAAGGGGTACAAGACAACATTATTGAGCATAGTTTGGCGGTATACTGCTCCGGTAGGGGTAATACCTTAAGGAGGCTATATGCAAAACAAACTGATGTAGCCTGCTGGATCAAGCACGTCCTTCTCGCAATACTACCGAGGTACGCGGTACTGCCGTTTCGTGCAGTGCCGACAATTTCTGTACACATCACTTTTGGCTATTATCAACAAAGTAATACTACATTTCAATACTGCGCGTATCCAGTTCTTTGGACACCGTTGCCGCTAACAGTTGACTGCGTGACGGTCGACATCTTTTAGTTTGAGCTGCGTCCGGCGCCGTCCCATACATATCGTGCTCGCAGAACGTCTCTTACCTCATATGCATCGTGAACGAAACGTGCGGAGTACACGCACGCGTATGACAACCAGACCTTTCGTTGAAGATGCTTCGAGTATGTGACTCCCAACAGGTGCTTTTCTATATCCACTTTCGTCACATTGTCGTCGACAAAAGGGTTGTTATACACCCGAGTTACGTTTCCACCACTTCCATACGGAATATTCTTTTCGCAGGTAAGACGAACTAGAAGTGCTCAAAATACCGAACGATATGAGACATGTTAGTAAATAAGCGTCAACTGCCTTTATTAGGTGGAGTCATCCACGTAAACTCCCGCTCAAAATGAAGATGCGAGACGTATTGACATTGTTGTTCGGCCACATTTTACAATACGCATCTTTCGTTTGACCAGACCACATGCAGCAAATTTATTGCCGTCGCCGTGATCCTCGAGCACCTTTTGAGAGTCGTCTGCTCTCACCGCTGCAAAAAGGCACGAGAGCAGACCATTTGTTCATCCAATAAGCGGTCTGCATCGTAGCGGATATCGCTGTTGCCAACAGAAATCGCAATGTGCTGGCGCTGTTCTTATCAACTTAATTCGTTTAGTTAATAACCGTGACGATTCTGGACGAGCGAATTCACAGTATTACATTTTCAGCAATGAGGAATCGAATGGTACGCTTTGTGGATGGGCCAGGGTGTACGAGACCGTCCCTTTAACTAATGAATTAGTGAAAATTAATTTTCTAACTTTCTAATTACGAGGATTACAACGAAGATATCAATTGTGAAGCTGTAGGCGCTGCCATGAGAAAACGAATTCAGGTGGTTTTTATCTCTCTAGGCTCGAACGACTTGTTTTTTCCCAGGTCTCCAGAAATGCGCCCTGACTTTAGGAACTTGGATGGAGCATGTTTCCGTCGCGCAAAAAGAGCGCTCGATCGCAGCGCCATCCCACGTCCACTTGACAAACAAGGAGATATGCGATACATTCCATCTACACTCTTATCTATCACCCTTGCATGGTGCCGTATCTGCTCGTCGATCAGAGGGCACAGCGACGATGACAATGCGGCGCTTTGTCTTTGTATTTTTTGTTTGATTTCCTCCTCTTTGTTTCTTATTTCGCCCTGAAGCAACTGAAAGTACGCGACAGGGAAGGCTATCTTTCAGCCGAAGCACCTTGATCCTTTGTTCACTTTCGTCTCCGTACGCACACTCTTTGTTGAATGCTCTGCGGGTCAAATAATGCCCTATACCAACGAAGAAAGAGCCGAAATGGTGCTTGCCCTAGGTGCTACACAGCGCAATAAGAAAAAGGCAGTGAATATTTTTCAGATGTGGCATCCCGGGAGGATACCAAGACCTGCGATGACTGTTCGTTAACACGAGACGCTAAAAGAATTTGGCAAGTTTTCCCAAAAGCGTCATAGGTCATCGACACCTTCAGACGACGTTCGAACCAACATCCTGGCGTTCTTTGAGGCACACTTTCTAGCCAGCCTCCGCGAGGCCAGCAGTCAGATTTGCATTCCGTTGGCGACGGAGTGGAGGGTAGCAAAAGAGGCCTGCCTCCATCTTTACCACGTTCAACTACATCAACAATTGCAGCAAAGAGACTTCGAAACCCGGTTGCACTATGTCACCCTCATCGTGGCCGTCTTCCTTGATGGGACGCTGACCGCGGACAGATACCTAAACAAGGATATTCAGGGCCCCATGGAAGAGTTCTGTGCAAAGAGTTCTGTGAAGTTTTATTGTCTTATCATTCACTAAATTTCACGAGGCAGCCGGGCAACATGAGCAAAGTGAATGGCACAAAGACGCAACCGAAAAGAGAGACAACTTCCTTCACTCTCTCGACCTCCCACTAGCGCGGTATGGTCAGTTGTGGTTTCAGCACGATGACGCTCCCGCACACAGCTCCAGCCCAGCTCGCGCCTATCTCGACCACGCAACCAAGGGTGACATGGCCAATGTGTCGCATGGGTACTCGGTGTAGAAGAACGAGGGTGCAATCACGTTAAAACTACACAAGCAGGCTGTACAAACAGCCAGGAAAAGAATTTGGAATAAAACAAACTTCTCACTGTTCCACAACCCAAGCGGATATCTAATGGTGCACGAAAAGCAATCTCTCAAAACACACGGCTGCTTTCAAGCTTCAGTGGCACCTACAAGGAAAGGATGGCATTTCACCACCAGCTGACCAAACAGCCTCATGGAGACCTTATAAATGGACCGAAGCATGTATACGGCTTTCACGAAAAGCGCAAGGAATACTCTGTGATGGATCGAAAGGAAGCGATGTTTGCACAGGTTTGCCTGATGTCTTCCAGACAAAGCTTCTTTCTGCTTGTAACATAATTGCAGACAAGGCATCTCGCCTTATCACTAATAACACGAGCAACCTTGCTGAAAATGTCATGTCCTTGACTGCTAAATTTTCCAGCGGAAAGCAAGTAAACAGGAGCCAAAGGGGCTAATGCACAGGTGTTATGGTGCAGCATTAGACTTCCAGTACGGGACATCATGGCAAAGCGTTCCGTGCAAATCCATAACAAGCAAGAGCCTATGTGCATGAATTAAGCAGTTCATTGCCAGGAGAGAAATGGCAAAGAAGAAAGCAAGCACGAGGAAGCGGAAGTTGCTGGAAGAGTTTGATGGTGCTGCTCCACCAAAAAGGAGGGGAGCAACAAACCCCACCTCTGATGCACACTATGGGGAGAGCTGCCAGGAACCAGATGCGCCACCAGAGCAGTATGAAGAGAAGGTATCAGCACTGCTATCCAGCCTACATGTAGGTGTCCAAGAGAGTGAAAACACTGAAGCCGTGACTAAAGGTCAGGCAGCAAATGTAACATGGGCACAATTGCGCAGAAATCGGCTGACGTCTTCCAACTTTGGAAAAGTCTGCAAACGACAAAGCATGACCCTCAGCAGTAACCTGGTCAGACAAATTTTGTATCCTAAGCCATTTTCTACAGCAGCTACAGAGTACGGGAAGCAAAATGAGGACGTTGCCGTAACGCTGTATGAAACCGAACGGAAATGGACTGTGCAAAAGTGTGGCCTGCTCATTGATTTGGAACACGGTTTCTGGCTGCATCTCCTGATGGTCTTTTGGAGGAAGATGGGATTGTAGAAGTGAATTGTCTCATATCAAAGAATACCCTCACACCTGAAGACATAGCAAAAGCCATAAATCCACGGAAGTTCCAGGACCAAGCAACCCTGTGTAAAGGACATGACTACTAGTGTCGGGTTCAAGGGCAACTGCATATTACTGGACGTTCCTTCTGTGATGTCACTGTTTACACTCAGCAAGACATTCACATTGAGAGGATCAACAAAAACAACAAATTTTGGGCAACTAAAATGGAATCTGCACTTGTCTTGTTCTACATGGAATGTATGATGCCAGAAATTGTCAACCTCCGAGAGAGAAGGTACGTGCCCCGAGGGAGCCTGAGCACATCCTGAATGCCATCGAAGAACACAAAGAGAATCTCAGAAGAAATGCAAAGAAGAAGCTAGCAAGGAGATCACACTGTCCACTAAGCATCATCAGAAACTAAACAGCCACGTCACAGGCGATGGAGCTGTTCCAATCACAGAAATCCAACAGCAGCCACACCACAGGCACCAAAACTGTTGCAACGTTGTCCTGCCACCTCATAGGGTAAGTGAAGCCATCATCCTACAACAGCCTCACAGGCAAAATGCTGTTGCAAAATCATTGTCCTGTGCATTCACATGTCCAAGTGTAGTAACCCAACAGTGGTCTCACAGACAAAAATGCTGTCACAGTGTCATCGTCTCGTGCCTTCACAGGCAGTAGGTAGACATAACCATTGAACAGTGTCTTTCCCACTTCATATCGTCATTGTCATGAGACATGCTTAAATACTTATGGTGTCGTTGCCTAGAGTCACTGTACCGGGGGAAGAGTACCGCAACCGCTCCGCGTCGTCTGCTCCGGCAGCCATATTGCTTCCAAGCCGCCGCGGTTCGCGTGTTAGGATAGCTGTAGTCAGTGTTACATCGCGTTGATTTCGCGGCTGTGCACCAAAAATTTTGTGGCTTCCTGTGGTGGGACTCGGCTAATACTTAATGAAACAGGGCACGAGCGTCACTACAGTATAGCTTGTTGTATTCTGTAGCTAACAGACGAATTATGTTGGCGCGTGTTCGCCTCTGAAAGGCATCGTCGAGTCTCGTTTGCGCTCTATAGATGAGTTTTTTTTTTCTTTTAGTTCACTTGTTTTGTCGACATAAAACTATAGTGCTCGTGTGTGCAACTTCAGGTTGACATAAATAACTTCCACCAGTGTTATTCTCATCTCTTCGCAATTAAATTTCTATTTCACACGTTCAATGGCTATGTGAATGCCAACGTTTTTGCACGCGCATGTAAAGTGCTGTGGGTTGTTCTTCCAATCCCCCGCTCCAACGCAAGCAGTTGATCTTCCATGAGGAGTAGACCGTGAGCTTCAAGTCACTACATTCCGTCTCAGCCTTTGCTCGTTTCTTTTAAGGCTGCGACCTCGTCGAGGGGACCATCACATGACTTGTCTGCAGGTTTTTCCTGTGCATATTCCTTGATGCTCTGGTCACAGAAATTTGTGACGGTGTTGTCTTCCTCTGCAAAGTTGATTCACTCACAATTACAGCTCAATATTTAGGAATAGTTTTCATAAGTTTCAATAGCTCTCATAGTGCATATCTACATATATTTCGACGCATTACCATCCTCCACTGCCCCTTGATCAGTATTTAGAAATAGTTTTCATAAGTTTCAATAATTTTCATAGTGCATATCTACATATATTTCGACGCATTACCATCCTCCACTGCCCCTTGATCTTACACTATGTTGTCATCAACTTCAGTGTGCAAGTCTTTTGGTGACTCCTCGGAGAACTCTGCGTGCGAAGAACGGGGGATAGGAGCCTTCCTCAGCCTAGTAGGTGTCCGGTATGCAAAACTGCTTGGGACTGCCGTCCACTTCAACTTCTTTCGAATCTCCTTGTCCTCGAAGTCGTCACGTGTGAAGTGGTCCTGATAGTGGCGTTTTGATAGCACAGCAGGACAGGGAACGCAATGGGAAGATCCAACAAGCACTACTTTGATACGCCCGGCTGTTCTTCGCACAGTTGAACTGTTATTCAATACTGTGTGAAAGGTTCTGCAATGAAAAATAAACACACCACGAAATTTACCTCGCTCAAACGTATGTTATTCGTAGGCGCGAAGTTCTTCCGGCAGGTTCTGTGCCGATCTACGCGTCTCGTCACTTTTGCCCGTTGGAATGCAGAAAGATCATTTGCCTGACTCTGTCCCGTTGCAGCACAACATCCAGACATGGTTGTTCGTAGTTCCTCAGCTCTCTGAGATCCATTTCACGTACAGAAAACCAAGAGCGGCACACGAACATACGCGCACGTGCGCCCCAGCTATTGCGTTCCCCGTAGACCCGGCGGGAGGTTGGAAGCAAAGAGGAGGAAAACGCACCACGTGACGCGCCTCGGCGAATGAGCAAGGCGGCGGCGCGGGGAAAGCGAATGCGATACTCTTCCCTCGGGTACAGTGACTCTATCGTTGCCGAGACGTAGTGGGGCAAGACCAAAAGCATCAGGTGCAGCAAGTCATCTTCATTGTGGTTCTCGAGTCTTTCCTCCCCTCTTTTTCAGGCCTTTCAATTGAAATGGAGTACAGCCAGAATAAAGTGCATGGCACACCTGTACTACGCGCCTTTGTCCCTCTTTATCTCTTTTTGAATTGTACGTATCGTTCAGAACCAGTCCTTTTAGTGCGAGTGTCTACTTTGTGCTGCTGGAAAAATGAGGCCATTCTTTGTTCCTCCCTCCCCTAACTAAGCAATGCAAAACAAGCTAATCATGTAAGGATGGCAAACGCTACCTGCAGTTTAGAATAGGGTGACCCGTGTATACCGATGAATTATAACAAGATCGCGGTGAACTGGAATTTTACTGAATTGAGTCACATATGTAAGAGGATCTGGGCACAAGTTTGGTAAGAAATGAGAGGTGGAAAGGATATGTCCTCCACATGCCATCAGGGAGTTCACAGTAGACGTAGCAAGACTGACATGACACCGACCTTGTGGACACATCAACGTTCATCTCGACGTATCCGTCATTCCATCCAGCTTGGCAGTCTAGTATGTTCATTAAGAAATTATGTCCACTGGACGCATTAGTGAGCAAAAGCCCATCAAGGCCTCATAATATACCAGTCCATCAGGTTTAATAACCAGCACATTTTAACTCATTTACTTTTCAGTACAGACATGCATATCACATGCTTCAAGGCCATAAGCTATACCTGGAAAGGTACAGCTGCTTTTACTCCAGCTCCCAATGGACTTGACCATGTGATTAGTGATTAAGAATGTTATGGATCATACGCTTGGGGCAAGCTTTCCCATGCAAGAGCTGAACTGAGCTGATCTACATTTTGCAGTTCCCCGGGCGCCAACAAAGATGTAAGTCGGATCTACTAGGGAAGCGCCGGTGCCAACAAGTGGCTACTTGTCGTCCATGACAACTAGGTGCTGGTTGGCACAGGCCCTGTAAATAACCTTCAGAAGCACTGCTGATACAAGTGCTGTTCATTCTGTCCATGCTCATTAATTCCAGCTGTTGCCCTGTCTCAGAAGTGTTTCTCCATAGCCAATCTTGGGAATACTTCGCATTTCTCTGAAGTCAAATTAGTTATGTACTCTTGTTGCCTTATCTCTCAATAGATGCCCCATAAAAATTCGCTCCATTTCACCATGTATTTATACCTGTATGGCTCATCCATTCCAGCAGTTACTCAGTCTCTGACATGCTTTTCTACGTGTGAGCCAATCTTGTGAGTACTTATTCCCATTTCTCTAAAGTCAAATAAGTTGTGTACTCTTGTTGCCCTACCACTCACTAGATGTCCCATTAAAATTCGCTCCACTTTACCACGTATTTATACCTGTATGACTCATCCATTCCAGCAGCTACTCCGTCTCTGACATACTTTTCTACGTGTGAGCCAGTCTTGTGAGTACTTCCCGTTTCTCTAGAGTCAAATAAGTTGTGTGCTCTTGTTGCCCTATTTCTCAATAAATGGTCCATTAAAATTCGGTCTGTTTCACCATGTATTTATACCCGTACGGCTCGTTCATTCCAGTTGTTACCCTGTCTCAGACATGTTTTTCCCCATTGTGAACCAATCCTGTGATACTTCCAGTCACTATTCGTAACAAAAATATTTTAGACAACAGAGCAAGCGTTGCGTTGCACAAACATTAATATATGCACATACTACATATGTACTTCAGTTTAATGAATTTCAGTTCAATTAATTCAGTCTAATGCTTGATTTTACAGGATGTGAATGGGGAAAAGGTGTGGCCATCGACGACACATTCTCAAGCACTCACAGTAGTTTTGATAATGGCAAGTGTACACATACTTTCGAAGTCTTGCAGTGTTGGAAAATTACGCGGTAGCTACCGTAGTATCTGTTTAGCACTGTCTTGACAGCCCATGTGGTTCACTTGCAGAGTACCATATCTGACGCAGTCATGTCATGTAATTACCACATAATGCAATTCCTACTTAAGAGCAAAGCCAAACAAAACTGCAGGAGTTTGCAGAAAAGCAAATGCCTTTCTTGCTTTTCATATTTCTGCAGTGAAGGACTGACTTTCACATTTTCATTGCCACCATATAGGTAGTGTTATATTCAAGCCAATGTTTGGTATGTTACAGAACCCTACACCAGAGGTGCCTGCACAGTCCGCCCAGTACTTTGAGGGGGGGGGGGGGGGGGGGGCATTCCCAAACTGCATTGGTGCTGTAGATGGGAAGCACATAGTGATTGAAGGCCCAAAGCATGGAGGGTCCATGTTTTATAACTACAAGGTGGCATAATTTTCTCTCTTTCTTTTCTGTAAGTTAGGACCAAACCAAATGGCCGTAGCTGATGCCAGCTACAGGTTCCAGTATGTTGACATTGGAGCTTATGGCTCTCAGTCCGATGGAGGGATATTCAAGGCGTGCACACTGGGCAGGGTCCTTGAAGCTGGTGGCCCTGAACTCCCAGCACCAAGAAGGCTTCCTGGATCATCCCTGGAAGCTTCCTATGTGTTTGTGGGGGACGAGGCCTTCCAGTTACGTCCGGACTTCATGCGACCATTCCCAGGCAGACTTGGATGACACCAAGAGAGTGTACAACACAAGGCTCTCACATACCAGGTATCACAGTTCATCTATTTCTGTGGCTCTGATGCTCTACAAGGCATATGTAGGTATTTTATAGATATGCACATTTGTAGTACACTATCCGTGTCTGGATACCAAACATGAGTCACTGTGACCATAATCAGCAAAAGCCTCACATGTTGTGCACTGCAAATGTGCATTTTTATAAAGTTAGTGCAAGTGAATTCATACACTGGATCAGGAAAGGACAATGCAAACAAGTCTACTGATGATGGCTAAGGAAGATGTTTTATGCCACACCAAACATATTGGATCAGCAATGTTTGTGTAGGTAGTTGTAGTAATCCAACATAAAGTACAGCAAGGTGGTAATAGATTTGCATATTGCAGAATGTGCATAGAAAATGCCTTCGGGATCCTTGCGTCCCGATGGCGCAAATTCAGAAGACCTCTGAATGTCAAGGTGGAGAACGTCGAGCTCTTGGTCCAGGCTTCCATCGTCCTGCGCAATTTCCTTAGAGCGCAGGAAGGGGAGACATATTGTCCACCGGGCAAGGCAGCATCAACAACAGTAATAGTAAGAAAGAAATGAGACACCAACCACACACAACACAGGTGAACAATTTATTTCCCCCTTAGCACAGATGTGTGCTGATGCAGTGCGGAAAATGGACAGAAAGTAAAAAAATTGCAAGTTTTTGCAGGAACTTGTAGCTTGATGCTTCGAGTGGGTGACAACACATATAAACAAAATGTGAGGACACAAATTACTTGTAGCATACAAATCCTAAAGGTACATGCTAAAATGCTTAAAGGGACTATGAAACAATTTTTTTCTTCCTTTCGTTCGAAAGAAGACATTTTTCTGAGTCTAGAACCAAAATTTTACTTTCGTCGCGCGAGCGGATTTCTCGGGAGCGAATTTAAACGGAGCGGCGAAGGGAGGACAGCTGGCGCCGCACCGTGACGAGCTGCCGAGCAGAGACACAACGGGTAACTTGACGTGACCACGGCCGGCTCAGCAACACGTCATCGTGACGTGTTGCCGAGCCGAGGAATCCCGCCAGGAGCATGCGCCGTAGGATCCCGCGTATGCGTTAATCGGGAGTGGAAATCTCCATGACAGCAGCTTTCGCGCGATCGGCAGATTTCGGCAGTGGCGGCATTACTTGCCATTGTGCAACACCGGTGACGTAACGGAGAACCGAAGTGCGGTCCGTACAGTTACACCATCGGCAGGGAAATATGCGCGGGAGAGGAGGAACGCGGAAGAGACATTTCCAGCGCGCGCTCCTCGCAGAGTGGAGCGATTTCGTCCGGAAAAATTTGTGGCATATTAGTTTCTCTGCGGGAAGAACAGTTTCCATCGAAAAAAAGTATGGGGGTTCGGGAAATTTCATAGTCCCTTTAAGTATGACATTGGAGAACAAGTAATATTAACAGATGCATGCTTAAAAATTTATGCTAATTAAGTACCTCATTGTTAGCGACTTAAAAAAAAGTGTGAAACGGGCATCCAAAGAGCACTGTATTGAGGACATCTTATTTGATAATCTCTCAAATTACTGTATGACTTGTCCATTGTCGTATTGGCTCTCAAGTCACTAATTAAAGTTAGTTAATTAAAGTTAGTTATCAAACGTACAGAATACTGGCTATGAGCTGCGGTGATCCTGAACAAATCAAGTTTGCTTCATCCAAAAATATACAGCGTTTCTTTTTATCTGCAACAAATCTTCCTAAAAAATCAGCTGTGACATAAGGTCCTTGAGATATGGACGGTCCCTGGCTCTCCTCCCTTGATGCCCCAGCAGAAAAGTAGTCATGCTCGTCCAGCACCTCCTGGGCTATACTGGCCTATTCAAGAAGAGTGCAAATGAGAACAGAGTTTAGTGCATTATGTGATACAACTGCTACTACAAATGGCTTGTTGGAACCTTCAAAGCACTCAAGTGGAGAACAGAGTGGATATCTAATGCCTATGTGGTATACGTAGTGTATATATACCAGGGTGTCGAACTGAACCCGAACCGAAAAGCGTACCCGAACCGTTATTTTTGCCGGAACCGAACCCGAACCGCAATTTTCATGACACTGTTGAACCCGAACCGGAGCAGAACCAGAAAAAATAATAGAGGTAACCGGTTCGGACATAAAAGAAATCAGCATAAGAGTTCAAGTGCCTCTCAATCCCTGAACGAGGACACATTGGTGTCCTCGTTGGACATTGGGACGAATCATGGATTTCGCAAATTTTCAGCTAGCAGTCAAACGAGGACGTATAGTAAGTATGCTTTCAGAGTCTTTTTTAACACGTTGAAACGCAGTTGTCCTTGTGAGCGCCGCGGCTAGCGCCCCATGCACGCGCTGTGGCGTCTGCTCTTCACAGAGGAGGCGCCACGCGGACGAATGAAGCAGGAATGTAGTAGGCCAGTTGTGTAGCTCTGTAGGACGAATATGTGATTAAGCAAGCGCCCAACATTTCCCTTTACACGTGAGCACCAAAAATTAAACAAGTCAGAAACATGAGAAGTGGAGAAGGAGCGTACGCAGAACGGTGCCTGTTTGATTGGTCGTGGTTTGAACAGTAAATGTGATTCTGCTTACTGGCAGTGCAGTCGTGTCGTGACACATTGCGTTTGCGTTGTGGATTAACTGGTACACGGCTGTGAGCTCGGACAGAGCAAGGCTGGCAGTCTTATTTTCCACATGCTTCAGTACGGTTTCAGATCGATTCACGCTGCGAATGCAGTGTGCCGGCAGGTACCGTCGTCTATGTAAAATGCTGTCAGGGATGGGCAGTATTTAAATACATTGTAATTAAATTACTATTTAATTACTAAATACTATTTTGTATTTAAATACACACTAGAAAAATGTATTTATAATTACATTTAAATACCAACTTTTGGGTACTTATTCTTGTAAATAATTTGTAAATACTCCTATATACAGAATGTACTGACTTATATCCGAAAATTGCCCTGCATTTGACCTTTCAGGAAGACGGGCGAGTTTCGGGCGCAGTTATGCCGTGTTTGCGCCAGCATGCGCATGCGACAACCATTGTAGATGACGAGTTTTTCACTGCTGTTGCGGATAACGGTCGCGACTACCCAATTACCTTGTTGTACGAAGCATCCTCGTCAAATTTAGTACAAGCCTTTGTTCATCGGCACCTGTGGAGATGCTGTTCTCCTTTGCGAATCTGATTGTCCGGCCGAACAGAAGACGCCTAAAAGATGCAGTCTTCGAGAAATTTCTAATGTTAAAATCGCCATGATAATCTAACAAATAAATGTTATTGTTACTTGCTGATTTGTTGTTATAATCATCATTATTTCTGTAATTCCAGATGCCATCCAGACGCCATCTTACAGCATTCATGGTACTAGTAGTTACAGTATTTAAATACTGTATTAATATTTTGTATTTAAACACTCACATTGAAAATTATTTATGCAGAATATTTAAATACCCCTTTCAACTAAGTATTTTGTATTTATATGTAAATAAAAAAAATGTATTTATGCCCATCCGTGAATGCTGTGCATCTTATTAGGCTTCATTTAAAGGACGACGGAAACGAAAATAGGCTGCAAAGCTATTTGCCTTATATTGCGATGTGTACCAAAACAATCCGGAATTCGACTTAGATTTGCGTATATTAGTTGAAACGTCGCCACAATCGCGATAGAAAATTCGGCCGTGGAGCACTCCGAGCCCCTGGTGAGCGTCGCCGCGCCGCCGTAGCAGACCACGGAAGTGACGCACATTGGCTCTCCTGTTGGAGTTCCTGACTTTCATTTCGCTTCATTTCATTTGGTGTTTCGGCGTACGTCTAATTCCTGCTACGGGGAACGAACGGAGACGAAGAAGCATGTACGAACCCATCTCTCATAGGATATATTGTCTTCAGACTTCCACGAGATCTCCGAATCAAACATCTTCAGGCGTTATTCAGAATTCGCCGTGTTTGTGCCGGGCACCCGCACATGGAGCGCGAGAGATATTTGACGTCACGCGCTCCTCAGATTTTCCCGCAATGCTTGGCGCGCTCCATGGGCGATCGTGTCGAGTGGGCGGCCCAGCGCTCTCGTAATCGTCAGAAATATGGCCATCCGCACAGCGTACTTGCAAAATACTAGTGGCACCATAATTTTACATAATATTTACACCTTGTTCGGTCCCCTTTTTGCAATGGACAAATTTCGTTTCCGTTGTCCTTTAAGTGTATCTTGCTGGCACTGCGCGTGTGAGGTTTAGGAACAGAAAGTAGCAGGACTACAGCACTTGATCAGCGTGGACGCTATGTGCAAGTGTTCATACATTTCTCCTTCCTCTCGCTAAAGGGAGTACCTGACCACTAAAAACGTCAATGCAGACAACAGCAGTAAGCTTTTAGCCACGCATTACCTGATAAAAGCAGTTTTATGGGAGATATAAAATGGAAGCGTTGAACCGGTTCGCGAACCGGTTCGATTTTTGGCGTGGCCGAACCAGAACTGAACCGGAACAAAATCCAAGCAACGCGAACCCGAACCAAACCCGTATTTTTTGCGGTTCGACACCCTGATATATACTTTGTAAAAACATGTTTATGCATTATATGTACATACTCTTATGTTGTGTATATAATGTAGCATCATGTCTTCAAATACATGCATAGGAGCTGCGTACATACTATATGAGTGCATGTCTTTCTTATTTATGCGTGGTTCAACCTCACCTGTGCCCCAGGTCCTTGAGTGCTAGGTTCAAGAGTGTCTTCTGTTGGCTCTGGGGGCCAGTTGGAAACAGTCCTGAAGAAAATGTATGTACCATAAACGCTGTGTTACGCAGATGCAGTGTTGTTACATTATACTGAGAGTGCTACCTACCTCCTTGGTGTAACATCATCATTGAGGAAGACGAGAGCATGGTAAAACTTCCACTTGGGTGCCCCACTGCTCTCCTCTTCCTCAAGCACGTCGTCCAGGCCAGCCCCACTGGCTGCCGCCTTCTTTGTTGCAACCAGTGTTCTTTGAAAGCTGTCCAACAGCCTCTTCCAGATTTTCTTGCATACTTCCACTGGATTTGTGACACAAACAGTGATCAGAAGTTCACTATTGTGTAACTTATTGCACATGTGGTTTTGAGACTGTAATTAGGTTACTGTGTGTTTTACTATCTGTGTTGTGTAACTACTTGTAAAATTGCCCCAAGTTTTGCTCATCTGTGTGCATTTGAGGGCACAAGCAAGATTTCTCAATTTTGCATTTGAGTTGTAAAGATTTCTGCAGTTCCTCAGCAAGTACTGGTAAACAACATGCGAGGTGGTGATTATCTAGGATTGTACAATTACAAGTAATTGTAAGTTTACAACAGCGGTCCCTTGATGATGTATTACATGATCAGTACATGGATTCTGCAGTTTCGAAGTTAACTGACTGAAGTGTGTACTGCAATTGATACTTATGTACCAAGAAGCCACTCTCGTAATGACAAATACCTTCTTTGATTTTCTAAGGAGCTGAAAGAATGTTTAAGTAGGAAGCTGCACAATCACCGGCTGTACAAAAATGGCTCACACCTATGGTGTGACAAGGTCAACACTGTTCATGATCTTTGTTGCACGCTGTTTGCCCGAGATAAAACACTTTATGACAAGTCAGTAGGGAAGAGCCTAAGTAGCAGACTGAAAAAATTTTGGAAACCTGTTAAAGGGGCACTAAACAGCTTCACGAATATTCTGCAATTATTATGCTCTATGAAAGAACGTAGCTCACGATGTCCAATTATGAAATTTGTTTACTTCTAGCGAGCGTCCTTACCATGAAACAATGCCTTTCAAAGAACATAATCCGCGTGAGTCTCTCCTTCCTACTCGGAGAGCACCTACGTCACACGTCTCGCACGTGGAGCAAAGCTGCATTCCAGTCAGTGGAGATGGTGGAGATTTCGGACTCATAGCCAATGATGAGCCTCGTTGACACAAGCAGCGGCGTGCGGGGAGAACCGGTTGTGGGAACATCGCTGTGACCTCGCGGAGCAATACAGTGCTGAAAACATAGTGCGCACATGAAATGTAATATTGTGTGCTTTTGATACCTTTTGATCCGGCTACCTTGGGATTGACAAGTGTAAATATGTTTAGAATTGACCTCGCTTCCCGATATTACAACAAAATCAATGTGTATGTGTCCCGTATTTTGGATGGTTGATGGTGCGCGACGTCAAAATGACGTGTGGCTATTGTCGACAGGGCATCGTAGGACAGGGCATGAGCGCAAAAGAGTGCAGTGCATATTTGGTCGGTTTGGACCTATTATTTACATTTTGCGGCAAAAATTTTTGCTAAACATCACTGTAGGAAAAGAATCACACTGCATTAGAAAAAAGTGTGCCTTGCATACCTGTTTATTGCCCCTTTAATCAATATACACAGGACGACCATCCTTATAGCCTCACAGTTTTGGACAATTCTCGCCTCGCTACTGGCCCTGCTATAGTGAGCAACATATTTGCAGACCAGTTTAGTTAGTGTTATTTTTCTGCTACCTTTTGACTCGGCATGTGACACTGCAATACAGAGTAATGACTGTCTTCCATTTGCTCCCGTTAGCAATCATAAGGTTCTTTCCACCATTCAAAGTGTCGAGTCTAAGGCAGCCCCTGGTATTGACAGTATTTCTAACTTTATTCTCAAAAGCTATCCTGGGTGCCTGTTCTTTGCTCTCACTTATATTTTTAACTTGTCTTTGCAGATGGCCGTGTCTCCAAGTAACAGGAAATTAGCTGATCTTATTCTTGATTTTAAGTCTGGTGATCCAAGTTCTGTTAATAATTATTGACAGGTTTCTTTGCTTTCTATGCTCGTTTCTATTACTTCTTATGCAACAAAATTTGTGCAGAACAATATGGCATTATGAAAGGTAGATGTATGGAAACGAACTTGAGTACATTTCTGCACTACACAGCACCACTTGTCCGTAATCGGCAACAAGTAGACACTGTCTATTTTGACTTCAGCTGGGCGTTTCACTGTGTGGTGCCTGACGTGCTTGTTCTGAGAAGTAGTCAGTATTGCTTGTACAATAATTATTGTGTTTGGCTAAAAAGTTACCCTAATGACAAAACTGAGGTTAGAGTGGATGGGGACCTGCTTACCTCGATTGTCTGTATATTTGGAGTACCTCAAGGAAGCAACTTGGGCCCTCATCTATTTCTCATCTTTGTCAACAATGTCGCTAACGTAATGTAGCATTGTGATATTTTACTGTTTGCAGATGACATACAAATTTTCCTGTCAATATCTTCTAATATTGATTGTGCTCAAATCGATATTGATGCGGTTACCGAATGGTGTAAGCTAAATGCCGAATTATTAAAAATGAAATGTATATATACATATATATTACGTACTGTTAAAACAAACACTCTGCCCCTTACCAGGAAACCTTCAAAGTTGCTGTGGTTAGAGAGTGTGCAGACTGAACGAGTAAGTGTTGCACATCATCTTGATGTGATACTCGAAAGCACTTCAAAGCTTGATCATTACATTTCATGCATTTATGGCTTCTGCATGAGGATGTTGGGGTTTATATGGCATATTTCTTGGAGCTTCTAAGGAACTCAATCTTTGATCTGCTTGGCTTACAGCCTTGTTCTCTGTAGTTCAGAACCCGAATCAGACTACTTGGAAAGTATCCAGAGGAAATTTGTCTATATTATTTATGATAGATTTTTAGACAGGGCGTGGTACTACGATTACCATCATCTTTTATCGAAGATGTGTATGGTGGCCATAAGGGCACGCAGTCATCGTCATGACATAACATTTCTTTACAAGCTTATGCATAGTGTCGTTGATACACCGTGTTTCTTACGTGCCATTGATATCAGAGTTACAAGTAACTCGTTACTGTAATTATGTTCCTTTTTTGGTAACTTGTAACTTAACTCCCTACTTTTGCGCTATGGTAACTTTCAGAGGAACTAGTTCCTTTTTCAGGTAACTTTGCCAAAGTAATTTAAGTTAAGTTCCAAGTTACTTTTCACTCACATCCACATATTTTCTTGGTTTCTCTCCGGTTCCTTCATGTCATTTTTTGCGATAAAACGTGATGTCCAATAAATGACCATATTTTATTCAGGAAGTAAGAACCGTTGCCATTGAAATGAAGCTGATCCATTGTGCGCCCACAGGGAGTAAGATGCAAAGCGTTCGAATATACCTCTACCAGAGAAACGTCATCATGACATTGGTAGACAGACTTAAACCGAAACAAGTTGGAAGGGGAGGGCTGGGTTCCACGAAAGCTGTCTCCCATTGGAAGAAAAGTAGGACCGATGGTCGCGTCACTTTAAGGGACCATGTCGTAATCCTCTCAAGACCGTGGCTTTCGAGCGCGACCTTGTTCACCTCTAGCTTCGAGTGTAGTTCAATTGTACCAGATTTTGGCGCTGTCGAACACTATGATGTCATTTGTTTACAAACAGGGAGAGGTCTATTGTTGGACATACACGGAAACGATCTAAGCGTGTTGCACTCCCAACCCAAGGTTGGGAGTGCAACACGCACTTGCAACCCACAACGCACAACCCACTTGCAACCCAAGGCTTAACTCAACTGCTCACGCGCGCTGCACCTGCGTAATGTTATTTTGTGTCCGAAGTAACTTGGAAGTAACTCGTTCATTTTTTAAATAACTCAGTAACTGCGAGTTACATTTCAGGCTGAAGAACTTCGTTATTAACTTAGTTACATTTTGCACACGGTAACTTAACTTGTAACAAGTTCTTTTTGATGGGTAACTTCTCAATCTACGATTGATATATATGTTCCACTTAGACCAAAGAGACTCCTGTTATTCTGTTCTGCATCGTCATGTGACTTATTTGGTTGTACCTCCCCCGTTGTTTGTCTTAAGTGCATGCACAATCACTTGAAATTTGAAAGTCCAGATATATTTACAGACTTTTCATCTTTTGCTTCCCGTGTTAGAAATATTTTCACGTAATTTAATGTTAGTGTTTATCTGCCTTCTTCTGTTTTGTATCGTTTGTTACTTATATTGATAGTGCACCTTCGCTTAGGCTTTTGCCGTTGGTGGGCACTACATAACTAAATTCCTTGTCGCTCTCTCTCAGCATGGGAAATAACATATGCCCCCAGGCGTGGAGGAAATATTCAAGTTAATACTTTGAAGGTGGGGTTTTTTCTGGAGCATGCAATCAGACAGCTCCCACTTCTCAGAAATCTGCTGTTTAAGAAAGCTGCTGTCAGTGTGTCCGTCGTGCTAGAGGGATGACGTAAAGCAGGTACTCTCTTAAGGGCACCTGTGTAAGAGTGAAGATGACTTGCGCTTGACAAGAAGGAAGCCTGTGGTACAGCCAGCCGTGAGTGGGAAACAGGATACTTGGGAATGTTTTGTTGTGATGTGGTATACTTTTCTCTGGGACAAAAATTGCCAAAGCCCTCTGTATGCTGAAAATTATGGGAGTCCCAGCACTTAAGAGGCCTCAATACTACAGGATGCAGCAATGCTATTTGCTTCCTACAGTAAACAATGTGGGTATCTCTGGTTTTTAGGATAAGCTGACTGTGTGACTTACAAATGACATTAGTCAGTACTCTTGTGTAATATGTCTTACTACACGTGCAAAGACAGAGTGCAAAATCATGTGCGGTACATAAATCATATATAAACACAGGCACTGTTCATTTACAGGTATATGAGACGAAGCAGAATCAACTGTTGGGCAGCTGTGCCGATTGCCTTTGAGACTTGCCGGTGATGGGAGGTGTGATTCTCCAGGTCACACAGCTCTATATGGCACATATATGTTCTGGAGGACAGTGCCAATCGCATTGTACACATCTTTATGTGCTATGCCAAGCACATTTCAATGCTTTATGGGGCCATCAGCGGTAGCAAATTCCCAGGGGAACTTTTTGAAATTCTGTTAAACTTTTATTGATTCTCTCTGACCTTAGAAAATTTAAGCATCAGCAAACGTGCAAACACAATCAGGCGTTCACATTATGTCACATGCATGTATAAGGCAGCAGACTGAAGACCGACCCATATTGCAACCAGCCCTGCTTTAATACCTCACAGATTTTCAGGTGTTCACGGGATTTCTTTCTAACTACTAGGGAACAGAGGTGACTAGCAGCAACGCAATGGAGAAGCATAGGCTACAAAGGCGTCTAGCATTTCTCGAGGCGAACGACATGGTGGTAGACATGCTTGCCAGGGATCAGCACACAGGCATCAAAGCCATGACGAGAGTCTTGTGTCCCCACATCAAGCATCAATTTGATGTGCGGCATATGTTAAAGGTGAAATCACAGTCAAACCAAAATAATGATAGGGATAACACTGTGCAACAAATCCTGCTGACAAGCACAATAACCTGCCAACACTGTACTGCAGAAAGGCAAATATATGTGAAACTACGGAGGAACTGGAGTGTTATTTAAGGCACTATTCAATGAAGATACCCCATACTTTTGATTGTTGTTGTGTCAAAGTAGGTGCTAATGCAGTAATAGGTATTTATGGGCACAATCACACCAACGCAACTGGTTTCCCATTACCTAATTCAGGCTTATATGTTCAGAAGGCTCAATGGAATCCTGGCTCTAGTTATGGAACAGACAACATCGCCCATGAAGTGCTCTTCAAAGCTGTGTTGCCCAGTGTCTTTCCCACTGTGCCTAATGAATTGCATGCAATGAAATGAGCATGATGTTCTGCTTCATGTTCAGGTGTACATGTACCGTGTGCTCTTGTTTTTCTTTGTGAACAGTATGGATCCCAATGATGAGTCCTATCGTCCTGAGCGGTGCAACTAAGGCAATTGGTGAGTTATTTCTTAACTTCTGGTTGCTGTACATGTGCAATATTACAATTCCTTTAAGTGGCTGAACTTCAACATATGGCAAATTTTCAGCTCTGTCAGTGTACTGGAGGAGCCGCAAGTGGGCACTGCACAGGACACCAAGTGTATTGTGTCGAATCGTGCCTCAAGGAGCTTCTCCAACAGCGCCCGCAGTGCCTGACCCCAGACACTGCGTAACTCTTGTGCAACTCCAGTGTGCAACTCTTCTGCATTGGGACAATGGTAAAGGCCACCATCATCTGTCCCAAGTGACACATGACAACACAGTCTAACCAGCCAACACACCACAGGAGGCCACTGAGGAACATCTTGCTGTGTAGCGCCATACTGTTTTCTGGAAGCAGCCCAACGCAGACACTGAGGCTTCTCAACTTCCTTGGTGTCCAGACAGTAAAGAACACACAGTGCCTCAAGTTCCAGAGGCTCTACATGTTTCCTGCTGTCACTGAGGTACGTAATTCCTGTACAGTGTGATAAAGGTGCCGCTGGTGACGCCATTGCTTATACTTTATAGGTGTGTAGCAGTGAGTTGCAACTGCTCTTGCAGCAGCTCAAGGACAGAGAACTGTGCCTTGCTGTAGAATGCCGTGCAGACTCACCAGATTTTGGCACATATTCCCTGAGGGAGACAGGAATTGACCGCATCATTCATATGGAGCTGGTGAAGGTAGTTCTATACCATTTCACACACAACGTGATTCCCCTAAAACAATTTCTTTTAGCTGAAATAAAGTAGAAAAGAAATTTTCCATGCACAATAGTACAGTGAAACCTCGTTACTGTGCCGGCAGTTCCACAAGTGTTTGCACAGATTCCCGAAAGCAGAAAGTACACAATTAAAAATGTGCTAAACTACATAACGTACTGGAGGCAATCACTATTCAGAATAATATCGTTCTGTATCCCAATTGGGTGAAAAAGGAAGCGTAAGCCTTTCTTGTACTAACTTGCCCTCACGCAAAGTGGTACAAAATGTTTTTAGTCAGTGGGGTGAGAGAGGGATACCGTACTGGACTATGTTTGGTCTGCAGTGGGTCGTGCTGTGAGTCATTTTAAAGAGTGTATGTAATACAAGACTGAGTTTCCAGATTCTTGGCAGTACTGACTAGAAACCACAATTTAGCAGATTATATTTATTGCAGCATGTATTTGTGGCATGACAAAATATCTAGAGATACTGCCTCAACATAAATATTAACTCAATAACTCTCCAATTACATACAATTACAGCTACCAATACATCCCAATTTCATACAAATGTTTTTTTTTTGTTCTTCCCCTATTTGTCTTTGCTAGATAACTGTGATCACTGTTTAACCCTACGGCTGTCCAGGTCCTACTTTTATCACATAAATGGCAGTATAAGATGTATACATATAGATAGAAGATACAACTCCCAAGATTCTCTATCTTTTGCCAGGGCTCCAGTGGCAATTTTTTACAGGTGTAATACCGTGTAGTCTTGTTTTTGTTATTTCAGTCTACTGAACTGTCCTCCAGCAACAAGATGGAGAAGGAGAGACTGGAGCGGGCACTAAATGCACTTCCAGATGAAAATATGAAGGTGAAGACCCTCATCACAGATAGACATACAAAAGTCAAGGCCTTCATGAAGATATCACACCCAGACGTACAGCATCGTTTCAATGGCATGTAGCAAAAGATGCCACCATAACGCTACTTTTCACCGGTGCATCATGTTTTGTGTCATCCACGGGGAGATATTCCACGTTTGTTTTTATATACATACACCCAGGTATCCGTAAAAAGATCATTGTTGCATCCCACTCAAAGCATCATCAAGTTCTACAAAGGTGGTTACCGACTATAATTTATCACCTGTATACTGGTGTGTGCGAACGAGTAAAGGCGATGGCGAGCTAGTTCTGGCAAAGTGGCAGACTATCCTCCGCCACGTCATCGACATTCACACACCCCAGGCAGTCTCCATGAAAGGTGTGCAGACGGGGACATTGGTAAAAGGCTTTGGCTGCACGAAGCTACGAGGTGAAGCTTCTTGTTGGATACAATGTATAACAGTACTCATATTTTCTGATCTGATACCACACCAACAGAGACTTTCATAAAGTTGGAAAAAGTTGTTGCATCTCCCTAGTTGCTCAAAGACATCCCGAAGCTCTCACCACATAAGCGAATGTTTGAACTGGAGGCGTTCCACTTCATCATCATACACCAAAGGCATCCAAGTTCTCAACTGATGGCATTTGTGCTCGGTAAGCACAATTAACTTTTGTTCTTGTGGTGATAGTGGCGCACTCCACAAACTTTATGGTAATGGATGACTTCACAAATGAAGACAATTAAGGATTGCTACCCTCTGGAGTGGCTTCTCTCATACAATATTGCATATAATATTTGTGCACTAAACATTTTTTTGCCGTTCGTTCATTATTAGAGGGATGATGATGATGATGATGATGATGATGATGACGGTTAGGGTTTTTCTGGCGCATCGACAACTATGACCATAAAATTATTGGAGTAACGTCGATGGTGGAATACTGACCCACTATGGTTGTGCAAAATTCAAGGAATGCAAGGCATCGAAGCAGTCAATTTTAATCATTTCACTTCATGAAGTTTTATTCTACGTAATGCATTCCTGCCTTTTAAAATCCTGCCATGTACATGTTAAGAAAGTTGAACAAAAAAAAAAAAAAAACACAGAAATGGAAAACATCGAATAGTGCTGCTCCAAGAGATCGATAGAAAAGAGCATCAGAGTTAGAGGGCCCGCTGAGGTAGCAGTACAGGTTTTACACCAGGCGACAACTTCCTGGCATTGCTTTCACAGCTGCGAAACAAGTTTGACGAAGATGAAGAATGTTCTGTTGCGGAATGGACATCTATACATACTTTGGCACCTGCATTATGGTCAGTGAGATAATAAGAGTACAAAGAGGCACCTCAAGCTGCTGTCCAAAGCAACTGATTTTTCTTTTTGGCGCTTTCTGTGCACACACAACAACATTCCAGAGCTACTAAGATACAGCATGCACATGTGCACATCAACGTTGCATACATCCTGCTGCCTCACTTGTCTACCCCACCTACATAGCAGCTTTTTGTCACCTGACCTGAAGATAAGGCAACATGGGCGCAGCATGCCAGCACATCCATAGCGATTTTGAGGCTGCGCTCATGCAGGCATTGACTGCTAAATTCAGAGTGACAAACCGCAAGGGCTGTCACTTTCATTTTGGCCAGGCTGCATGGTACCAGGTGGAGAGACTGGGCTGTCAGAGAAATACAGCAAACACAGGAATGTGAAATCTTTCGTGAAGATGATTGTGAATCTGGCATTCTTGTCGGTGGTGAAAGTCAGAAAGGCAGGGCTCTGCAACTTCCGACTGTAGCAGAATTTATCGCCTACTTTGAAAGCATATGGATATCAGGCAACATCACGTAATGGAACCAGCATAGCAACAGGGGTGCAAGAACCAACAATGCAACAGAGGCCTGGTATCTGTAAGGTTAATATTGTAATGTGTGGTAACCTAGGTGGCAAATTCAACTTTGGTAGCAGAATTATAGTTTTCCTGACATGAGATAACCAACGTAGAGGAAAAATATACCTTCTGCCTCGACAGAGGCAGATACTACAACAAAGGACACAACATTATGATGTTCAGAAAGGGCACCTAAGTCACCTCCAGCCACGACAATATTTTCAGGAAGAGGAGTGTCGCGTGGTTGGAAATTATAAGGACAAGGAAGAGAGGGAAGTGTCTCGAAGGGATCGAGGAATGTGATCATTTGGTACCTAGGATAGCCTCACATAACTTTCATGATTAAAAGAGTTTGATAGTTAGTTACACTCTGGTAACAATTATAGGCTTATTTCAGTCTGTATCAAAGACCTTAGATGCAAGGTAGCCTGTGCTTAATTTTTTATGGATACTTTGTATAATTCTGTGGTAAAGTGTACTTGCTTTCTTACCAAGATAGCTGATATAATTTTTATTTCTTCCCATATAATCATGTGTGTTGTGCATTTGTCATCAACACACTCTTTTATGGACATGCACGTGCGACTATGAGCCTGCTGCACGCATATTAGTATGTGACCAGGAATTGCCTGTTGTTGGCACACTGGGTCTGAATTGTTTTTGTCTGTCATTTTCATGCTTTAGAAGAATCCTCTCTCATTTTGATTCATTAATTAATATATTCCAAAAATATATTTCAAGTCTATGTATATCTAATAACAAAATTATCAGAAAAGTCTGAGTACGTGAGATGGAGGTTCACCTTATTTGATTATGTTGCATAATGAATATAAGTAATAATGAATAACAGTACACACATATTGTGCCAATAGCCACATCATAGTACATTACACAGATTGCATTGATTGCTTAGTCACCTCCGCGACCTTGAGGTAACCTTGTCCATGTATAGCGAAGGCCTGCATCCTTCGATCTGACAATGAATTCAAAAAGAGAGGTTGTGTCAAGAAAGTGACAACTGTTGAACGTGTTAGCCTCAGAGCCATCAAATCATTTGGTACCTGCCCCATTATGCTGTTGTCGAGATTTGCATCTGCTCTGTCATCGACTGTGTAACAGCTTGCATGCTGCTACTATGTTCTAAGAAGAAGAAAAACAACACGCAATGACAAATTGCAAATTATTTATGCAAATTAAATCTGCTGCATTTGGTCGCGAGGCGCCTCCGAAGTTTGCCATTTCAGTGATGGAACTGCCTCCAAGCCCGCGGGCGCTGGCGCACAAAAAAAACGCATTTGGCGCAGAATTTCACAGAATGGCGCACCTCCGCCGTATGTATTCCACTGCGTCCCGCGCAATACATCGTGTGTGCAATACATACTCTCCACTTTCTAGTGAATATTGGGGTTCAGGACATCTGGGAACAAGTATCGGCATGTACGGTTCAAGTCCTGAATGCTCAATTGCTCGCGCTGTCCTTACGCGCCTACACCCTGCGAGCACGCGCGATGTTACGCAGTAGCGGAAAGCCTGGAGTGATCCATAGTACAGGCGCCGGCAACTCCGGAATCAGCGTCGTCAGCTATGCCTATCCACAATTGGTTAAAACGCAGTTGTTTAAAAACAACTCCCATGCAAACGAGACAATATTCTATCGCAGGCACGTGACGTGTCCAATGGTCGGTAAATTTGCACCACCACCACCTTTCGTCCAGTACGCACACACTTGATGCACTAACAGTGCGCTTTATTGTTGACAACTTCTCTTTGAAGTACAACAACGTACGATTCTTGTATTAATTTAACATAGAAAACATATTGCACGATTCCACGTTAGGGGTGGCGACACACTGCGGAGAACGGGAAAAAGAGGAACGAACAAACAGCGAAGTTTCACGAGCGCTACGCAAACACAGCGATGACAGGAAACCGGATGACAACTTTACGCTACTTGTGTAAGAAACAGGTGCTGCTAATTATGTAGCACCTGTTTCTTACTCAAGGAACAGAAAAAGTACCACCAGTTTTCTTTCATTCGCCTATTTATAAAGTGATAGTGAAAGCTTAATTTGGAACACCCTGTATAGTGAGCTACTGGGGGAATATCGGTAGTCCTGTACATTCCTTTGTACAAGGATCGACGACACAGTATTCAGAGCGAGTATACTTCTCACTTATTGTTGCGTTTTTTCTTGGGGCCTGTGACTTGGCGTCGACCTGGCGTGACTCGGCTTCGTTGTTCAGATGCATGACGAGAATAGAGAGGGCGCGGGAGCATCGCTCGCGGTTTTTGTTTCGTGTTCATGCGTTCGAACCAGGGCATCTTTGTTCGGCGCAGCTGTGGCGCAGAATTAGGGGAAATTGCTTTTTCGGCGCGGGGTTGCGCAGGCAATCCCAAATGGCGCACTTTGGCACAAATGGCGCAGCAGTTCCATCACTGCATTTGTACCAAAAATACCCTCAGTTTGACAGGCACCTACGGCGCTTTGAGACATCACAAAAAATGTGCAGTTTGCATCATTTGAAAGAGAATGAAATATTCCATGTTCTAGCCGAAATTCAGCTTTGCTTCTTCGAAGAGTGAGGGTTTGCATAAGCGGCAAAAAGTGAAAATTTTGCTTTACTTTGCGATTTCTTGCTGGAAATTTACGATTCCAATTTGGGTGATTATTAACACTACGGATTAAGCCAAGGAAACCGTCTCATGCAGTGCACTGCTAAGTGACGCTGCAGGCCAAGTAGAGGTTCACCAACGCAAATTTTCTAACAACAAAGACAAAGAAGAGGGAGGTGATGAAGGGCCCAGAAAAAGAGGTATGGCACACCTGAAGCGGGCAAAGCGAGAAAAGTACATTTGCCCCATTCCTGCAACAGAACCTGAACGCATTTCACGGTCAAGACCAGATTTAGTAGATTTGTCCAAATCGACTGAGAAGTTCACCTGTCAGAAAAATGATGACACTTTCACGGAAACGAAAGATGAGATCTGCGAGCTTCTCGGTATTATTTAACTTGCCAGCTACGACTTGCTGCCGCATGAAAAAATTTATTGGTCACAATCTAGTGATCTGTGAGTGGAACTGGTGGCGGGTCAAATGAGTGGCAACCATGAAGGATCAAGATGGAGGAAAAGCTGGGAAAGGTGCTACCTCTACGGCATGCTTTAAACTGCTCTGTTTGACAGCTCAGGATATTTCATTGAGAGCTTAGCATGAACAAATAAATTGTTCCTTTCTATAGAAGACACAGGTGCAAGGTATTTATGAGAGGAAGTACAATACGGTTCCTATACAAATTGTGGGCTTTGTGCTCCCATTCCATATTGACATTTACTGCGGAAAAGCGGACAGAAGGGAAAATGAGACGCCTGGTATGAGAGTTGTAGAAAATGAACTGAGTTCCGGTGTACCTACGGGGGAAGTGAGTGGGAAGACAACAATTAATGTTCCGAGCTAACACTCTTCACCCTCAAGGTATATTGTGATCTTCCCACTGACTTCCCTCTTATAGCTATACCTGTCCCAGTTTTTTACTCTTTTTCTAATCTTGTGTACCTGCAGTCCATCTAACTTTCTGACACCCAGTGTACATGGACAGCTTTTTCACTTTCTACGATCTCCACTGCAGTTGAAGCACAAAGGGTTCAGGGCCACGGGCAAAGTCCGAGAGATATGGGTGAGCAAATGTCCTTTGGAGGATACTAATGTTCTTACAGAGAAGCCGAGAGGATCTTACGACTGCAAAACAGTCAAACAGGTTCTTGAGGTGAAGTGGAACAATAACAGATGTGTGTGTGTACATGGCTCATATCTCCATTTTTTCCCCCTATCACCATCATCATCGTGTGCGCTTAGTCTCGAACCTCAATATACTGTACACCTACTTGCTACTGCGACTAGGTCCAGCCGCACAGAGCACAAAAAGGTGCAGATACCACAGTCTAAGTTGGTCCAGAACTACAATAAGCATATGGGCGGTGTAGACCTTTTCACGGATTCCTGAACGAGTACAGGCTGGTCATTACAAGCAACAAGTGGCACTGGCCCCTAGTCTCCAACCTTCTGCGAGCACTTCGCGTTGCTGTCTGGCAATTAAACCTCGAGCTAGGATGCGAACCCAAGCATGACAAACTTAGCTTCACCAGACTTGTCATGGAAGGCCTCTTCAAGTCATACGATGCACCAGTCAACAGGCAGGGTCCACTGGGCAACCTGTCCTTCCTTCCGCCAGCAGGACCAGGCCACCACATTGTGCCCGTCAGAAAGCAGGGCTGCTGCAGATAGTGCAAAAGGATACATGTATGATGTGCAAAGCCTATGATGTGCCCCTAAAGAACCATTGTCCAGAACGTTTCTGTCGACAAGTGAAACCGTTGAAAAAAAGTGACCTCCCAAAGACCCAGTGTTCCCATTTGGAAACAGGCTGTATCGCAGCAATGGCTGAATATTTTTGCCTAAGAAATTCTGGCTGAGGGTATCTTAATGCAATAATTTATTTTTTTCTGAAGCGTCACTTCTCTGAAGCTGCTTTAAAGGGTCCCTGACAAGTCACCCCGCCTTACCTTGTGTCTGTTGTGATTATCGAAGTACATACAGTTCCCATGAACCACGCGAGGTGCCGTGAGTCAACTGTGAAGAAAACAATTAAAACCAAGGGCCTGAAAATTGGCTTCGGTTTTCCCCCTCAACTCGGCAGATCTCTAGCCTGCTGCAAGTGTTTTTCCATGCAGGCTTCCATGGTGTGACGTCGAGACGTACTTGACTGCACTCTCATCACAGCGAACCCAACGCAGGAAAAATTACTCTCGCACCCATTCGTGTTTGTTGTGTTTGTTACTCTGACAAAATGGCTGCTGAAGGGAGCGGTCTTCTCGACAACCTATTGTCGAAGGAAAGGCAAACTTTGTTACGGGCGGCGGAATTTGGGAGCCTTGCCTTTGAAAAACGTCCCCGGCTCCACGAGCTCAACGGGACGAGCACGTTGACGCGGCAGCGTGCGGGAGCAGCAGCCGCCTGAATTCCACAGATTGGTAAATAATGGCTGGCGGTTCATTATCATATAGTGCAAGAAGTGGATGATTCCTACCGCGACGGATTCTCAAAGCGCCTCTCGGTTACAGGTGCCGTCATGGGTCATGCGTCGCCATGCCCACTGAAGAAGAGTGCCCCTGCTGTAAGGAGCTCCAGGGCACCGCTGAGCCACGGAGCTTCTCGTGTATCACGGAGCACGAAGATTTCAAATTGTTATGCCTCAATCAAACCGTACTTAAGGTGGCGTACTTTGAACTTCGGGGCCAGTGGGAACCGATGAGAGCACATATTCACAATTAAGCATGATTTCAACTTGACGACCATGTTTGTTTCTGGTTATGATGTGTCCACTACCAAAGTGGCATTACATATCTTTTCTCTTTCTGTGTATTGCTGCAGAAGATACCGATACACTGCATACCGTCAGTTCGTGAGGTGGATGTGGCACAAGCTTGGAAAAAACAAGCGCATGGTGATTCCAGCTTGTGCTGTGAACACTGTTCGCGAAGCCTTTCCATCAGAGTCGAGGACAGGCTTCAGATATGCAAGGTACTAAGCAAGGTGTGTATGTCGGTACAGTTTCTTGTTTAACCAGTGCACCCTGCTGGGTACAGGGCAGTAATAGCAGCTATCAAAGGCATTGTTGATGTTTGTAACATGACGTACTGTAAGACCCCTAAATTTCGCGCCCCTGATTGTTCGCGAATGGGTCATTGGGGTAGTTTCGCGACCGCTGAATTTCGCGAATTTCGTATTTTTTGCTGTGTATCATGTGTACATTAAAATTTTTGCGAAGTTCTTCAATTTGCGAAATTAGCGAAAATTAACGGCGCACGGAAATAAAGGGTTTTACAGTAAGTGCTGCACTGCACAAAAAATTAGCCGGTGTCACGCCACTAATTTCTGACAGTATGCTCCCAACCAGGCACTAAAACTGGAGTGAGACCACCAAGTGATGACACTGGATGATGGAGTGCTACAAGTGTGCTGCATTCATGGCAAGAACTGTTTGCGGTGTGCTCGTAAAACAGTGTTGGGGATTGGACTGGAACAAATTGGACTCAAATCTCAACAGGAATGAAGGTAGAGCAAAATAAAATTGGGGCTGGATTTAAAATCGCAATGACAATTATTTTAGCTACTAGCAATTCGGTGGCGAGTACGGATTGCTTACGCAAGCCGTCCCTGAAAGGGATGTTAAGCCGTGCGGGAGATTTCCAGCGCGGTAAAGAACCCCGAGGTGGGCAAAATTAATGCACAGACTGACCACTGTGGCATCACTCATGATCATAGTTGTCTCGCAACGTAAACCCCGAAATATTATTATTTTAGCTACCTGCAGGGTACAGATGGCTTAGGCGCGGAATGTTGATAACGGAATGCCATCCCGCCCGAGGTTTGAACCTTGTCGAGGAGGCTAGCAATTCAGTGGCTGGTAGGGGTTCTTTAAACATGACGTGTCCAGGAGATGCTAAATGCTGTTTCCAGTGTGCATACACACACACGCTATAAAGAAAACCTCAGGTGGGCAAAATTAATTCACAGACGTGCTATGGCGTCACTTATAGTCCTAGTTGTCCCGTGGCGTGAAACCCAAATTATTATAATTTTACAGAACGCCGCCTGCGAAGGTCTGTTCACATGTTAAAAACTGGCACGAGGGCGAAGTTATCCACTGGTTGACCACTGTCGTGAAGCTCGTGATCATGGTTATCATGCAATGTAAAGCCACAAAATATTGTTAAAAAATTGATGGAACCTGATGGCAGGAGAGCAGTAGTGAGCGAGACCACGTTGAGAGCTTTCATTTGCTAAATGAACTCGGAAGCCGCAATTATGGTTTAAAGTTAGGCCTTCAGTCAAATGTGCAGATTCATATCCTCAACACTGCTGTCGGATGTGTGGCCAAGACGTGTGCCCCCAATCTACTCAATCTCTGGCGAGGCATCATAGGTGGGCAAAATTCCAGAGTGGGCAGTTCCAGTCCAGAGTGAGCATCATAAAAGTACAACATGAAGACTCTACAACGACCAGATGCTTCAATCCACGTTGTTTTATGCCAATTATTCATACCTTATTGACCGTAGGGAATAGGTAAGCACCCTGATACCGGTAATACTGGCGATCTGTGAGCACCTGGACACGCATTTGCCTCAGCATGCGTAAAGTGCAGGTGGGGCTCGAGTCGCTATACAGAAGTGCAGCAGAAAGCAAGGCATTCCCTACTGCCTTTTTGCCCATGTGTGGCTGACTCGTCCACTGAAAGGTGTGACCCAGGTGACACTCCGCCAGCACTGTCACGAGTGTTCCACTAGTCGTAAAGGAGCATCTGCAGGGCTGGAAGCACTCCCGGCATGTCTTGAATAGCTGACGCTCTGACGAGTAGGGACCTGCAAAAAGTTTGCCTTGTTCTGGGTCACATATACTTAGTGGAGTTATGTGGTATCCCTTTGTCATCTTCTGTTTAGATGACTTCTATCACACAGCGGCGGCTTGTGTAGTGCGCGGGGTTTAGGTGATTCATATCACATAGCGGCGACTTGCCGCATTGACCAATGACCGGTGACTTTTTGCATTCAAGGATAAATAGAAAATCATTCCGCATCCATTAATATTGTTTGCAGCTTTGGGAGCGCCATGGACGACAACTTCTTGGTGCTAAGTGCGATACTGCTGCCGCAGTTTAAGTTATATTGGGTTGCGGACGCCCGGCGGAGGCAGCGTCTGGAGCGGTTCAAGGAAGAGCTTGCGCACGTGTCGAGCAAAGACTCAACAGCAAATAATGTCATAACACCGAACAAGGCAGCCACAGATGAAGATTTTTTCGCTTTCGACAGCACTGCCTTCGGAGGCTCGGAAAGGGACAACAGCGCCGTACAAGAAGTGCACAGGTACGTGGACGACGGAGACACCGAAACCACAGCACTGATGAAGTATCCTCCACTACGTGAACTCTTAAGATATAACAGTGCTGTGCCTTCCAGTGCACGCGTGGAACGCCTGTTCAATATAGCGGGTCATGTTTTGCAGAGAAAGGGGGGGGGGGAGATGTAAGACGACCATTTTGAAATGCAATTGCTACTGCAGGCAAATAAAGTGTATGCTTCAAACGCAAGACTGCCTGATTTGAGAGAGGTACTCGAGTATCTTACTTCTATTTCAAATACTTTTTGAAGTATTTTATACTCTATCTTAATTACTTTAATTTCCATGTACTTATATTCTATCTTAATTACATTCTAACGTTAGCATTTATTATCTTATCTTAAATACATTTTTTAGTATCTTGTACATGTCTGCCTTGAACCCAGTAAATGTCATATTTTAGGCACTTCACTATTGCTATGCCTGTTGAACCTACATCGGTACATGAGTCATTTTACAGGTTTGTGCTAAAGAAAAATAGACAGTTTGCTACTAATTTAGCAAAGTAGCCTTGTCAAAGTTCCTACTAAAGCTGAGGAAATTTTTCTCATACACAAAAAGTATGTTGACTGGACTTTTGTTATTCCTGTCTGAACTTGAGTTTGCGGAAAACAGCCTATATGTTGTTCCAGCCTCAGAACATCAGTTTATCTCTTGTTCAGCATCTCGTATGCCTTACAGACACGCCTCCCCCCCTCCCCAAGTTCTTGCTTGATACAAATGCAATTTTGTCTCCTGATACTAGTCCACTTCTTTTTGGTTCTGCATTTAACGCGTGAGTCAACCTATACATAGTGTCAGAGTTGTACCAGCACAGTTGTATGCAAACGCCACATACGCAACACAAGCTCTCAAGAGCTATGCGTCGTCTGCCCTCCTGCCTCGCATCCAACGCTTGACGTCACAGGCTACTCCCCGCGAGGTGGCGACACCAAAACTTCTCCAGGCGAATATCAAACTGGAACTGGATCATACTACAAAGTGTTGGTCAGCAGGGGCTGGCGTGTACATCATTCTGTAATGGCTGTCGTCGTCATGGTGTGTTCGTTTTGATCGTGCACTTTCACGTTGAGAACTTGTTGTCTGCAAGAAGACTATGTCTGGAAGAAGCAAGATTCAGAAGAAACCGAAAATTTCTCGGCGGAAATCGTGCCGGCAACTTGTGAAATGCAGACGATACGTATACATTGCTTCAGCGGCTGAAAACGTCTCTGTAATGTCTCGTCTCACCTGTACATTTTCTTATCAGAATGCTGTCAGAAACAATGGAAATCACACTGCAGGTGAGATTGTGTGCAGTACATGGGCGTACGATGCACTTGGGCAAATGCGGAAGTGACAGCTTCATGCATACACACCCTGGAGCTGTCACGCAATGCATGTGGATCGCCCCATTTAGAAGACCTCGTAGTCATTGACGGACCGCTAGCACAGGGATCCGAGAATCAGCCAGTGGAAGCAAGAGCGACACAAGAACCGTCAAGCAGGCCATCCTGTGTGATGCTACATTTAGCTACTGCTTCACCAAACAACACATGGCTGTGCACTTGGTATGGCAGAAATGGAAGACTTGTCAGACCTTCCCTCAGAAACCAGCATGCCAGTGCAAACACAAGAAGACTCTATTCTTAGATGAAAACTAATTTCACCAGCATGTTTCTTGAACAGTCTTCATGAAATAGAACAACATGTTTGTCCGGCAAGGTTTGGAGAACGATTCACCTTTCAAAGTGGAAGAAGAGTCAGTCTGTGGTCTGCATTTATTACCAAATGTGACGGGTGCAAAGGAACTTACTATGGACCCCATTCCTGAGCCCACACCAGTGGTTTATTATGAAAAATGGATGGGTGTGAATGATGCTCCTAAATGTGCATTGGGTCTGGGTATTCAAGTCTGGAAGAACCTCTCTCGAGCCCGGATGTGCCAGGAATAATCAAATAATCGTTCCTACGAAGATGAGATGCACTTGGCCTGGTGAGTCAGTACTGCTGAATTAGCAACCATAATACTGGAACATATAGTGAACTCATGAGCTGCAACACAATAGTGTATTAATGTAATTTTTTTGGCTTTCCGTCAGCCATTGGCTAGAGTCCTGATTTGCAATGCGCAATTGATTTTTTTTTCAACTGCCATCTGTGGTAACACCAAACTGTTTACAAATACAGAACAATCTGTGTGAAAATAGATGTGTGCATTGTAGAGAGGTCCGTGAGCTGTATTCGGGAACAAAAGCTACGAAGCAGGAACGAAGCAGATATCAAGGATTCGAAGATTTCAAGGATTGTTCAAGGATTTCAGATGAGCGAGGAAGTTGATGAACTTCAGTACCGGACACCTCTTACAGGACTCCTCTGTATACCACCAAATCATGACAGGTGTACGATATCGGTACCTAGTACAGGAGAATGAGTGTGCAAATCACGTTAGAAACTGCACAAGTAGGCTGTACAAGAGGCGTGGAGAGAATTCAGAACACCAGAAGCTTCTCACTGTTCCGAGACTGAAACAGATCTCTAATGGTACCCGAAAAGCAAGCATTATGCACCGTACAGATATCAGGCTGTTGAAGTTCCTCCAATAGATGTGCTGTGCAGACCTCGTATGACCAAAAGGACCACGTCACATGCATATTCTGAAAGGAAATTCATCCGGGTGCAGAGTCCCAGCTAGCATCTGGTACTATAGGCATGACCTGCATGCTGCTTCCACACCAGAACAAAAAAGGTCTCCTCTACAATTAACAAGTTCTTACTGTGTGTCGAGCATTTCGTGCCATTGCACAAGTTATCCCAATGGTCATGCGAAATGTGTCTGCATCGTAGTTAAATCCTTCTCATGTTTGCAGCTTAATAATAAATAATGCTTGCATGGGGATAAGGGAAGACATGTCTCTGAAGATGCACAATGAACAAAATAAAGAACAGAATGGTTTTCTCCTTCATAAATTTTTTGCAGACGACCTACCAAGCAGGTTTTTGTTCTCAAAACTGCAACGATATCAGGGGACCGAAGACCAGACGTTTTCATTGGGACAACCTAGTAGCTTTCATAATTAGAAAGTTAACTGTCGAAAGTTAATATAAGACATTGCCTTAGGAGTCCTTCCACGGTGTGCCCTTCAGCATATACTATATTACAATTGATTTCATCTCCGAAAAACTGATATATCTATTGTTAAGAATTATGTATACATTTAGCTGGGACACTGTATATTGCGGCAGATAATACTACTTGTAGATAAAATTGTAATGAATGATTGGCATGGTGGTGAAGTGAAATCTGCAGGGTAATAACACAAATGTTACACTTTAGGCTTTCAAGGGCAAAAATAAGTCTCAGGCTCTCCCATTGTAACACACATGGGAAGTGTAAAAGTGTGCTAGCCTGCTGCTCTGCAATACAATATACTACGAGCTGACAAGTTGGCTAAGAGTGTTGCTTATCAATAGCAAATACTTGCAAGAAAAGGAAATCTAGAAAGAAGTTAAACTTACCTGGTGGTCTTGACTGGTGGTGAAGAGTTTTGTGGCATTTTCAAAGGATGCATAAATAACACAGAATGTACATGCATATCCAGCAATGATGACACAGCACAATGTTCCTCCTCAAAAATGTTCAGTAGTCGTTCACATAGCACCATGCAACCACTAGTAGCTCTTGCATTTCACTGCCCCTTGTGACACACTGAAAAAGACAAGGCACTGTCAGATAAGGTAAGTAAAACAGTGCATTCGTAAATATAGTAGTTAGTGGAGATACTTAGTATCATACTTAATAACAGTGAACCCTCATTAATATGGCGGCCGTCATTCCCATCTCTTTCAGTCAAAGAAAATTGTCATACTAACGAGAAACGCACCCTCTGTGCGCTCATATTTATGATGATTTAGTTTCTAAAAATGTCTGTTACCAATGCCTACTGAAGTAATTATGAGTAATCGAGTTTTCTACATGGACAATAGCACCATCAATTGTGCATTTGTTATTGATGTCATTCTATCGCTCAAAGAATAACAGTGCAACCTTTAGTGCTACACTTGCTTCCTTGACTGGGCAGGCTCATTCTGTCACTCTCGGAAAGCAGTGTGTGTTTCAGTAGCATCACGGTCCCTTGATAGCCTTCTGGTCATGCATCAAAAAGTTGGCTTAGGGACAACGGGAGCCGCAATCGGAACCCGGTATCAGCTCCCGCTCGGGCCAGTCATGGGAATGGCAGATGTTGTGTTGTATTTGTGCTTTTTGAAACATCCTACAAGAAAATTATTTGTTGCAATGGCTTCCTGCTGCATTGCAGCAGCTACAATATAAATAGTCGTTTTCTGTTATACTTTATTTTATGCGGAAAGCTGCTGCCGATCACTTTGAGTGGCATGGATGTATTGTCGCGAGTCTCCTATCTTTAAACCCTCAACCGGAGATTCTGGCGCCGTTTATGTGCATAGTGCCAGGCGGTAAGGTGATCCATACTTTATCTAGCGCATAGAGGACCTTCTACAGTTATTCGCAGACGGTTACTGCGCCCATGACGGCATACTAATTCACGCTATCGGCCGATAGCAATCACACCAGTCTCCAGTTTCCCAGATCCTGTTCTATTAGCAACATGGTAAAAATACTGACACTGCCCCATTTAACCAAATCATTAAAAAGAAACACCAAATAACTGCCATGAGTGCCCCCTCAATTGCAGCCGGTTTTGGATTGCAGACGATAAAAACTCAGTTCGATTGCATTACCTGCCCATAGAGCTGTGCTTGAAGGCACCCATGATCTGTCAGTGGAACACAACAATGGGCATTAAAATTATTTCTGGTTTGCTTGATAGTCAGGTTTGAAATCTGGAGCCTTTTCTTCTGCCTTTTTGCAATCCCAGGATATAGATATGCCTGCATGTGTGATCCCTGGATGGGATTCTTGTGCAGCTATCCCCAGAAGGTCATACAGGGTGTCCCGGAAAACGTGTCATCGAATTTTAATACAAAACTATGCCACATAAAATCATGCAGTCAACGGCATTTGTTCTTACGTTATGTAACCTCAGTTTAATTATGTAAATTTTTGCGAACTGAACTCGGAAATTTGCCAAGTAAAAGTCACTGTTTTACCCCACCCACGGCCCCTCGATCGCTCCTCTTCGCTCCTTTGGTACGGCCTGCCGATGTGGGGAGAGAACAATAGAAAAAGCGTGACGGAGGAATCTCCACATTTCCACGTTAGGGGTGCGACGGAGCGGGGGTTCCCCGAAGGAATCTTAGTTGCTTCCACGGGGTTTCGGTCTGCAATATTATGTTCCCAATTAAACGACTTGCGCATAGGGATGTGAAATGTCCAAAATTTTTACTTTTCTATGATTTAGAGAGTTCTCATCGAGAGAGTTAGAAAGTTCTCATCAGAGAACATTAGAGAGCAAGTCTTAGTCCAATAATATCACTCTTTGATCGACTCATCACCGGCAACTTGACATCGCCTATTTTTCTGCCTTCGTATCTTCTAATAATATGCCGTGAACAGAGGCTCAAACGTCTTTTCTTCTTAATTCTTCACTTTCTACCTACGAAAGTGGCTTTTTTTCTTAGTTGTTTCCGGGGTATAACTATACCTGTCTTCGTGCATGTAATTTTCATTTTATCATATGGTTGCGGTTGTATGCGCTTGTGCTATTCTGACTCATTCATACACAGCACCTCCTGCTTGAGAAATTGGTTTGGCGTGTATTGTATGCAAATAAACGAACAGAAAATAATTAAAAATGTAAAAAGAACAGCTTTCTGGAATATTCTTTTCAGGAGAAATTCAAAAAATAGTTAAACAAACTGTCGATTGTTCACTGAGTTGTTCGTCATCCAAATAAAATGTGGAATAGCTTTTATTTGGTCTAACTCAAACAGGCATATGTTTTGCTGATATTTAGGCCTTGTTTATGCATTATATTTCGCCAGAACGTTTGTTACTATTTTCTGTTGTTTTGGCGGCGTGTTATTTCCGAGTGATATTCCTGTCGCCGTGGTGGCATGTTGCAACCGGGTATCATGCATTCTGAGCCAAAAACCCAGCAAAAGCACCAAGACAGCGCAGTCGGCGCAGGGATTGGGACTGAAAAATTTAAGCAATTTTTTCGGTGCCAAGGAAAAAAAAAAGAACAAACAACAAACCCTTCTATCTGCCTTTTTTTATTCAGGACCTCGTGTCTCTACTTAATTCCAGACATGTCGCACTCGCTTCGTGATACATTCTACGACCGGGCGGGCATCCTCTGGAAGAGAGTGTGTAATTTCAAGATCACGGATTACTAGAAATTCATTAATTAACTTAATTAGGAAATTTATTGCAAAAGTGTGATAAGAGAACGTGAGACAATCCTCATTGAAGGCCATTCTATTTTTTTTTAAATCCAGAGAGAAGCGTGTGCCTGAAATAACCATAGCTGAATTTCGGTATGAAGATGAACCGAAACCAAAAAAGCACGTCTGAGGAGCGCATCACCCCCCGACGAGGGAGTCTGATCTGGGTCGAAAAGCGGTTTATCTGGCTAGCTGAGCGGTACCTACTCCAACCATCTCTATCGCTCCAAATCACATGGCCCTCTGATGTGAAATGAGCGCTGTACTCAATGCCTTCCCGGTTGCCGCGGTTTCGGCTCATTTGCATGTCAAAATTAGGGTGTGGACATTTTAACGTGCGTGCACGTTTCAGGATTTGTTAAACGTGAAATGGCTTGCAACTAGAATAGTTTCTCAATCTGCTATCTCGCTTTTGCACAAAATCCCCTGGTTAAAAAGGTAAGTAATGAATTATAGTTAATTAGTCATCTTGTACCTTTCTTTGAGACGATGTCCGCATGGCCGTAGAACTCAACTACAAAAACGACATCAATGCTGCTCTCATAGCCTATAAAAATTCTGTAAAGGCTAAACAAAAGGCACCCTGTATATTCCTACATACGTATTCTATATATGTCTGTATGCGTATGTTTAATGTAAAACAGAGTTCTGTTCTGTGATGCTTCCACGCGCTTCCGTGTGTATGTGTGATTACTTGCTTCTGTCTCTCATTGCATTAAAAAGGAAATAAGACATTTTTTCGTGTTCATGTGCATTGTGAAACTTATGCGCAGCTTAACACGTTACCAGATGACACACACAGTTGTTACAGAGGTGTTTGACACCTTGTAGCATTCGCGTTTTTTACCTTCTCCAAATGCACTGCGCAGAACGGCTGGCATACGATGTCCCTCGATCGTAATTTAGGCTACTTCGGTGACGGTGATCCAGCGTTACAGCTGGCACACATACAGTTATACTGCATGGTGAACCAGCAGCCCTGACGCACATGAATTCGTTAGCACTGCTCCCTGCAAGCCGCTAGCTGTCGGCGATATTTACAAGAGGTCGTGCACAGAAATCACTGAAAAATTTTTTATCAGTTTCCGGAGTTTATATCTCCCGTCCTCACACTGCACATACAGAACGATAATTTTGGTGAAAACGAAGCGAAGTGCATTTATGCCCCAACCCCAACAACATAGGGGTGGTATCCAATGTATTGCTCCGTTGACGAAAGCGTGCTGGGCCAACGCAATGCAGCCTGGACAGGTCCTGGTCGCACGTCACAGCAAACGTCAAGGCACACGTGACCTCAAAGATGGCACCGCCTGTGATCGGCGGCCAAACCGTTTGTAAACAATGCGGTTGTTGTTTCTGCTCAGCGTTTTCGATGTCTTATGATCACGTTAATTATTTTCATCCAATAATCTCGCAGTAAAACGCGCAGTTTTGCACATAAGGCCTAGCAGTGTTGACAACTTCAAAAGATGTGACGACGACCGCACGTTAAGACTCACTGAGCCGATGTGATGTACTTAAACTAAGGAGAAATGGGCTACCATGTTGCGGAAGAAGTACCGCATGGTTTACGCTGGCAAAATATGTCCATCTCTTGGCGTTACGACGACAGAAATATGTCGGTAAGCGGCAAAACGACATGTAAACAAAGTCACATGACCTCAAAATGACATTTTCTATGACGTACGACCAGGACAAGATGGCAGCTTTGCCAAAAGCTCCCGCTTGAGGGTAGTTACAACAATGGCGGGTTTGTGTCACACCTGTGGTAAACAAGGATGCGAGCAAACGTCGACATCCCCCGTTGGTCAGCGCCCTCACAGAAAATGCGGGAGGAATACAAACTTTTCCGATCACCGGTGCGGGGGGGGGGGCATTCGGCAGGCTGTACAAAGCGAAGCGAGCGATCGAGGGGCTGTGCCCCACCAATGTGAAGAGTGTGCCGAATTTACTCAAATTAATGATAATTGACAAGAATATTTAGGAGCTTTTGTATCGGAAAAAACTGTCGAAAATCATGCTCTTCGGAGCTCACAGAGGATAGCACGCGACAAATTTTTCAGCAAAATCATTCTGAGTCCGACGAATGGAGGTTGGAAACACAGCCCACACCGACACAACAGAAAACGATGACACAGACATAGCTTATCGCGTCCGGCTTCGGCTGGGACCACACCTTCCCTCCCCTAATTTCTGGTACTGTCACTTCCATCATTCTATGGGCTGGGTTTCCAAACTCCTTTTGTCGGACCGAGAGCGATTGTGCTCAAAAAGTCATCGCGCGTTCTACTGAAGTGCCCCGAGAAGCATGATATTCAGCTACTTTTTCCCAATAGGATAGATCCTAAATGTCACAGCCAATTATCATGAACTTGAGTAAATTCGGCACGCTCTTCATGACGGTGAGGTAAAAAAGTGACCTTACTTGGCAAATTTCTGAGTTCACAAAAATTTACATAATTAAACTTAGGTTACATGACATGCACATCAGGAGGTGGCAAAAAACCTAATAAGAACAAATGCCATTGACCGCATGATTCTATGTGGCGTAGTTTTTTATTAGAATTCAATGACACATTTTCTGGGACACCCTGTATAGCACACTTGACACTTGCACATATGCACTGTGGAAAATTCCCACATGTTCCCAACCTATTCGTGTGTTTTGCTCTTCTTGCTTTTTATACCTCCACTGGTAACTTCTGGCCTGAAGTAGTACAGCCTTGCTTTCTGGAAACACTGGCTAACTTTTTTTGCTTTTGGCTATAAAGTCAACCTTGTGATCATGGCCAAAAGAATGAGAGAGAATGACAGACACGCACAATATTGTGTAGTTTCACATATCGGATGATTCCTCGTGATTTCATGGGGGTTTTAGTGCTATGTGGCGGCTGACCTCAGCTGTCGGCTCGGGTAAGCTGGGTCAGCGGCCATGTTTGTCACGTATCATAGACGATGGCAGCTAAGGATATTTTTCACATATGAGACGCCAAAGGTCGGTGAGATACGGTCTTTGATGTTCACATTTTCACGCATATTACCGACTCTGCTTTCCCACGTTTTGTCACAGAATCCGACATTTTCTATTTATGGTCTCCAAAGACATTTAGAAAACATGCTGAAATTCGAAGAAGTCGGGGGCTTGAGAGGAATGTTTCAATTTGAATTTTTTATCTCAGCATTTTCCTGTTCATCCAAGTATCTCTATACATAGAAAGGAGGAGAGGGCATTGCAGAAGTGTCCCTTCAGCTTCCCCTTCCCACGCCTCAGGAAGTTTCTGGACATTTAGGTTCGTGTCATTAAAGAATTGCTGTGTTTGAAATTGTGTTGTCTTCTGTGTCTCGGGTTTCATTATTGTAATTATGTACAGTCCTTGCCCTTCTACCAATGGAGGAGAAAACTACTGGGAACAGGAAGCTCTGACACAGTAGATTGACAATGTTCCTGCCCTTTGTCATGACAGCTAAACGGTTACGAGTTACAACAAAAATTAAATAAGAAATTAATAACGAACTGCTTGCAAATAAAAATACAATGCTTACGACGACAATGACATTACATGCGACTCACCCAATACGCATTTTCAAGGGCCCACAGAAAGTCGTTATGAATGCATCATGGACACGTTATGGGACTCTACGTTCATGGCTAACAGGTAGGTCGATTGCCAGACTTCAAATGGACCGCGTCAACGTAGGATCAAAACACTGTTTCGTAAACACTGTTCCGTCAAGAGATAAACTGATGTTCTGAGGCTGGAACAACATAGAGGGGACAGATACAGAGCCCTGGACCGGCAATCCAGAAGATGTGGGTTCGATCCCTACAGCTGGCTAACCTTTTCAGTGACTTTCATCTTTCATCATTCACTGTTCCGTCGTTTCCATTCAACATTAAGCAAACGAGAATTTGATGTCATGCAGCTAAGTAACTTTTATTAACACAATTGGTTCACGTGAATCGCATACGCTTTCTTGAAACAGACAACAGAACAAATATCTCGTGGAAGCTTTGTGTAGATCCACCACGCCATTGCAACGATAAGGATTGAATAACGATCTCAAAGAAAAGCTGTCATACCTTCATACATACCTAAAATGTAGCCCAGCGGATCTGGAAGTACTGCGCACAGTTCAGCACGTAATTTCTTTCACAAGTAAGAAATACGACACTTTTTAGCAGCACTTCAGCGACCACAAGTTCCCGCACACTATCAACAACAAGGCTTCGATGACTTCGACTTCGTCTGACACTGGGATGGCTTGGATAACGGATCGCATCCAAAACAAGAAAGACTTGAAAAAAAAGGAAAATCAGTTGCGCTGCGCATGCGCCAGCAAAGGATCGCGCATGGGAGAGGGGCTCGTGGGGGAGAGGCGTGACTTCGGGCCGCCATGTTGGTGGGCCCTAAAGTGCTGTGTGTGCCCATAGAAAACAATGGGAGGCAACAGAGATTGTGAGTATTTATTGCGCTGCTAGCATTGATCGTTGTTTGTCATCACACAATTTTGTAAGGTGCCGGTATACTGATGTATCCTAACAGTGTTTCGCAGGTGCCCTGCATTTCGATTCTTAATAACGTTATGTTTTGCATTCCGAAACTAGACCGTCACAGCAGTGCAGCGCTGGGGATTGTACTACAGCACGTTTCCCAGCCAATATTTCAATAAGAAACGACGTGAGATTAACAACAACCATGTATATAATATCCCGTACTGCGTTCTGGACAAAAATTGTTCCATAAAGAACGGCCCGGGAAAAGATATACTCGCATGGCAGAAAGAGATCGTTCTGTAGAGTCACAGCCGTTGTTTTAGCCGTGTATGCGTTTAGTATGATTTATGTCAAGCATCGCCTTAGAAAGAGTCTTTTAGTAAACGACAGCGGTGCTTTGCCTCGCAAATATGGACACACCGAAGCAGCCCAAATAATTACTTCACGCAATTACATCACACTCGTTACGACAGTTAATCAGGTAGTGATGTAACCTTAATCAATCAAGTTACTTAGAAAGTGGTAACACCTCCTTGAGACACAGGACTTATCTCTTTTTGAAGTACAGCCCTTCTATGTTTGTTTGCTTCTTCCTTTATTTGTTCTGATTATTTGCAGGCGCGGTTGTGCCAAACTGAATGTCCTTCTCCAGCACTCACATGCTTTTGTTGAATACAACTGCAGTGTGAGAAAAGCTGCTTGGGGACGGGGTCCTGCTATCCAGTGCTGACTTTGTCATGCTTGTTATGTGGAGCATGTTCCAAAAAATGCAGCTCCACGTATGGTCTTCAAATTGCAACAGGACTATTTGGAGCTTGAAACAGTTGTGACTTTGTCATTTTGGCCCTCGTGTACCCAGTGTGTGAAACGCAAACAAAGAAGTCTAACACGATATGCTTTTGTAATGAAGATCACTGATGATGAGTAAAGAGAATATAAGAGTTCTAGTTTATTCAATATTTTATATCATTCATTATATTCCGCACCAACAAGCTAACTATTAATAATAAAAAAACTGAATTCATTCTCTTTCATAGCCCTCAGAGGAAACTACCGCTGCTGCCAACTTTAACGCTAAATGGTAGCTCTCTTTTACCTACTGGCAAGGTAACGTTCCTGGGAGTAACGTTAGATACCCATTTAAAGTTCACAGCACACATCTCAAACATATGTCAGCGTGCGGCTTACGGCCTTCATGCGTTATCCAAGGTCAAATATTTTTTTCCACTCCATACACTTGTGTCATTATATTACGCTTTCATACATTCCCCACCTCTCTTACTGCATCACATCATGGGGATCCACATATATCTCTCATCTCAAAACCGCTTACAAAGAAGAGCTATTCACATCATTACATTCACTCCCGCAGTATGCAGCAGTCGCCACCTCTTCATATCACTGCGTATTTTGCCACTCATGCAGCTGTTTCATTTCTGCGTTCTACTGCTTCTGTACAAGCATTTGTCAGGTGTCTTCAACAATCAGTGTCTTGCAGTAGTCGTTCCATCTAGATCACCTTGTAATTTTCTCCTCTCACGCACAACAACCAACTACGGGAAGCAAACATTCACCTTCGGTGCTGCCAAACTATGGAACGCCTTGCCCGATAACCTAAAGTCAGTACGTTCGTTCCAACGTTTTCGGATCATCTTACGGAACCATTTCATGAATTAGCTACTCATATTCATACACATTCTTTTCATGCACGCTTTTTCAACTATTTGTCTTCTTTCACCCATGGGCTTTTTCGCCTACGCTGTTCACCTTCATAAACGTCACATTTTTGCTCAATCTCAGTTGTTTTTATTTCTTATATTTATTTAATTTGTTTGTTCTTTTACTTTTGTGCGTATTGTGCTTTGTCCCATACTGTGACAGTACATCGTTATATTGGATACCTTGTTCTGATGTTGTCGCCACATACATGATATTCAGATTGTTTCCGGGAGGCCCCACCTCTAGCTATGCTACGGGGCCCCCACTGTGTACTATGTATTGCAAATACTACTAACAAAATTGAAATGGAATTGAAATTATTCAATATTTTATGTCAAGTTTATACAACATCAAGTTTATTCAAGTTCAAGATTTATTTCTTGCACTTATGCGTTTCAGGATACAATGAACGTGCAGGGAGGTCGCAAAAGACTACATTTATTGTTTTGTGACCTTGCTACAATGGCAATATATATTTTAGGAATGACAATGGTCTGGTACGCTCTCTAAATTTGTAGCACTCAATTTTAGGTTGGAATGAGCAATGAATAGCAACTTCCCTCCTGATATTTTCTCATATATGCTGAATTTTAAATTTAGTGTGATCGAATATGTGATATAATAATAATATATAAGAATATAATATGTGATAAATGAATGTGATCAACAGTAGATGTAAACAACATGAGTAGCCATAGAAGTGCATTTTCAATAAATAATTTTCTTCTTATAGCGTATATGTACATGCCTATTAACTGAAACAATTATCACAGTTCCCTGACAAGTTTTAATTTCTGAGAGTGTACTGTAGAGGCTCTACAACAGTTCATACAAGGTATTATATACTGTGAATGCCTTTAAAAATCCCATGTGACACATATGCCTTTACTTTCTGGAGGTGGTGTGGTAGTCAAAGTTTGTGGGCATTACGCAGGTTCTGCACCCATTTCTTGAGTATGTCGAGGTAGCCGTGAAGTAACCTGCATTGATGATGATTATTCCAATTTTTATGGTGCATCGACAACAAAGGAAATAATACATCAGAACATTGGTTTGGGTGTAACCAGTTAAAAATGAATATGTTGTTTAATAAATGCATTGGACAAATGTTAAAACATCAGTTTAAAACATGGTTTACAATCCCTGTATCTTCTAAAAATTAAAAAGATTACAAACTATTCTAAAAAGAATATGGGGAACTCTTCTAAAAATAATTATAATCTCTAATTATTATATTGCTGGGTGAAGGAGCCTAAAGTGTAAGGTGTGTTTCTGATGTGAACATGTAAGAAAATATGCAAACCTGAGAGAGGCTAACCACAGTGCGTGCACTGAGGTTGTTCCTTCCTGTAAAGTAGAAACCAGTGGATGGGGAACGTGATACTTACTTGTACACCCAGCTGTATCACACTGCACAGATTATTCACTGGGTAGCCCTCATGACGAAACCTGTATTGAGAAACCACTTTTGCCTTAAAAACTGCTACAAATAGCGCGACACGTGTCGCGCCATACTAAATTTATACTTATACTTGTGTGGTATTTTTGAGCACCTTTTTAAAAGTACAATTCCAATAACCACATATTCAGACAATTCCACTATCATGACTTACTATATAACTGTTTGCCAATATTATTGCCTAACTCTTTGTTCAACTTTCGCCTTTCCCGCCAACGACTTTCTCCTCCTTTCGTAACTGTAACGCGAAACCACCTTCCGGCGCGCACTCACTCCCCAAGTGTTTGTTTTGTATATATTTAGTTGAATAAAGTGTAGCCTCCGCAGTGGTACCGGACCATGCTCTGGACCTATATAAGCAGCGTCCTGGGCCACTGCCGGGGGTCGTTTGTTGGATCTCTGGAAACTGTCTCGGCCTCTTGTCACTCTGCCTCTCTAGCACCGCTTCCCGCCCTGTGTGAGGACTTGTATCTTCCCTCGGCTGTGGAAGTCGCGAAAGAGGTAAACTCCCCTTCCGGCTGTGGAGGCTAAGTTTTTCCCGCATGTGTTGTGTGGAGCTTCGGCTCCCCTTCCGGCTGTGGATGCTTAGGTTTTCCCGCCTGTGTCGTGTGGAGCCAGTAGGGTTCGGAGCAGACTAGTTCCCAATAGAGCATTCCTAACCGCGACAAAAGTGGTGCAGGTGCCGGGGCAATTATCCCTAATCTACCATGAGAGCGACTCCCCAAGACGCGATCAGTGTTCACGCTTTAACGGCGAGTCAGAAACGTAACCGTCGTCGCCGCCTTTTGCAAGCAACACGCCCAAAACCCGCACAACCGATTCGTCTCCCGTCCAAAACATCCGAAGAAGAACGCCGGAACAAAATAGATCATCATTTCAACCGCCTATTCGAACTCGCAGAAGAACTAATCAAAACTCATGCCCAGCAAGAAAAGTAAACAAGCGCCCAATATAATGGCAACCCCATCAGCACGACCGGCCGTGGGAGCACCCACCTTTAAAGGAGGTCCCGATGAGAGCGTATCTGAGTGGCTGACCTGGTACGAACACGTTGCGGGGATCAACGGGTGGGATCACGAAGCAAAAGTTAAGTGCCTATACCTCGCACTCGACGGCGACGCACGGAAGTGGTATACCACCAAGATGCTAACGGGAGCACAGCTCACCTGGGAACAGTGGAAACACGAACTCACGCAGAACTTCGGTGGGCGGCAAACGACGGAATTATTCCACTTACACCTGTGCGGCCGCACACACCGTCCACTAGAGACACCGGAGCAGTATTTCTACGACGTGCTTTAGCTCTGTGCTCGGGTGGACCCACAAATGACTGAGGCGTGCAAACTGCGGCACCTCATGAAAGGACTGCGCCCAGAAGATATGCAGAAAATGCTCCTCGTCAATCCATCGACGTGCGCCGATTTTCTGCACACTTTGCAACGCATCAGCCAAGCAAACATCATGTCTCTCTCAGCGACGCATTTTCCACAGGGGTTGCAGCAGCTCGGCCTCGCTCAAGCGACAGTCAACGCAGGGTCGTCGCCACCACCAGCCACCGTTCCCCATCCCACACTGCTCCACAGCGCCTTCGTGGAATCCGCACCAAGCGGCTCAAACCATCAACGCCCGCAACCACAAGATGACCTTGGGGCATCCCTGCGCTCCCTCGAAAAGCGACTGGCTGCCATGGAGGTCCATCTTCGTCGCACCCAAGCGCGGTGGCCTCCGGCAGGAAGAGGGCGAAGCGACGATGGCAGGCCCGTGTGTGACTATTGTCACAGACGGGGTCACATTTACCGACAATGCCATAAAAGAATGCGAGACGAACAACTGAGCTCGGCTCAGCGAGACCTACCCCCACGAAACTTGCCCGCGGCGGGAAACGGGAACGGCCAGATGTAAGGGGCACGTCTGGCCGCCCTACCGCAACGCTTTCGAAAAATGAACTGTTGAAGCTACCTGTGAATGTACAAGGACATGTTGCAAACTTTATAGTGGACACAGGGTCAGCAGTGAACATTATATCTTCCAATTTTTTATCATCGTTATCTTCTGTGACTGTACAGCCAGCACCGCATGTGTTCATCAAGACAGTCAGTGGCGATTTGGCACAACCAGCAGGACAATGTGTTTTGAATGTGGAATTTTCGAACAGTTTAATTCTTCCCATGTCTTTTATCGTTTTGAAGGACTTCCAGTATGACGTTCTGGGGGGAATACCGTTTTGTAGGGACGCTAACGTTGTTATTGACTTTTATAATCACGAGCTGCACATTAACCAAGAAACCTTTTCTATTAACCTTAGTGAGCGTAATGCAAATTGTGTAAATAAAGTGACGCCCGTATATAATGTTTCCCAAGTGCGTATCGAATCGGGAACGGAAGTGGTTCTGCAAGTAAAGGTTCAAAATGATGGGCTACAACTTGTCGAGTCGTACCCTAAACTGTCCAACAGTTTATCAGTAGCACGTACTATCACGAACGTGCAACAGCAGAAGGGGTTCGTTCGCGTTGCAAATTCAACCTCCTCGCCCATCATCATTCACGCCCATAGCAAAATTGGATTGGCCACCTCCATATTGAATACCCAGCTATGCGTAGTGGCACCCCAAGAAGGAACGCCAAAAGACGACGGAGACATTCGGTTTGGACCCCACGTATCAGCCCAGGATCAAGCCGCGCTACACAGCCTGCTTTCCAAATTCTCCCACCTGTTCACAAGAAAGGACAACCCTATTCGTCGGACGCATTTGGCGGAGCACGCGATAGACACCGGTAATGCGGCGCCCATAAAGCAGCATCCCTATCGTTGCTCTCCCTACGAACGAGAAGTAATCAGGGCTCAGGTGGATGAAATGCTGGCGGACGGTGTCATTCGGGAATCGAACAGCCCGTGGGCTTCTCCGGTGGTCCTAGTGCGAAAACCAAACGGGACGTGGCGTTTCTGCGTCGACTTCCGGAAAGTCAATGCCGTTACGAAGAGGGACGTACACCCGTTGCCGCGTATAGATGACATCCTCGACGTTCTACAAGGCGCCAAGTACTTTACAACCCTAGACTTGACGTCCGGCTATTGGCAGGTCGGTATCCGAGAAGAAGACAAGGAAAAGACAGCTTTCGCTTGTAATGCAGGACTTTTCGAATTTAATGCGGTCCCATTCGGACTGTGCAACGCTCCGGCCACTTTTCAGAGGATGATTAACAAGGCACTTGGTGGTCTCCTTTGGAGAGTGTGCTTGGCGTACCTGGACGACATTGTCATCTTCTCCAAGACGATGGAAGCCCATTTGACGGATCTCGAACAGGTGTTCCGGGCCCTGGATAATGCTAACCTGCGCCTAAAATTAGACAAGTGCAAATTCGCGGAGAAGGAGATCAAATACCTCGGACACGTACTCGACGGGGAACATATTAGACCGGATCCGACCAAGATTGCAGCTATCCAGGAGATACCATCGCCAAAAAACAAGAAACAGGTCCAAAGCTTCCTAGGGATCGGCAACTACTATCGGCGCTTCATCAAAGACTTTGCACGTATTGCCCGACCCCTGACAAACCTCACGAAGAAGGGTGTGCCATTTGCGTGGACAGCCCAGTGCGAAACAGCTATGGCAACGCTTAAGCAACGCCTTGTCTCTCAACCTGTGCTCTGCCACTTCGACCCAACAAAGCCGACGGAAATTCATACGGACGCCTGCGACTATGGTATTGGCGCTGTCCTCGTGCAGAGGGACGGTACCGAAGAACGTGTGATAGCCTACGCCAGCCGTCACCTTAATCGAGCTGAGAGCAACTACAGCACTACGGAAAAGGAGTGCCTTGCTGTTGTGTATGCCTGCCGCCAATTTCGACCATACATATTCGGCAGTTCGTTTACAGTTGTGACCGACCAGTCCAGCCTCATCTGGCTGATGAATGTGAAAAATTCCAACGGACGACTCATCCGTTGGTCCCTGCTACTTCAAGAATTCAATATCACGCTACGCCATCGAGCAGGTCGAAAGAATAACAACGCCGATGCCTTATCCCGCCTTCCTTATGATCCAGCACCGGAAAGTGATGAATCTGTCCTACCGCTTCTGGTCACGGATCAAGGGAACATTGCGGAGCAGCAGAAAGGAGATCCATTCTTGGCCAGAATAATTCGACATTTGGAAAACCCGGATGACCCGGTTGATCGGAAGGTAAAAAGAACAGCCAGGGCATTCAGGATGGTCGACGGTGTACTCTACCGTAGAGCAAAGAATGAAGAAGAAACGAGGTTCGTGCTCGTTGTTCCCGGGTGCCTACGTCCCGAAATACTTCGAGCTTGCCATGATGATATAACGGCAGCGCATTTGGGTATCAAGCGCACCTGGGAAAAGGTACGAAGCAGATTTTTCTGGCCGAAGATGTTTTCCGACGTTACAAAGTACGTCATGGGATGCAAGGACTGCCAGACACGGAAGGCTCCTCCTCTCAAGCCAGCGGGGTTCTTACAACCCATTCCTCCTGTTTCACGCCCCTTTCAGCAGGTTGGAATGGATTTCCTGGGCCCCTTTACGAAGTCTAGGAACGGTAACCGTTACATCCTTGTGATGACGGATTACCACTCTAAGTTTGCGGAAGCCGTTGCTACGCCGGCAGCCACTGCATCTGAGGCGGCAAAAGGGTTCATCGAGAACATCGTGCTGAGACATGGCGCCCCGGATAAATTAATCACGGACCGCGGACAGCACTTCGTGGCTACGATGATGAAAGGAATACTCGCGCTGCTGAAGACAAATCACGCGACCACGACGGCCTACCATCCGCAAACAAATGGACTCTGTGAAAGATTCAACAAGACGCTTGTCGATATGATAAGCATGTATGTGTCGTCCAACCATCAGGACTGGGATGAGTTTCTTCCCTATGTGTTGTTCGCCTATAACTCGTCACAGCAGGAGACGACAGGGCACACGCCATTCTTCCTCCTGCACGGATACGAGCCTGCATTTCCTATTGACGTGGCCCTGCAGAACCGTTACAATGAGCCTTCCTCTCAAGATCCGGAAATCATACAACAGCGGCTCCAGCTTGCACGAGAAATCGTCGCTGAAAGAGAGAGAAACGCACAAGAGAAGAACAAGGAGCGCTACGACCAACGTAGACGGGGCCACAACTTCCAGCCTGGAGACTTCGTCTATGTTTGGTCACCGCCGAGGTCAAAGAAACAGACAACAAAGCTCCTTCATTGCTATCATGGTCCATTCCGCCTCGTCCGGCAAACAGCCGAGAACGACTGGGAAATTGAGAACAGAACCGGTAGGAGAACTGACATTGTTAATGTTTCTCGTCTGAAGCCGTATTACCCGACGTGGGAATTACGGGAAGAATCAGAAGGCAATGAAGCTCCGGAGGGAAACGAAGGTTCCAACCACGGCAATGTAAGCGGCAGTGAGGATGAATCGGGGGATGACGAGTTCTTCAGCGCTAACGACGCGTCGGACGACGAAGCGGATTCCCGACATGCGACTAGCCTTCCGCAAGCGCGCCCAATTGGGAACTCAGATTGCCGACCTCGACGTCACGCGCGACGCACCGAGCGCCCAGACTTTTTATATTATTGAGTATTGGACATGAGTTATATTGTCGTGTTTGAAGTGTACCTGTAGTTTTATTGTTATTATTACCTGTGCAGAATGCTTACTGTGTAGAATATTGATTTGTACTCAAGCTGCCTAAGAGTGGGGACACTCTTTCTTTGTACGGGGAAGATGTCGCGCCATACTAAATTTATACTTATACTTGTGTGGTATTTTTGAGCACCTTTTTAAAAGTACAATTCCAATAACCACATATTCAGACAATTCCACTATCATGACTTACTATATAACTGTTTGCCAATATTATTGCCTAACTCTTTGTTCAACTTTCGCCTTTCCCGCCAACGACTTTCTCCTCCTTTCGTAACTGTAACGCGAAACCACCTTCCGGCGCGCACTCACTCCCCAAGTGTTTGTTTTGTATATATTTAGTTGAATAAAGTGTAGCCTCCGCAGTGGTACCGGACCATGCTCTGGACCTATATAAGCAGCGTCCTGGGCCACTGCCGGGGGTCGTTTGTTGGATCTCTGGAAACTGTCTCGGCCTCTTGTCACTCTGCCTCTCTAGCACCGCTTCCCGCCCTGTGTGAGGACTTGTATCTTCCCTCGGCTGTGGAAGTCGCGAAAGAGGTAAACTCCCCTTCCGGCTGTGGAGGCTAAGTTTTTCCCACATGTGTTGTGTGGAGCTTCGGCTCCCCTTCCGGCTGTGGATGCTTAGGTTTTCCCGCCTGTGTCGTGTGGAGCCAGTAGGGTTCGGAGCAGACTAGTTCCCAATAGAGCATTCCTAACCGCGACACACGCTACAAATTATTACTATCGTAACAAGCTGACGATACAGCTCAGACACAAAGGCATTATTCAAGTCGCGCCACACCACCGTTACGTAGGATTCTTTGTCACAAATCAAACCAAGGCACAAAACAATACCAATACACGAAAAAAGGTGACAATCGTGGTCTCATTATGACGTAATACCGAACTTGTGCGCGAAGGTAATTCAAAGAAATGAATGTGGCACTTGCTTCCGCAGAGAACACGGTGTACCATGCTAGCAATGCATGCAAAAAAGCGCTCGAGTGCTCGCACATATATTAATGACAACACTACCTGTGTAGTGTAACGTGTTCTTTCAAGCATATTATGCACTCAAACTGTATTTGCCGCCGGGTAAAATGCAAGTGTGCTCGATTGAACGTCGGAAGAGCGATCAAGCAACCTGCATCCAGTGCTCGTTTTGGGCAAAAAAACACTTCATAATGGTCAACTAAATATACAGAATGGACACCTATTTATTCCTCGATAAAGAGTGACTCACCTGTATAGATTTAGGCCCTGTATCCTTGCCAGTACGGTTGGTACGACCGTAATTGGAAGAAGTTGCCTTGATCGCTACGGCGACTGTTGTGGGTACAGTAAGATGGCGGCCGGTTTCTTCACGCTCGCGCTCCCTATCCGCGATCCAGCCTTTTACAATCGAGATCAGTGGTCCGAATAGTCTGAGATGCGTCACTGCATACCGCACACAGGAAGTGCCGCCATAATGGTGCGCCATCCGAATTCTCCACAGGTGCACATGTGCGTCACAGAAGGCGCACTTTGGGAAGTCTCCTCCGATGCAGACTTCGCGGAGTGCGTTTCGCGTTTCCCGCTTCTGTCGTGTTTCGGGGGAGGGCGCGTTCGTCGAACAGCTTAGCAGACGACAGTTTTCGGCGGCTGGCGGCTCTTTCGTTTGCAAAAATGGCGGTTTAGTCTCTCATATGAGATACGTGTTAGCACTAAACATTTGATCCTTCGCTCTTTAGTTAATTTTAAAGCGACACGAGTTTTCGCACCTCTCCACGGGAATGAGAAACGCAGGAAGACAGGCTGGAAGGTCTGGAAAATCGGGAGGAAGACCCATAAGATGAGGTGATCAGTGGTAAGCAACCCGGGAGACGCCGTCGCTGCCAGTCCCCAACAAGTATTGAAGTAGGAATGTTAAACGAAACACGACGTTTTACGGAGCAGACGGAACTTGTTTAACGGTTTTATGATTTATTTGCGAATAGATTAATAAAACTACACACAAATTCTCCCCGTGCGGGATTGTCGCTTTCAGCCTTGGATAATTGTCAGAACACAATCGTTGCTCACGAGGTTGCATGATGGGTGTCATGCACGATTGCAGGGTGCCTTGGGCAGGATTAGAGTCACTAAATAAGCTACGCTTATAAGCGTAGCTTATTTAGTGACTCTAGGCAGGATAAATGTGCAGCAAGCCGATCCCAGTACTACATCACGCTACTGTTGTCAGAATTAGAGTTCCCGTCGTTTGTTCTCTTCCGGAGTGCTCCTTTTGGGAACGTTACTAAACGCTCTGCTTACTTTTCTTCCTTCCGTCAGTTGTCGTGCACGACTTCTACACACATTGTCTGGAACGTCTACCTCACTCTCACTCACTCGCATGTAGGTAAACTGCAAGACAAATGAAAATGCCATAACTGCCTCGGTGTCCACGCTGAATTCCGAGAAATTATTGTCGTCTGCTACTACGGCCGATTTTGCAGCACCTCATGCAAAGCGCCGTCTGGAGCACGGTGGTAGATAGTAAGGTGATCCGACGCCGCGCCTCCTCCACGCGGTCGGGCGGTTCCACTGATCTCTATGTATAAAGGCTGGATCGCGTATGGGAGAGGGGCTCGTGGGAGAGAGGCACGCATTCGGGCCGCCATGTTGGTGGGCCCTAAAACGCTGCGTGTGCCCATTGGAAACAATGGGAGGCAACAGAGATTGTGAGTATTTATTGCGCTACAGGCGTTGATCATTGTTTGTCGTCACGCGATTTTGTAAGGTGCCAGTATACTGATGTATCCTAACAGTGTTTCGCAGGTGCCCTGCATTTCGATTCTTAATAACGTTATGTTTTGCATTCCGAAACTAGACCGTCACCGCAGTGCAGCGCTGGGAATTGTACTACAGCACGTTTCCCAGCCAATATTTCAATAAGAAACGATGTGAGGTTAACAACAACCATGTATATAATATCCCGTGCTGCGTTCTGGACAAAAATTGTTCCACAAAGAACGGTCCCAGAAGGGATACCCGCATGGTAGAAAGAAATCGCCCCGTAGAATCACAGCCGTTGTTTCAAACAGGCGTATGCGTTTAATTTGATTGATATCAAGCAAGAAAGGGTCTTTTAGTGAACGACAGTGGTGTCTTCGATGTAATGCCTCGCAAATATGAACACACCGAAGCATCCCAAACAATTACTGCACGCAATTAGATTACGCTTAGGCCAGTTAATCTAGGTGTTGATGTAAACTTAATAAAGTTATTTAGTAAGTGGTAACACCTCCTTGAGACACAAGACTTATATCCTTTTGACGTACAGCACTTCTTTTTTCTTCTTCCTTCATTTGCTCTGATTATTTGCAGGTGAAATTGAATGTCCTTCTCGCGTACTCACATGCTTTTGCTGAATAGAACTGCAGCGTGAACAAAGCTGCGTAAGGATGGGGGCCTGCCATCCACTGCTGACTTTGTCATGCTAGTTATGTGGAGCACGTTGCAAAAAATGCAGCTGCACATCTGAAACTCCAATCATTATCATCGTCATCTAAAAGGGAATGTGGTAGCACTGCTGTGAAACCAGGCACGATTTCTGAAAACCCTCTATGGCACTTTCCGCAGTTTGCACACTTTTCTTCAGCGTCAGTCTCTCTCATAGGAGTCACTTTGCATTAACAGTGACTCCCATCTTACATTTTCATGTGCGAGGGCTCTCTTGCACTACACATGTACGGTTTCCCAACTGCAACATGACGATTTGGAGCTTGAAACTGGAGCCCTGGTGTTCCCTGTGTATGAAATGATACCAACTGAATCTTGTCAAACGTGATGTTTAGTGGAAGATGGCTTTCTTGGTTGTGCATTCTGAGTGACAAAGATTAACACGATATGCTTTTGTAAAGATAAGTGATGTTATGCTCTATGAATAAAGAAAATATACATTTTTCAAGTTCAACATTTATTCTGGCATATACGCATTTCAAGATACAATGAATGCGCAGGGAAGTGACAAAACAATACATTTATTGTTTTGTGACCTCCCTGCAATGACAATATATATCACAGAAATGACAACGTACAGGTACACTATGTAAATTTGTTGCACCCAATTTTCATACATGCTGAATTTTAAATTTTTGTTTTTCTGCCTATGTGTTCAGTATATTACAAATTGCATAATGCAAACAACACTTTGTTAATTTCAAGCTTTTTGCTCCCATCCAAGATATTCCTGTCCTGAAGGAACCGCCCCTTCGACACCATAAATATTCAGTAGGTTTCACTCTGGCAGGCCCTGCCACTGCAAATTTCCTGAATTGAAACCCTTCAAACTGTGTCATAACCTTAAATACGTCAATATTTTTGCAAGTAGTTTACATGCTGGAGGACACTCCTCCTGCAGCTAAGGCAACTACAGAGAGTTCCAAGAGGCCGAAGGTAAACCTACAGCTGCATGAGTTTGATCAACAGTAGTGCATTCTCAAGAAATAATTTTCTTCTTATAGCATATATGTGCATGCCTAGTAACTGAAACAATGACCACAGTTCCGCAACGAGTTTTAATTCCTGAGGGTGTACACTGTAGAGGTGGGTTAGATCTACAACAGTTAATACAAGGTATTATATACTATCAATCAGTGATGGCCACTAAGTACTTCTACTATAACTACTAACTACTTTGCAATGGAGTAGTTTAACTAGTAGTTCAACTACTTTTCAGGCAGGGTAGTTAAAACTACTTCTTTAACTACTGCAGTGTAGTTTAACTACATCTATAACTACTTAATGTTGTCCATCAACACCAATCCCATTCTATAGCGTTCTAAGACCCCTAAATATGAATCACAAGCAGTGATAAAAGTGAAAATTTAGTACACATGCACGGCACAATTGCTCTGCACCTCCGTTCTCATCAAACAAGCAGCTCAAGGTAAAAATCGGAAGCACAGCCATGCCGTAAAGCTTGCGGCAAAATCGGAAGTAGTTGGCGCCTGCAGTAACCTAACTACTGTAGCCAACTACTCGAAATAGTAGTTTAACTAGTAGTTGCACACTACATTTCTGCAAGTAGTTGATAACTACTTTTTAACTACAATCAGGTAGTTTAACTACATGTAGTTAACTACTGGCCATCACTGCTATGAATACCTTTAAAAATCTCATGTGACACATATGCTTTTACTTTTTGGAGGTGCTGCGGTGATCGAAGTTTGTGGGCACTGCTCAGGTTTTGCACCCATTTCTTGCGTATGTCGAGGCAGCTGTGAAGGAGAGAACATTTGTTAGGTTGCAACTAGTTAAAAATAAATATGTTGTTTAGTAAAAGCATCGCATAAATGTTTAAAACATCAGTTTAAAACAGGGTTTACAATCTTGATATCTTTTAAAAATTTCAACGTTTAAACGCTGTTGTAAAAGAAATTATAGCTTCATCACTAAGACACAATGCTGGGTGAAGGGGTCTAAGGTGTATATAAAGCTCTTTGAAGTGATGTGTTCCATGATGTGAACATGTAAAGAGAATGTACAAAATTGAGAGAGGCTCACCACAGTGCGTGCACTGGGGTGGTTCCTCCTCGTACAGTAGGAACCCGTGAATGAGGAACATGATACTTATCTGTAAGCTCGATCGCATCAGACGATGACACAGGTGATGCTCGATGACACAGACGATCCTCTGGGTAGCCCCCGTGAGGAAACCTGTATTGAGGGACCACACTGCTGCAAATAACACGACAAGATACAAATTATTATTATCGCAACAAGCTGACAACATAGCTCAGACACAAAGGCGGTATCCAAGTCACACCACACCACCGTTACGTAGGATTCTTTGTCACAAATCAGACCAAGGCACAAAATAATACCAATACAAGAAAAAGGGTGACTATCTTGGTCTTATTATGACGTAATACTGAACTTATACGCGAAGGTGGTTCAAAGAAATGACTGTGCACTTGCTTCCGTAGAGAACACTTGGTACCGTGCTAGCAATGCATGCAGAAAAGCGCTCGAGTGCTCGCACATATTGATGACACCACTATCAGTGTAGTGTAACATGTTCTCTCCAGCATGTTATGCACTCAAACTGTATTTGCCGCCGGGTAAAATGCAAGTGTGTTCGATTGAACCTCGGAAGAGCGATCAAACAACTTGCACCCAGTGCTGGTTTTGGGCAAAAAAAACACTTCATAATTGTCAAATAAATGTACAAAATGGACGCCTATTTATTCCTTGATAAAGAATGACTCACCTGTAGAAATTTCAGCCCTGTATCCTTGCCGGTACGGTTGGTACGACCGTAATTGGAAAAAGTTGCCATGATCGCTGCAGCGACTGTTTTGGGTACAGTAAGATGGCGGCCGGTTGCCGCACGCTCGCGCTCCCTATCTGCGATCCAGCCTTTTACAATCGAGATCAGTGTTGCCACCGCCTTGTCGTCTGCTCGCTTTTTGTCCGTATGCACTAGGAGACAGCGGTTTGCTTGAGGATGGATTTGTGGTAAGGACGTGAAGCCAGTGAAGCAGCTTTGCTGAATATTCCGTTCAAGCTCCTCGCTGGACGTCCGTCGATGTTCACCAGGTGAGGGAACGACACCTGCGAGTAGCATGTTCGGCTCAAAGGTGAGGATGTTCGAGTGTGCCGCTTTGTTACTGCATATTGCAACAAATGCAAGTTCACTTTTTCTCAGCAGCACTCTCTTAGGCCAGGCAACAGCAGCACCAGGTATAAATGTACACAACCAAGTGAATTAAGACGCGCGAGAGCATTTAAAGGGACTCCGACCAGAAGTTCGACAAATCTTTCGTTTGCATCCATTACGAAGGTATAATATGCCTCCAAGCCACACGCGAAATATTTTGGCTGTGCGCGGCGGCAAAGTTTGCCAAACGGCGAGCTGAAAAGCTTCGTTTTTCCTCCTCAACTCGCGCAATCGGGGCCGAAATCTAGCCTCTTTGTAGTGGACATCCTCCAATTTCCGTGTGCGTGACGAAAGCACGAGGCCCACGTTTCATTGGGCGCCCGGACCGGAAGTTCTGTTGTTAGTGAGAGCGCCGGCATCCGTCCGGAAAGCGATCTTCAATATGGACGTCGAAGGAAGAAATGCGGAGACTTTGAGCCCGGAACTTCTTTCTGACATTTCTGCGATCGAGAAGAAAATTCTGCGTGCTGAACAGCTCGGTAGGCTTTCGAAACGTCGCCGATGCCGAGAATGCGAGACGAAGTTAGAGCTCTACGAACATCGGTCACAGATGGAGCAAACAGCATGAGTCGCCTGTCGCCGATGAGCTTTTTAGCGCACACTGTGATCGAACACGTAAACGTTCTCTGAAATTTCGTGTTCTGATATTTAATGCGCACTTGCTGTTCATGGTGCCGGTGTGGCTGGTGTGTCATAATGCCGAAGGAGATCGAATGCTTGCCCAGGCGAAAATCTGGACTGGTCCCAGAATGGTTCCAGTTGAATCTGGACTGGTTCCAGTTGGATGTTTGATGGTCCCGGAATGGTTCCAGTTGAATGTGGATGGTCCCATCTGGATTCCCAAGTGGGGTGGCTGGTTCCACTTTGGTGACATCAGTGGTACCACTCTGGTCTCAGATGGTTCCAGAAGTTCCAGCTGGAGCCTCACAGGTACCATTTTGTTCCCAGAATGGTCGCTGAGACTCCAAGTTGGGCAGCTTCCCCCTTTGAGATTTCATCTTGTCCACACTTGCCATGTTTTGTTTGATCTATTACTCTGATCTATTTTAGCACAGGTATGCTCTTTTTATTGCTGTTTATCCAGGTGCGCGCGTCTGCGATCAAATATATGCTGTATCCCTGTAACTCCAATTCGTGCACATTCTCATCTGAGGTGAATATCATAACATATTAAGTACCAGAGAAATGTAAAAAAATACTACTCAACAACAACAAAAATTAAGCTAAATACTAGAAGAAAGACAACACAAAAAAAGAAAAGGTAATTGCAGAGGCTGATGGAATGTGAAGTCGGAAGACGCCACGGCAACTCAAACTTCAAACGGCGAGAGCCGAGAGAGAGAGGAGAGGGCGAGAGGCGAGAGTGGCAGGTGGCAGCAGTGTTGCCACACCTACAGATTTATCATGACATCTACCTACTTTTTGAAAGATCTACAGATCTACAGAGATTTCTGAAAATCTCATGATTTCCTGCTCCAACGAATGAGTCACTCAACCCAGTGTTTCGCATTAGTGCACAATTAATGCACCATTGGCGAGCGAGGAAATTTCCTTGAGTGTTTGTGTTCGCGTTACCAGTCTGCCTTACAGACTTGGATTGACTAGCTTTGAAGTGAATCCACAACGTTTATAATTCACGTCATGCATGTACGCTTTCATTATGTATGGTGAAATAATATATTGAACATTATAACAACAACAACTTTATTTTCGACCTTGGAGAGTGGGGAGTTTCATCGCCACAGGCGACACTCTACCCCAGTGCTGGGTGGAATGGGGGGAATAAAATAACGAACCCCTTCACAATAACGATCGAAGTCCGATGGTGTCCAGAAATGTCAGAAGAGCTTTGGGCGCAGAGCGTTGCTGGGCTGGATTGGGCCAGGCACCAAGCAATTTCGATAGGGAGAAAGGGCGATAGTCCAGCTGACGAAGAGACTCGGAGAACATTGAACATTATTGTTTTTGTGGTCCATCGCGATCCTCGCTCACCACTGTGATGGTGGAACAAAAGAGAGAAATGTTCCTACTACACGCGATACGGCGCCCGTGCGTTATTCTTGCGTTGGAGTGCCACAGCTGATGTGAATGCACATGTCAAAGTATTAAAATCTACGTGCAGAGACACTTTTCGTTGTGTTTTAAGTACGCGACATCGCAAACCGAAACCGAAAGTTCCAGCGCGTAATGGCAGTGCGCCGCAGCAATGAATTCCGGCTGTGGTCTTCACCAGTGGACCGAAATAAGCCCTTGCTCTTCCACTAATTTAGAGACGCAGGCAGACATTCCAGATTTGAAGGCAAAACGTTCAAGAAACTGAGTTTTGAGTGACTACAGATTTTTAGCACGATCTACAGATTTTTCGGACTCGGATCTACAGATAATTTTAATTTACGTGTGGCAACACTGGGTGGCAGTTGGAAGCACTGATCTCTATGTATAAAGGCTGGATAGCGGATGGGTGAGGGTATCGCGGGAAAGGGTACGACCACCGGCCGCCATATTGCGGTGCTCAAAAGAGCGATTACAGCCCATAGGAATGCATGTAAGCTGTGACAAGTTTTGCTGTTTGTGAGCGCTTCCCTTGCTGCTTCGCTAAGATTTTGCCACGGATTGCTGCAGAAATCCCTCGTGATTGAGTTCCTTACGTTTTTTGTGTGAAATCCCGTCACATACATGTTATTTCCTGTCTATTTTGTACTCGTGTGAGCGCGTGTCGTTCCAATCTTGTACTTTGAACTACGATTATGTGATTTGCTGGTTTTGTGTGGTCTTGTATTTGTTGTGTTACGTTTCCTTTGTCGTCCGTCAGCGTGTTGCTTCCCGTGTCTCTCCCATTTCCTTTCTGCTCGGGGGTGCGGAATGCCAGGGAATGTTTGGCACGTTTGTTTATGCTTTGAGTTTAGATTAAGTTTTGTTTAAGTTTAGATATGACTGGTTATGACACGAAATGCCGAACGGCACTAAAGCACTTCCAAAGGACTAGAATGATATGTGATATAAAGGCTATATGACGGTAAAAACATACCGACTAGAAATATGTGCACTGGGGAAATAAATGGCGGTAAAGACAGTTCAAAATGACTAGAGGTAGAGTGAATAAGTCATAAAAAGGCTAAGTAGCAAGGTCTTGTCGTGAAAGTTCCAACATCAAAGTATCACAAGTCCAGTTGCAACAGCAAGTTTGAAGCAGTCAAGCAGGTAAGTGGGCAGAGTGCATTACTGGTTGTTGAATATGATCAACCTTGACAATTTCTTTCGCAGCTGAGGCCTGGCTGTCACCTTCTCTGTATATTCTTTGGCAAGGTGGTACAGTCCGATACTGCTGTAGCACTGGGAAACTTCTTTGATCAGACGGATCACATTGTTTTCATTTGGGCTGCATTCAAACATGTGTTGTCGCAAGCTTAAGCAGCGAGAATAAAGAGTAGACATTCGAGGTTGAAAAATTATTTATTGTCTCTAAGTAAAGTAAACATGCTGGAATGCACCAAAGAGACATGTGGCTGGTGTGTTTGTATGTCCCACTAATACGAGTTTGTACGTTAGTCAACATGTTCATGCAATACTTTTTTCTTTATATGCTTTTGCCCGTCTTAGTATTGTCCAATCCAATATGGAGTGGCTTTTAACTGCATATGAATGCATAATTCGGGAGTGTTTTCATATATTGGACTAGCTGCAGCTTTAAGGTGCTCTTCGTGCAGTACTGATTCCAATCATCAACCATCGCTTGGAACTCTTAACTAGGGAACATGATTCTAGAGGCTAGATTTTCATGCAAATACACACTTTCAACCAGAGTTCGAGGTAACTCGTTACTGTAACTAAGTTCCTTTTCTTGGACTTTTGTGCCGTGTTAATTTTCAGAGGAACTCCTTTTTCAGGTAACTTTGCCAAAGTAACTTAAGCTACGTTCCAAGTTACTAATTCGCTTTTCACTCACGTCCACTTATTTCCTTGCTTTCTTTACGGTTCTTCCACAGCATTTTATGTCATAAAACATGATGTCCAGCCAATGACAGTATTCTGTTCAGGAAGTAAGAACTGCTGCTATTGAAATGAAGCTGAACCATCGTGTGCAGACAGGGAATAAGATGTAACACGTTCGAATTGTTGGACATAAACGAAAACTCAACGCAGGCAACTCAGGGTCGAACTCAGCTGCACCTGTATAGTGTTATTTTGTGTCCGAAGTAACTTGGGAGCAACTCGTTCTTTTTTTTAAGTAACTCTGTAACGTTTTAAGCTACGTTTCGGGCTGAATAACTTAGTTGCAGTTTTCACACGGCAACTTTGTAACGAGTTTCTTTTGACAGGCAACTTCTCGATCTATGCTTTCAACTCTGCATGCTTTTTGTACACTACATAAAGTAAGATACTTTTGCCCCAGTGTGTTTGTTGCGTATTTTAAATGCATGCAAGTGAATTCCTAGAGGTGCATATTTTGAGCAAGATAAATGAGTTTTTCATGCATGTGTGTTCAACTAGCTTTTAGTGGATATATAAATCTGGCCTCTACATATGTTGCATGCATTATTACTTTCTGGAGGTGTTCTGGGAAGTCGAACTTGTTGGGCACAGTGTCAGGCCTCAGTCGAACGGTTTGGCCCGTTCTGTCGAAGCATTTGTTTTTAAAATGTTTGCTGCAGACCAGTGATGTCGTCGACGGCGTCCAGTCCTTTCGCCTGACATTTACCGCACACTTTGTTTAAATGTTCTGGGCGGCCGTGAGGGAACCTGCATTGAACAATTTATGCCATCGATTATGGAAGGGATGACAAGGCTAATCCAAGCAAGCAATCGTCGATACCGTGACCAACAAACTGAGCCGTAGATATCACAGCTGACAAGCGCACTTCAACGCTTGCTGAGTGCCGAGACCATACCCGTGAACTGCAGGAAGGCTAGACTATCACAATGACTCTATGCAGATAACGTACGGCTTAAAGTTTAACGCTTACATCTTGAGATACGATTCACAAAGTGCCGCGCACATGCATCAACAGCAACGTTTTGTCACTCCGCTCGTGGACTAATAAATCACATTTATTTGTAAAATCATGTCACTTACTTGTGAAATGTCGTCCCCGGTGCCTTGCCAGTACGGTCAGCACACCCATAACCACAGCAGGCGGGCATGACACCACAAAAGTGCTACGCAAAGGCGCATGCACATAATGCAGCTGAGTGGCGGACGGCAATGTTTTGAGCTTCCCAAGATGGCGGCCGGCGACCGTACGGTTGCACCCTCAATCCGCTATCCAGCCTATTACTATAGAGATCAGTGGTTGGAAGGGTTGGAAGTTGGAACTTGTACGTTGTACGCGTCGCAGCAAGTTGGTTTTGCTTCAGTAGCCGTCGCAAGGATGGTGTATCTCCTGTGCAGTATTTACATGTGTTTCAGTGCGCTTTGTAAGGCAATGCGATGACAATGGTTCCTGTGCAACACATTGTCGATTTCCCGGAAGAGTTTTGACGCCAAGAAGACGTAACGGCGTAGGGGCAAGAAGGCACTGTGAAACGCCGAATGGACTGCACGTCAAGAATGTTTGCAGGTATGAGTGATAACCGTGATGTTTTGATTACTATTAATTAGATGTTTCACTTCGGAGGAACTTGAAGAGAAACAGGATAAGATGATTCTGAACGTACTTTGAAGAGGAATGGAGTGTATGTCGCGACCTGCATGGAAAACAGGAGTGCCGTGTCATCCTCTCTGAGAAAATACAAGATGTGAGGTGGCCAACGAACGAAAGCTCCCAGTGGTCCGTGAGTGCATCGCACAGTCAGGCATATGCTTTGTCTAGGCACAGTGAGTGATCAGACTTATACTACGTGGTATGTACATGTAGAGATGTATTGATTATTTCTTTCTGCTCAGTGTATGCTTTTCGCAGAATAAAAGGTAATTACTTGAGCAATATGTGCATTTCTACGCATTATTTTCTGTCATGCATTCAGTGGTCCCAGCTGCTAAGTGGCCGGATCCCGGACCACTTAGCAGAGGGGACCACTGGATCAATTCCACTGGTTCCACTTTCAACTGGTCCCAGTCACTAAGTGGTCCCACACTCAAAGTGGGACCTGTCCAATAAACCACTTGGAAGTGGTCCCACTCCAGATTTTTGCCTGGGTGTGCTGCCAGGAGCTCGAAAACACTGCCGAATGACTGCAGTATGAGTGCATTACAACCCACGAAGATTTCCAACTTCTATGCTTCAATATGACTGTCCTAAAGGTCGCATATTGAACTCCGTGGGCAGCGCGAACCTACGAGCGACTATATTCACAAGTAAGTCACATGTGTCCTTGTCGAACGATGTTAAAATTTGGGCGCCCAAAACTGGTTTGGTCCTGCATTAAAGTCGTTAAAAACTCCAGTACAGGGCGCAGCACGTAAAAAGACTGTACAGTACACAACCCTGAACTGGAGAAAACCAATAGTTTGTAATTGTCAGTGTGCTGTGTCCTGAGCACGTTTTTATGTATTGCCCTGTGCATAAGGTTTTGGCGTAGGTTTTTAGCGATATTGAGTGTTCTTGATTGTCGATTCAGTGAAAAGTAAAACAATGTTGGTTTCTAAAAGAACACAGCATGTGTAGTAATGTACAGGGTGTGGGCAGGTAAACTGCCGTTGCTCTCAGGTACATGTAGAAATGACAATGCACACACACTGTACTGTAACCGGTTACCGATTTGCCTAAACTATATTTTATGTACATCTGTGTAGACGATGCAGATACACTGCGTATCGCCAGTTTCCAAGGTGAGTATGGCACAAGCTTGGGAAAACAAGAGCATGGTCATCCCAGCCTGTGCAGTGAAGAGGGTCTGGCAAGCCTTTCCCACAGTAAATGCCACAGGCTTCAAGTACCCAAGATCCTAACTGGAGGTACCTCTTCGCACAGCTCGTCTATCGCATTTAAAATAATTCAGCATCTGTATTTGGGATGATTTATAGCTCTCAGGATGATGCATGGTTCATGAGTTCAATATGTTGTGTTGAATCACAACACTAGTCCTTTTTAATGAGTCTTGCGGAACGATAGATGAGCACTCCTTTCGTGACATTGTGTACCATTGCTACAGTGAACAATTTCTTGAGCAAGACTGATGAACGAACGAAAAACAGAGTCTGTCTTCCAAATATGTATGTTCCTTGTAACTTCCGTATTTGTTAAGTGACCCATGTTGATGTCCCCCTTCATGTAATGCCTGCGAGGGCCTTTGAGATATATTCATAAATAAATAAATGTCAAAACGGGAAAAAGATGTAACACCTATCCTCTCTTTGTGTGAATTATACATAAACATTCTCAGAAGATCCATGACTTGAAAACCCGAGACGAGGTAGGGACGATAACAGACAAACACAAGCACGGTGTCAGAGACCGTGTTTGTCTGTTATCGTCCCTACCTCGTCTCGGGTTTTCAAGTCGTGGATCGTCACCACCAGCTCACTTTGCTACCTAACTTTCCTTTCGTTATCATTCTCAGAAGATTTATACATAGTCACACTTTGCCTCATTTTGCCTAAAGCCTAGTTCCACCTCTTACATCATCTCCACATCTTCAATCCCCAAAGCAGTACAAGGCTAAAGTAATCAGCTACTACATAAAAAGAAGGAGGGGGAGGAAAACAAAAGCTGGCACATCTAAAATTCGAAGAAACCCTGGTGCTTTCACGGGGCTACTCACGGCTCAGTCCTGGATCAGATCCCGATGGAAGACAGCTTTTCTGAGCCTCAGTGATAGATTCCCTTGATTGCACTGACTGTGAGGCACAACTCATTGGCTTGGTGGCAAGTGGGCTTGCGTCTGATAGTACAATTTGGAATAAAGGGAGCAAGGAACATCTCTCTACGGTCTTAAGAAGGATATCAACATTACCTGTCAAGGTACAGCATTTCATGTTGCTTTCAGTAAGTACAACACTCCTCATAGCCGTTACCATTCGTGTTGGGAAAGCGTGCTGAAGTTAGCTCAGGCAGTGCATCCAGAACTGTGAATCAGGTTCATAGAGAGCACCCGGTGAGAGGGACAGCAACAGTGTCCAGTAAAGACTCTCCAGGACTTTTATGCAGGTTTGGGGGTAACACCTTTTAATAGTGTTGATGGAAAGCAGGGTGTGTGAAACACTGACCTCTGGTAGATGAATTCTTGTTATTTATAACCAGGTACCCATGCTCTAGTAATCTAGAAAAAGCCTTGGCTCTCTTGGAGGAAATTGCTAATGAATCTGAATGTCTTTTGTGGAAACATGTTGTAACTGCCTTTCTATCCACCCTTCTTAGTTGCCCTAGCAAAAGCAAATATGTAATGCTGTACACCATATCTGATGCTAGCACACTAATTGCGTTGAGTGTTCTCAGGCTTCTGAAATGGAGCTACCTTGTACATATGCTGTGCAATTTCGGCAAGAACATAAATCAGACTGCCTTTACTTTTTAAATTGGCCCTTCAGTGCTTCATGTGACTGCAAGAATGGCACCCCCAAAATGATAGGCAATGAGAATGATTTCTGCAATGTATTGAGCTTTGTAAAACAACAACTTTATTTGAAAATATATTCCAAAAGCCGGGTGACGACCTCATAATGTAGCCTCCTTTACTGCAAACACCGCTCAACACAACGATTAAAAACAGAGCGTAAACGTTGTGTCGCCTATCCGGGTGGCATCAACAGTACAACACAGGCCAAAGACGAGCATATCAGCCTATCTAAGGGGGCATCATACACATCCGATAGGGGGCCACGGTTTGTATTACAGGCTGAAGCATCACGCATGATAAAGCAGGATTCTAAGAACTTTCTAGGGCCCCATCGCTAGTCATGTGCAAAGGTTACTGCACCATCAAAATATATGTCCTTTAGGACAGCAATGGTAGATTAATTCGGTCTTGGTTAGTTAAGCTAAGCACTAGTAGCCCTGGCAACGTCCCTTGTGTGCTCTTTTAGTCTTGTCCCGCGTCTTTTGTCTATCTCGCCAATGTAGGTTGCATCACATTCTATGCACTCAACTTGATATGCACAGTCAAAATGCCTGATGGGCATAGTGCCCTCCAAATAGCGTATGAAATACGTTGGATGAAAGGAATGCGCACCACCGATTTGACTCCTTTGATGTTGTTTTTGATTGTTTTCTGTTGTAGGGATGATGCCACCTGGATAGGCAATGAAACGTTTACTCTATTCTTAATTGTTGTGTTAAGCCGGTGTTCTCAGTAAGGGATTTTACATTATGATCTTTGTTTGAATGATGATTAGTGGCGAGCTTCATACCCTGGGCCACTACTCTAACAATTGCTTGTGGTAGTGTGGCGAAATGGAATAACGAGCCTTGTAAACAATGTACTTGGAAATATATTTATTTATCTCTCATAGGTTGAAGAACCCAGTGTGGGGTTACATAACGGAGGGACATGTAATCATACAAGACCGATCACCAAAAGGCCTTGCTTTTGACTAGATTAAAATGTGAAGCGATTGTAACATAACAAATGCTGCATGGTGGCGATATGATAGGTTCTTCTCACGAGTTGTCGCAACGGTTACGGTTAGTTGAGAAATTGCATATCCAGTTAGCAAGATCAAATTTTAATTAGGCTACTTTGGCCAACACGCGAGCATACAGCACAGTGTCAAAAGCCCTTACAAAATAAAAAAATACTACATCTACGTGGACCCAGAAATCAAGACAGTTCAAAATGCTGTGAACGAATTCCACTACGTTAGTTTTGCCTGAATACCCTTTTCTAAAGCCATGCTGGAATTTAAAAAAAGAAATCGACAGGCTCAACTTGGTTGACAACATGGTAGTACATGATGTGCTCCATTACTTTACAGGGAACCCTAAAAAGTGGAGCTGGTTAATAGATAGAAGGAGCATAGTGGTCACCTCTTCTGAAGACAGGAATTAGCTTGAGACCTATGTCCTCGACTCACACACATACTAAGCACCTTTCACACAGGTTAACGTATCTTCGTTCCAGCTCTTTCACTTTCAGATGTTCATCTCTGTTGAGTGGTCTGTCATTCTTGTAATACAGATTGGAATTGAAATGCAGGTGCATAAGGGATGCTCTGAACGAAAAGTGTTTGGTTTTAGTCCTCTTAATGTTTCCGAAAACGAAAACAAACTTCACGGTGACTATTATTCTGAAATGAGGAATTCCAGGATGACAGCAAAAAATATATCTCGCCATATTATTATATCCACCTGGCTCTTCAATTGAATAATGTCAGTTGAAGATGATGATGATTCAATTTAATGGCGCATAAGCAACTCGGGCTAGAGTGCGCCAAAACCATGGTAAAACTGTGACTTGTTAAATATCAGACGATTATACTAAAATAATATACTTTGTTGGTTGGTAAATTGAGATATAGACAAAAACATTATATGATAAAAATAAGTAATTGAAGAAAAGGCAATTGTTGGCTTTGTGTGATTGATGTCGAGTTTGCCACACTACGTGTTGAATAATAATGTACGCTGATATGCTGTAGCATATAAAGTACAATCATACACACGCTCAATGTTATGGTGGATATGTGAAACCAATATACACATACTTACATTTCAAACTTTCTTGAAAAAGGCAGTCCAAGTCTGTCGGATTTGCCAGACTCTATACAAAGCCAGTAAGCACAGTGTGGAAAGACTGTTTCATCTTTCGAAAGCGGAGGTGCAGCTACCACGACGCTTCCCCATCTCAGTGCTTCGGAGCGGCATAGCCTAGTAAGAAGTCATCAGAAGGATCTCATAAAGATGACTTGGTTGAAAAAGTGCAGGGTTCTGTGGGATACGTAAGAAAGCATACGCCTTACACAACAGCTACGAGAATGATCGACTGCACTTGCATGGTTTTCAGTACGTAGACTTGGAACTGAAAAATAAATCTGCTAACCTTGTTGAAACTACTTTTCCGTCAGGACCACACGAGAGCACACTTGGTTTCTTTAGTTGAAGGTATCATCAGGTCCCCATGCTCCTTTGAGATGCAGCAGACAGAATTTCGCTTAGGCGAGTGACTGCCGTTGCGGTTCGTCGCTTCGCAGCAGATCAAGAACAGTACACCGCAACGATAGGTGAAACGTTCAGAATATGGCGACCAACTCCAACACCAACCCAATGACCCGAACAAAGAGAATCGGGAATCCCACAAGTTCGCAGTTCGCAAGCTCGGCATACGGCATCCATTACAGCTGAAGCTATATATGGAACGCGTGTACAGATTGAAAAGAAAATCGTAGAAACTGTTGCAGGTGATAAATGCAGGGTATATTTTTCTTTTTGAGGCTCTGTCATAAAAACATATTAACATAGAAATGCCATTTCATGAAGGAAATTGACAGGTATTGCGTGACCACGTGACGCGTTTGAGCCAATAGACGATTTCAGAAATTGCATGGATGGCCCACCAGAGAGCTCCGTGTTGCGAAAGCCCCGCTGCACCTTGGGATCTAGTTTTCATGAGTCAGAGAGAAGAAGAAGAGCGCAAACAGTTTCGGTTTTCTCTCTCCTTCACCTCCCGCACCTTCGAGCAACAGGCAGACGAGCACGAATGTAAACCATTTCCCACGACGCATTGCGCGTGACTTGGGCGACGGAAGGCCCCCGTGCGGAGCACAAGGGCAGTATCTGAAATCGCCTATTGTGGGTGTTGCGAGTGGTCCCCGTGTTGACGTCATCTTGATGGTGGGCCGGGGTGGATATTCTATATAAACGTATGTTTTCTCGGTCTGACGCTAGGCGTGCTGCACTCGGATGAAGTTGTGTGTTTAAAATTCGAGTTTAGAGAAATCGCGGGGTTTTAATGCATGAATTTTCGCATGGAGAGTCCTTGTTGGGTGCTTTATCGACTGCAAGTACGAAAGAGCTCCCACAGTTTCTGGTCCTTTAAGGAGTTGATGGTCCCCATTATATTTTTCAGCTGCCCATTAAATCGTTCGAGCCTGTTATTTGTGGTATTGCTAAACGACCCTTCCATGAACTGGGGTCCCGTATACCACTCATACTTGGTCGTCCTCCAATTCTTCTCGCAGTACTGGATCACGTTAGGTGGTGCAAGTTCATACAGCTTTTCTTCGGCTCTTGCCATAACCATACCCTGCAACACCTGCAAAATCTTCTCTCTTAAATTACTGGAAATATTCATCTTCTGTGTAGTGATCTCCCGGTTGAAGGTCCACAGCATATGATATCCTTTGAAAGTACTATCTGGCCTGTCTGCTCTTGAGGGGCCCGTGCAACACGCTTCTTGTTGCAGCCCAGCTGAAGGAGCCTTTTGGTGTCCTTTTGCGCCTCGATGGTTAGCTTTCGATTGTGGGGGAGGTGCAAAAACATCTCCTGAAACAGTGTTGAAAATGAACATATTTATGTGCGCACTTTAGAGTCACAATCTGCAATCTTCACCTCTGACATATCGTGTTTGCTATGCTCATCTGCCATGTCCACAACCTCTATAGATTCTCCGTCAGTCGACACGCGGCAATCAGTCCGGAACGGGCAGTCCTTGACATATGTGCTGAAATTAGAAAAAATAAACCACACACAAGCCTTCAAACATGTTCATTGCATGTAGAATCCAGGCAAGCGTGACCATACCTTGTCTTCCGAACTCCCTTTCCGCGGTTTTTGTGCGTCCTGCCACCGTGTATGCAGCAGTACTTTATTTCGTACACGGAGATGTTTTCGTTGACATGACGCTTGAGACCTTTCGTCCTACGGGCCGTCGCAACTGACACGGAGCTCCGCGTATACAGCTGGGTAAACGATTCCTTGCAATAGGACTTAATACGTTCTTCCAGCTCCTCAAACGTTCGGAACCTGGCGCCAAGTTTCATCACGACACCTTAACCACAAACCACACAAACAGCAACAAAAACACAACAAACAGGTGAAGTGCACGTGGTAACTGTGTACACGGGAGGACCGTGGCGGTGGTGGTGGCACCTGTCGGCGCTGTGGTCGGCGCCGCCGAAACGCCCGCCTTGTCTCAAAAAAGCACATGATACGAAGACACCGAACGAACTTACTTACATTATCAAAATCGTGATCAAGACTTTTTTTTCTTTCACGCCTGTAGCGCTTGACGTCTGCCCTGACTCAAAACTGATGAAGTGCATTCACTCAGCTTTATATTTACATTACTCACGTTCACTACTCATCGGCCATCGGATTTATCAGTGCCATAACTTGACTACCGCTGCTGTAACGCCAACCGGCCGTTCCCGTTACCGCTGCTGTAACTCCAACCGGTGGCACCCGTTACCGCTGCTGTAACCCTAACTGGCTGTTGCCGTTACCGCTGCTGTAACGCTAGCCACAACGCAAAAATAATTCCAGGTTTACGTCGCGAGAGAACTGAGATCATGAGCGACTCCATAGTGCTTGGTCTGTGGATTAATTTTGCCAACCCGAGGGTTCTTTAACGTGCGTGAAACCTCACACACCGGGCACACGGCTTGACGTCCCTCCCGGAGACGGCGTGCGCATACAATTCGTACCCGCCACCGAATCGCTAGCCTCCTCGACGGAGTTCGAATCAGCGACCTCGAGATTGTAAGGCCGACACGCTACCAACCAAGCCACCAAGGTCGCCGTAGTGTAAACACGAGAGGTTAAAATAGGATCAGAGGTTGAACTGGAAGCGCGTTACGAGGTTCACTTACGAAGAAGCGTCATGGACTAGGTCAGGCTGCCGACCTGTTAGCATTAATAAATATCATATAACGAATTCTCGAGCAGAAAGTACAGGCGGTGGAGTTTGCAACCTGACTTTTCATGACCCTCCCTGTGAAGTTTACGCCATGTCTGTTATGCAGAGTGCTGTGTAGAACGCTGTGCGTTGAAGGGCGTACGGCCGGACAGTTGTCTGTGTTAATAGGATGCATTAAATTAACATAACTTAAATCTAGTTTCATTCCTGTCGGTGATGAGGACGCCCGTATACTAGTTGTAACTTAACATTTTATAAAAAAGAAACGAATGCATGAGGTAAAAGTTGTAACCTGGTTGCATGATGCCAAGTTTTATTTGCGACCCAGACCGCTGGTGTGCATAAGCTATTATCAGCCGAATAATTTATTTCCGCTGGATAAATTGTCAGATTTAGGAACATTTTTCAAGGCCTTTAAAGGGACTCTGACCAGAAACTGTGGGAGCTCTTTCGTACTTGTAGTCGATAAAGCACCCAACAACGACTCTCCATGCGAAAATTCACGCATTAAAACCCCACGGTTTCTCTAAACTCGAATTTTAAACATTCGACTTCATCCGAGTGCAGCACGCCTAGCGTCAAACCGAGAAAACATACGTTTATATAGAATATCCACCCCGGCCCACCATCAAGATGACGTCAACACGGGGGCCACTCGCAACACCCACAATTGGCTCAAACGCGTCACGTGGTCACGCAATATCTGTCAATTTCCTTCGTGAAATGGCATTTCTACGTTAATATGTTTTTGTTACAGAGCCTCAAGAAGAAAAATATACCCTGCATTTATCACCTGCAACAGTTTCTACGATTTTCTTTTCAATCAGTACACGGCGTTCGATATATGCTTCCGTATCCGGTCAGCTGTAATGGATGCCGTATGCCGAGCTCTCTAACTGCGAACTTGTGTGACTCCCGGTTCATCCTCTTTGTTCGGGTCATTGGGTTGGTGTGGGAGTTGGTCACCATATTCTGAACGTTTCACCTATCGTTGCGGTGTACTGTTCTTGATCTGCTGCGAAGCGACGAACCGCAACGGCAGTCACTCGCCTCAGCAAACTTCTGTCTGCTGCATCTCAAAGGAGCATGGGGACCTGATGATACCTTCAACTAAAAAAACCAAATGTGCTCTCGTGTGGTCCTGACGGAAAAGTAGTATCAACAAGGTTAGCACATTTATTTTTCAGTTCCAAGTCTACGTACTGAAAACCATGCAGGTGCAGTCGATCATTCTCGTAGCTGTTGTGTAACGCGTATGCTTTCTTACATATCCCACAGGACCCTCCACTTTTTCGACCAAGTTATCGTTATGAGATCCTTCTGATGGCTTCTTACTAGGCTATGCCGCTCCGAAGCATTGAGATGACGAAGCGTCGTGGTAGCTGCACCTCTGCCTTCGAAAGATGAATCAGCCATTGCACACTGTGCTTACTGGCTTTGTATAGAGTCTGGCAAATACGACAGACTTGGACTGCCTTTTTCAAGAAAGTTTGAAAGGTAAGTATGTGTATATTGGTTTCACATATCCACCACATATTGAGCGTGTGTATGATTGTACTTTATATGCTACAGCGTATCAGCGTACATTATTATTCAACACGTAGTGTGGCAAACTCGACATCAGTCACACAAAGCCAACAATTGCCTTTTCTTCAATTGCTTATTTTTATCATATCATGTTTTTGTCTATATCTCAATTTACCAACCAACAAAGTATATTATTTTAGTATAATCATCTGATATTTAACAAGTCACAGTTTTACCATGGTTTTGGCACACTATAGCCCGAGTTGCTTATGCGTCATTAAATTGAATCATCGTCATCTTCAACTGCCATTATTCAATTGAAGTGCAAGTGGATATAATGATATGGCAAGATATTTTTTTTGCTGTCATCCTGGAATTGCTAATTTCAGAAGAGTAGTCACCGTGAAGTTTGTTTTCGTTTTCAGAAACATTAAGAGGACTAAAACCAAACACTTTTTCTTTCAGAGCATCCCTTATGCACCTGCATTTCAATTCCAATCTGTATTACAAGAATGACAGACCACTCAACAGAGATGAACATCTGAAAGTGAAAGAGCTGGAATGAAGATACGTTAATCTGTGTCAAAGGTTCTTAGTATGTGTGCGAGTCGAGGACATAGGTCTCAAGCTTATTCCTGTCTCCAGAAGAGGTGACAACTATGCTCCTTCTATCTATTAACCAGCTCCACTTTTTAGGGTTCCCTGTAAACTAATGGAGCACATCACGTACTACCACGTTGTCAACCAAGTTGACTCTGTCAATTTCTTTTTTTAAATTCCAGCATGGCTTTAGAAAAGGGTATTCAGGCAAAACTAACGTAGTGGAATTCGTTCACAGCATTTCAAACTGTCTTGATTTCTGGGTCCATGTAGATGTAGTATTCTTTTTATTTTGTAAGGGCTTTTGATACTGTGCTCTACGCTCGCGTGTTGGCCAAAGTAGCCTAATTAAAATTTGATCCTGCTACCTGGATATGCAGTTTCTCAACTCCCGTAACTGTGGCGACAACTCGTGAGGAGAACCTATCATATCGCTACCATGCAGCATTTGTTATATTACAATCGCTTCACATTTTAATCTAGTCAAAAGCAAGGCCTTTTGGTGATCGGTCTTGTATAATTACGTGCCCCTCCGTTATGTAACACCACACTGGGTTCTTCAACCTATGAGAGAGAAATAAATATATTGCCAAGTAAATTGTCTACAAGGCTCGTTATTCCATTTCGCCACACTATCAGAAGCAATTGTTAGAGTAGTGGCCCAGGGTATGAAGCTCGCCACTAATCATCATTCAAACAAAGTTCATAATGTAAAATGCTTTACTCAGAACACTGGCTTAACACAACAATTAAGAATAAAGAGAGTAAACGTTTCATTGCCTATCCAGGTGGCATCATCCCTCCAACAGAGAACAATCAAAAACAACATCAAAGGAGTCAAATCGGTGGTCCGCATTCCTTTCATCCAATGTATTTCATACGCTATTTGGAGGGCACTGTGCCCATCAGGCATTTTGACTGTGCATATCAAGTTGAGTGCATAGAATCTGATACAACTTACATTGGCGAGATAGACAAAAGACGTGGGACAAGACTAAAAGAGCCAGGGCTACTAATGCTTAGCTTAACTAAACAGGACCGAATCAGTCTACCACTGCTGTCCTAAGGGACATATATTTTGATGGTGCAGTAACCTTTGCTCATGACTAGCGATGGGACCCTAGAAAGTTCTTAGAATCCTGCTTTATCAGGCGTGATGCTTCAGCCTGTAATACATACCGTGGCCCCCTATCGGATGTGTAAGATCCCCTCTTAGATAGGCTGATGTGCTCATCTTTGGCCTCTGTTGTACTGATGATGCCACCCGGATAGGTGACAAAACGTTTACGCTCTGTTTTTATTCGTTGTGTTGAGCGGTGTTTGCAGTAAAGGACGCTACATTATGAGGTTGTCACCCGGCTTCTGGAATATATTTTCACATAAAGTTGTTGTTTTACAAAGCTCAATACATTGCAGAAATCATTCTTGTTGCCTATTGTTTTGGGGGTGCCATTCTTGCAGTCACATGAAGCACTGAAGGGCCAATTTAAAAAGTAAAGGCAGTCTGATTTATGTTCTTGCCAACATGGCACAGCGTATGTACGAGGTAGCTCCATTTCAGAAGCCTGAGAACACTCAAAGCAATTAGTGTGCTAGCATCAGATATGGTGCACAGCATTACATATTTGCTTTTGCTAGGGCAACTAAGAAGGGTGGATAGAAAGGCAGTTACGACCTGTTTCCACAAAAGACACTCAGATTCATTAGCAATTTCCTCCAAGAGAGCCAAGGCTTTTTCTAGATTACTAGAACATGGGTACCTGGTTATAAATAACAAGAATTCATCTACCAGAAGTCAGTGTTTCACACACCCTGCTTTCCATCAACACTATTAAAAGGTGTGACCCCCAAACCTGCACAAAATTCTTGGAGAGTCTTTACTGGACACTGTTGCTGTCCCTCTCACCAGGTGCTCTCTATGAACCCGATTCACAGTTCTGGATGCACTGCCTGAGCTAACTTCAGCATGCTTTCCCAACACGAATGGTAACTGCTATGAGGAGTGTTGTACTTACTGAAAGCAACATGAAATGCTGTACCTTGACAGGTAACGTTGATATCCTTCTTAAGACCGTAGAGAGATGTTCCTTGCTCCCTTTCTTCCAAATCTTACTATCAGACGCAAGCCCACTTGCCACCAAGCCAATGAGATGTGCCTCGCAGTCAGTGCAATCAAGGGAATCTATCACTGAGGCTCAGAAAAGCTGTTTTCCATCGGGATCTGATCCAGCACTGAGCCGTGAGTAGCCCCGTGAAAGTAAGGGTTTCTTCGAATTTTAGATGTGCCAGCATTTGTTTTCCTCCCCTCCTTTTTATGTAGTAACTGATTGCTTTAGCCTTGTACTGCTTTGGACATTGAAGATGCGGAGATGATATAAGAGGTGGAACTAGGCTTTATGCAAAATGAGGCAAAGTGTGACTATGTACAAATCTTCTGAGAATGTCTATGTATCATTCACACAAAGAGAGGATACGTGTTACATCTTTTTTCGGTTTTGATATTTATTTATTTATGAATATATCTCAAAGGCCATTGCAGGCATTACATGAGGGGGGACATCAACATGGGTCACTTAACAAATACGGAAGTTACAAGGAACATACATATTTGGAAGACAAGACTCTATTTTTTGTTCGTTCATCAGTCTTGCTCAAGAAATTGTTCACTGTAGCAATGGTACACAATGTCACGAAAGGAGTGCTCATCTATCATTCCGCAAGACTCATTAAAAAGGACTAGTGTTGTGTTTCAACACAACATGTTGAACTCATGAACCATGCATCATCCTGAGAGCTATAGATCATCCTAAATACAGATGCTGAATTATTTTAAATGTGATAGACGAGCTGTGCGAAGAGGTACCCCCAGTTAGGATCCTGGGTACTTGAAGCCTGTGGCATTTTCTGTGGGAAAGGCTTGCCAGACCCTCTTCACTGCACAGGCTGGGATGACCATGATCTTGTTTTTTCCAAGCTTGTGCCATACTCACCTTGCAAACTGGCGATACGCAGTGTATCTGCATCGTCTACACAGATGTACATAAAATATAGTTTAGGCAAATAGGTAACCGGTTACAGTACAGTGTGTGTGCATTGTCATTTCTACATGTACCTGAGAGTAACTGCAGTTTACCTGCCCACACCTTGTACATTACTACACATGCTGTGTTCTTTTAGAACCCAAAGTTGTTTTACTTTTCACTGAATCGACAATCAAGAACACTCAATATCGCTAAAAACCTACGCTAAAACCTTATGCACAGGGCAATACATAAAAACGTGACTCAGGACACAGCACACTGACAATTACAAAATTGCCTATATTGGTTTTCTCCAGTTCAGAGTCGTGTACTGTATAGCCTTTTTATGTGCTGCGCCCTGTACTGGAGTTTTTAACGACTCTATTGCAGGACCAAACCAGTTTTGGGCGCCCAAATTTTAACATCGTTCGACAAGGACACATGTGACTTACTTGTGAATACAGTCGCTCATAGGTTCGCGTGCCCACGGAGTTCAATATGCGACCTTCAGGACAGGCATATTGAAGAATAGAAGTTGGAAATCTTTGTGGGTTGTAATGCACTCATACTGCAGTCATTCGGCAGTGTTTTCGAGCTCCTTGCAGCACAAGCATTCGATCTCCTTCGGCATTATGACACACCAGCCACACCGGCACCATGAACAGCAAGTGCGCATTAGATATCAGAACACGAAATTTCTGCGAACGTTTACATGTTCGATCACAGTGTGCGTTAAAAAGCTCATCGCTTACCTGAAGACAGGCGACTCATGCTGTTTGCTTCATCTGTAACTGATGTTCGTAGAGCTCTAACTTCGTCTCGCATTCGCGGCATCGGCGACGTTTCGAAAGCCTACCGAGCTGTTCAGCACGCAGAATTTTCTTCTCGATGTCTCGATCGCAGAAAGGTCAGAAAGAAGTTCCGGGCTCGAAGTCTCCGCATTTCTGCCTTCGACGTCCATATTGCCCGATCGGGCATTCCGGACGGATGCCGGCGCTCTCACAGACTCACTAACAACAGAACTTCCGGTCCGGGCGCCCAATGAAACGTGGCCCTCGTGACTTCGTCACGCACACGGAAATTGGCGGATGTCCACTGCAAAGAGGCTAGATTTCGGCCCCGATTGCGCGAGTTGAGGGGGAAAAGCGAAGCCGGTTTTCAGCTCCCTGTTTGGCAAACTTTGCCTCCGCGCACAGCCAAAATATTTCGCGTGTGGCTTGGAGGCATATTATACCTTCGTAATAGATGCAAACGAAATATTTGTCGAACTTCTGGTCAGAGTCCCTTTAAACTCTTTTACTATCAATGTTCCACACCTGAAACCTCACGCCTCTCAGAATGTACTTTCAGATTTTCTATCGTCGCAGCTGCCGGCTTCGGGCGAAGGCACACGATCGGCTAATGGAAGCAGCAGCGAGAGAGGAGCCCGCAGCTAGAACACAGTGCCATCACCTTTTTTCGCCTTCACAAGCTTATCTCTTGGAGGCAACCAGCAGGTTAAATTTCTAACCAATAGCGGAATAATAATTCCCGCTACAAATTTTGGCAACGTGTCCGATGCTGCTACCGCTACTTTTTCGCTACTTTAGTGGGCAAGACAAAAGAAGTAACTCGTATTCCACGCCATTTCACTTCGACAAGGCAGTATCCGTGTCTGAACACTGAAGTCTTACAATCCGGCATGACGAAAGTGATATTTTCTGATTTCTGTACGCTCTTATTCTGCCTAAAATAAAGTTTTCAGAGCTGTTATCGACATTTTTCCTGGTTATTGTTCCTGCATAAAACAATATTTTATTGCCTAAGCGTTGTGTGGGCTCTACTCATCATGGTTACATGTTCGTCATACAAAAAATATCTTACGAGGCAGCTTGGCAGTAGCGCCGGTACATATTTCCTTCCGGGAGCGGTACCGCGCTACGTTTCGGAATGAGTAGCAGCGTTTCAGAGGAGTAGCGAATAGCGGTACTCCGCTACCTAACTGTCGACCGAAGGGCAGGACACAGACAAGCTGGTGCATAACCCGGTTCCTTCCGTTCGATTAGAAAACAATGAAGCAAAAAAAATAAAAAATAAAGGAACAAGATGAAGAAGTGTGTGTTTGGGAGACGGAAGAGAATTAGCTCGTAGCCTTTTCTGTGTTCACGTTCATTGCCTAGCAGTGACAATTCTTTTGTAGGAGCCTGCTTGTTGCCCCTAACAGCTTTATCTAACACGCAGGATGTCAGTGACACTGCAGTAACTGAATATGATTCAGCATGCGCAGTGAGGTGCGCAATTGCTATTATTCAAAAGTATTGCGATAATTAGGTTAATTACGATAATTATGTTGATGATACCGATTACAGTTTTATATTCCCCTGAGACCATGGCTGCTTGAGTACCGAAGACAGTGCTGCACGAAATTATACAGTCGTTCATTGTACCGCTACATTTGGTCCACAGGCACACTACACGCATGTATTGCTCTCTAGGCGCAAAAATAGGGTTCTACGATTTTTAGTTCGTCCACAACAACGATTATGATCCAAGGCCAATACGTTAGGCCGAGGAAACGTTTCGAGAATACGAGAAAGACAAACAAGGAAGCACACAAGAGACACGTTTCGAATAACAGTCTTATGCGTTCTCCCACGATTTTCTTTTACAATTAGACAGGTGGTACAACAACCGAAGGAATGTGAACGGGCGCGCTTTCCCATTATTTGTCTCGGTCATCTGTCCTCCTCTGGCCGTGTGCCATGCTAACCCGATTGCAGCATCTCGTGCAAGTTGGTCTAGTATTTCCTGCTCTTGCATAACGTATTCCAAGTGTTACAAGACTTTTGTGGGAGAAGAATCTATTTTGCTAATAAGCACGGTAACTTTTCATGAGACCGCAGGACGTTGGAGAAGGTAAAAAAAAAATAATAAGAAGAAGACAAGAACGTAGGGTGAGACTAAAGGAATCTACGGGTCAAATTTCAGGTATGTTAGTACGGGCATTGTGATATTGCTATGAACATGCCCATGCTGAGTTCATCGTGCTGCGGAAGCGGCCATTCGCTTGGCGAGGGTAAAACAACGGGATGAGGCAGTGAGGCAACTGTAGCAAAGATAGAAAAAGAGGAGATGGAACACAGCCATTAGAAATTGGTAAATGCATATATTGTTTATGATAACATCCGGGTCGAGCTGAACCGCATCACATTGTACGCCTGTGTCTTGGATAGCCGCAAGTGAAAGTTGACACCACTGTGGTAATCTGAAAAAAGCAAAATGCACAAAAACTGGGCAATGCTCTCATGGGCAGAAATGAAATATCGAAGTGAGATACACAGCAGAAGACAGCTGTTCCAAACCTAGAAAACACTGTCCATTCTAACCCTTTTACTCCTGTACTGTACCTCAGACTATACAAAAAAAATCATCGCGGGAGAGTCGTAATACAGGTGTAAAGGAAGATGAGTCACCGCTGGCTTCGTGACCTCGCGCCTTGTATCCGCCACCGACTTTACCTTTTCGTTTTGGCAATAAACCCGAACGGTTCCTTCGGTACGGACGTCTTGTCTTCACTTCTTGCTATATTTGGTGCCGAAACCCGGGAGCCCCGGACTACAGACGACCAAGGAGCGTTGACAAGACTTTGAAGGAGGGACCGTACCGAAACAGGACAATGGCGAATCTCGAGCACCTGAAGAAGCTTCGAACGTCAGCACGATCTTCGGTTACTCGCACTATCACCGAACTGAAGACTACGACGCCTTTGCCTCGCGATCAACTACGAGATAAACTAGGCTTCCTGGATGAGAAGTTTTCAGCCCTTAGCCAGCAAGACCAGGTGATTCAGAATCTCATCACAGACGAGCTTGTGGAAAGTGAGTGCGAGGCCTGCGACCGCTATCTGGAGTCGGTCATAGCGATCAGGTTTCAAGTCCGCGCTGCACTGGGCACTTTGACCTCGGCGCAAGTGTCGCCCGCTACAGGTGATGCCCCATCATTGCCGACAGTCCAACGTCTCGCATCCCCTGCGGATGGTATTACCCTGCCGAAGCTGAAGATCGACACCTTCAACGGAGACCTGTCTAAATGGCAGGGTTTCTGGGACCAATTCCGGGCAACAGTTCACGATAACCAGCGTCTGACTGACGTCAACAGGTTGAAATATCTTGTCTCCCTCGTTATCGGACCAGCAGCTCGTGCCATTGAAGGCCTTACGATCCTCGACGGGAATTACGCGACTGCAGTTGAGATCCTTAAGAAGCGGTTTGGAAAGAGCGAGCTTCTGGTGACCGAACACATGGGATCGCTCTTTGATCTCAAGCCGGTGACGTCCATCAGCGATGTCAAAGGTTTGCGTGAGCTGCACGAGACGGTTACAGTCAGAATAAGGAACCTGAAGAGCCTCGGAGTGGCGCAGAGCCAGTACGCGATTGCCGTTCGTGAGGCTGTTCTGCGGAAGATCCCCAAGGAACTCGAATTGGAATACTATAAACAGAAGGATGAACAGTCGACTGTTGACACACTGACATCTCTTCTGGACTTCCTTGAGACTGAGATTGAGTGCCGCGAGCGAGTTCGACGTTCAGCGGAGGACGTTCCCCTTCCGAAACGCAGGGCACCCTTAACACCTTCTGCGTCGTCACTTACGGCCAATGCTACGGACTCTTCATGCATCTTATGCAAGTCCTCCCAGCATCTTCTGGAAAGCTGTGACAGAGGGCTGAGCCCAGATGAAATCAGAAATACCCTACGTCGCGAAGGTTGCTGTTTCCTCTGTGGAAAGAAGGGCCACCGCTCCAAGGACTGCCGTGTCTGCTGGAAGCTCCGATGTGGACGCTGTCACAGGCGACATCTCACTCAGCTATGCCTGGGCTCGTCGAGGACTGAACAGCCCGCCGCCTCCAACCCCTCTTCTGCGCTTGCCTCCACTACCTCCACCGAAGACGTTGTGACGTCCTTGTCGTCATCCACTAAATTTTCATCTCCACGCGCTGAGGTACTGCTGCAAACTGCTAAGGTGTGGCTCGAAGGAAGCAACGGCCGGAGGATCCTAGCCAGAATCATTCTCGACGGCGGCAGCCAGCGTAGTTTCATCCGTCAAGAAGTATCGACGAAGATCGGGTGCAACATGATCAGAACCGAAAATTTGAGGGTCCATACTCTTGGCAACGTCTCTTCGCGCCGCAATAAGTACCGTTGCGTTCAGGTGCTTTTACGGCCAGTTCTCCTCCTCGAGTATCGTGATCGAAGCAGTGGAGTACGACGACATCTGCTCGGACAGCTTACCGTCCTTGAATTCGACAGCGGCACAGCATGTGAAAAGCGTGGGTCTCCAGCTTGCCGACGAGCCCTCAGCTCCTACCGAAATCTCCCTGCTACTTGGATCCGACTTTTACTGGAAAGCAGTCACCGGCGTAACAGTCCGGTTGTCCGAGTACCTGGTAGCAGCAGAGACGCTCTTCGGGTGGACAGTTCAAGGCGCAAGTCGAGACGGCAGCATCCGCAGTCGAAACGTCGAGGTGATGCGGGTAGGCGTGCTATCCGAAGATACTGCGAGTATCGACTCTCACCTACAAGCGTTCTGGGAACTAGAACATTTAGGCATTACTGACCCCTATCCATCTGAACTCGACACCGATTCCGTTCTGCAGGATTTTCGTGCCACCACAAAGCTGGTTGACGGTCGTTACGTTGTACGCCTACCTTGGAAATCGGAAAGGCAACCAGCCTTAGGAGACAACAAGGCGTTAGCGGTTCAACGACTTGAGGCTACTACAAGTAAACTACGACGAGACTGTTCCAGCACTGATGGAACAGTATGATTCTACCATTCGGCAATACCTTAATCTCGATCACGCCGAGCGTGTTTCTGCACCTGAGTCAGTGTCGGGACCTCTGTATCACATGCCGCACCATGCAGTCATACGAAGGGACCGCGAGACTACAAAGGTCCGTATTGTATTTGATGCGTCGTCGAAGTCCCCTGGTTGCATCTCCCTCAACGAGGCCTTACACGCTGGGCCAAACCTGAACCCCGACGTCCTACAACTGTTGCTACAGTTTCGCACGTACGAAGTGGCTCTAACGGCGGATGTAGAGAAGGCATTCCTTCAAATTCAACTGGACCCATCCGACCGTGACTGTTTGCGATTCTTGTGGTATGCCGAGCCTCCTAAGACGGGTGAACCTTTGCCACCGGTTGAGACTTGGCGGATGACGCGGGTTCCCTTCGGAGCGAAATCGAGCCCCTTCCTCCTTGCAGCGACTATACGTCATCATCTAAAGTCAGCAGAGACGTTGTACCCGCAGACAGCTCCTCTGCTGTCAAATCACTTTTATGTGGACGATCTCGTTGTCGGCGTCGACACTGTCCAGGAGGCGCTCACTCTTTACCGCGAATCACAAGCAATATTTCGTGACGCTGGCATGAAGCTGGTGAAATGGACTACCAACCGCTCGGAGCTTCAGGGAACTTTCGAGGACGATGGAACTGCAAGCCCATCCGCTACGTCACAGAGGAAGGTTCTTAGACTCGGCTGGGACATCAGCACCGATGAAATCCGGTACTCCCTGAATTCCATCACGGAGTTCCTCGAGAGTAACTTGAACACCGGCATTAAGCGTTATGTGCTTCAAGCCGTTGCACGTATCTATGATCCCTTCGGCTACGTGACGCCATACGTTGTCACGGCCAAGATTCTGCTACAACGTATTTGGCTGGCAAAGCTGAACTGGGACGACAGGCTACCAGAAGATCTCAAGAACACGTGGTCTACGTGGTGCAGGCAGGTACCCCTACTGGCTCGCGTTTCCCTACCGCGGAGGTTAACTGCTCTCAACATTTCTGAAGCCTCCTGCTCGTTGCACATTTTCAGTGACGCCAGTCCGCGAGCATATGGGGCAGCAGCTTATCTTGTGATTAATGACGGTAGTGGATATACTGAAGCGTGCCTCGTTTTGGCGAAGACCAGAGTTGCTCCGCTGAAGACAGTCTCACTACCAAGGTTGGAACTGATGGCCGCAGTAATCGCTTCTCGGCTTTTGAAGTTCGTTCAGAGTGCGTTAGCAATAACCCAAGCCGCGACTATTCTGTGGACGGACTCGGAGATAACACTGCACTGGATTTACGGAGCACCAAGCGACTGGAAACCGTTCGTGCAGAACCGAGTGGCTGAAATACAGGGCGTTACGGATCCTCATCAGTGGCGATATTGTCCGGGCTATGACAATCCTGCAGACCTGCTCACAAGGGGTACTTCATGTCTTCACCTGATAGAGAGCAAACTCTGGTGGAAAGGTCCGTCATGGCTGATCGATCAGCAGTCTTGGCCTCCACCTTGGCGGGTTCCGCAAGAAACGTCTGAGGAGGTGCGAAACGAGGCTAAGGGCAACGACTTGTACTCCGCGCCCGCATCTGTAAAGGTTCCCATAATGAATGCGGACAGGTACAGTTCGCTTCACAAGCTGCTGCTGGTTACCGCCTGGGTCTTGAGGTTCCTGCACAACAGTACGCACACCTCCCAGAAGAAGACTGGTGTCCTTACAGCCGAGGAGATCTCAGCGGCGGAACAGTACTGGATTTTGACGGCTCAGCTTGAGTCTTTTGGGCCTCATCCGACCACTCACAAGTCCCTTCAGAATGTATCGCTGTTTCATGACGAGAAAGGCGTCCTCCGCATGACAGGTCGACTGCAGTACAGCGATCTCCACGAATCAGCGAAGCACCCCATTGTCATACCTTCGGATCACCCGATTACGGCAATGCTGATTTCCCGGGCACACACAAGACTGCTTCATGCCGGAGTTCAAGAAACCTTGGCAGAACTGTGCAAAGAGCATTGGATTATTCGGGGACGTCAAGTGGTGAAGAAGACGCTGCACGGATGCCGTATCTGTCGCCGAGCAAAGGCCCAGGCCTGCTCAGAAGCCGCTGAGAGCAAAGGAGAGCCAGGAGGACGGACACTCAGGCCGGTCCAGCTTCTCTACAGACTGGAAGCAGACAGCTGACCACCTTTTCGGCAGGCGGAGTGTGAAGGAAGATGAGTCACCGCTGGCTTCGTGACCTCGCGCCTTGTATCCGCCACCGACTTTATCTTTTCGTTTTGGCAATAAACCCGAACGGTTCCTTCGGTACGGATGTCTTGTCTTCACTTCTTGCTATAACAGGTGCTTATCAGTCTTGCCCCCAGAGTCAAGGCAATGACACTAGACTAAGACCACTGATGCCTGAGACCATACAAGGGGGTAAAGACCACAGCTTGGATTGCCTGCGGGGAAGAACAAATAAATAAGCGCAAGCGCACTGCACCAGTACAAAGTTACAACCACTTGGTTACAACTTACCGTTTCTCTCTCGCCAGCCGCCGACGCAGCTTGCGGACCGATTTCCGACCGCAACTCCGCGGTTTCCGAGGATTCTTGCACGGCCGTGTCATTGCCGCACGTTTCCAGTTTGTGCGAAGCAGCGGCAGCAACGATACTATGAACGTGCAGCGTACCGCAGTATCAACAGTTCAAATCAGAACACGACAGTCAGCAGCAGAAGTCAACACGGCGTGGATGAATCCGTCCGCCGCAGCACAGCAGTACGCAACCAACGTGACGTAACGAACAGAAGTGACGCAAGCGCCACCTTTCGCAAAATACTGGAGTTGATCACACGGTAGTTACATGATTTGCCACGATGTGGCCACCGGAAATCTTGTATAGTTTCGGTTTGGTCTGAATATTTTAAAATGACTTCGGAACGTAATAACCTGCGCTGTGCTCTTCCAATCATGCTGAAATTTTCAGCAATTGTTTTGCGCATAATTGTCCATCCACTGCCACTTTTAGGCTTGTGTGGTGACATTAGAACACCTGGAAACAGGAGGCCAAAGAAAGGCATTTTTTCATGTTTTTCTGAAGGCGCTTTCGGATTATCGGCGTCATATACGAATAAGAGCGAGACGGTCCACCCTCCACGTATTATAGAACAACACAACGCAACAAATTGTGCGCCGCTATCTGCTCCCCCTTTTGCGCCAGATTCGTACAAAGACCACCATTAATCGGAGATATTTGCATCTTCCGGGCCTTATGGCGCCGCAACCGCATGCCTGGCCGAAAATCGGAAGACGGTTCCCACCAACAGACGAAAATGAGAGCTACAGGTCTGGTACAAAGTTGCCTCTTTTTAAGAGGGGAGTGAGACCATATCCTTAATCTAAGTAGATAATTATTATTAAATCTTTAAGCACTGACTATTGCTAATTGTTGCTACGATTCTGTGTGTCTGATTTTACTCCTCCATACTTTCTCCATCTATATACACGTTCTTAACTTGTGCTTGTTCCTCTTTTAGCATAATATTTGTAGTGTTGACTAATGATAATTGTTGCTGTGATCGTGTGTCTGATTCTACTTCAACTATCTGCATGTTCCTGTGTTTTGCTCTTCACTTGGTAGATTCGTATTTGGTAGCTTTCGATTAATATAAGCAGATAAGTATTATAACACATGAGAGAAAGTGTCGCAACACCTTTAAATTGGTTTAACTGCAGATATTACAATATCATAAAATTTGTGGTGTGTGAGTGTAGGATGTGAATGTTGCCTTCAGAAATTGCTCGTTTTAACTTTACACCTCTCTATGCTGATTGCTAGTACTTTAGATTAATAAAATATTTTCACTTGTACAGATGTGTATGTCTGTTGCTTGCATGTCTGGGCGCGAGAAGGAAAGTACGCTATGTTAAGGGGAAGCATGGGGAGATGAAACACTCTTCCATGGAGTGGGCCTCCTCACTCAGGATGTATTTTATGTGGAACTGGGCCGGGGAGGTTATAAGATGGGCAGGCAATACAATTTTGGTTGGTGGTTATGTACTTTGCATGTTCATGCATGCTCGAAGGTGAGAAGGAAAGCCCTCTGTACGCAGCGCGCGACTGCGAAACGCGTGGGGCGGTCTCTGCGCGCGCTCCTCCTTGGCGCAAAGTATCTTGCTCTAAATACCTTCCTATCTGGAGCGGGGAGGTATCTCTGGCTTCCTACTACTTGTGTAATCGCGGCTAATTCTGCGATCAGTCAAAAACGATGGAGACAGAGAGAATAAACTTTCTGAAGGAAATTTCCATGAAGCAATCTTCACATATCGCCTAACAACGGCATCTAATCGCGCGACATTGGTCCTACCAATACAGTTGCATGCGACTGATCCAAACTCAATCACTGGCAGTAATAGCAGTAATAGAGATCTAAAAAGCACATGTAAACAAATAGGGTCGTTCAAGTCCTTAGTGGTCCTACAGATCAGGCCAAGAACTCGATAAGCCTTGTTCACAACATAGTCTACGTGATTATTAAATACGAGGCGTCGATCAACAAAGACACCAAGATCTCTCACAGCTGACTGCCTACATAATTCAGTATCATACAATGTACAGGTAAAAACTACAGGATTCACCTTATTGGTAAGTGCCATCATTTTAGTTTTGTTGGAGTTCAATACAAGGCCATTCAAAATGCACCACTCACCAATTGCATCGACATCAGATTGGAGAGATAAACAATCAGACATGATAGAAATAGCAAGGAATAATTTCAAATCGTCAGCGAACTTAAGAAGATTACCACATTTGATGACGTCATCAATATCGTTAATAAAAATGATAAACAACAATGGCCCCAGAATTGAGCCTTGGGGCACGCCTGAGACCGCCTGAGACGCCTGAGGGACGGCAGAGAATGACATGACTTGCTTGTTTCACATAAAACTGTAGTTGTCATAATGAGCATATTGAAATCTTACAGGATAGAAGATGCACACTATCCTCATATCAACTCTTGTTTTAAGCACAAGTTGTATTCATTTGAAAAGCCACGTGAAACAATTACTCCCTACATACTCTCAACTTGTAGGATTGGAAAGCTTTGCATATACTTTGAAATGTTTAATGCTTTAAAAATTGGCAGCTATATTTAAATCTGAATTCTGCATATTCTTAGCAAAATTTCTCTGAAGCAAAATGAATTTGATTGTGTAATTCAGGCCAGGGAAAGTATGTTAACGAGAAAATTAAATGGGGGTCACAACAGGCTTGTACACGTTGCCAAAAAAAGAAAAAGGAACTAAATACCGTTACTCGTTACCACGAAAAAAATGAACTAAATACGTTACCCGTTACCAAAGCAGCAAAAGGAACACGTTCCCGTTACTCGACAGTAAGAAGTTACTCTTACGTTATCCTGCTATTACGGAGCCACAACCATGTCAAAATCAAAATTCACACGTGCTGTATTTGTTCCGACAATTTACATGGAATTCTACATTGAAGAAAAGTTGGTACTCGAAATGGGCATCTGTTATTTTTGGTGCGTTTCCCCGAGAGAGCCTCTATGGCAAGAGTGAAAAATTGCTGTGGAAAGGCATGACTGCATCATATACAGACACCCTTATGCATGTATTGGAAATAGGATGCGCCTGATTAGTAACGAGGCTGATTTCCCCTTCTTCCCCTGTAAATTCAAGGTTAACAGCTGCTTTCATTCTCGCATTTTTGCACCACTCTTACGAGTGTACACGACGTCAGTGCGACTATGCGCTTATGTGAAGTGATAAACGCTACTCCAACGTCTGTAAGCCGTTGTATAAGCAGGCTCTTTACATGGTTAACCTTTCCTTTCCTTTCTTTTTTTTAAATAAAGATATCCCACCAAACCAGCCAAAGTTATCTGGCTACCTCCTCATTACACTGCATTGGCTCCACTAGGTATTCCATTGATTAGTGAAAAGCAGCCTCTAACATATAATTCTCGGTGCGGTAACTGCTACAGCTAACAAAAACGTCGAAGATGTTTACCTGAGCATGCTTCTTCAAATTCGAATACGACGTGTGGGATGTACAGAGTCATTTTGGTTTTGGAATGCATTGACGCTAAAATACCACATTCCTGTCACATCCTGCGGTATTCACCCTCAACATCTTGTCCAACCCATGCCACAGTGACGCGATTATCATCTGTGCCATCCAACGAGTGATCCTCACTGGAACCCACAAGTATGGACGTGGGACAGAAAATACAGGAACTAAGGTTTCTTCCTGGGATACGCTGCTTGGCTAATGACAAGCACGAGCTGCGTGCAATAAACCCGGGATCTCGTCGTCCAGGTAATGTGAACACACTTTACAACAACACAGCGAATCAGCAGAGGATAACAATGCCATCTCAGAATCCGAGTTTATGCGAGTTTAGGGGGGGTATGTTTATTAAGCAAAAAGAAAGGTTAGCCAGTATATCCATTGCCAACAGCTGGAAGATAACACAAACACACAAAGAAATCCAGCGTCTTTTCCGATGAATGCTTTCACGGTCAATGACATGACCGGAAGGCGTCACAAGATTTGCCATGCCGGTCACCTTAGGTCTCAACAAAAGAATGACTACCGACCACAGGCTCCGAGGAGCTCAACATCCAGTTCAGGTCACCTCGTGTTAGAAGCGTACGGAATTTCGGGAATTTCCACATAGTAATAGACCTCTACCTGTTTGTAAACAAATGACGTCATAATGTTCGCCAGCGCCACGAGTTTGGTAGAGTTGAGCTACGTTCAATGCTAGTGGCGAACAAGGTCGCACCCGAAAGCCACGGTCTTGAGGGGATTACGATGGTCTCTGAAAAGGACGCGACCTTCGGTCGTACTTTTCTTTCAATAGGAGGCAGCGAACAATTGCCCATTCGTGGAACCCAGCTCTCCCCTTCCGATCTGTTTTGGTTTCGGTGTGTCTACCAGTGTCATGATGACGTTTCTCTGGTCGAGGTTTATTGACCATGATGTCCATGTTGAAGCAGAGCGCAAATGATCGAAGTAATGGAGCGAGTAACGTGAGTTACGAGTTACCGATTTTTGTAACTGAATACGTTAGCAGTTAAAATTTTTAGAAAAGTAACTACGCCGTTACTTCGTTACCAAAAAAGGTAACTGGTTACTGGTAACAAGTTACGTACAACTCTGGGTCACAAGTAGCGTCAGTTTCGGGATTTGAAAAAAAGAAAGAAAAAGAAGAAGTAGCTGCTGCGGTGCAAATAAGGCTGCGTCTACTAAAGCAGCGCCGCTGCCAGCGCTGTCAGCGGATGGCAAGTTTCCGTCTACTAGGGCAGCGCGCTCGTTTCGTAGACAACCTGCTCTCGCTGGCCAGCACAGGCAGCACGGGAGCCGCTGAGCGCGCTGCTGCTGGCTGTGTGACGTCACGATAGCAGACGACATCGCCCGCTGCGTAGTTTGAACATGGTGTCCACATCGACTGCTGCGCTCATCACTGTCACAATAAAAACTCCACAAGGATGCGTGAACGTTCTTGTCACTCCAGAAGAAGCAAGCCGACTGCATCACGGTACGTACACGGAACTAATGCGTGGTTCACACTACAACTTCTCTCCGTTGCGGTTACGGTGCGGATCCAGTGCGGAGGCGGCTGTCGTACGACACGCTGTTCAGACATATGCGTTCTTGATACGTCAAACGCTTGTGGTTGACCAATCACGTCTCCACTCTACCACGTCTCCATTCCACAGGCAGCCATGAACGGGCAACGTGATGTGGTCGGCGAAACTTTGAATCTCTGAATGAATCTCTGTACTCGGCTCGGCGTGGGTCGTAGAGCCACGGGTATTTCTCGACCTCTGAAATTAGAGCTTCTTGTTTTGCTAACGTGCTTTCACCGGAGGCAGCCATGTTGGAAAAGCACGCGACAGCACAGCAGTGATGCGCTTGCGCGGAGCGCGTTCGCTCATTGGTCAGCTGCATCTCCGCAGGTAGCCCGTACCACATGGACTTCGGTCGAGCTCAACTCTTGCGGTGCGTGTGCTTTTCGGAGTGTCGTGCTTCGTTGTCATGACAACCGTGTCGCGCCGCATCCGTAACGCATGAAAATGCAACAGTGTGAACCAAGCATAATCGAAGTACGTTTCATGTGCCGCGATGTACTAACTGAAATAAACCTCCCGCGCCCCTTTTCGCGCGGTTTCGGTTCTGCACACATTTGCTTTTGTACAGGAGCAGTTTTGCAATGTATACGACGGATCAACGGATTATACAGAACTGAGACGTCCCTCGTGATAAAAGGGAGTCGCCTTTGGGCATATATTGGTGTAGAAGCGTGAGGGAGGCCTAGATGAGGGCGTCACAAAGCTTTATGCCCCTTCTCTCGTCCTCTCTGCTTGCAGATCCCTACTGTGTTGGTACGACGTGCTCACAGTTAAGCGTACACCCGCATTAGACTACTATTGTCTTCCTTGAATCAACCTTTTGCCAAGTGTGGCATCATAAATCTATGGCAAGGGACCGAGAGACGCGGAACACACCTTGAACCTATACGAGCTTCCCTGCACCTTCTCCCTTTTTGTCATTTCTTCCAGACAAGACCTACTTCAACGACTTTTTGGTAAGACACCCGGTAGGGCCGACATTCAGCAATGGTAAGTTCGTGTGGCTGCCTGCCCTGGCTCTAGACAACTAGCGCCACTGTTTTATTTTATTATTTTGTTTAACCGCCGGATATCATTGGTGCAGGAGGTACTGATATGGATTGTCCACTGACAGAGAGTCAGTCAGCTACAACTTCAGTGACAAGTTTGCATTGTTGCACTTGCTCGTTCTCATACTGATATTTCACTATGTGGACGCTCATAATGTGACACATCACCCCCCTGCCTCGTTTTATCAGATGCTTCCCAGCCCTCTGCAACCCCTGCTGCTACGCACGTGTCAACAAGTTAGTGCATGACAGACAGTGTAAACAGTGGCAATTATGCCACAAAAAATAACTGCAGGCATGTGTTGCAGAGTTCCACTGGACGGCAGAGAGTACGGCAGAGAGCACTCTTTTACTGTTGTATCTCTACAGGTCCCGGCACAACCAGTATTTATCTGCATCACCAAAAAGGAAGAAAGAAGTCTGGGAGGAAATAAGCAAGGAGATGATGAACACTGGTGGCCATGAAGGTGCATATTTTTTGTTTATTTATCAAATTTTTTTATTCATTTTGGTCATACACTGAGGGACCACTATAGTCTTTATGCAGCTTGCATACACACAGTTGACAAACATGTACCTACCTAAGAAATGTGGCCTCAGTCAACATGCCTGATTGGATGGAATTGTCATGAATGATACTATGGAAAAGTTACAAAGCAGAGATGGAATTAGTACACTGTACTTCAAGCGGAAGGAAAACAGCTGGTTCACCTTCATGCTCAGGGCGGACATTACTCTAGATGTACCGAGCTGCTGTGCTATGGACGGCTGCTGCTGCTGCTGATGATGATGATGGAGGTTTTCATGGCGCATAAGCAACGAAGGCCATAATGCGCCAAGACAATGATAAGGAAAGTACTAGTTAAAAGTATAGTGATTCAGCTAAGATAAAACTACAGTTAGAGAATAAAAGGACATCAAGCTAAAACTACAATGCGTTTAAAACACCAACGTCTTCAAAGAAACTAAACACCCGTTCAAATGGTACAAGAGCCTCATCCCCCAGCAAAAGGGATGGATGTAGAGGTGTGCGGTATGTGTAGAGCTCATGGAAATGGTGAACTCGGTGTGTTTCATGTGATGGGACATGTAATAAGCATGTGGAGGACAGACTTCATCTCGTCGCATCGAGTGCAATGTGGAGCCTCTTCATTGCAGAGGAGGTGACTGTGGGTCAAATGAGTGTGCCCAATTCTCAACCTGACAGAAACAACTTCATGAAGACGACTGTTAAAAATCTATGTCGGTTTTACAATGGTGGGCTTAACCAGGTGAAGTTTGTTGGTGTGCAGTGTATCCCAGTGCTGCTGCCATCTGCTATTTATGGCCCTCATAAGTGCAGGTCGGAGGTCTTGGGACGGTACATCAAAAGGATTCACCTCAGATGAAAGAGCAGCTGTAGTAGCTACATCAGCGAGTTCATTCCCGGATATACCCACATGACTGGGTACCCAGCAGAATGTTAAAGAGAGACCCTTTTTAACTACCTTACCAGCAAGGCACTGTGCCCTCTGCACAATGAGGTTTTTGGACATCACACCATCATCATGTTGCCTATAGCTTGAAAAGAGCTCAGAGAATCTGTGTAAATGACTGACGACTTGGTGTGACTTTCTAAGATGTAGTTCAGTGCGAGGATTATTCCGTATACCTCGGCATTAAAAACTGAGAGCATGTGAGGTAGACGATATGACTGTGTGAGTCCATCGGTTACCATTGCGCATGAGACTGAGGTGCGTGTTTTGGAACAGTCAGTGGAAAAAGCTCTGTGTTGCCCAAGACTTTCTTTAAGGGACTCAAACTCCTGCTGGAGCACAACAGGTGGTGTGTTCTGTTTCTTAAACATAGTCAGGGAGCTATTGAAACATGGAGGTGATTGCCACGGCGTGACCCGAGGACTAGCTTCTACTATGGTGAAATCATTATGTGGGAAACTGTAATCCTCACATCCCTGAAGAACACGCATGCTAAATGGGGGAACAATGCTGGGCTTATTAAGAAACAGCTGCTTGAAGCGCGTGCCTCCAACGCAGGTAATAACTGGGTTATTGGGATAACCTCTTACCCTCAAAGGGTACGAAACAGATAAGTAAAATCTTCGTCTTTCGAGTGACCATTCGTTGCTCTCAACATAGAGGCTTTCCACTGGCGACGTGCGGAAAGCGCCAGTTATCAAACGCAGTCCCTGATGATGTACTGGGTCTAAAATCTTCGGGACAGATTTCCGCACAGACCCAAAAACAACACATCCATAGTCCATTCTAGACAGCACTGTGGACACATAGACCCTGTGCAGGGTGTCACGATCTGCTCCCCAAGATTTGTGGGACAGCACCTTCAATAGGTTAAGTGACTTAATGCATTTTGTTTTAAGGCTCTTGATGTGGGGTAAGAAAGTGAACTTGCTATCGAAGATGACCCCAAGAAATTTGTGTTCACCCCTAAGAGCAAGGTCCTCTCTGTTCAGCTTAACAGTAGGTGAAGGAAACAGCCCTCTGACCCTCGAGAAGTGAACACATACGGTTTTGTCATGCGAGAACTTGAACCCATTCTCGAGGGACCATTTGGTAAGTTTATTTAAAGCTAGCTGCACCTGTCGCTCACATGTTACTAGATTCGTGGAAGAGAAGGAAATCTGAATGTCATCCACGTACAATGAATAAGACATGGAAGGTGGGATTATGCTAGCTACTGAATTGATTTTCACGAGAAACAGAGTGACGCTAAGGACAGATCCCTGCGGCACCCCGTTTTCTTGGGTGAAAGGACGGGATAATATCATTCCAAGCCGTACTCGGAACGTCCTGCTTTGAAGGAAGTTTGTTATACACCTAAGAAGGCGCCCCCTGATTCCGAAGGAGTATAGATCTTGTAGAATGCCATACCGCCAAGCGGTGTCATATGCCCTTTCAAGATCAAAAAATACTGACAGGCAGTGTTGTCTTCGGACGAACGCTTCACGAATCATTGTTTCCACTCGAACGAGGTGGTCTGTTGTGGAACGTCCAACGCGAAAACCACACTGTAGTTCAGAAAGGCATTTATTTTCCTCTAGGAAATGGACGAGTCGAGCATTGACTATACGCTCAAACGTTTTGCCAATGCACCACGTGAGAGCGATTGGTCGATAACTGGCCGGGCTTGAAGGTTCCTTTCCGGGTTTTAACAGAGGAATTACAGTTGAAATTTTCCAGGCTGAGGGTAATGCACACTGTGCCCAAACTTGGTTAAAAAATTTGAGTAAAACCTCTTGAGATGCATCAGACAGATGACACAGATGACTCAACATAGAATACATCACCCTGTCTGGGCCTGGTGAAGTCGCTTTTGTACACTTTAAGGAACGATGAAGCTCTATTTTCGTGAAAGGTTGATTATACATAAGACTGTCTCCAGAATGCATTGGAATTTTCCTCTTCTCTGCACTACTCTTTAATTTAAGGAACTCACTGGTGTAGTTGCAGGAAGAGTAAACGCTTTCAAAATGCTCGCCGAGAACGTTGGCTTGTTCCTGTAGGCTTGTTCCTGTAGACTTTCACATGGCTGACCATTCACTACTAAAAGAGGGGTAGCGCGGCTCATGTGTACACCTCTGATCTTATGAAGGCTATCCCAAATAAGTTTAGAAGGAGAATTGGAAGACTGGGATGATACGAAGCTCTGCCAAGAGGATCGCGAAGAGGACCGCTTGGCTTGCTTGCGCGTCCACCTTGCTTTGGCTCTCGCCTTTTTAAAGAGAACAAGGTTTTCACTGGTGGGGTATCTTCGAAATCTACCCCACGCACGATTTTGAGATTTTCGTGTTTCTTCACACTCCTTGTTCCACCAGGGTTTTGGTCGCTTAGGCAAGCGACCAGAAGTTTCAGGAATGCATTGTGTAGCTGCGTTAAGGATGACATTAGTTATGACATCGTTTGCTTCGTCAGTTGTCATCCTGTCAACAGGGATTAAAGACAGGTCGCATTTCTCAGAAAAAGTCTTCCAGTCGGCTTGTTCCAGTTTCCATCTAGGGGAACACGTCAAGATACCTACTTGAGGCAGATACTTCAATACCACTGGAAAATGATCACTTCCCATTGGATTTTCTTTTACTGACCACTCTAAAACTCCAAAAAGAGATGAACTACATAAAGATAGATCAAATGCCGATAAAGATTGTGTAGCGGAATGTACGTACGTAGGTGATCCTGTATTCAAAAGACAGATGGAAGATGATAGCAAGACCTTTTCTATCATCTTTCCCCGACAGTCGGTCCTTGTACTACCCCAGAATGGGTTGTGCGCGTTAAAATCGCCTAAAAGAATGAACGGATTTTGAAGTTGGCTGCATAGATCTTCTATGTCGTTTTGCGTGATGGATACTGTTGGCGGCAGATAAACGGAGCAGACAGTGATTACTCTGTCCAGGCACACCTGCACTGCTACAGCCTCCAACTGTGTGTTGAGGTTAACTGCCTTGGCTGGAATAGACGCTCGTGTGACAATCGCCACACCTCCAGATGAACGATTCGTGTCATTTCGATCCTTTCGGAATATGTTGTGTCTACGTAAAGGAGTTGGAGAGGTAGTATACAAATAAGTTTCCTGTAGACAAAAGCATGCTGCATTATAGGTATCGAAAAGATCATTTACGTCATCTAAGTTTGAAAACAAACCTCGGAAATTCCACTGGAGGAAGTGGTTCATAGTCGCGCTTATTCCAAGAAGAAAGAAAACTAAGCGCAGCTCTTGGTTATGCCGACTAAGTAACACTTGTTTCATTTAGGGGGTTGGACCCTTCGCGGGGGTGGCTTCTGTGGTTCACCTGTCTTTACTCCTCTTCATCTGCCTTTTTCTCGTTTTTTTCTTGGATGCATTTCAGGGAGGCTTGATGATGACTTTTGCGACATTCTGTCGTCATCATCAACCTCCATGCTTTGAGTGCTTTTTTGGGTGGGGGTTGTCACGCCTCCGTCCCAAATCGACTGCAGACCATCGGCTTTAGAAAGAGCCGTGGCTGCTTCTTTTTGGCCAGTTGGACGGCTGACCTCCGTCGCAGCTGGGGACACCTGTGTGTCCCCAGCTTCCTGTAGGGGAGTGTGGGGTGGAGACTCAATAATCTGCGAGCAGTTTTGAGTCTCCACGGATTTCCTCTGTGGTGCCACTCCTCTGCGCACCACTTCGGAGAAACTGCCTTTCTTTTGAAATTCGTGTTGCGTTCTAGCCGCTTTATAGGAAATATTCTGCTCTGTTTTGATTCTGATTACTTCTTTTTCATCTTTCCAGCGCGGGCATGATCTTGAGTATACTGGATGGTTACCTTGGCAGTTAGCACAACGGTATTCATTGCTGCAAGACTCTCCTGTGTGGTATTTGCCAGCGCACTTTGGGCATGTCAGATGTCCGCGACATGCCAGTGAGCTGTGCCCAAAACGCTGGCATTTGAAACAACGCCTCGGATTTTGCACGTAGGGTCTAACATTACAACTCAGGTAACCTGCCTTTATGTTAGTGGGTATCGTGTGCAGTTTGAAGGACAGAATAATGTGTTTAGTGGCAATTTCCATGCCGTCCCTTCTGATCATGATTCGTTTTGCGCATTTTACGCCTTGCTCACTCAAACCCTCTTGAATCTCAGCCTCTGTAGATTCGATCAGCTCGTCCTCCGAGATCACGCCCTTCGTCATGTTCAATGTACGATGTGTGGTAACAGTTACAGCAACATCCCCAATGTTTTTCAATGTTTGCAATGCAGTGCTTTGTCGTTGGTTCTGAACTTCAACTTCTTCATCTTCAACTTCTGATGTCCCCAGTGTTCAGTTTTTTTTTTGCCTTATATGATTTTTCCTATGACTTTTTCCAGCTCCTTTGCCACGGCAAAAGGGGAGATTTTTGTCAGTGATTTTCCGCCTTCATTTGACTGAATGACAAGAAACTTGGGGAACCAGGGACCTGGGGTATGGTCAAGAAAATTCTGCGTAAGCCTTTCGGTGCGGCTCCTTTTCAGGTGCCGATCAGTTTTTTTGGAGTTTTCGTTATCGATATATTTTGGTTTTGCATTCAGTGCAGTAGGTGTGTCGGCCACCACCGACCCCAACCAAGGGAATGTGCTCTGCACACTAACACATCCTTCTGCACTATACCCAAGTGCAGCATCAACGGAGACTGAAAGAACTGCCCAAGGTTGACCCTTGCCGCCAAAGAAGGTGAGTAAGGAAAATACAGGAAGGAAGAGGAGATGAAGGGAGAAAGTAAGGAAAATAGGAGATGGCGACTAGCTGAATAGTCCTGGCCGGGCCTTCCAGGACCACCCGTCTATGGGAAGCAGGGGCCAAAGCAGTGTGTTGTTTTCCCGGAGGGGCCCCTAAGGGTCCAAACCAACCTCCAAGTCCACTCAACTGCCAGGATCCCCCTTTCCCCAGACACGGGAAAGCCACGCACAGCTATACGTGGGGCTCTCCCTCCTGCGGCGACCCAACCGTGAATGCAGGAGGGGGCTACTGCGGCTGCTGCCGTGCGATGGGGGCGCCAATTTCCCGACACCGGGACGGCTGATGCTTGTGCATGATTTGGCACGGGTGGCATATAGCAGGGGCGCATTCAAGCTGCAAACATACAAGCAAAGTATATATGCAAATTCTTTCACAGCACTAGAACTGAAATGGAGATTGCCGTGCATAAGCGTCACGTGCAAACTTTTCCAAGGGAAGGGCCACAAAGCTGAAATACATTGGCAGTGGGGGAGTGTGCAGTTGGTCCCGAAGCCACCTTTCGTGAGCAGCAGGCTGGGAAGAAGAACAACTGTCACTCCTAGAAAAAAATAGAGCTTGACTCTTGCATGCAAAGTTTTGACCAGCTGAAGACAATTCTGTAAAGTGGGCTTCCTACAATGCTTAAGGCCTGCGTGCGTACGGTGAAGCCCACTTCACCAACAGACCAGAATTGTGCAGTTCCATGAAATTCCATGTCAAGCGGCTGATTCTGTGCAGCACACCGAATTCTGCGAGTTTTCACGAGCTCAACATCACACAGAAGGGCTTCTTCTGAAAATAAATATCGGACGATTCCAGTTTCACTGGCACTGCATGTGGCTTTGTTTCCCTGAAGTTTTCTTGGTTCGAACAACGTTTATTTGGAATTTCGTTAAAGTCCTCATGAATTTCCAATGAGCTTTTACTGTAGAGGTGTAGTCCACCCTGAATGTGAACAAGAGCATTTTGCATGCAAAATCTATCAAAAATGGCAACATTTTTGTGCTTCACGCTTGTGCTGTCCCGAGCGACCGACCAAAAATATGCCCCCCGTTATCCCCTGTTAAGCTGAACTCTCTTAAGACAAATTTCTGCGTATGACGAACAAGGTGTAGGCACTTGGTTGGTTTTCCGTACCTTCTAGCACCTCTGTTTAGACAAACTTCTGATAAGAGGAACAGATCTCTGTGGTCCCTTCGTGTTCGTCTTGAAGATATTTCACTGTATGTGCATTTATATGCAACATAAAATCGTCGTTATCGGCCTCAAACAAAGCCCAAAGGTTTTTCTCTATGCCCAGATGCTGCACCATATCGAGGACAGAAACATGCATTTGCATGAAAATCTACACGCCAGTGATCATGAACGAAAAACGCAGACAGACTGCCTCTGTCTTTTTGTTCTTAGCCATGTCCACCCGAAGACATGCCGCAATACACACCCAAGCAGCACAATGTACTGAAAGTCGAGTGCAAAAGGGGTGGACGGTATGTGTATTATCAATGTTCTTTAGTTTCAGGAGTCTGTTCAAGGCCTTCCGCCTACCCGTCCACCCCTATTGCACTCGACTTTCAGTACATTTTGCTGCTTGGGCAGGACCCAAATCCGTGGCCACAGATTGGCACGATCACCATCGCAAACGCCTTGTCAAAGCCTGATGAGTGCAATCATCAGTGCACTTACGGAAGCACTAGTAAGGCGTTTGTGGTCATGATCGTGCTATCCTATGCTTGTGGACCACCATTTTACGACATCCAAACAAGATGACCTTGCTTCTGTCTATAATGATCAGTAACACTGACAATTGGTTTAGGTCTAAAATTGCAATAGAGTGCCCAGTAGAATCAGAATAGAATTTTGGAACGAGCCTTTCCCAAAAGTGACTGTTTTCTCCTTCGTAGTGTGTGCAGATGCTTGTGCGCGAAAGTATAGGAACCTGTTTGGCACATACAAGTCCATATCGGACTAGGAATCCAGAACAGGCCAAGGACACAAGAAGTGGCAATACTACGATTTTTTCTCCGTGCTGAATCTTCTGCAGCTGTTACGACTGGGCCTGAGGAAATGTCAGTGGATGGCGCCAGTCACTGTAAGAACAAATTTTTAAGCACATCTCTGTTTGAAACTGTCACAGCTTCATTTGATTTATTAGCAGCAGATGTAGCAGAGGATGGCACACCCAGAGGCAACGATTCTACACTGTCAAGCATTGAAAATACACCACAAGGAGTAGCAAGAAGGCGCCGACGCCCAGTTCACCACCAATCAGAAGAACTACTGCACGAATTTAAGATGTATAGGAGAGATGTGGTGCAGCCCTTGCAGGAAAGAAATGCAATTTTGCGTGATATTTTAAACTCTCTGCGTTCCAACTCATGATGCTAAGATTGCGACACGAAATAAAAACACTTTAGTCAAGAGTTTGTGTGCATACTGTTCAAGTTAGCATCTCAAATCAGATGTATTGTACTGCTTCAAGCAGTACATTCCTGTCCACTGTAGAAAAAGGCATTGTACTCAACAGTTTGCTGCAATCCAATCTCGCTTGTGGCAGGCGCTGGACTGTCCTGTCTCGTTGGTGGCTGGGAGACCATCCTCATCATCACTTGAGTCTTGGTCCTCTTGGTTTTGGTCATCTTCACTAGCCCCATCGGTCCTGATGATATGGTTGTGCAGCACACATGCTGCAAGGATCACCTGATAGGGAAGAATGCTTTAATGGAATGTGCACATGGTAGTTATAAAGTGTAGCTATGCAGCTAAAACATACCTCGTTTATTAGGAAAAGATTGTCCATTTCCAGGTACTTTAACCTCCGAAATTTGCCTTTTAAGAGGCCGAATGCTCGCTCAATGCAGCTCCGGGTAGCGCTGTGCACCGTGTTGTAGCGACGCTGGACAGCAGTGAGGTGGCCATTGTCACGGTATGAAGGGAGCAGCCAGGGCTGCAGAGGATACGCTGAGTCACCAAACACATGAAACTCCGGTGAGCAACTCGACTGCAGTTTTTCCATGGCAGCGCCTTTCCTCCACACTCGTGCATCATGGTAGCTCCATGGGTGCCCCCCACACACATCAATGAAGGCTAGAGTGTGGTCGCAGGTACCTGTAGAAGAAAAGAAGCCAACTTCTGGATATATTGTTGCCGTGTGCAGACGAAGGGGGGTCAGGAAAATTTTACACCGTTAGTGTTAGTCTATTCTGCAGATATTGTGCATATATTGTACAACTGGAGCAATTTTGAGACGTACCTTGCAGGACTATGGATGTGAATTTCTTCCTGTTGTAATAGGCCTCTTTATTTTCCCTTGGTTCTCTGATGGGGATGTGGCAGCCATCCACACAACCGATGACACCTGGGAAGCCATACTTTTCCGCGTAGTATGCAGAAGTATCTACAACGCATATTTACATGGTTGTGTGTGTCTGTCATTGCAGTGAAACCAAAGTTCGCACCACCAGACATACTCGTATACGGAGATAAGGCGAAGTGCATCAAGCAGCATATAAAAGAGGTCCCCACTGATTTCACACGAGCGTTATTAATTGTGGCAATCTAAAACAAATCCTGGAACTGCCTTTCATATCTGCATACGTCGGCCACAAAACGAGATGTTGTGCCAGTTCGACGAGTTTCCGTATGTACTTGGCATACAGGTGGTGCGCAAGGCCCCTACTGAGTCCGAACCTGTCCGAGACTGTTCGGAAAGGCTCTTTCCCGGCAAGGGTCCACACCGTCAGCAGAAGGCACACCTTCGGTTCGACAGAGTATGTCGTTTGCCCAATGGCTGTAACCCGTTGTAAGAGCTCCTGAAGCAAGTGACACGTTTGTCAGTGGCTACCTGACGCTAACATGCAGCCTATACGGGTCGTGGATACATGAACTAACCTCAAACGATGTTGGTGACATTCTAAAATCGGTCTGGAAGTGGTAGGGGTTGAACCGAGATACGCTTTCGGCGAGACTAACCTGAAGGCGGCTCTCGTGCATGACCTCAGATTCTTTGTCTATTTGCCTTTTTGTAGTAAGGACGGTAAGCGCGCCAGTTATGCACAGCTCTTCATCTGTCTCGGAGGCTTCGGAAATAAGAACATCCAGTAATCGACTGCGCGGTACCATCGAGGATCTCGTCGTCTGCTCGTTGGCCGCCATTTTCAGCAAAACCAGCGACCCTTGTCTACTAAACCAGCGCCTGCTGCCGCTAGCGCTGCCCCCTACCGGTGCTGTCGGCGCTTTTTTAGTAGACGCAGCCTAAATATATGATAATATCGATGTGCATTTCGCTTTCCCTTCTTCATACGTGCACACTTTATGCCTTCAACCCAGTGTCTTCATTACTGTATGCCGCCTGTGTATAATGGTGTAATTCCCTGTATATAACGCTGATACAAAACGCTGAAAGCTGCTTTCAGCGTTTGGTTTCAACGTTACACACAGTACATGATAAAGCTTCCACGGCAAATTATACATCAGTTTTTGTGTTGCCACCATTCGTTAAAAGGCTAGAAAGATAGTGAGTGTGTTATTTCTACGAACCAGATAAATTCCGGTGCTCTAGAAAATAGTGCAGTATGGCTTTCCAGCTCCAATATTGCGTGCCCTTACTTTACATGTAGTACTTTTCCCTACTTTGATGCAGTGCTTCTAGTGCATCAGTACTGGCCACAACGAGCAAGACATCCCGGAGAGTGGTACTCTGGCCTACATGCAATACAGTGCATGGTTCTGTTAAAAACATGGCACTCGTTGAAAAAGCCAGACACCAGCGGGCTTTTTTGACGACTGCATTTCTGTTGGCGATTTCTGAGCACTTTACGGGAGCCAGGACGTTTCTTTCATGCTTGGTCTAGCTTTCCACTGACTTTAATAGGCTGGCAACTTTTTGTATTTCTTTGCAGTAACCCTGGTTCTTGTGGAATTGCCTGTTTACTGTACTCTCCATAATGCCATCAAATGTGGAGCTAGAAAAAGAGATCAAAGCTACGAGGGCTAAGCTGTTGTCGGCCATTCATAAATCTTGTACCAAATTTAAAGCAGCAAACTCTCAAGAGTTGGGGCAAGTGAAAGAAATAACCAAGAGTATTTGATTTATGAACGAAAAGTTCAATGAACCCCAAGAGCGGGTGGAAGTTGCACTGAAGAGTGTCAGTTTATGGAAAGCACAAACTGAGCTATCGCAAAGAGTCTGTGATATTGTGCAGTACTTGAGTCTGTGGCTCGCCCAAGAGACTTGTGTCCGTTAATGCAGAGTCCCGAGTTGTTTTGTACTGGATTCTCCCTGGCTTCCTGAAGACTGCTGCGAAGTAGTTGTTGGGGGTTCTTTGGACAGATGTGGCCACTGTCGCTCGGGGTTGATGCTGTCCCGATTCTGCTTTAAGGACTCTAGAGGTACCTTTACGAGTTTTGACGAATTCCATGTTCGTCTATCTTCTAGAAGGAAGGTAGCTGCACCCTTTTGCTTTACAATCTTCAGTGGATCTGTGAAGGATGGTGCAGCCTTGCCGTCCTTCATTGGTTTCCGCACCCTGACGTAGGCCCTGAAAGTTAGGCGATCTTGCACTTTTTCTTGCATCGAAATACTGCTTGACACGCATGTGCTTGTCAGTTGTCTTCTGTCGCAGTGCGGCCATTTCTGCTTCTGGTTCTGAAAAGAATGTCTTTGTCGGAAGTCCGACGATGTCGAGCCTTGTTCTCGGTTTACGACCATGTAGTAGCACAGCCAGAGCGATGCCCGTCGTTGCTTGGGGAGTACACCTATAGACACCAAGGTAATCTCTCACTGCAGTTTTGATTGGTCGCTTCTCAAGCACAGACAACTGCACAAAGTCTTTTAACACACGGTTAAATCTTTCTATCAGTCTGTTAGACTGTGGGTAATATACCCAAGGCACAGAATGCTTAATACCCCGTTCACACAAGAAGTCCTCAAACACTTTAGACTTAAATTGTGGACCATTGTCCGTTACAACCTCTTCATGATACCCCTCTCTACTGAACAATGAAAGTAAAAATTCGATAACAGACTGCGATGTGACACTGCCAGCGAAACATACCTCTGGCCATTTTGAATGGTAATCAATTACAGTAATAGCAAACCTACAACTAATTTGCGCTTTCTCAAATGGCCCTACAATGTCCATTGCTAACTTCTGCCACGGTTGATCAGGAAACTGAACTGGTTGTAATGGTGCACATTCGTCTTGGCAGATCTATCTGCCGCTTGACACACTTTGCAGCTTCGTATAGCGTGTTCAACTTGGTTGTCAATTTTTGGTCACCAGAAAAGATCCCTCAAGCGTTGCTTGAGGCCTCACTATTCAGGGACGCGCCTCATGTGCGAAGTTAACCAGTACAGATGTTAACGCTGTTGGCACAACAATTTTCTCCTCTCTGAACAGCAAATCCTCTACAACAGAGAGTTGTTCCTTTACGTGAAAGAGGGGTAACAGGTCGGACGAAAGTGTTTTCCTTGCGGGCCAGCCTTGCGAAACATACTTGATTGCGCTTTGTAATACTTCATCTTTGGCCACTTGATCCTGAAGTTGTTCCTTAGTTATACACAATGAGACAAGAGCTATAATCTATTCTTCCATTTCTTCCACTGATCCAGCTGCCAGTGGCAACCTCGATAGGGCATCTGCGACTGCGTTATCGCTTCCACGATGATATTCAATGTTAAAATTATAATAAAGGAGTCGCGCTGCCCACCTTGATATCCTGAGTGGTCTTCTGCCTGATCCTTTTGAAGAAAGCAACGTCACCACGGTCATTTCGTCATTTGATCGAATTGTAAAGGGGCTCGTTATTTTATTCCCCCATTCCACCAAGCACTGGGGTAGAGTATCGCCTGTTGCGATGAAACTCCCCACTCTCCAAGGCCGAAAATAAAGTTGTTGTTGTTGTCGTCATTTGTAACTTCCTTTACTTTTGCAGATGATCTGCACATCACTTGATAATGCCCAAGTTTGTTGCATTTCCGACATCGTTTCTTTCTAGCAGGACACTCTGTAGCATTAGCGCGATGCCGCTTCGAGCCACAGCGGTAGCATACCATCTGCTTTGTCCGCTTATGAGAAGTGTTCTGCACACAATTTACAACATCGCTAAACTCTTGCAGCTCCCGTTGTGTCTGCTCAATATGCTTCCCAATTTCTATTGCTCATGCGAGCGTTAGGGCAGTCCCCTCGTACAAGAGACGCTCTCGAATTTGCCGTGACGCAGTTGCTTCCACTAACTGATCTCGGATAGCATCATCCGCATTTGTTTCGCAGTTGCCCGTCAATGAAAGGTCACGTAAGCTAGTACCGATGTCTTCAAAGGACTCACCAGACAGTTGTCGTCTTCCTCGAAAACGATGCCTTTCAAGTAGCACATTCCTGGTTACCTTGTAGTGTAAATCCAGTGCAAGCATAGCTTCTTCGAAGACATCTCCTGAGCTTTGCGGGAGTTCAGTGCTCGTCGACGGTTCCGTGTTGAGCCCCATCCTGGAGTCCGTTGGAATACTGTAGAACACTCTTTGACCTTCCAGTCCAAGTGCATTGAGCAGGATCGCCTTGCGTCGTTTCGCTGTTAAGTCATCACCTCCCATCGCTTCCAAGTAGTTCAGGAACCCAAGTTTCCACTGATGCCAAGGCACGTCAAGCTGGCCCGGTGTAGGTAAGAACGGTGGAGGTGAAGCGATGGCGTAGCAACTCATTGCAAAAAACCTGTGAGCCACGTCAAATAGGATGTAACGACGCCTACCAAGCCTACCCGCTCACGGAGAACGTTCCGCTCGTCGCCATGTTGTGAAGAAGAAGAGGCAGACTCTAGGGCTGCCACGGTGAATGCGTTTATTGGCTGGTGTGTCAACTTTTATACCAATACACATGGAAGTTGGCCCAGGACGCACATTTCCCCAGGGCGTCAGTCGTGACGTTGCCCACATACGTGAGGCCGACAACGGCAAGCCCTTTCAACATCACCACCACCACCACACATGGTTGCCCGATACCAAGAGTAAATAATACATTTTATGACATGACAACCATGTTCGGCGTGATTCGGCCACTCAACATCCCAATTTTTTCGGCAAACCAGCAGCGAACCACCCTCTAGCAGGCAAGGCGCACGGGGCCACTGTTCCACCGGGGACCCGCAGGGAGACCACAGTAAGCTGAGTTTCCGGCCTCCACCTGCTTCACGATGGTCCTCCCCGGCACTTCTCTGGCGACAAACAGCATCCACGCTTACGTACCGGTCGCGGTACTGTCGCCCACTCAGCAATGCACTCACCCAGCAACAAGCAACGCAGCAACGATTACTCAACGCAACACAACGCACTCAGCGCTCAACACGATCAGCAGCCACTCAAGCATACAGGCAGTCAACCACTCAGCATTCACATCTCATCACTGCAATCCGCCCGGATCGCAGCGCTCTTGTTCCCGCCATCCCGCCGCTGCTGCATCAACTGCCACAGTCACAAGCCTTGTGTCTAGTCGTCCATCATCAACGAGTCGTCCTTTTTCTCTTCTTCGTGGTATCCACGCGACCTCAACCGCATACACCGCTCCTCGTCTGAGGGCGGAGAGTGATGTGGCGGCCCGCGGACGACGACGCGCCTCTGCTGCCGCGCGCTACTGCGCCTGGCAGCCAGTTCTACCGGCACCGTCCTAGCGTGAGGGCATGCACATCTGCCCACTGGGGCATTCCATCATCGCCGGTCAGGACGCATGTAGAGGAAGACCATCGTCCTCTACAGACCCGTTGGTACTTTTCTGTGCACGTACTTCTTAGTCTCTATTACCCATTCTTTCATTCTCGTTTAACATAGTGCACTAGTGTGGGGGGCTTATATACAAATCTCATTTGTTTATCGCCAATTACTCAGAACTACAACACAGTATTTACGGGATTCACCTAACTCTCCATAAATTGTTTTATGTGTGCATTGTTTCTTTTCATGTGTGTTAACATGTCATAATGTCAAATGTTATTGGTCACCTATACACATATGTTTCTAATAAATCAGAGGAGCGTTTAACTGTGTCCTATCACTCTGGCTCCTGTGCACGTAATTTAAAGGTGGTTATGTGATGTGCTGTTTGATCAGTAAATGTTGATTGACTGCCATATTTCAGTTGGTCATGCTCTTAGAGGCATGCGTTCTACTTGTCGGTTTGCTTCAGCCTCAGAATGGTAACTTTCCATCATCACTTTGTGTTTAGAAGTGCCGTAAAAAATATGGGAGTCATTGACGAGCTTCTTTAAATGACTCTTCCAAGCAATCCAGGCAACCCAGGTGGGGAAAGCCATCTCGCATTCCTGATTGTATGTATGTATGTAGTTTGAGGTTTTTTGGCGCAAAGGGCATTCCTGATTACTTTGAACTTTGAAGCAAAAAAGAAATTGTTGTCCAGCAAATATTTGTTCATGGTTTGTCAAATATTTATTCAAGGTTTGATTAAGACAAATTTATAGAAGTAGCGAGTTTTAGCATATCGGAAGGTAGTCACAATAGCAGTTCGGAAAACATAGTAAGCCCCCACCTTCCAACACCCCTGAATAAAGTATAGTATGACACAGGAGAATCACTAAACGGTAGGTATGCATTCAATAGTGACATTAATCTGTGTTTTTGAGAAGGGGGAAGACTGGATCTTAGAACTAAAGACAAATATGAAATTTCTCCATTGCGAGAAGAAAGGTAGGCTAAACAGTACCAGACGGAAAGAAATGTTACTGAAATATAAACAAAGCAACGTGATCTTTGCACAGATTCCAACAAATAATTACTGAAAGTTGCCATGATGAGGTCATTATGGCTACCCCAAATAATAAGAATAATTTGGGGCTTTACGTCGCGAGACAAGTGCGATCATGAGCGAGCCACAGTGGTCAGGTATGTGGATTGAATTTGCCTACCCGAAGGTTCTTTAACGTGCACTGAAATTTCGATACGTGGACTACCACATTTAACGTACTATCCCAAATCGTGACTGTCATATGTCTAACGCTCAATACTATGCGTTTTTGCTAAGGTACAACAGGTAAGTCTAATGAGAGGTTGATGTTTTTCATTCCAAATTTCAAGACACAGGACAGACGTCACCTATGAACTGTGCATTCCTGGGGCATATATTATTATATAATTAAATCAAATTATTTACAATTTCTATGTCTATACTTGAATTTTTCCTTATGCTACATCTAGGGGTGCGTTCTGCAACCACGTCCTCGAATTTTCGGAAATGTGGAAAATGCCTCTGTGCACTTGTTCAGAGACAACACAGATTATAGGCTTTCACACAATATATGTTGTCTATCAGAAGGTGGGAGAAATGCAAAACGAAGCACACGTATATACAGGTCACGTGCTTGTATGCTGTTTGATGTTGCTCCCAATTGAAAAGTTATTACATGGCTGTATGCAAGATGGGCATTCTGAGATGCACAGTGAGCTTTTTTTTTCTTTTTGCACTGGCACATAACAGCTTTGAGGAAGAATGCGGATGCAGTTCCTCTATGCTGCCTGCAAGGCACTGCGTTATTTCTCTTCATGTTTATGTGTCATGTTATTATTTATATATACTGTGAGCCATAAGTGTCCCAGGCAGGAGGGCTTTCGCTTTGCACTCACGGCCACATATTTCCTTGCTTTCTCTCCGGTTCCTTCGTGGCATTTTTTGCCATAAAATATGATATTCAATCAATGAGATAATTTTATTCAGGAAGTAAGAACCGCTGCCATTGCAATGAAGCTAAACCATTGTGCGCCCACAGGGAGTAAGATGCAAAGCGTTCGGTGTAGACCTCTGCCAGAGAAACGTCATGATGACATTGGTAGACTGACTGAACCCAAAACAAATCGGAAGGAGGGCTGGGTTCCATGAACGGGCACTTGTTCGCTGCCTCCCAATGAAAGAAATGTTGGACCGAAGGTCGCGTCCCTTTCAGGGACCATCGTAATCCCTTCAAGACCGTGGCTTTCGGGTGCGACCTTGTTCACCTCGAGCTTCGAGCGTAGTTCAGCTCTACCAAATTCGTGGCGCTGCCGAACACTATGGGAAGAACAGGGAGAGGTATATTGTTGGACATAAACGAAAACGACTTAAGCGTGTTGTACTCCTCCGCAGGCAACTCAAGGCTCAACTGCTCACGCGCGCTGAACCTGCCTAATGCTATTCTCTGACGGAAGTTACTTGGAAGTAACTCGTTCTATTTTTTTAAGTAACTCAATAACTGCGAGTTACATTTCAGGCTGAAGAACTTCGTTATTAACTTAGTTACATTTTTCACACCGTAACTTAACTCATAACGATTCTTTCTGACGGGTAACCTCTCAATCTGTGTTTGAGATTAATCAAAGGTACAAATGCAACACAGAGAACAGTATTCTTTTTGATACAGATAAACATAAATTTGGGACAAAATACTAAAAGCACCCTGCTTTCTTTTTAAGCAGTGGGATTGGCCATTCAAAATTTATTCCCGTGGATAGTACAGCGAGCAAAGAGGTGTTACCTGGTCATTTTATGCTTTCAGCGCTTTTTTGCTTTTTTATGCAACCTTCAATTCGGGGCACAAATCCCGGGAAGAATCTGGTTCAACCATAAAACTTCAGGCTCTAAAAATGAGACATGGTGAACTAAACAACGATATCATCTATGTGATGTTACACGACGTTGGTCCCGTTTCACAAACTATTTCACAAACTTTTTCACAAACTTTTCACAAACTTCTTCACCAACTTCACAACTTTTCACAAACTTTTTCACAAACTTTTCACAAACTTTTCACAAACTTTTTCACCACGAATACAACCAATGTTGATTCCACAGCCTCCTATTCATCATCCTCTGCTCCTATATGTGCTACCTCATTGCGCTGATGACGCCAAAGGCTTGCCGACGATCTCCATCGTCGGCTGAGCTGAAGGAAATAGCAAGCAGGAGACAACATGGGTGGTTTGAAACAATGGATTCCTGTGCTGCTTAAGTCTTCGGGATAACTAAGAACAGTGCAAAATTTTGATTACTTTGAAGGTGCCTCTGGATCAGTGTCTTAAAGGGACTATGAAACGATTTTTTTCTTGGTTTCGTTCGAAAGAAGACATTTTTCTGAGTCTAGAACCGAAATTTTACCTTCGTCGCGCGAGCGGATTTCTCGGGAGCGAATTTAAACGGAGCGGCGAAGGGAGGACAGCTGGCGCCGCGCCGTAGCGAGCTGCCGAGCGGAGACACAACGGGCAACTTGACGCGACCACGGCCGGCTCAGCAACACGTCATCGTGACGTGATGCCGAGCCGAGGAATCCCGCCAGGAGCATGCGCCGTAGGATCCCGCGTATGCGTTCATCGGGAGTGGAAATCTCCATGACAGCAGCTTTCGCGCGATCGGCAGATTTCGGCAGTGGCAGCAGCCACAGCGCGAGCTCGCGGCATTACTTGCCATTGTGCAACACCGGTGACGTAACGGGGAACCGAAGTGCGGTCCGTACAGTTACACCATCGGCAGGGAAATATGCGCGGGAGAGGAGGAACGCGGAAGAGACATTTCCAGCGCGCGCTCCTCGCAGAGTGGAGCGATTTCGTCCGGAAAAATTTGTGGCATATTAGTTTCTCTGCGGGAAGAACAGTTTCCATCAAAAAAAAAGTATGGGGGTTCGGGAAATTTCATAGTCCCTTTAAGTCTTACATGAAAGAAGGTGTAAGTAATGTGCTCGACCTTTTGATCTTACTTTTCTTATCTTCTACGTCCATGCCAAATCGTAAAGGTACACTTACACTTCTTGTCTGCTGTTGATGTGTATCTGCAATTTACCACATTCTCATGCTCTCTTACATTTCTTATTTGTTTCATCTATTTTGCCAAAGACTATATGAATAGTAATTATGTTCTATGAGCTTCTGTTGGAATATTTTTAAGTACTGATCTTGAAAAGAAAGATGTCTGCAATACACAGCTGCAAAAAAAGTAGTGAGAAACAACAAGTTTGTTTTGTGTAAGTGTAAGTGCTAGGATGCCCTTTACATAGTGTTCGTTCTCTACAGCAACATTTGTAGTACAATTTAATATGTAGCTCAAGTTAACAATCTGAACACTTTTCTTCCTTTCGTATCGAAACTCTAGTATTGATGACTTATGTCGACTGCAACTGGATATCGCTCATGCTGACATCGGCCAGTTCATCTGGCCCTGCTCACTTCTTCCACACGATACGGTAAAAACGTAAAAGGTGAAATATAGTCATGTTCTGATCTTACATGCGGAGAAACACAAAAGACAATGAGTCAGAGTCGTCCTTCCGTTTCTTTAAGTATTAGCGAGAAAATTGTACAAAAACACCTGTACTGTCGAACCCATGTATGGCGCTGTCGGGTGTAATAGGAAGATACTAAAAGAATATATAGATTTAAAAAAAAGAATAGGAAAACACTCGAAACATTGGTTACGCTTACTTCCTTGCATTGCGTGTAATCCTCCGTAACAACGAGAGTAAAACGCACAATTCCTTGCACATCCGCAACTCTCGTGCATTGAGACTCCAGCACGAATGAGTAGTCGAGATGCCTCTTTAGCACTACTAGCCTCATACAGTGACGTTGCGCTTAACAGGTCTGAGCCATATACGCTCCGTCTAGCTTTCTTTTCAATGTGTTTCGGTTCTCAATCTAAGAGGAGAGGCGTGCGGTCGGTGAACATAGCAGCAGTTGTCGAAGAAATTCTCTCTTGAAACTTGTGCTTTGTTTCCTCTGCAGCGATCCAGTGATGCACATCCTTACAAACCGTACGTTAGTTCACTAAAGGGAGTTGTAGTGGCAGCTGTGACAGGGACGTCATATAGTACGACAATGGTGAACACGACTGAAATATTATATTTATTGCCATTCACAAACCACATTTCCGACTTCCAACATAGTGCTCAGACTGCTCGCGACGCCTGGCTCCAACAGCTCCCCATGGAGCCCATAGTTTGAGATAATTCACACAACACTGGGCACACAACCAATGAAATTGCGACGTGGTGGATATTATGCACAACCAGTCGGCCAATCAGGAGCCTCAATGTCTGGCAGGCTTTTCGTCCTGGCTACCATCAACTTCTTCTACTGGATTTCAGGCCTGGCGCCGTTACTCGGTATTCAAAATAACTAAAGCGATTTCTGGGTAAAATAAATATTTATTTGATACAATGCACTGATTCAAAGATCTGATACATGGGCGCAGTCTTGGGTAAGTTACTTCTAAAAAGTAACTGAGTTACAGTTACAGTTGATCTGCCAAAAATAGTAACTAAGTTACAGTTATAGTTACTTACTTGGTCGATTAACGAGTTACAGTTACTGAGAGAAAGTAACTTAGTTACATTACAGTTACTTTTTATAAAATTGACCATGAGAGGGTGATACAATTATTAAAAACATACATTTATTTACATTTACTGAAGTGCAATAAAAGTTGTCTTGCACTAAACCAGAAGCAGTATAAGTTAATACGCGGTTATCCCACACGGAAAAATACGACATGTGCATGCGACCTGGCGCGTCGCGGTGAAAAAGAAGAGCACGGTGACAGTGACACGCACGCGTTCCGTAGCGTGTAGAGAGAGAGACATACACAAGAACAAGGAACTCGCCTTAGGTGCTTTTTCAGATTTCAAGTTGACGTCCTGTTTGCGGAGTACGTCTTATCCCATAGCTTGCACTTTACAGTTAAATTATTCTCGTCCTTCCATGATAAAAACTCAAAGGTTGCTTCATAGAGCGGCCACGGAATCTGGTGGCAGCAACCGGAGAAGGATTAGCCATTGCACAGGTCGTAGCGCACCGGGACGGGAGCACTGGTGAGCTGGCCGGGAAGTTTCTTTGTGCATAATCATTCCCTTGTCCATATCCACAGGAGGCAGGATCCCGTGCTAGGGCAGTGACACTATTACTCACATATGACCTTTGAGGGTCCCTAACTTCAACTAATTTCTGTTCGCAAAGCTGGAATTCCCCGCTTGGTCAAGAGCCTAAGGCACGGGGCACATACCGATTACGGATAAAAGGAACGCTTCGGATAAAAGGAAGGAAGACACTGTTAGGGGGAGGTAGGGGAAGGTAGAGCAAAGAAAAAAAAAGGAACGACATTTATTCGAGTAACTAGTTACATTTTGCAGTTACTTTGACAGAAATAGTAACTAGTTACAGTTAAAAGCTACTTCTCTGGAAATGTAACTAGTTACTGTAAGTAGTTACTCCCAAAAGTAATTAGTTACAGTTACAAGTTAAAAGTAACTTAGTTACTACCCAAGACTGCATGGGCGCACTGTGTGTACAAAGCCCACTGCGTTGCTGACACATTGGGACAAAGTTTGAACATGAAGCAGAAGGAACACACCGTTCAACTCCTAATACCGAGCCAGTCTCAATAGTGCGTACCATTTCAATGCACAATGCACGCCCGCATACCGCGACACGCACCTTACAGGAAATTGGCTGGGAGTTGCTGCCACACTCCCCCTTACAGTCGAGACCTCGTCCTCAGCGATTTCCATCTCTTCGGGCCACTGAAGGCGTTTCTTGAGGCCGCCACTTCAGCTGCGACGACGAGGTCAAGAATGCGGTCCGATCATGGCTGCTACGCGCCGGTAATGATTTCTACGCTGCTGGCATCCAAGCCCTCGTGAAACGCTGGGACAAGTGCGTTAGTGCAGCTGCCTGATTACGTTGAAAAATAAAACTAATTTCTCCCGTGTAAGTGCATTTCACTTTTGCGAAAAATGAAAAGTCCCGGTTTGACTTGAACACCCTTCGTACACTCTGGGGGATTTTCTTGATCTTGCTGGACCTCTATAGTGCAGCGTGTTCAGAAGTGCAGGGTCCAGGAGCACATACAGCCTCAGATCGTCTGTGCCACCAAAAATTTTCATGCATAAGTACCCTGCCAAGCAATAACTGTAATGCTGACATACTTAAATTAGTGATAATTTCGAACTTCGAAGTACAGTCCGATATGCTATATTGCCTCACCCTGTACATGGTCTGCATACTATAAATTTTCTGTTTTAACAACTTGCAGACAAGCCGTATTTGACGAAACATGACACCAGCCCAAACAAACTGCATAGACACCAGCCTTCAAGTACAGCGCTTTTGTAGTGCGTTCGGAGGATCGGTGCCTATTGCTCTTCTTTTTTGTTAGCTTTACACTTCGTGGGGCGCAACCGTGTTCTCCTACCTCTTGTGTCGTTCCGCGCTCAGCGCTTTCTTCCGATACTGTGGATTGAAGATTGACGGCACTTAGGAGGGGTGCATTTGAATGTCACTTCTGCAGTTGTCCACAAAATGCACACTACAGATCCTTGCGGCCTCACCTGGCACCCAACAGACCCGTCATCGCTGTTTTAGAAGGAAATACGACTGAGTTGTGATTATTAAGACGCTGAAAATGTGAAAATATTGTGAAACCACACCACAACATCGCCTTAAATTGTACTGAAGTCTCATGACGCAGATTGAATTTTAACGTTGTCGGATATAAATCTGCTGCTACTTCCTGGCAAACCTGACTTGCCTCTTCGAGAACATGGACAAAAGAACGAACGAAACATATGTGTGCTCTTAAAGGGACGGTCTCGTATCCCCTGCCCCTTTCATAAAGTGTACCATTCGATTGCCCTTTGTTAAAAATGGAATACTGCGAACTTACCCGACAAAACACGCCACAGTTATTAAATAACCGAATTAAATTGATAAAGACTGCAGAGCTAGCCGCTATCTCTGTTTGCAACAATAAGAACGGCCACGTCGCACTGCGGGTAAGTCCGTGATAGGATACAGAAATCGTCTGCTTTTGCTGCGCGCTAGTGCATTGGCGTGAGCAGACGACTTTCAGAAGTTACTGGGCACCGCGGCAACTCTCGTACATTTTCTTTCAGTTCTCAGGTGAAAAACGCTCATTCTAAGTAGTGGCAAGCATGGTGGTCCAGAACAACTATGTTAATCATCAGAGTAAAGTTAAAAGTCGCAGGACAACCCGATCCACAATCACAAATCTGAAGTCGCTGGCCATCGGCGCGCGCGGTCGCATTACAGCTCCGACCAAAAATATATTACGCGCGCTTCCATTACACTCCCCGTTGTACAGTGATCATGCTTCGAAATGAAGTGTCGCCGACGACGTCCATGGAGAAGGAGTGCGTGTTTATTTAAAAACCGCATTAAATACTCGCGGAAAGAAAATACGTGACTTAGCTTCCACCACAGGGGTGGCATCCAATGTATTGCTCCGTAGACGAAAGCGTGCTGGGCGAACGCAATGCATCCTGGACAGGTCCTGGTCGCACGTCACAGCAAACGTCAAGGCACACGTGACCTTAAAGATGGCGGCGCCCGTGATCGGCGGCCAAACCGTTTGTAAACAATGCGGTTGTTGTTTCTGCGCAACGTTGTGGATGTCTTTCGATCACGGTAATTATTTTTATCCGATAATCTCGCAATAAAAGGCGACGTTTGAGTGGATGGCGTCAGAAGGTCACGTAACACGTGATTCCTTCCGTCAGGGTGAGATAACTCACTCACTGAAAGCCCAGTGCAAAGCCAGTGAAGTATAAAATGAAAAAAATAGCCGGAGCTCTTTGGCTGCACGTATAGCATATGTTTGTAACTCAAACGTCGCCATGCCAGTACTGGACAGCTGTTTCGGCCTTGTTGGGCCTCATCAACAGTACGCAGGCAGGCAACGTTTGAGGCAGGCAGGCAACTTGTTGGGCTTTCAGTGAGTGAGTTATCTCACCCTGACGGAAGGAATCACGTGTTACGTGACCTTCTGACGCCATCCACTTAAACGTTGCCTGCCTGCGTACTGTTGATGAGGCCCAACAAGGCCGAAACAGCTGTCCAGTACTGGCATGGCGACGTTTGAGTTACAAACATATGCTATACGTGCAGCCAAAGAGCTCCGGCTATTTTTTTCATTTTATACTTCACTGGCTTTGCACTGGGCTTTCAGTGAGTGAGTTATCTCACCCTGACGGAAGGAATCACGTGTTACGTGACCTTCTGACGCCATCCACTCAAACGTTGCCTGCCTGCGTACTGTTGATGAGGCCCAACAAGGCCGAAACAGCTGTCCAGTACTGGCATGGCGACGTTTGAGTTACAAACATATGCTATACGTGCAGCCAAAGAGCTCCGGCTATTTTTTTCATTTTATACTTCACTGGCTTTGCACTGGGCTTTCAGTGAGTGAGTTATCTCACCCTGACGGAAGGAATCACGTGTTACGTGACCTTCTGACGCCATCCACTCAAACGTTGCCTGCCTGCGTACTGTTGATGAGGCCCAACAAGGCCGAAACAGCTGTCCAGTACTGGCATGGCGACGTTTGAGTTACAAACATATGCTATACGTGCAGCCAAAGAGCTCCGGCTATTTTTTTCATTTTATACTTCACTGGCTTTGCACTGGGCTTTCAGTGAGTGAGTTATCTCACCCTGACGGAAGGAATCACGTGTTACGTGACCTTCTGACGCCATCCACTCAAACGTTGCCTGCCTGCGTACTGTTGATGAGGCCCAACAAGGCCGAAACAGCTGTCCAGTACTGGCATGGCGACGTTTGAGTTACAAACATATGCTATACGTGCAGCCAAAGAGCTCCGGCTATTTTTTTCATTTTATACTTCACTGGCTTTGCACTGGGCTTTCAGTGAGTGAGTTATCTCACCCTGACGGAAGGGATCACGTGTTACGTGACCTTCTGACGCCATCCACTCAAACGTTGCCTGCCTGCGTACTGTTGATGAGGCCCAACAAGGCCGAAACAGCTGTCCAGTACTGGCATGGCGACGTTTGAGTTACAAACATATGCTATACGTGCAGCCAAAGAGCTCCGGCTATTTTTTTCATTTTATACTTCACTGGCTTTGCACTGGGCTTTCAGTGAGTGAGTTATCTCACCCTGACGGAAGGAATCACGTGTTACGTGACCTTCTGACGCCATCCACTCAAACGTTGCCTGCCTGCGTACTGTTGATGAGGCCCAACAAGGCCGAAACAGCTGTCCAGTACTGGCATGGCGACGTTTGAGTTACAAACATATGCTATACGTGCAGCCAAAGAGCTCCGGCTATTTTTTTCATTTTATACTTCACTGGCTTTGCACTGGGCTTTCAGTGAGTGAGTTATCTCACCCTGACGGAAGGAATCACGTGTTACGTGACCTTCTGACGCCATCCACTCAAACGTTGCCTGCCTGCGTACTGTTGATGAGGCCCAACAAGGCAGAAACAGCTGTCCAGTACTGGCATGGCGACGTTTGAGTTACAAACATATGCTATACGTGCAGCCAAAGAGCTCCGGCTATTTTTTTCATTTTATACTTCACTGGCTTTGCACTGGGCTTTCAGTGAGTGAGTTATCTCACCCTGACGGAAGGAATCACGTGTTACGTGACCTTCTGACGCCATCCACTCAAACGTTGCCTGCCTGCGTACTGTTGATGAGGCCCAACAAGGCCGAAACAACTGTCCAGTACTGGCATGGCGACGTTTGAGTTACAAACATATGCTATACGTGCAGCCAAAGAGCTCCGGCTATTTTTTTCATTTTATACTTCACTGGCTTTGCACTGGGCTTTCAGTGAGTGAGTTATCCCACCCTGACGGAAGGAATCACGTGTTACGTGACCTTCTGACGCCATCCACTCAAACGTTGCCTGCCTGCGTACTGTTGATGAGGCCCAACAAGGCCGAAACAGCTGTCCAGTACTGGCATGGCGACGTTTGAGTTACAAACATATGCTATACGTGCAGCCAAAGAGCTCCGGCTATTTTTTTCATTTTATACTTCACTGGCTTTGCACTGGGCTTTCAGTGAGTGAGTTATCTCACCCTGACGGAAGGAATCACGTGTTACGTGACCTTCTGACGCCATCCACTCAAACGTTGCCTGCCTGCGTACTGTTGATGAGGCCCAACAAGGCCGAAACAGCTGTCCAGTACTGGCATGGCGACGTTTGAGTTACAAACATATGCTATACGTGCAGCCAAAGAGCTCCGGCTATTTTTTTCATTTCATACTTCACTGGCTTTGCACTGGGCTTTCAGTGAGTGAGTTATCTCACCCTGACGGAAGGAATCACGTGTTACGTGACCTTCTGACGCCATCCACTCAAACGTTGCCTGCCTGCGTACTGTTGATGAGGCCCAACAAGGCCGAAACAGCTGTCCAGTACTGGCATGGCGACGTTTGAGTTACAAACATATGCTGTACGTGCAGCCAAAGAGCTCCGGCTATTTTTTTCATTTTATACTTCACTGGCTTTGCACTGGGCTTTCAGTGAGTGAGTTATCTCACCCTGACGGAAGGAATCACGTGTTACGTGACCTTCTGACGCCATCCACTCAAACGTTGCCTGCCTGCGTACTGTTGATGAGGCCCAACAAGGCCGAAACAGCTGTCCAGTACTGGCATGGCGACGTTTGAGTTACAAACATATGCTATACGTGCAGCCAAAGAGCTCCGGCTATTTTTTTCATTTTATACTTCACTGGCTTTGCACTGGGCTTTCAGTGAGTGAGTTATCTCACCCTGACGGAAGGAATCACGTGTTACGTGACCTTCTGACGCCATCCACTCAAACGTTGCCTGCCTGCGTACTGTTGATGAGGCCCAACAAGGCCGAAACAGCTGTCCAGTACTGGCATGGCGACGTTTGAGTTAAACATATGCTATACGTGCAGCCAAAGAGCTCCGGCTATTTTTTTCATTTTATACTTCACTGGCTTTGCACTGGGCTTTCAGTGAGTGAGTTATCTCACCCTGACGGAAGGAATCACGTGTTACGTGACCTTCTGACGCCATCCACTCAAACGTTGCCTGCCTGCGTACTGTTGATGAGGCCCAACAAGGCCGAAACAGCTGTCCAGTACTGGCATGGCGACGTTTGAGTTACAAACATACATATATATATATATATATATAAGTGAAAAAAAATAGCATAGGCTCTTTGGCTGCACGTTGAACATATGTTTATAAGTCCCAAATGTCGCCACACCAGCATTGGACAGCTGTTTCGGCCTTATTGGGCCTTCATCAGCAATGCGTAGGTGGGCGACGTTTGAGCGAGTGGCGTCGGAAGGTCACGTGGAACGTGATGTCCTCCCGTCAGGGTGAGAAACTCACCTCTGAAAGCCCAGTGCGAAGCCAGTAAAGTATTAAGTGAAAAAAAAAATAGCATAGGCTCTTTGGCTGCACGTTGAACATATGTTTATAAGTCCCAAATGTCGCCACACCAGCATTGGACAGCTGTTTCGACCTTATTGGGCCTTCATCAGCAATGCGTAGGTGGGCGACGTTTGAGCGAGTGGCGTCGGAAGGTCACGTGGAACGTGATGTCCTCCCGTCAGGGTGAGAAACTCACCTCTGAAAGCCCAGTGCGAAGCCAGTAAAGTATTAAGTGAAAAAAAAATAGCATAGGCTCTTTGGCTGCACGTTGAACATATGTTTATAAGTCCCAAATGTCGCCACACCAGCATTGGACAGCTGTTTCGGCCTTATTGGGCCTTCATCAGCAATGCGTAGGTGGGCGACGTTTGAGCGAGTGGCGTCGGAAGGTCACGTGGAACGTGATGTCCTCCCGTCAGGGTGAGAAACTCACCTCTGAAAGCCCAGTGCGAAGCCAGTAAAGTATTAAGTGAAAAAAAATAGCATAGGCTCTTTGGCTGCACGTTGAACATATGTTTATAAGTCCCAAATGTCGCCACACCAGCATTGGACAGCTGTTTCGGCCTTATTGGGCCTTCATCAGCAATGCGTAGGTGGGCGACGTTTGAGCGAGTGGCGTCGGAAGGTCACGTGGAACGTGATGTCCTCCCGTCAGGGTGAGAAACTCACCTCTGAAAGCCCAGTGCGAAGCCAGTAAAGTATTAAGTGAAAAAAAAAAAATAGCATAGGCTCTTTGGCTGCACGTTGAACATATGTTTATAAGTCCCAAATGTCGCCACACCAGCATTGGACAGCTGTTTCGGCCTTATAATAGAATATTTATTAACACCAATTACTTATTTACAGCATACCCTTAAATACAGCAATTTACATTACTTTCTAAAAAGTGTTGCCTTATCACTACACACAACTAAATCGCTCTTGAGCGTAACTGCACTCTGGATCCATTCTTTACAGCAATGTACCTAGTTCCCCACCTCTTCAGAAATTCATTTTCACCCAGTTCATGTAACTTCGTGTCTAAGTGGTTGTACAAAATCTTTCGAAGGCGTATCAACATAGGATACATTAGTCTATATGGTCTCTTCTGAACCAGTGCAATGCATCGGCTGCGCCATACAACATACAACGCTGTCGCTACAATCAAGCTTTGGAAACGGCATCGTCTTTGTCGACTAACCATCGGCCGGAACCCAAACGTTCTGCGTACTAAAGTAAAAAAGGTTTTCACTTGCACACATTGTTCAACTGCATGGCGATTAGTTTCCGGGAGACTACAATTGGGACACGCTAAATTCCTAATCATACCCCACCTACACAGTCTGTCGCGCGTGGGTAAAACACCATGTCCAGCCTCCCACATAAAATCCCGAACACAATGCGGAAGGTCACACGAAGTGAGCTCCAACCACGTGGCCTCGAGATTCCGCACGGTGGGCATAGTATTCACCCGCGACGCACACAAAATTTCGCAAGTCCGTGAAACTGGTGCTTCTCTGACATTTATTTGGGAACACAGTTCTTGGGTAACTTTATATATATTTACAACCTTTGAGTAAAACTTAGGTGTCACCTCAGCACTTGGACACATATTTCCCAGGCCACGCGGCAGGAGCGTTCGACGGTTAGGGCCCAAGAAATACAATACAAGTGACCTTCCAATGCATTCAGTCTCATCCAGCATTTTTAACACATGACGCAATGATAACAACGTACAAAATGTGGGAATGCATGGCAAACCCCAGCCTCCTTGTGAACGCGATAACCGCAGAATGTCTCTCGTAACTAGCTCAGTTCTGTCTCCCCAAAAGAAAGAATAACATAGTGATGTGAACTGTGCACAAAACAACCTTGGGGGAGAAACCACTCTTGCAATATACCACAGTTTTGCACAGAGGACAGATTTTATCAGGTACACACGCTCCTGTGCTGATAACTGGAAATTACGTGCAATACTTATTTGCCGACTTAGTTGTTCCAACAAGTGTCTCCAATTTTGCGGAGAGACACCATTGTTGTCAAAAAGGACACCCAACACTGACAAGCACTGAACAGTCTGTAACCCGTACGGCAGCGACTCACGGAGCTCGCCCAAAGGAAGAACCTTGCTCTTGTCTTGATTTAACAGTGCTCCAGAGCAACTTGAGTACAGGTCAAAAACAGCAAATACATTCAACAAACTATCAACGTCTCTTGCATATATTGTGATATCATCTGCGTACGCTGACGCAGCCACAGTCTTTGTTCCAGGAAGCGGCAGCCCTCTTATACGCTGGTTTGCGTTAATCATGCGTAGGAGGGGGTCGATACAGATTGTGAAGATTGCAGGCGATAAGGGACAACCCTGTCTTACTCCCCTGGATACAGCAAAAGTTCTTGTTGTTCGCCCATTGATGACCAGGTCGCTTATCAGATCTTTATATAGTTTCCTGATTATGTCTACGAAATGTTGTGGAAATCCGAAGTTTTCCATTACCGCTGAGAGATAACAATGTTCAACCATGTCAAAGGCTTTCTTTTGATCCAACGAGGCGACCAATCCTCTTTGCCCACAACTCGTAGTAAATTTAATCAAGTCTCGTGTCAGAGATAGAGAGGAAAAAATTGATCTACCAGCGACAGACGACGTCTGATAAGGTGATATGATGTGAGGCAATATATTCTTCAACCGGTTGACTAGCAAAGCCGCGAGCACTTTGTGATCTGCGTTCAATAAGGTTATTGGCCTCCACGCCTGGGGGCTCACACACTCGTCCTGACCGTCCTTCGGTAATAGAACAATTCTTCCTCGTTTAAAAGAACTGGGTACTTCCCCCGTTCTAAGAAACTGATTGATGAGGTCCGTTAACTTGGGCCCCAGAACACAGAAAAAACGCGTGTAAAATTCGACCGGAAGCCCGTCGCATCCCGGCGATGAAGATGCCTTCATGCTCTTCGCTATTGACCATACTTCTGCCACTGTTGCTATCTTACCGAGCTCTTCGGTGCATGACCTAGGAACTTGGGGCAAGCTCGTGAGAAACGATCCGATCGATGCTCGAAATTCTTCAGAATTATCCAGTATTTCTCTTGTATAGAGCTGCTCAAAGAAGCCTACAAACGTGTCTTCTATGTCCCTAGCGGATTGCGATAGCCGCCCATCTGGCATCCGAACCTGGGTAACGCGGGGACGAGAATTACGACTTATTTCTCCATTACGAATGAACCTCAAGACTTCAGGAGTGCCTATCGGTTGATGCCTGCTCACAAGCACCGCAGCTGTACGGGACGACAGTCTCAGGGCTCGGTAGTAACGTTCCCTGAGCAATTCTAAATACTCCTGCATGATGAGGGTCGCTGCACCACCCCTCTTTACGATTTGCATTTTTTTCCAAATGTCTCTTAACACCTTCGTGTCATTTATTTTCTTTTGTCTTCCCGCCTCGACAAACAGGCTACGCCAGTAATCTTTCAATTCATCCCATTTTGATTGACACTGTCCTTGTTCCGCCTCCTTCAAGGATTCCCTAATCTTTATCTCTATTTGGTGCATGAGATTGTCTTCTCGTAACAAGCTTACATCCAGCCGCCACGTGGAAGGACCGCCGTTAGCATTATCGGGAAATTCCAATTTCACACATAAAGGCAGGTGGTCCGAAGTGTTGGACATATTTGATGGGAACCGCAAAACTTCACATTCAGCGATCCTACACTGAGCAGAGACTGGAAAGTAAACGCGGTCTAGCCTAGTAAAAGAGTTTCTTCGTGACCACGTGTATTGGAACGCATCGCCATACACATGCACCCAAGCATCTTTTAAAGCGTATTGCCGAACCATACGCCTTAATTCTCGTGCAGTACTGGTGCTCCTACCCAGGCCCGGGCCTCTAACGTCCCTCCGGGAATCTAGGACACAATTAAAGTCCCCGATAAGGAATACTGGATGTGCATCGAGCATGAAAACATCTAAATCACGAAAAAAGGGGTTACAAGCGCTATCTTGCGCTGGTGCGTAGACATTGATAAACCTTATCTTTGTATTAAACATAATAGCGTCGAAACAAACAGCTCTACCGCTGGTATCATACCGAACTACAGTATTTAAGAACAACGCAGGACGAAAAACAATGATTCCTACACCCTCACATCTGGCTGTACCAAATGAAAAGTAACATTCAAGTGCGAAGCGCGACTTGAACTCAGCGACATCTCTCACTGAACGAAAATTGGTCTCTTGTACGAAAAGCAAATCGCAATTAACAGATCTCGCCCACTGTATAACATCTATCTGCTTTTGAACACTACGGAAGCCCCGTACATTTAACGTTATAACACTAAGGCTCATGGTTACTAACATCATGAGATTTTCACTCCATGTCCGAGTCCGTAGAACATTCATAATCTAGTTTTGGATTGGAAACCATAGTTATCACCTTCTTGCGCTTAGATGTTGGAGCCAAGTTCTCGTCCGTCGTGCTACCGCTGCTAGTTGCGAGCTGTCTCTTGGTGTCTGCACGGTCATCGGCATCCGCTTCATCCAGGCCGTCCTTGGCTGCCGCCGCAGTCTGCTGACGGGCGATTGCTGTGCCTGCCTTGTTGGCGGGGCTCCGTGTCGGGGCCGCTGCTGCTAGACGCTGTGGTAGAGGGTGCACCGCCTGCACAACCTCCGTTGACGATGATTCTTCGGAAGATGTCTCACTTGGTGAAGACGTTTTTTCAGTGGTAGCCTCAGTGTCCAGTGGCTCTGAGACTTCATCTCGTATAAAATCCTGTTCAGCTGGTGCCATTACTTGATTGGCCTCATCCGCCACAGGCGCCTCACGAGCGTCGTCCGCACCCATTGTCGAGGGCGAAGTAGCTGGAGGGATGTCGTCGCGTTCGTTGGTTCGTTTGTCAACTGTTTCGGTACACGGTACTAGCGGGGGGAACTCTGGAAGAGAACGACTGACAGCCTCTGCGTACGGCATCCGCTTCTTGCAGTCCGCAGATGCGTGTGCACCTCCACACCTCCTGCATGGGGCGTTACAGTTCTCTGCCGCATGCCCGAACACGAGGCAGCGGTCGCAATACTGAGTCGTACAGGCGTCCTTGTAGTGACCTTCCTGTTTACAACGGCGGCAGACTCGCTTCATACCTCTGTAATTGAAGGTGACACGATGCCCATTTACGCGGAGAAAGTTGGGAACTGGATTGTTCTCCATCATCTCTATCTTCACAAGTCTATCACCTGTCCGTACTGTGGGTCGATCCTTGTACATAACAAAATTCACCTCGAGCACCTTGCCGTACGGTTGCAGAGCTCGAATGAGATGTTCTGTAGCTACGTACGCAGGTAAGTACCTGCATGTTACCAGGGCGACACGTGGTCCGATGGGTTCAACAATTACTTGTTCGTTTCCGATTTCAATGTGTCCCTTTTCAATTACCAATCGACTGGCTGGCGCCGACGATACTACCACTTGGAATGCAGTGCTTCCCAAGTGTTGGACAGAGTAGATGTTATCCACACCTACAACTTCAGCTACTGCGTCGATTATATCATCAACAGAAGTGCCCGCAGAAACACTTACATTGAAAGCCCAGTCCTTGCTAGGCGCGCAAGATGTAGCCATCTTGCCCCTGGAGGCGACCGTGAAAGACGACGAACTCCGGGGCGTACACAATCCTAAACCTTGCCAACAACTGAATAAGCCTTATTGGGCCTTCATCAGCAATGCGTAGGTGGGCGACGTTTGAGCGAGTGGCGTCGGAAGGTCACGTGGAACGTGATGTCCTCCCGTCAGGGTGAGAAACTCACCTCTGAAAGCCCAGTGCGAAGCCAGTAAAGTATTAAGTGAAAAAAAAAAATAGCATAGGCTCTTTGGCTGCACGTTGAACATATGTTTATAAGTCCCAAATGTCGCCACACCAGCATTGGACAGCTGTTTCGGCCTTATTGGGCCTTCATCAGCAATGCGTAGGTGGGCGACGTTTGAGCGAGTGGCGTCGGAAGGTCACGTGGAACGTGATGTCCTCCCGTCAGGGTGAGAAACTCACCTCTGAAAGCCCAGTGCGAAGCCAGTAAAGTATTAAGTGAAAAAAAAATAGCATAGGCTCTTTGGCTGCACGTTGAACATATGTTTATAAGTCCCAAATGTCGCCACACCAGCATTGGACAGCTGTTTCGGCCATATTGGGCCTTCATCAGCAATGCGTAGGTGGGCGACGTTTGAGCGAGTGGCGTCGGAAGGTCACGTGGAACGTGATGTCCTCCCGTCAGGGTGAGAAACTCACCTCTGAACGGCGAAACACGTGTCCTCTGGTGCTGTCGCATCGTTCAATGAGTATCTGTTTCTCTACGTCCAGCCATAGAAGCCATCTTAACTGTAAGTTTGAATTTCAAACACGTCTAGCATCATTTACCTATTTTTTAATGGCTTTCCCCCCCTCTTTATAATTCACTGGCTTGGACTGTGGCATTGAGGAGTGCTCGGTCACCCTCCCAGGTGTATATCGCTCGCTGAGTGACCCCTGGTTTGCCAATCCCGAACGATGCGCAGCTACCCAGGGCCGACGAGCCGCAAACACGGCGAAACACGTGTCCTCTGGTGCTGTCGCATCGTTCAATGAGTATCTGTTTCTCTACGTCCAGCCATAGAAGCCATCTTAACTGTAAGTTTGAATTTCAAACACGTCTAGCATCATTTACCTATTTTTTAATGGCTTTCCCCCCTCTTTATAATTCACTGGCTTGGACTGTGGCATTGAGGAGTGCTCGGTCACCCTCCCAGGTGTATATCGCTCGCTGAGTGACCCCTGGTTTGCCAATCCCGAACGATGCGCAGCTACCCAGGGCCGACGAGCCGCAAACACGGCGAAACACGTGTCCTCTGGTGCTGTCGCATCGTTCAATGAGTATCTGTTTCTCTACGTCCAGCCATAGAAGCCATCTTAACTGTAAGTTTGAATTTCAAACACGTCTAGCATCATTTACCTATTTTTTAATGGCTTTCCCCCCCTCTTTATAATTCACTGGCTTGGACTGTGGCATTGAGGAGTGCTCGGTCACCCTCCCAGGTGTATATCGCTCGCTGAGTGACCCCTGGTTTGCCAATCCCGAACGATGCGCAGCTACCCAGGGCCGACGAGCCGCAAACACGGCGAAACACGTGTCCTCTGGTGCTGTCGCATCGTTCAATGAGTATCTGTTTCTCTACGTCCAGCCATAGAAGCCATCTTAACTGTAAGTTTGAATTTCAAACACGTCTAGCATCATTTACCTATTTTTTAATGGCTTTCCCCCCCTCTTTATAATTCACTGGCTTGGACTGTGGCATTGAGGAGTGCTCGGTCACCCTCCCAGGTGTATATCGCTCGCTGAGTGACCCCTGGTTTGCCAATCCCGAACGATGCGCAGCTACCCAGGGCCGACGAGCCGCAAACACGGCGAAACACGTGTCCTCTGGTGCTGTCGCATCGTTCAATGAGTATCTGTTTCTCTACGTCCAGCCATAGAAGCCATCTTAACTGTAAGTTTGAATTTCAAACACGTCTAGCATCATTTACCTATTTTTTAATGGCTTTCCCCCCCTCTTTATAATTCACTGGCTTGGACTGTGGCATTGAGGAGTGCTCGGTCACCCTCCCAGGTGTATATCGCTCGCTGAGTGACCCCTGGTTTGCCAATCCCGAACGATGCGCAGCTACCCAGGGCCGACGAGCCGCAAACACGGCGAAACACGTGTCCTCTGGTGCTGTCGCATCGTTCAATGAGTATCTGTTTCTCTACGTCCAGCCATAGAAGCCATCTTAACTGTAAGTTTGAATTTCAAACACGTCTAGCATCATTTACCTATTTTTTAATGGCTTTCCCCCCTCTTTATAATTCACTGGCTTGGACTGTGGCATTGAGGAGTGCTCGGTCACCCTCCCAGGTGTATATCGCTCGCTGAGTGACCCCTGGTTTGCCAATCCCGAACGATGCGCAGCTACCCAGGGCCGACGAGCCGCAAACACGGCGAAACACGTGTCCTCTGGTGCTGTCGCATCGTTCAATGAGTATCTGTTTCTCTACGTCCAGCCATAGAAGCCATCTTAACTGTAAGTTTGAATTTCAAACACGTCTAGCATCATTTACCTATTTTTTAATGGCTTTCCCCCCCTCTTTATAATTCACTGGCTTGGACTGTGGCATTGAGGAGTGCTCGGTCACCCTCCCAGGTGTATATCGCTCGCTGAGTGACCCCTGGTTTGCCAATCCCGAACGATGCGCAGCTACCCAGGGCCGACGAGCCGCAAACACGGCGAAACACGTGTCCTCTGGTGCTGTCGCATCGTTCAATGAGTATCTGTTTCTCTACGTCCAGCCATAGAAGCCATCTTAACTGTAAGTTTGAATTTCAAACACGTCTAGCATCATTTACCTATTTCTTAATGGCTTTCCCCCCCTCTTTATAATTCACTGGCTTGGACTGTGGCATTGAGGAGTGCTCGGTCACCCTCCCAGGTGTATATCGCTCGCTGAGTGACCCCTGGTTTGCCAATCCCGAACGATGCGCAGCTACCCAGGGCCGACGAGCCGCAAACACGGCGAAACACGTGTCCTCTGGTGCTGTCGCATCGTTCAATGAGTATCTGTTTCTCTACGTCCAGCCATAGAAGCCATCTTAACTGTAAGTTTGAATTTCAAACACGTCTAGCATCATTTACCTATTTTTTAATGGCTTCCCCCCCCTCTTTATAATTCACTGGCTTGGACTGTGGCATTGAGGAGTGCTCGGTCACCCTCCCAGGTGTATATCGCTCGCTGAGTGACCCCTGGTTTGCCAATCCCGAACGATGCGCAGCTACCCAGGGCCGACGAGCCGCAAACACGGCGAAACACGTGTCCTCTGGTGCTGTCGCATCGTTCAATGAGTATCTGTTTCTCTACGTCCAGCCATAGAAGCCATCTTAACTGTAAGTTTGAATTTCAAACACGTCTAGCATCATTTACCTATTTTTTAATGGCTTTCCCCCCCTCTTTATAATTCACTGGCTTGGACTGTGGCATTGAGGAGTGCTCGGTCACCCTCCCAGGTGTATATCGCTCGCTGAGTGACCCCTGGTTTGCCAATCCCGAACGATGCGCAGCTACCCAGGGCCGACGAGCCGCAAACACGGCGAAACACGTGTCCTCTGGTGCTGTCGCATCGTTCAATGAGTATCTGTTTCTCTACGTCCAGCCATAGAAGCCATCTTAACTGTAAGTTTGAATTTCAAACACGTCTAGCATCATTTACCTATTTTTTAATGGCTTTCCCCCCCTCTTTATAATTCACTGGCTTGGACTGTGGCATTGAGGAGTGCTCGGTCACCCTCCCAGGTGTATATCGCTCGCTGAGTGACCCCTGGTTTGCCAATCCCGAACGATGCGCAGCTACCCAGGGCCGACGAGCCGCAAACACGGCGAAACACGTGTCCTCTGGTGCTGTCGCATCGTTCAATGAGTATCTGTTTCTCTACGTCCAGCCATAGAAGCCATCTTAACTGTAAGTTTGAATTTCAAACACGTCTAGCATCATTTACCTATTTTTTAATGGCTTTCCCCCCTCTTTATAATTCACTGGCTTGGACTGTGGCATTGAGGAGTGCTCGGTCACCCTCCCAGGTGTATATCGCTCGCTGAGTGACCCCTGGTTTGCCAATCCCGAACAATGCGCAGCTACCCAGGGCCGACGAGCCGCAAACACGGCGAAACACGTGTCCTCTGGTGCTGTCGCATCGTTCAATGAGTATCTGTTTCTCTACGTCCAGCCATAGAAGCCATCTTAACTGTAAGTTTGAATTTCAAACACGTCTAGGATCATTTACCTATTTTTTAATGGCTTTCCCCCCCTCTTTATAATTCACTGGCTTGGACTGTGGCATTGAGGAGTGCTCGGTCACCCTCCCAGGTGTATATCGCTCGCTGAGTGACCCCTGGTTTGCCAATCCCGAACGATGCGCAGCTACCCAGGGCCGACGAGCCGCAAACACGGCGAAACACGTGTCCTCTGGTGCTGTCGCATCGTTCAATGAGTATCTGTTTCTCTACGTCCAGCCATAGAAGCCATCTTAACTGTAAGTTTGAATTTCAAACACGTCTAGCATCATTTACCTATTTTTTAATGGCTTTCCCCCCCTCTTTATAATTCACTGGCTTGGACTGTGGCATTGAGGAGTGCTCGGTCACCCTCCCAGGTGTATATCGCTCGCTGAGTGACCCCTGGTTTGCCAATCCCGAACGATGCGCAGCTACCCAGGGCCGACGAGCCGCAAACACGGCGAAACACGTGTCCTCTGGTGCTGTCGCATCGTTCAATGAGTATCTGTTTCTCTACGTCCAGCCATAGAAGCCATCTTAACTGTAAGTTTGAATTTCAAACACGTCTAGCATCATTTACCTATTTTTTAATGGCTTTCCCCCCCTCTTTATAATTCACTGGCTTGGACTGTGGCATTGAGGAGTGCTCGGTCACCCTCCCAGGTGTATATCGCTCGCTGAGTGACCCCTGGTTTGCCAATCCCGAACGATGCGCAGCTACCCAGGGCCGACGAGCCGCAAACACGGCGAAACACGTGTCCTCTGGTGCTGTCGCATCGTTCAATGAGTATCTGTTTCTCTACGTCCAGCCATAGAAGCCATCTTAACTGTAAGTTTGAATTTCAAACACGTCTAGCATCATTTACCTATTTTTTAATGGCTTTCCCCCCTATTTATAATTCACTGGCTTGGACTGTGGCATTGAGGAGTGCTCGGTCACCCTCCCAGGTGTATATCGCTCGCTGAGTGACCCCTGGTTTGCCAATCCCGAACGATGCGCAGCTACCCAGGGCCGACGAGCCGCAAACACGGCGAAACACGTGTCCTCTGGTGCTGTCGCATCGTTCAATGAGTATCTGTTTCTCTACGTCCAGCCATAGAAGCCATCTTAACTGTAAGTTTGAATTTCAAACACGTCTAGCATCATTTACCTATTTTTTAATGGCTTCCCCCCCTCTTTATAATTCACTGGCTTGGACTGTGGCATTGAGGAGTGCTCGGTCACCCTCCCAGGTGTATATCGCTCGCTGAGTGACCCCTGGTTTGCCAATCCCGAACGATGCGCAGCTACCCAGGGCCGACGAGCCGCAAACACGGCGAAACACGTGTCCTCTGGTGCTGTCGCATCGTTCAATGAGTATCTGTTTCTCTACGTCCAGCCATAGAAGCCATCTTAACTGTAAGTTTGAATTTCAAACACGTCTAGCATCATTTACCTATTTTTTAATGGCTTTCCCCCCCTCTTTATAATTCACTGGCTTGGACTGTGGCATTGAGGAGTGCTCGGTCACCCTCCCAGGTGTATATCGCTCGCTGAGTGACCCCTGGTTTGCCAATCCCGAACGATGCGCAGCTACCCAGGGCCGACGAGCCGCAAACACGGCGAAACACGTGTCCTCTGGTGCTGTCGCATCGTTCAATGAGTATCTGTTTCTCTACGTCCAGCCATAGAAGCCATCTTAACTGTAAGTTTGAATTTCAAACACGTCTAGCATCATTTACCTATTTTTTAATGGCTTTCCCCCCCTATTTATAATTCACTGGCTTGGACTGTGGCATTGAGGAGTGCTCGGTCACCCTCCCAGGTGTATATCGCTCGCTGAGTGACCCCTGGTTTGCCAATCCCGAACGATGCGCAGCTACCCAGGGCCGACGAGCCGCAAACACGGCGAAACACGTGTCCTCTGGTGCTGTCGCATCGTTCAATGAGTATCTGTTTCTCTACGTCCAGCCATAGAAGCCATCTTAACTGTAAGTTTGAATTTCAAACACGTCTAGCATCATTTACCTATTTTTTAATGGCTTTCCCCCCCTCTTTATAATTCACTGGCTTGGACTGTGGCATTGAGGAGTGCTCGGTCACCCTCCCAGGTGTATATCGCTCGCTGAGTGACCCCTGGTTTGCCAATCCCGAACGATGCGCAGCTACCCAGGGCCGACGAGCCGCAAACACGGCGAAACACGTGTCCTCTGGTGCTGTCGCATCGTTCAATGAGTATCTGTTTCTCTACGTCCAGCCATAGAAGCCATCTTAACTGTAAGTTTGAATTTCAAACACGTCTAGCATCATTTACCTATTTTTTAATGGCTTTCCCCCCCTCTTTATAATTCACTGGCTTGGACTGTGGCATTGAGGAGTGCTCGGTCACCCTCCCAGGTGTATATCGCTCGCTGAGTGACCCCTGGTTTGCCAATCCCGAACGATGCGCAGCTACCCAGGGCCGACGAGCCGCAAACACGGCGAAACACGTGTCCTCTGGTGCTGTCGCATCGTTCAATGAGTATCTGTTTCTCTACGTCCAGCCATAGAAGCCATCTTAACTGTAAGTTTGAATTTCAAACACGTCTAGCATCATTTACCTATTTTTTAATGGCTTTCCCCCCTCTTTATAATTCACTGGCTTGGACTGTGGCATTGAGGAGTGCTCGGTCACCCTCCCAGGTGTATATCGCTCGCTGAGTGACCCCTGGTTTGCCAATCCCGAACGATGCGCAGCTACCCAGGGCCGACGAGCCACAAACACGGCGAAACACGTGTCCTCTGGTGCTGTCGCATCGTTCAATGAGTATCTGTTTCTCTACGTCCAGCCATAGAAGCCATCTTAACTGTAAGTTTGAATTTCAAACACGTCTAGCATCATTTACCTATTTTTTAATGGCTTTCCCCCCCTCTTTATATATATATACATATATATATATATATATCTTGAAAAGTTGGAGTTGGATCGGACGGCTACATAATTATAGTTGAAATAAATGGGAGACAGAAGACGAAAGTAGGGGAAGTAACAAAAACGGGGTTTATTAAAACGTACAAATTATAAAAGTTAGGGAGGATGTCTACGTTACAGCGGAAGCTCCGCCTTCTTCGGGACAAAAAAGCGCTAAATGTGGCCACGAGGCTGATAAGGGGCTTGAGAATGACGTGGTCGGTTGGGGGAAATTCCCCCCACCTGGCGGTTGTCAATTGGGGTAATTCCAGAGCGGTTTTGTGTCAGGTCCAGGAGTGGGGTCATCGTCCTTGTGAGTCAGTGGGGATTTTGATCTGGCTGAAACGAGAAAAGGCAACAGGGTCTTATCTAGGTTGTTAAACTTCTTATTGTTGACAGCATGCCAGGGTCCTCGTTAATGGCCGATCGGAATCTGTAAATTAGGTAAGATTCCCGTTGTTCCCGGGAGCGGTCGGAGATAAAGTTTGACTGGAGAATAAAAACTGAGGCTTCGTTGATTCAATGTTCTGGTTGTTTGAAATGGCGTGAGACTGGAAGATTAGGTTTGTTGGTAACATCCGATCGGTGATTGTTGAATCTAATTCGGAAAGAAGTTTTTGTCTGACCCACGTATTGGGCCCGGCATGTGTTGCATGTGGTACGTTATCTATGTAATCCAATGCAACACATGCCGGGTCCAATGCGTGGGTCAGACAAAAACTTCTTTCCGAATTAGATTCAACAATCACCGATCGGATGTTACCAAGAAACCTAATCTTCCAGTCTCACGCCATTTCAAACAACCAGAACATTCAATCAACGAAGCCTCAGTTTTTATTCTCAGTCAAACTTTATCTCCGACCGCTCCCAGGAACAACGGGAATCTTACCTAATTTACAAATTACAAAACACCCTGTATATATATACAGGGTGTTTCAAAAAACGTGTCATTCGGACTTTATAAAAAAACGGGGCGACGGAAAAATACGGGATAAACGGCATTGGTGTGGCAACTGAATTTGCCACCTTGAAAAAATATTTCCATTTGATTTTAATTAAAATAAATTCAATTTCTTTAATTGAACTTCAAAATTTCCCATGTCAACCTAACGTTTTTTTTTTTACAGAATTAGAGAACGTAGCGAACTTAGTCAGATCCACTAATAAATCCGCTCGATATTGCAAATGGAACTGCCCAAAAAAATTCCCGAAATTGAGACAAGTTTCGGGTATTCAACGGCGCACGAAATCAGACGCAACGATTCGTGGAGAGGAGGACTTGCACCTGCCCCCATGAAAGATAGAAGGTCGAAAAAAAAAAAAAACAGGGCGGGAAAAAAGAGGCGGAATCATTTTTGTTTGCCGCTTATCAACGTATGGTGGAATCTCACCCGCCTTGTTATCGTCGCGTCTTGTGCTCCACGCCGCTCCGGCGATAAACTGTTCTAGCTTCATGGGGGCAGGAACACGTCCTGCCCTCCGCGCATCTTTCCGAATGATTTGGTGCGCTGTTGAATACCCGAAACTCTGAAGCGTCAACTTCGGGACTTTTTTTGGGCCGTTCCCTTTGCAATAGCGAGCGGATTTCTTGGTGGTTCTGACAAAGTTCGCTACGGGCTCTCTAATTCTGTAAAAAAAAACGTGAGGTTCACTTGGGAAATTTTGAAGTTCAATTAAAGAAATTCAATTTCTTTTAATTAAAATCAAATGAAAATATTTTTGCAAGATGGCAAATTCAGTTGCCACACAAGTGCCGTTTACCCCGTATTTTTCCGTCGCCCCGTTTTTTTATAAAGTCCGAATGACACGTTTTTTGAAACACCCTGTATATACATTCAGTTTCCACTAAGTTACAGTGAAGTTTGTGGGGGGAGCACATGTTCACGATGTTATCGAGAGCGATAAGATTGTGCGTGGACTTCCCGGACACGCCCCCGTGCTCTTCTCTTTGGTATTTAAGCTGCGAGACAGTCACGGGACGGGCTAGTCTTGTCTGGGGCATGCTAGGTGGTCGATGTTGTGCAGTGCTCACGATGTAAGTGAATAAATCACTCTCCTTGTTTCTCTCGTTCAATTGCTGTGTCAGTGTTCTTCGGGGTTACGGCGGGTCGAATACGGAACCACCCCGGGTTTGTGGGTCGAGGTTCCCACAAGTTACAGCAGTTCTTGTCTCCTATCAGTCGCCCCGTGTGCTGCAGGCCAGTGATAGTTTTTGTCGAAAGCTGTTTCGTTTTCGTGTGGTTGACCTCAGAAAATATCCGTTCGACGCGAGCGCTCCAATGCGCCAAGCAGAGGAGGGTCCTAACTTCCTAGCGAAACTTCGTAACGACCAAAACTCGTAGGCACTTGTCATGTTTGCTATGTTACCGGGTGTCCTGTGGAATATGCATACTTCTTCAATGTCTTTGCTATAAATTGTTTTACTTGGGCAGCCGCTCGCTTTTTTAAAAGTGACTGCTTGCAGATGCCAGATAACGCGTAGACCCCTACTATATGTCAAAACGACATGATTTCCTCTGTCGTACGCGGGCTACAATGCAACCAGACAGGTCAGCAAACGTGAATTAGAGTTCGCTATGTAAAACCACGCTTCGGGCAAAAAATTCAGTAGATTTAAGCGCGTTTTGTTCTTTTTTCAGTATTTCAGTAGACCAACTCAAAGTCCAGTAGATCTACTGAAATTTCAGTAGACCTGGCAACACTACTGACACGACCGGACGGTGCTCTCCAGTAACTGCGCCCACTACCGCTTGGGCCCAGTTGGGCGCTGGTATCGCCTGGCAAACTTGAGTGCTACTAGCCTATAACGCCAAAAGAATGTGTGGATCACGTGACCGGGCAACTACAGACTTTTTTTGCATTGTGGGACAATTCCCATGTGTACCGGTATTGCACATGCTTTTCATTAATAATGTGGGTTTCTGCACTATAATGGGATACTGTGGGACTGCCAATCTGGATTGCGATATTCTGAGACTATTTCCATGTCTACAGATATTACTCATGCTTTTCATTAGGTATGCGGGTTTCTGCAGTATAACGGGATACTGTGGGACTGTCTATCTGGTTTAAGATATTGTGGGGCTATTCCCATGTGCGCGGGTATCAGGCATGCTTTTCTTTAAATATGTAGGTTTCTGCACTGTGGGACTGCCAATTTTGATTACGATATCCTGGGACTGTAAGCATGCCTATGGGTATTGCCCGTGCTTTGCATTAAAAACGCGGGTTTTTGCACTAATGGGATACTGCGGGTCTGTCAATGTTGATTACGGTATTGTGGGACTATTCCCATATCTAAGGATTTTACCCATGGTTTTCATTAAAAACGCGGGTTGCTGCACTGTAATGGGATACTGCGGGACTGGGTATCTGGATTACAATATTGCGGGACTATCGCCATGTCTACGGGTATTACCCGTGCTTTTCATTCAAAATGCGGGTTTCTGCACCATAATATGATACTGTGGAACTGTCAACATGGATTACGGTATTGTAGGACTATTCCCATGTCAACGCATTTTACCCATGGTTTTCATTAAAAAACTCGGGTTTCTGCATTGTAATGGGATACTGTGAGACAGTCTTGATTGCGATATTGTGAGGCTATACCCACGTCTACGGGTATTCCCTGTGATTTTAATTAAAACGCGGGTTTTCGCGCTGTAATATGATGCTGTGGGTCTGTCAATCTGGATTATGATAGTGTGGGACTATTTCCATGTATACGTGTATTACCAACGCTTTTCATTCAAAATGAAGATTTTTGCACTGTAATGGATACTGTGGGACTCTACCTGGATCACAGTATCCCATCACAGTGCAGAAACCGGCATATTTAATTAAAAGCATGGCTAATACCCGCACACATGAGAATAGTCCCGCAATATCCTAAACCAGATAGACAGCCCCACAGTGTCCCGTTATACTGCAGAAACCCGCACTCTGAATGCAAAACATGGGTAATGCCCACAGACACGGAAATACTCCCACAATATCGTGATCCAGATTGACAGTCCCGCAGTATCCCATTATGGTGCACACACACACACATATTGGATGGTGATGGGGTGGGCGATTCACCGCCGCTGTGGCGGTACACTGCCCTATTTCGCGTTGGGGGAGGATGAAGGGATGATGATGGGGCTTTCAAAGAGCTGTCGCCAGACCGGTGGAGCACAAGTACTCCGCCAGAAGACGAAGGCCCTGCGTCTGGTGCAGAAACCCACATTAATAATGAAAAACATGTGCAATACCCGTAGACATGGGAATTGCCCCAAAATACAAAAAAAAGTCACGTAGTCCACACACAGTCATGTGGATTAAATTGCATGAGAAATGGATTAAATTATGTGAAATGGGGATTAAAATTAATGAAAGCAGGATTAATTCGGATGGCAAAAGGATTAAATGTCATGGTATAAGGATTAAAATGTACGACAAGAGGATTGATAACTGCGGAAAAAGCTGTAGTTGATCCTGCTCTTCGTTTTTAGGGCGAGAGCAGTACTATTTTTGAAATGTGATGTGGACAAGTTTTCGTTTGTCCCACCCTACAGTTGGCGCGACTGCCTGTCTCCTTCAGCACGGGCGTAACATCCGTTCTTCGTTTTTGGGGTAATGCAGTGTTGTTTTTGTAATTGTATGCAATGTGGATCAATGAGATCTGCAGAAATGACAAAGCAAAAAGAAGAGAGAAGTAATATCAGTGGTGGATATTAAACCGGATAATGCTTTATTTTTGCACGGACTCCCCATTGGCGTTATCACAGAAATATTGGCAATATTGGCGCTATGGGCTTGCCAATATGGACAGCCCATATTGGTCCAATATGGATCCTGGTTACACTCCCGATATTGGTCCAATATTGGACCAACCCAGTCAACACCGACTTTTGGTGGAACGTAGAATCTACGTTGTCTAATGTTGAACAATGTTGAATGTAGAATCATAACGCTGAATCAACGCTGTTTCAACAGTACCTGGTCAATGGTGAATTGTGAACGTAAAGCAAAATGTTGATTTTCCATGAGCCACTCAACTGTAGATATACGGAGCAAATATTTTCGTTGATTCTACATTGTACCTTCAACATATTGTCAACCTTTATCAGGAGTGGAAAAGTCGTTGCGTATCCAGTTGTTTCGTACTGTATTTTATTCCTACATTCTATTCTGCCGTTCCCGTGTAGAGTAAGACCTGTATGACGTGGTATTTATATCACTCATGTTGCCATTAATAATAATATTTATTTTATACCCTCATAGCCATACACTTTTTAACCATCTTTGTAAACGACTCATCACCAATCGTACGTATTCAGTAAACTATGACAAAAACATATTTAACCTTTTCCACGCCATTATAATGATGGATCACGGAGGTAGAGGAATATAACCAGAAATCAATTTCCCAACAAGCGCGAGCCGAGCGCAACCACGTCTGCCTCATCGCCATCGACATTCTGCAACCGCCGTTTCAAACAGTCTAGGCTGGCGGGTCACTGCCCAACCTGCCGAATCCCAGTTCGCCGAATGCAGTTGAGCGGATTATCTTTGAGGGGAAAGGTCGACCCCTTTCGGCAAGCTGGGAAACGATATAGTAGCTTTTCGGCGACTTGGGTATGGTGGAAAATGACCTACAGAAACGTGCGAGAATCATTGAATTCCTTAGTGAACAGTGGCTGGAGAACTAGAAATGATGTTGAAAGATGACACCCACGAATCATAATACAGTCGATCCCCGTTTATCCGGACTTCATTTATCCGGATCCCACTGTATCCGGACAAAAGGCACGGGAACGAATTTTCCTCCATGTATTTTGTTCTCGTTTATCCGGACTTCAGCTTCCGGACTCGGACAAGAATTCCAGGGAACGAAAGTCGAAAATTCTTGTAATCCAGCTTCAGATATCCGGACTACCTTGAGTAAGGAGACGCTGACCCCGCTTCGTCACCCTTTTCGCTGTGTTGGGGTTATTCCCGTCACACGTCAGGGACCTACATTCCCCCGTAGGGGAGACAACCGTGCACGATGACCCCCTTTTCTATTTGTGTGCGTTGGGTCACGTTGACCAGTCGAGTCATTTGGAAATATATCGAGCAGCTGTCCGGTTTTAGAGGGGAAAACTCCAACCCGAGGGCCTGCTGCTTATGACCCGTTGGCCGATGAAGACATTCCCCTAGCTGAGCTGCTATCCCTGATGCAGAGGCTCACTGCGACTGCCGTAGATGATGCTGCGGTTTCTGACTACGTTGACGTTGATCAGGATGATGACGCATGTGCAGCTATGACTGATGACGGTGTGATTGCTGCTGTTGCCTCCGATGATGTGCAGCAAGACGGTGCCGATGACGCAAGTGAGAAACAAGGCTCCGACATTGACACTTTGCGTCCGCACTGACATTCTTCGAGCAGCGCAACAGCGTGGCTCAACTCTATGCAATTAGCAAAAGTATGCAGGAATCGAGTGCCTACACTACTACGTAACATCTGTCATTGACAAGATTTATGTGTTTTAATTAAACCTTGCTCTGTAGGACGTTTCTATTCGGTCGTTTGATTTATCCGGATGCCCCGGTATCCGGACGATTTCGCCGGGAACGGCACCGTCCGGATAAACGGGGGTCGACCATTACCAATATTTATAACGAAAACCACCGACTAAGGGACGTAGCAGCACATGCAGGTAAGGCCACAGCTGAAGCGTTTAATAGGAAGACCATAAGTTTATCCATGGCTAGAGTAACAAAGGGGGACATCTTTGTATCAAACTTCTCTTGTGTGTGATCTCTCTATGTTCCCTGGTCTCGGGGGTTTTTCGTATTCAATCCTTGCCACCACCTCACATGTTTTCTCGACATCCTTTCATTAACAATATGTGTGCAGTTTAGTAATTTGTTCATTTAGACTAAGGAACCTATCTCTTCGAGGCATTTCAGTCCGTTAAATTTTGTTCTTTTTATTAAAATATTTTAAAGGTATTTTATTACGGTTCCAAGACCTAGAAGCCGTAAGCTCTGCGTCACTATCGTGAGAGGTCCTGTCATAGTAACGTTTCTAGCTATGAGGATGAACTTCAGCGAAAGCGTAATGCTTGTCAAGGCAATGAAAAGCCCCATGAGAGGTGAACGTAGGAAGAACAGAACGGCCCACGAACAATCGAATTGGTTGGTTGACGACGTGTTAGTTACCGAGCGTTCTGCCTGCCGGTGCGGTGGAAGTCAAGTTACACTGAGAGACGCAGAAAAGGACTGCGCAGTGAACTAACACTGCAGTGCAAAATGTGCACACTAAAGGATGTGGCTGACACTGAGGTTCCACCAAGCATCGGACAAGATCATATGGACGTGAACACCGCTGTAGTTTTGGGAGTCCTCTCTAGTGGAACGGCATATTGAGCCAATGCTCAGTTATGTGCCGCACTAAACATGCCAAGTATGGTGACCGGAACATTCGCGAAATATCAAGACCAACTGGCGGACGGTAGCAAGCGTACAGGACAGAGTCACGTACTGGAACTGAGGAAGTGCGGTCTGTGGAAGTGCGCGCATGTCTACTGGTACCAGACCCACGGACAACTCCACGTATAACCAACCGGCAGTACTGCATCTTCGTTGAAGGTACTGGACGACGCCTTTCGGAACGAGAAAAGGGTGGTGTACCTTGCGCGAATTTATAACGGCTACCTCCTGCCAGAGCCTGGTGACCATCGCTATCGTCGAAGCATGCGAATTAGAGTTCCCGATTACAGAAGGAAGTACGCTAAGCCAGAAGAATTGTAATCAGTGTGCCGTGTGCCTTTTGCTAATCGAGACAAGGTCATGTGATGTCGGCAGCCTCGACGAGGACGAGAAAGAAAGCTAGAGTGGTTTCTGGAAGTTCCTGCGCGGATAGGCAAGATGACACTCACAATGACAATTTGTTATGAAATGCTCTCACTCCGAGATCCACGAGCTGAAGGTCACTTCCAGAGGAAGTCAGAGACCCAGTTCACGGCATGCTGATCTGTACTTGGGCGAAGTCTGGGGCCGTGGTTAGTGACGGCCAGGATGAGCACAACAGACCCGAATTACTCGACCAAACTGGAAACCTCCACTTGCACTTTACGTTCCAAGCAGCTGTATGGTCCACGCACACACATTTTTCTCCTCTACCCTGCTGTTCTAACCTTTTCTTCTTCTCTTTTGCCTTTCTCCTCCTCCTCCACTGATGTCCAAGGATATGGGAAACGCTATGCAGCCTCTTTTGCAGTTTTATTTCATTTCCGTTGACTGTGCAAGTAAATGAAGCGTTTTGCACCACCGCAACGTGGTCTGAAATTTGTAAGCCCAGGGTGAGAGGAAATAAAGAAAACAGGTTGCGGTTTCGTTTCGCAATTTCCGCGTAATGTCGGTAGGCTATAACATGTCGACACCAAATTGTTTCAACCGCGTCGTGTCCAACCTAGGTTTTTTGTGTGACGAGAGATTTCGTTTATTATATGCGCAAGCATTGCAGAAATCACACGAAGCGACTGGTGACTAACCCTAACACAGCACGGAACAGCAACAGATCAACGAAGAAGTTCAGGAGACAGCTGGACAGCCTGTGCGCATTCAAAAGCCGCGCCACTAATTGTTCCGTCTGGCTGAGCGCGATATGCGTGTTTACAGTATTGGACTTGGCATGGGTGAGCACGAGCGGTCATATGTTTGCACAAGATTTCGCTTGACCCGTCGCGCGCCAAGAGAAAACAAAAATAACACAAAAAGAAGACGTTACATCAGCGGTACTGCATTTCCAAGCAAGCGCCAAAATGTTGTGAAGCGGTGACTGCGCGAACCATTTCGCTCGCTGCGCCATCCCTCGACTGTAGACGACGAAGTGCCGGCTATGATGCGCCGCCTTAAGATTTGTGCATTCCTGTTTTCTCAACGATCACATGTGGTAGAGGTGTAGAGCACACAGCTTAGTATCCGAAGTAAACAGCCTTATTTGTTTGCGTTTTCTTTGCCTGCAGAATCTGGTTGCATATCACTGACGAATTTATGCGAACTGAGGGGCTGTGTGTGATGTGCGTAGTGTGTGTGTGTGTGTGTAGTTTGGTGTATCTGGGTGGTTATTAAATATGTTCTGATGAAATCCTACTGGGGTAACGTTTAATGATGTCTGTGTTTAGTACGATATGGCTTCAGAAATGCCTTCCCAGTGTCGACGTCAGTTTGCGACGGAGCTTTACTCCATTGTTGAAGTCGCGCGTTCAAACAGCACGTAGCGCAGTTTTTTCAGATGTTACAAGTTGCAAAATGCAGATATATTTGTTCAGATCTCTTCGATTCATATGTACTATTTTATAGGAGCTTGTGATACCGTGAACTGGGTGTGATGAAAGCAGCGGTGGCCTATTCTATGAACAGTCTGGTAAGTATAGATAAGCTTGGCCGCAAAGGAAATGAGTTACCTTTTTACATATGACTGCGCTGTTCTCCAAGGTTCCTTGTTTTTTGTATAACCGTTAACCGGGTTGTTGAGTGAGCTAGTGTCGCTTTTGTAGTTTTTTTATTAACTAATAGCTTCAGTTACAGTTGTCAGAAGGCTTGAACTGCGTCTGATTTCGTCCATTGACAGCCTCACACGTGTAAAGGACCTGGTTCAAAGGGATGAAACTCGCGAGTTCCTTTGCGGACTAAAGTGAGGCGCTGCGAGCTCTTCGCGTCATCAAACGTCATGAAACGTCAAAATTTTTACGTCGAAGCGCGAGTTCTTTACCGAGAGCATCCCATTGGCTCCTGCGGCGGCTCCCCCGGTATGCGAGCGCTCATTGGTCGGTTTGAAATTATAACCTTTTCGTGGCGCGCGAAAGCCGGCACGCCGGCACCGCCGTGTCGGGGATGCCGGAGCAGCTCGCCGTAAAGTTTCGAAATATGGTGCAGCAGGGACGCACGCAAAGCATCTTTGCCGGTACCGCTTTGGATGGTTTTTAGTGCCCGTCGATACCGACTCTGAAAAACTCGAAGCCTCTTGGATACTTCTGCAAGTAAATTCAGTGATAGATAAGTGGAAGGCAGGTCTGGCATATACGCAACTTTTCGGCCGGTAGAATTTTTAGTTTTCACGTTTTCTGATCCCTGTTCTGGTCTTTCTTGCTCAGGTATCAACTATGTAGGCACTTCTCAACTCATATCTGCTTCAGAAAACATCTGCACGGATGCTGTAGAATGGATAAGCCACTCTGAGTGGTTGGAACATCATCTTTCGGCATAGCAGCTGCACAGGTTCCTGTGTGATGGGTCAGCCTTGACATGTGACACTACACAAGCAACAAAGGAATATGGACATGTTTTCTGTCATGCAGGATCGGTGAATGTGTGTGCCTGTGCAGTGAATCTACTGTGAAATCTTCCACATGAGACATCAGCTACCAGTGAATGTGAAGTTGCTTCGGCATATTATTCGAACTTCAGAAACAATGTTCATGTGAAGTTCGTGTTTGGCGCAGATACAGAAGACTGCATATGTGTGTTTTGGAAATACCAATCCCGAAACATAAAGCACCTTGTGCAAAAGAAACAGCCAACGCTTCCGTGTTTTATTTATTTTACTCGATGCAAACGAAAATCCAGAACCGCCAAAGCGGGGGAGGGGGAGAGAACAGATGAGAAAGGGAAAGTCTAAAACTGCCAAAACAACGGGGGAGAAAACAGATGGGAATGGTGATGATGATGATGATTGGGATTTTTTTGGCGCAGCGACAACGAAGGTCATAATGCGCCAATCTTGGTGATGTAATGTAACTTAAGTTAAAACTGTAATGATGTACTTAAAACCACAAGGTAGCATAGATAAAATAACGGAATTAGAATCAGAACAAACGGGATTAAAAATTTACCACTTGACGAGAATACCTACGTCTCTAAAAAACTTAAAAACGTTCTCAAATTGAACAAGAGGTTCATCACCCACTAAAAGAGCTGGGTGAAAAGGAATAAAGTTCTTATAGAAGTGTTGAAAGTACCGCTGGCGATGAATGTTGTACAATGGGCGTTCTATGAGAATGTGTATGATGGAAAGTTGTGTGTCGCAGTTCATACCATGTGGTGGCTCCTCTCCCTCAAGTAGGAACCCATGTGTAATATGTGAGTGTACTATCCTTAACCGGCAGCGTGTTCTCTCTTGAAGCCGGTTTTCAATAGGATAAGTACACCTCCCATCTTTACCTTTTATGAGACGGAGTTTATTACTGGCTTGAGTTCCCCAAAATTGCTGCCACTTTGCCTTCATTTTGTATTTTAGCACGCGAACTAAATCCTCAAACGGCACATCAAAAGGAGTAACATCATCGGACTGCAGGATGGCAGCTGCAGCCCGGTCAGCACATTCATTTCCTGCAATGCCCACATGGCTGGGCTCCACCAAATGGTTAGCTTGTACCCTTTGCTAGTGATCAATGATGCTAAGTGTCTCGCACGTTGAATAAGGAAGTTTTTTTTTTTTTGTGGAAGCTACATATTGCTTGCAAGGCACTAAGAGAGTCAGTGTAGATGACTGATGATGTGATATGGTTCTGCAAGATAAAGTTAAGCGCCAAAATAATAGCATAAACTTCAGCGCTGAATATCGACATCACCAGATTTAGACGATGTGCCCTTGTCGATGTCGTCGTTACCATTGCGCACGATACGCTTGTGCTTGTTTTTGATCCGTCTGTGTAAAGGTCCACATGATCACCAAAACTGTTCCTGAGGTGTTGAAATTCTTGTTGCAGAACAACTGAGGAAGTATCGGTTTTCCCGTGCTTGGTTAATGAGCAGTTGGACTCTGTTGGTGCTGACCATGGAGGAAGATCTTTGCCAGGTTCGGATATCAAGGAATTGTATTCAGTGAAATCATAACATTGAACCTGGTGCGCAATACGCATGGACAAGGGACATGTAGCAGAGGGTCTGTTAAGAAACAGCTGTCTAAGACGTGTACTTTTGACACATGGGAGCGGCGCATGTTGAGGGTAACTTTTCGTCCTCAACGCATAACGGATGGCGAGATAAGTACGTCGCCTCTCGAGGGACATCTCATCACATTCAACATATAGGCTTTGTACTGGTGAGGTCCGGAAGGCCCCGAGGACTAGTCGTAGCCCTTGGTGGTGTATGGGGTCCAGACGTTTCAATGTGGAGGGCCCGGGAGGATCCGTAGATGGAATCCCACTAGATGGAATGACATATGCTATTGGTTATCTTTCAGGGATGACCATTCCGAAGAGGCATAGCGACCATTCATGTGATTATTATTACTATGACGATTATTAGTTATTGATCAAAGGTTTTAATAAACAAGCACATAAACGGTCATGCCCCTCATTATCTTATTGAATATTCACTATTACACATTTGTACTATTGTATTTGGACAAAATTAGGTTTGCGGATACCTGCGCTTTTTGCCAGCAGAAGTGGAGCTCTAAAGTAGCATAGTAGGAAGAGGTAGCAACAGACAACGTAGAATAAACAGTAATTCACAACATTTGATGAACGTAGAAAAAAACGTAGAAGTAGCGTTATAAAATTATAGTTGATTCTACGTGTTTTTGACCGGACAAATTCTACGTATACTCTACGTTGCACGCTATCGCAGATTCTACGATGGCGTTGTAGATTTGCAATGTTATTTCAACGTTGATTCTACATTTCGTGGTTGACTGGGAATATTGGCATGCTGCTTGGGATACTGCGACGTCGCTAATGTCCACGACTTTAACTCCACTTGCAACATTCATTTCTAACACTCGAGCAGCGTGTACACAATACTGCAACAACATTGCGGCACCGTATGTATACATTTTTCAATGTGTGACTACATAAGTGCCCCTTCCGTCTGACTGGGCCGCCCTCAAGCCTATACTGAAACACAAACTGTTGGGGTACTTTCATTAAGTTTAGTGGGACGTGAGACATTTGTAATGGTGACAATGATGCAACTTGCACTAAACTCATGTATCTACAAGTCAACAACAAAGTGTACAACAAGTCAAGTATACGTTCCTCAGATACACGTTCCTCACATCCCTTCCTGTCAGGTACCATGTTTCTATGTCAGGTGCTACATGGCATATTAACTGAGAGGAATGCACGGGACACCCTCACAAAACCTGGGCACATTACAAATATGTTGCATGAAATCTCGTTTTTGTTTTCGAAGAAACATCGCTGTAACGCTGTCGAAATGTTGCACAAGCACAACGCAAATGTTGCCTCTTACATTCTGTTACGGTACTTTGCGGAACGTTACATTGCAGTTGTGTTGGAGAAATATGGGTGTAACGCTCTCTCTACGTTGCAGAAACATACGACAAATGTTGCATCAATATTGTATTTGTGTTTTGAGAAATATGGCTGTAATCGTGCCTCAGTGCTGCAGCAGCAGAACACAAATCTTGCCTGAATATTGTATTTTTATTGGAAAAGTATGCCTGCAATCCTGTCTTAATGTTGCAGCAACGTCACACAAATGTTTCCTTAATTTTGTGCTTTCGTTGGAGGGCTATAAAGTTCTGTAAGGCTGTCTCAACGTTGCATTGACATAGCACAAATGTTGCCTATCTGTGTTGGAAAAATATGGTTGTAATGCTGCCTTAATGTCGCAGCAGCATAACACAAATGTTGCCTCCATATTTTGTTCGTATTGACGGAATATGACTGTGACGCTGTCTCAACGTTGCAGCAACATAACACAAACGTTCTCTCTCTGTTTTCTTTGTGTTGAAGGAATGTTGCTGGGACGCTGTCTCAGTGTTGCGGAAACGTTCTCTAGCATCTTTGCTGGCAACACATTTTCAAGGGAACATGACCCACGTTCGCTCAATGTTTGAGGTAATATTTTCACAGCTGTCTTGCAAAATATTGTGCGGCTATAGGGTGCGGTCACGTGCTGGGATGAGTAACGTTGCTCAAAGGTGGTTCAGGAACGGTCAGACACTGTTCCTTTGCAACATTGTTACACTGCCACGTTGCAGAAGCATTGTAAAATGAATAGTAGTAACGTTGGCCCACTTTTGGTAATATTATATAATGTTAACGAATGTTGCAAAACGTTGCTCCACATTGGACAACATTTGCGATGTTGCTTCAAGGTCACGGCAACATTATGTGCTACTAGGGCTGATGGAGGTCAAACACATGACACAAAATCAATGAAAGAAAGTTCTTCACTGCCAGCTGCTGAGGTGGAGCTCCAATCAATTGAGGGATAGTTGAAATCACCAAGAGGAATAACCTTTGAGTTTGGGAATTTGTGAAAAATATAATGTAGTGATTTGTGTAATTCTGGGATGAATGCATTGCTCGAGGGAGGTCGATAGCATGCACCAACTATTAATCTACACATAACGCAGTCAATACATACCCACCCACATTACTTCGGTAGGAAGTGCACAATGAACGACATACGATTTAAAACAGTTCTTAACGGCGAGTAAAACGCCACCTCCTCGTCTAATTACGCGATCACTGCAATAGAAGGTAAAGCCAAGACACTCGGGTAACAGTTCATTATCACTTATATCTCGCGATAACCAAGTCTCAGTAAGAGGTCAGATTATATTAGAATATTGGAGACTATATAATATTGGAATAATATTAGAGGCTATCGCGGTAACTGTGAAAGACGAATCACAAAGCAAACTGTCCTACGTGGTCGATAATACCACACTGACACTTAACGAACCACAGCTCATCAGGGCTTAAACTATTAAAACATTCCGCCCTACATGGCTAGCCTGAGTCGCTGTCGCCTGAGTCTGGCTGTTGTCACATGCAGCCCAAGCCTGTGTCACAAACCAGGTCCTCTATTTTTCTAGGGTATACTGTCTAACTGTGCAAATAAGTTAATGCAGTTGGAAGGTCCTGTGTGCACAGCAGTGACAACAAAAATGCCGAAAGAGCACCTACCAAAATGAAGCAGCACTGCAGGCGCAGGTTCTTCGCCTTCGTTCCAGTAAATGTTGTGTACAGTACCCCACGGGTCTTCCATGTTACCTTGTTCCGTAAGGAGTCAAATGCCCACTTTGGGTGCAATTATGCACAGGGAAAACATCCCACTGTTCTACTCCTACCGATTTCACTAGAATATGCGACAGTGCGGAAAACTATCGCGAGAAAAACTAATAAGAAAACTGGAAAACGAAGTATAGGAAGACCACACTAAAGACAGCTGGCAGCGAACGAAAAGACATAGAAAGACAGAAGAAATATCCAGCCCGCCGAAGTATCTTGTGCAAAACAGGTTGAAAATGTTTGAAAAAGACGTGTGTACCGTAATTTCACGCGTATTAGCCGCGGCTTATGCGCGATTTTTTTCTTCTCACGGGCGCTTTGCGGCTTATCTACCGGTGCTTATCTGATGGCTATTTTTTCCTAGTACTTTCCCCATACGCCGGTTTTAACGAAAGGGCTGACAGCGTCTCTGGAACAGCACCACCCTGCCAATGCACGAACAATGCGTAACAGGGGTGCGCCCACATTCGAGTAGACTGACCTTCCTGGTGCCTTCCCCGAAGCAGCTTTAACGAAAGTGGTGACAGTGATTCGTGTCTTCTGGAAGACCACTGACCCGTCGATCCATGAAAAACACAAGGGCCCAATTTGATCTTGGTACAACACTAGAACTGACCTCCTTTGTTGCACACCATTCCGACCCCGGAGTATGGACCACAGGGTTTATGACCTTCTCTATGGTCTCCTTTGTCGCACAAATCAGTCGCGTCGTATTGCCCGCGGCTTATCTACGAATGGGGTTTATCTGCCGGAAAATTTTCCTAAAAACGGGTCCTGTGGCTTATACGCCTGAAATTACGGTAGCTGCTGTTCTCTGCTACCATTTTCTGGGTTTAATTCGAGTGCATGTTTCGTTTTCTTTTTTTTTATGCTGATTCGGGAACAACAACAACTATTTCAGGATAATGGGTGGGGAGTTTCATCACCAGGGGTGATATTCTACCCCATTGCTGGATGTGAAGCAGGGAATGAAGGAATGATTTGATTTGATTCGGGTTTTATTGGCGCATCAGCTACAAAGGCCATAAAATGAAGGAATGGGTCCCGTTAAAATGAGGATCGAAGTCCTGTGGCGTCCAAAAAGGCGAAGAGAGCCTTGAGGAGTGAGGACAGAGCGTTGGTGAGCTGGATGCGGCCAGCGGCCAAGCAATTTTGTGAGGGAGAGGGGACGGGAGTTTAGCTCGTTGAGGGAGGCGGAGAGTTGATGATGATGATTCGGGTTTTTATGGCGCATGAGCAACTAAGGCTATAATGCGCCAGTACTGTGATATATGATCTCTTTGCCAGTTAAAAGATAACGATCAATTTAAAACTGATATAAACATAAAAAATATATGTGAATTCAGATATCTCTTAGGTATCCAGTGTCCCTAAAAAACTTGTAAACTCTGCTAAAACTTACAAGCGGCTCATCGCCCAGCAAAAGGGCTGGGTGAAGAGGAATTCTATACCGGTAGAACTCAGAAAAATGAGTTTGGCGATGATGTTCCTGGAGAGGGCAGCTGATGAGAATGTGAAGAATAGACAACTGCTCAGCACAGTGCACACACTGAGGTGGGTCCCTCTGGAGAATTAAAAATCCATGTGTGAGAAATGTGTGGCCGATACGCAAACGAGACATGACTGCTTCATAAAGCCTCTCTTTGAAAACTCCTGCAGGCTTACCTACATTGCACTTGATCAAATGTAATTTATTTGTCTGTGTGTCCCAGTCATGTTGCCATTTTAAGTTAATTGCTCTACGCAAGACAGACCTCAGATCCTGTGCTGGTACGTCAAAGGGGGTTACGTTACCTGAGAGTGCGTTGGTAGCCGCTGTGTCCGCGAGTTCGTTACCGGGTATCCCGACGTGGCTGGGCACCCAGCAAAGTGTTAAGGAAAAACCTCTGTTTATTATGCTGCTAGACAGGTGTTTTGCTCGCAGAACCAGCAGGTTTTTTGGTGGCTGCAGCCTACATATAGCCTGCAGGCAACTAAGTGAATCAGTATACACAACTGATGACCTGATGGAAAGTCGTAGTATATGATTAAGTGCCAAGATTACGCCATTGACTTCTGCGGTGAAAATGGAAGCTGTGTTTGGCAATCGATGCGATCTACAAGATGTGTCTGTAACCATTGCACATCAGGCACCGGTGTCCGTTCTGGAACCATCTGTGTAAAATGCGACATGGTCCCCAAACCCTTCTTTTATAGACAGAAACTCTTGCAGGAGTACGGCTGTGGGGGTTTCGTGTTTCTTGTACTGCAATAAAGATGTATTGTGTTCGGGCGGTGGTTGCCACGGAGCAATCCTCCCACTAGTTCCCACAGGCGTAGAATCGTACTCTGAAAAACTGTGCGTTTCAATTTCCTGCAGGATTCGCAAGTTGAAAGGAGGTGTACATGACGGTTTGTTAAGAAATAACTGTTTGCAGCGTGTCTGAGTAACACAAGAGAAAGCTGGGTGCTGTGGATAACTTCGTACTTTTAGTGCATATGTGGAGGCAAGGTAAAATCTCCGCCTTTCTAATGACCACTCGTTGCACTCTACATAGAGACTCTCGACCGGCGATGTGCGAAACGCTCCCAAGACCAGTCGCAGTCCCTGGTGGTGGACAGGGTCTAGAGCTTTCAAGACGGACTTTCGTGCAGAGCCGTACACGACAGATCCATAGTCAAGCTTGGAACGGATGCAAGATGTGTAGATGCGACGCAGAACCTCACGGTCTGCACCCCAGGATCTATGTGACAAGATTTTGAGAATGTTCAGAGATTTCCCACATTTACTTTTTAGGTTCCTTATGTGAGGGTTGAAAGTGAGCTTGCAGTCAAAAAGTATACCCAGGAATTTATGTTCAGATTTGACCGTAATATTTTGGCCATTCATTTTAAGTTCTGGCTCAGGAAACATACCCCTTACTTAGAAGGGTACGCAAACCGTTTGTTCAGGTGAGAAATTAAACCCATTCTCAGATGACCATTTTCCTAATGTGTTCACACAGAGCTGGAGTTGTCTCTCACATCTTGAAATGCTTGTAGACGAACAAGATATCTGAACATCGTCAACGTATAGTGAGTACATGACGGATGGCGGAATAGCGTGCACAATAGAGTTCATTTTGACTATGAAGCGTGTGACACTCAGAACGGAACCCTGTGGCACACCGTTCTCCTGAATAAAAGAACGTGAGAGTGATGTGCCCAACTGGACCCTAAAAGTTCTGTCCTGTAGAAAATTTGCGATGCAGCGGAGCATACGACCGCGTACACCGAAATTGTACAAGTCGCGAACGATACCATATCGCCATGCTGTATAGTACGCTTTTTGAAGATCGAAAAATATGGTAATACAATGCTGTTTTCTGACAAACGCTTCCCTGATGACAGTTTCCAGCCGCAGCAGATGATCAGTGGTTGAGTGGGCGGCTCTAAATCCGCACTGATACCTGTCGAGACATCCATTTTCTTCGAGGAAGTACATCAGGCGGTAGTTAACCATGCGCTCGAAGGTTTTGCCTAAACAACTTGTAAGGGCTATAGACCTGTAGCTACATGCGTTGGAAGGATCTTTCCCTGGCTTCAAAAGTGGAACGACTGTCGCCACTTTCCAACGAGATGGGAGTTCACCCTGATTCCAAACTGAATTGAAAAAGTGCAGAAGACCTTCTAGTGATGTTTTTGATAAGTGCTGCAACATGTTGTACATGATTCGATCTGGCCCTGGCGCTGTTTGTTTTGGAGACGACAGAGCACGCAGCAGCTCCATCAAACAAAATGGTTTATTAAAAGCATGTCTGTCATTGGTGCCATATGTAATTTTGAATTTCTCAGCATCATCTTTGACTTTTAAGAAATCCCTGGTGTAGTGAGAGGAGGAAGAAACGTTCTGGAAGTGTTCTCCCAACACATCTGCCTGTTCTTCTAAAGTTTGGCACACCGTACCATTCATCTCCAAAAGGGGAATAGAGAAGCTTGTGTAATTGCCCTTTATTTTCTTCAGTCGATCCCACACAACCTTAGTTGGGGTGTTGCTATTCAAGGAGGAGACAAAGCCTTTCCATGATTCACTCTTTGCTTGTCGGCGTGTCCACCTAGCTTTTGCTCGAGCTCTCTTAAATGCCAGTAGATTTTCTGGGGTTGAATACCGCCGGAACCTGCCCCAAGCACGGTTCTGCTCTTTTTGTGTATTTCCACAGTCCTCCGACCACCAAGGCTTGCAACGCCTGGGCAGTTGACCTAATGACTCTGGAATGGACTTGGTCGCTGCTTTTACAAGAATGTCTGTGACATAGTCATTTGCGTCATTAATGTTCAGCCCAAGGAGGGACTCTATAGAAAGTCTGGCTTCTTGTTTAAAGAGGTTCCAGTCTGCTAACTGTATCTTCCAACGAGGTGGGCGGGTTCTAATAGCACCTGATGGTCGACTGATCTCTAAAACGACAGGGAAGTGATCGCTAGGGGTTTTCGTCCACTGTCCATGAAATGTCCTGAAATACAGATGGACTGCACAGCGAAATATATATGGCTCAAAAGGACTGCGAAGCAGCATTAACATGAGTAGCGTTTCCTGCATTGAGCAGGCAGATTGGCAAGGATGCTAATAATTTCTCAAACATTTTGCCTCGGGTGTCAACTTTGGAACAACCCCAGAGCAAATGATGCGCATTGAAATCTCCCAGTAGCAGAAAAGGCGATGGGAGTTGATTAATAAGATCCTCAAGCTGGGGGTCTCTGTTCGACCCTGACTGATGGCGGTAGGTATAAAGAGCATACCGTCACTACACGGTCAGTGCAGATCTGTACAGCAATGGCCTCAAGATTTGTGGAAAGTGGAACGTCTCTCGTGGGAAGTGTTCTGGCCGTGAGAATGGCCACACCTCCGGAAGCACGTGCCGTGTCTGTTCGGTCCTTACGATAAACGTTCCACCGTCGGAGGTGGAAAGGGTGATGATGATGATAATTGGAGGTTTTTGGCGCAAAAGCGACTGAGACCATAGAGCGCCAAAAACTATGGTTGTAAATGACTCAACTTAGAAGTAAAAATGATGGAATTAAGACAGAGAAGCAAATCTAGACATAGAGGTTGTTATAAAAAATTTAGTTCCTAAAAAAAGTTCCTAAGCATTCCTATATCTCTAAAGAAACTCAAAATGTTCTCGAAAGGAACAAAAGGCTCATCACCCAGTAGAAGAGTTGGGTGAAGAGGTAAAAAGTACTTGTAGCACTCAGTAAAGTGACGATTTCGATGAGGTTCGTGTTTTGGACACGATATCAAAATGTGTACAATAGAAACTGGCTCGTCACAGAGAGTGCACTGTGGCGGCTCCTCCCCACGAAGTAGAAAGCCGTGTGATAGGTAAGTGTGTCAATTCCGAGCCTGTGCCACAGGACATCACAGATGCGGTGTTCCAATGTGTGCGTGTGATGACTGATGTGTGGCTTTATTAGGTGAAGTTTGTTCTGTGTTTGTGAATCCCAGAATCCTTGCCATTTTGCGTTAATGGCGCATTTTAGCACCCGTCTGAAGCCGTGAAAGGGCATGTCAAGTGGACTGATGTCTAAGGTAAGGGCTGCTGAAGCAGCTCGATCTGCCTGTTCGTTTCCTGGGATACCCATATGGCTGGGCACCCAGCAAAACGTTAGACTGTAACCTCTATTTATTACTCTACTTACCAAGGAAAGCGCTCTCTTAACCAACAGATTCTTGGTTCTCTGCAGACAGTGCAGGGCGTGTAGAGAGCTTAGAGAATCTGTGTAGATTACAGCAGATCTAATGCTGGTTTGCAAGATAAAATTCAGGGCTAAGATAATTGCGTACACTTCGGCTGTAAAAATAGATGTGACTGGATTTAGGCGATGCGACCTTGTCACTGCTGCAGAGACCATGGCACACGAAACGCTGCTAGTGGTTCGTGATCCATCTGTGTATATTTCCACGTGATCCACAAAGGAGTGTTTCAATTCATCAAACTCCTGTTGAAGAACTAGGGGCGATGTAGCCTTCTTGTCATACTTTGTTAGAGAATAATTGTAGCCGGGTTTTGGCTGCCACGGGGGAACTTCTAGTCCGGATTCTAAGATCCAGGAATCCCGACAAGAGAAATCATAGAGTTCTTGATAGTGTGATACCCTCATGCTGAACGGACGTACAACTGATGATCTACTTATGAAAAGTCGACAAAATTGTGTGCCCTGGACACAAGACAATGCAGGGTGTTGATGATAGCTTTTAATTTTAAGGGCGTAGAGAATACTGAGGTAGCAACGACGTCTCTCCAAAGACCATTCGCTGCACTCTACGTACAAACTCTCCACTGGTGAGGTTCGGAAAGCTCCAAGCGCTAACCGTAGCCCTTGATGATGTATAGGGTCAATTAATTTAAGGACAGACGGTCGAGCGGAACCATATACTACAGAACCGTAGTCTATCTTGGACCTAATTACTGAGATGTATATTTTGTGCAGCATATCTCTGTCTGCTCCCCAGGTCTTGTGTGATATAACCTTCATCAAAGCCAACGATTTCATACATTTTGTCTTCAGTTCTTTGATGTGTGGCAAGAAAGTGAGTTTTTTGTCAAAGACCATTCCCAGGAATTTGTGTTCGTCCTGGACTGCAAGGTCCCGACCATTGATGGACAGTGTTGGGCTTGGAAGTAGTCCTCTTTTCCTGGAAAATAGGACACACACAGTCTTTTCTGGGGAGAACTTAAATCTATTTTGGTCAGCCCATCTGACAAGTCTGTTTATCGTCAGCTGGAGCTGCCTCTCACATGTATTCAAATTTGTCGAGGAGTAGGAGATCTGAACATCATCGACGTACAGCGAGTAAGACACAGAAGGAGGAATTGCGGTAGCTATTGAATTCATTTTCACAATAAAAAGAGTCACACTGAGAACTGAACCCTGAGGTACTCAGTTTTCCTGAACAAATGGCCTTGACAGGGTGGAACCCAACTGTACCCTGAAGGTTCTCCCGTGAAGAAAATTGACGACACAACGTAAAAGTCGGCCTCTTATGCCTAAGGAATGCAGATCTCGTATGATACCATACCGCCATGCAGTATCATACGCTTTCTCTAGGTCAAAAAATACCGAGACACAGTGACTACGCCTGACAAATGCCTCTCTGACTGCGGTTTCCAAGCGGACAAGATGATCTGTAGTAGAACGCGCAGCTCGAAAACCGCATTGATTATTGTCTAGGCAGTTATTCACTTCGAGGTAATACACCAGCCTGTTATTAACCATTCTCTCAAAAGTTTTTCCAATACAACTAGTGAGAGCAATGGGCCTATAGCTTGTAGGGTTTGATGGGTCCTTTCCTGGTTTCAGGAGAGGAATTACTGTAGCGACCTTCCATGCTGACGGCATTTGCCCACTATCCCAGACGTCATTGAAAAACTTCAGCAAACCTTCTTTGGATTTTTCTGACAAATGGACAAGCATGGAGTAGGTGATTCGATCTGGGCTCGGAGCACTAACATTTACTGATGATAGTGCCTGCAGGAGCTCACGGGCAGTGAAAGGTTGGTTATATGCACAGTTCTCATCTCCCGTTGTTGTGACAATTCGCTGTTCTTCACGTCGCTTGACACTTAAGAATTTGTCTGTGTAACGGGAGGAATTTGATATATTGTGAAAGTGCTGATCCAATACATCAGCTTGTTCATTTAGGCTCTGGCATGGAGTTCCATTTACCTCAAGCAGAGGGACAGAAACACTTCTGTACTCTCCTTTGATCTTTCTGATTCTGTCCCACACTATCTTTGATGGGGTCTTGTGCGTTAAAAACGAGACAAAATTGCGCCAGGAGGACCGTTTGGCCTGGCGCCGTGTCATCCTTGCCTTAGCACGTGCCTTTTTAAAGGTTAAGAGGTTATGTGGTGTGGGATACCTACGAAAGACACCCCAAGCGCGATTTTGTTGCTTCCGTGTGTCCTCACAGTCCTTTGTCCACCATGGCTTGGATGCCTAGGTAGTCGGGAAGTGGTCTGCGGGATACTCTGAACTGCAGCTTCCAACATAACATTGGTAATAAAATTGTTGGTGTCGTCTATCGACATTCCATTAAAAGATACTGGAGTGAACTCTGATTGTTCTTTGAATAAACTCCAGTTGGCTTCTCGGAGCTTCCAGCGAGGCTGACGTGTTGTTATTGTACTTGTACTTGAAACATACGTCAACTTCACTGGGAAGTGATCACTGCCCATCGGATTCGTCATCGCTGCCCACGCAATGTCTGGGAACAGCGATGGGCTGCAAAAGGACAAGTCAATGGCGGAGAAGGACTGTGTGGCTGTGTGGAGGTATGTTGGTGAACCTGTGTTAAGAAGACACCATGGGTCGAGCAAGTAGGATCCTCTCTAGAATTTTCCCCCGACTATCGACTTCAGAGCTCCCCAACATTAAAGTCTCCCAAGACAATGAAAGGAGGTGGGAGTTGGTCTAATACATTCTCAATGTCTGCTTGTAATATTCTTTCAGAAGGAGGGAGATACACAGAACAGACAGTTACAAGTTTGTTTAGACAGATTTGGACTGCAACAGCTTCTAACTGACTTGCAACAGAAATTTCTTTAGCCGGAAGTGATCGTGGTACGATCACAGCCACACCGCCAGCTGTTCGTGCGTTATTCATGCGGTCTTTCCTAAACATGTTATAGTGCCGGAGGGGATTCATGTTTTGTGCACTCAGATAAGTTTCTTGTAGGCACGCACAAATAGTGTTATGCTTGTCTAGAATGTCCTTAATATCTTCTAAATTGGAATAGAATCCTCGACAATTCCACTGCCAGATAGCCTGGTCCATAGCAGGGAAAAGGACGGGCAAAAGAAATAGAAGCGCATAACACTGCACAGTACCTCGGATGTGTGCGGACATTGACTGTCTTTTCATGTTTGTATTGTGGTTAAGGGGGCTGTACTCTAGGTGCAGGTACCCTTTGCTGATCTTTGGGTTTTCTACCTCTACCTCTGCCCTTCTCTTTTTCTCTTTTCTCCATAGCCTGGGAAAAAGAAGGAAGACTCGACGACGACTTCTGCGACGAGCAGTCATCGTCGTCGACGTCCATACTATGGCTTGTATTTAGAGGCGAGCACTGAGTGTTGCCCTCCCAGATGGAGAGGTTGCCAGCAGCCTCTACGGAAGCTGTTGCCACCTCGTTAGTACTACCAGCCACTTGGCTGGAAGGAGATACTGGAGGAGGGGACATTTCCATGTCCTTCTCCTTTTGTTGGGGAGTGTGGAGTGGAGGCCCAACGGTTTGGGTCTCCACGGACACTCTGAGGGGCGCCACTCCCCTGCGCACCACCTCAGAGAAAGAACCTTTCTTCTGGAACTATAGTTGGGCCTTAGCTGCTTTGTACGAAATGTTCTGTTCCGTTCTGATCTTGAGGAGTTGTTTTTCGTCTTGCCATCGAGGGCAGGACCTGGAATATACTGGGTGCCCACCCTGGCAGTTCACACATTTAAAGTCATTCTGGCAGGTTTCTGACATGTGGTCCTTTCCAGAGCATTTCGGGCATGTCGTCCGTCCCCGACAAGTCTGTGAGCTGTGCCCAAAGCGCTGGCATTTGAAACAGCGCTTCGGGTTGGGAATAAAGGGTCTAACATGACAGTTGAGATAGCCGGCTTTTATGGTCGATGGGAGTGTGTGACGCTTAAAGGTCAGCTACTCCGATTTCCCGATGTGTTGAAACGGTTGTGATATTCAGAACGAGCACATCCAACTGCCCCCAAAACGCACCTTCGTTTGTCAATTTTGTCTTCCTATTACGAAAATTAATTAATCAAAGAAACCAAAACAAGCCATGGGCGCAGCCATTTTTGTGACGTAGATGGGATAAACCTGCTCCATCTACGTAGATAATCGTGCGTCTGATTGGATGAAAGCTGAGGCTTTCTCTGACTTCCCTGGCGTCTTCTCCCGTTTGCGAGGAAATCCAGTTATGGCCGCCGGCTACGATGAATGTTTCGTCCGAGGTAATCCCGAGAACTATTGAACGATGGAAACAACAACCGCGAACTCACCTCAACATCATTTTCGGCGTGAAGTTGTGATTATGTGCTCGAGAACTTCGCAGTTCAACCGTTCAGCTGCCATCCACGTCAACCCGTTTGCTGCTTTTACTACAAGTGCAGGAATGGGAGCGATTGAGCAACAACGTGAAACTTGGTGATTGTTTGAGCATATACCTGCAGAGGACTGGTCTTCAAAGAAAGAAGGCCGTATTTCTGCCCATGCACATCGTGCGATTGCCAGGCTTGTTACACAAGATACAAATATTGTGCACCATCATAGCGCGACTGCAATGAACGACGTAGGAATGTATCGTGACCACTCGAACTGCATTCGTTGAACCATTCGTCGGTTATATGAAAGTGCTCATTAGAGTTGCCCCGCACAAAAAGTGTTGGATGTAGTTTTGTAGTGTGTTGTTTATCTCGTAGAGCGCATCGCGGCATGTAGGTCGAGAGCCCTTATACGTATTTTTGCATGTTTACTTGAGTGTGCGCATTGTTCTATACCACACAGGCCATATTTCATTCATAATAGTTTCGCAAATAAACACGTACGGGTCGATCTCATATTGCTTTTGAGTTAGGCATGCTGTCTTCAGATCAGGGTATGTGTATCCTGTTTGCTGGGCCCAACAGATGTTATTAAGGGTAGTGCAACATTTCCCACTTCTTGAACCATGCTAACATTGCCAGAATAAGGAACATTACACTGTGCTGTGTATTCCACACTCAGTTGTCTCGCGACGTAAACCCCCAATTATTATATTGGGTACTCCACATGTTCAACCAGTCAGCACTTCCCATATCCTATTTTTTTTAAACATGTGCTTAAAATTGCACAACTGTCACTCAAGTAACTTTGCCACCAAATTAGTCAGTGACAAAAGGTATATGTACTTTATCACAAATTTAATAACCTTGGTGGGAATGGTTGATGGTGTCCTCTGCCTTGTACGGTGCACTTCATAGCAAAATACGCAATAGTCCAAATGTTTTCCTTGTTCACAAATGCCCTGTCAAAGCTGAAAGACTCTTATCAAAATGGGGAAGCGGGCTTGCTTGTCGAGAGAAACAAATATGAAACTGCAGTGCTCAACGTAAATAACTGCATGCTCAGCAAGGCTGGTGATGCTGAAGACCAAATATTTCTAGGTTAAAAGGAACAAAGGAGAAAAGACCACTGCAGCGTATTAATGTTGTTTCAGAAGTATAACACCACAAAATTTGTGAGGGTCAGTTGGTGTATTTAGTTATGTTGGTCACCTCCTGCACCAATTTTTAATACGATTCAAATGCGTTGCTACCAACCAGGACCTAAGCCTGACCTATGATCTAATAATAATAATAATAGTATCTATCTATGACCTATATGAACTTTCACCACTAGTTTGGTTTCACACGTGGCTTCTAGTGAAATTCGAAGCTGCTCAGTAGAGCTGACGGGAGACTTGCAGAGTAGAGAATTTTTTTTATTTATATTTTCCAAAGAACACGTAAAAAACAATGTGCTGTACCAACTGTATTCAAAGAAATACAGATATACTTTGTTTTAGCTATGTGCATATTAGCAGATTACAGGTGACCGATGACACACAATGGGCGTCAAGGGTGAGAACACAAGAATACTACCACTGCAGGTACTGTCCTGAAATTCTAAGTCACCATTTGTCAGAAAGCTTTCCATTATTCGTTTTATTGACAGCATGTTGGCTGCCATCCAGTCCATGAAAGTGACCCTTATCGTTGAAAGAACGGTTCAACAGCAAGCGAGCTGGTGATAGTGTCCATGATGGCGAGACCTGAAGAGGAGATACAAGAAGGGACATAAACACGCTATGTTGAAACATTGTGTATGTCCCTTCCTATCCCTCGTCTCAGGGTTTTTCGCTATGGACCTTCATGATGTTTCTTCCGGAAACTTTTTATTTTTATGTACAATTGTGAAGGTACAAATCACACAGTACTTTTCTTGAAACAAGAATCCATAGAAGGTACACAGTCATCTTCAGCATTGCGCACATCTATGGTACATGTTAATCACTTTGAAATGTCACAGACATGTCATGGAGGCCGGCACATGATTAGTGGTGTTGAGCAGACAAGGATTTGTCATATTTTAGGCACAAAAAGCAGTTTTGGCACCTGCATGTTGAGACAGATGTATCTCTACATACTTTGCCATGACACAAATATATGAAGCAACAAATGTACCCTCTACTTTATTATGGTTATTAGTCAACACTGCCAAGAATGTGGGAACACAGTCTTGTACAGCCTACACTCTTCAAAATGACCTTCACACACGACACACTGTAGGCCAACGAGACTCCACAATGATGTCCTCTCCCTCCCCATTGGCTGAAAACATTTTTCTTTTACTTTGCATAAGGGGAAGTTAGTACAAGAAACGCACACGTTCCTTTTTTCAGCAAATCAGTATTCAGAGCGTTACCATACTGTGGTGGGCCTGCAGTGCATTACGTGGAACAGCACATACTGCAAAAAATTTGTCCCCCATTCTAATGACAGTCTTCTCCAGTTTTTCAAACTGCCATTTCCCATAGTGCTTTATGGTATGACACAGCATTTCTAAATCTTTACTGTAGTTTACCGATTGTAGCAGAAAAAGATACCACTGTTTCCGATCACAGGACGCAAGCCATAAGTGCTATACGGCAACAGTACATGCTGCTGTCTAGCAGTTGTTTGTGTTTGTACATGGTATGGTGCATGCAGGGTAAATTCGATGGTTAAAATATCCAAATGTGAATAACTGTTAGATTACATGATGTAGAATGCTCTATAGTACAGCAAAACCTCCAAAGTCGGACACCCCCCTACCTCGGACAACTCCCCATGATTTCGTTGCACGGGCAGGCTCCTATTGAAACTACATGAGGACGAAATTCTCTATGTCGGACACCTCCCTATCTTGGAAGTAGGATAGGGTTTTCCCTGCAAAGTCGGACAAAACCCTGACCAAATTACCTCAATATCGGCCCATCTTTGCACCAAAAAGACCCAAAATGAGCCAGTGGCCTTGACTTTTGCCCCTTTTTCCCCTATACTGGTCTCAGAATTTTGTTGCTTTAGTTTTTAGAGTCCAAAAACAAGTGCTGTCAGTCTACATTATGTGAGCACTTGTCTTCAGTTTGTCTAGAGCCTTTGAACGAGCACTGCACCAAAGCTATGAGAAGTGGGCTGACGCTTCAGAGACAAGTCCTTGCCGCTCGAAAAGCTCCAGAGGTAATGCCATTGAGTAGAATCCGAACGGAATTGAATATACTAAAATCAGTAATAATTATCAGTGAAGAGTGGGTAGAGGTACCACTACCAGGCACCACCACCAGGTACCACTAAGGACCTTAAATTGAAGAAGGGGGACATTTCTCACAGCTGTGATCTCTTCCATTTTTTGTTGCCGTCATATTCTGTAACTTGGACACCTCTATAAGTAGGAGACGCTTCGGCTGCACCGCGGGTGTCCAACATAGGAAGGTTTCACTGTATTTATGTTCCGTGTCATGTGACCACAAACAATATATGCTTTTGCTCATGCTGCACAGCAAGGCGAATTGAGCTGCATGTGAGGATAATAACATGAAACCCGAGGCGCGGAGGAAAAGGCATGACTTTACGGTCTCTGTGTCAGTTGTTTCATGTTGTAATTGCGTACCAGCTGGCCTGTACCTGAGAATAGGTTTGATGCATTGTACACGCACCATAGACATGCAGTGTGTGGTGTGTTGTGATAGTAATGCCACTGCCAATTGAAGAATAATGCTCCAGGTGGATTGTTTCGGTACAATCTTGAACTATGCATACCAAGGGGTAGGGCATCTGCGTGACAGGTTTACCTGGAAGTAAGAATGTAAATGTTAGCTGAAGTCATTGAATAATTAACATTATCAATATACTGCTGTAGATGATACAAACAATAGCACACAAGATGCTCCGATATGTTCTGCAGGAATGTCTCTGTACTCACAATATTAGTACAGCAGCTACAGAAAGGCATAAAACAAGTTTTTGTATACATGATACCACTTGAATGCAACAAAAGCTTCTGCTGCACTGCCAGAACACCACGGCGGACAGATTTACCTTACTTCACCTGAGAAAAAGTATGTACTGTTGCACACATGATGCTGTTTGAATGTCTCGAAAAACATAATTTATGACCGACACACATCAACTGGAAGATTTCGATTTACCTTAGTCAAAACTGAGAAAAAGTATGTGCTGCTGCACACATGAAGCTGCTTGAACTGCCCTTGAACGCTCTGGAAGAACACCTTATTTGTGACCAAAATACAACAGCTGAGCCAACATTGAATTTATACCTTACTCAAAATACACAAGATGTGCTGCCGTGCATATGATACGATGATACTGCTTAAATGTACTCTGAAAGCGCTGGCACCTCAGGCATGGTTGCTCTAAGCTAGCGAGCAACAGCAAGGGTATACGAACACAAGAAGTCGAGCACAAGTGATGGAATGCACTTGATTAATCAGAAAATGAAATGTCTCAGTACCAGGTGTCACTGTTCCGTCAACAAAAACAGATGAACTTTGAAGGGGCGTCTGGTTGGCACTGGTGACAGCCTTCAGCTTGAAACCCAGACGGTGATAGTTTAGACAAGCTTTTCGGTGGTGCCAGAATGCCTGCGAAATCATTTAACAAATAAGGCAATTCCAAATCTGTACTGAGAATACACCCGCTGGGGCGTAATCTCTAAAGGATGAAGCAGTAACTGACAGATAGCGTATTTTTCTCTTCTACGTGATGCAATTTGCACCGCATGACTGACTTGTGTAATATTAGGCGTCTTACCTTTATCTGCTGCCTAGTCCTGCCCCTGCAATCTCCTGCTGCAGATAAGGTTGGCACAGCATCCCGGTCGAGACATCTTCGGCTTCTTGTGAAACAAGTTGCGTATTGCTTCCGTAACATTCGTATGAGCCAGATGAACAGATCAAGTCGCTGCTTTCGAATGTGGCACCCAGTCGGAGTTGTAACCGATTGTTGCAGTCAATAGATTTCTCTTTCGCCTCTCGGAAAATTGTGGTTTGAAACATTGGAACTGCATGCTGAAGTGTTCTTGCAGACGGGAGCAAAACGCTCACGCATTCTCGGCACGCAGCACAGAACACGAATCACACCAGGAAGTCTGTACTGGCCTAGCAAATGCTTTGCAGTCGAAGGAAGCAAACCTCACGTTCCTCGTGTGTCCAGAAATATACTGGCTCCCTAATAGCGAACTGTTTATCACTTTCCCAATGTGAATCTGCGCAGCAGACGGCTCGGCAGAAGAAACTGGCCGGCTTGGCGCAAGAAACCAAGCCAAAAGTCATGCCAAGCCGGAGCGCGGGCAGACCACGAATGTGTCGTCGACACAGGGTTTGCGGGCCACAAGACGGGATGTCAGTGAAACTAAAAATTCACTTTTTCGGAAAACCGCGAGGAGTTTGGGATAACTATTTTGCATACATAATCAGTGTTCCCTTATGAACACATCGTGTGAGTACCATTCCATTCTGTAACACTCGAAAATCGGCGTAGCTGAGCTTTAAACGAAAGGATTACATGTTTTGTGGGAATCTCTCTGCCCTCTCTGCGCATGGTTGTTCTTTTTGCAGAAACAACACCCTCTTCAGTCAAACCGTCCTCAATCTCAGACTCTGAACAGTCCAGCAGCTCGTCTTGGGAGATTACGCCCTTCACTGTGTCCAGTGTTCTGTGAGGCGTTACCGTCACAGGTATATCGCCAATCTGTTTCAGTGACTCTAAAGCTGTACTCTGCTGCTTGGTTTGCACCTTAATCTGGATATCCCCTGTACGAAGTTTTTTGGCCTGATACGACTTCCCTATTGCTTGTTTGATAACCTTGGCTGTCACAAATGGTGATAACTTGCCTAAAGTACCAGTGTCATTGTCAGCATGAATTATCAAAAACTTTGGAAACCACGTTTCCGCAGGTGTCTCTAAGAAATTCATTGCTTGTCCTTCGGTGCGGAACCGTTTTCGGTCCCGATCGTTTCTTTTAGGGTTACGTGATGCCATAAAATAATATGCAATGTTCTGTGCAAATGCCCTGCCGTCCACCACGGAACCCAACCACGGGATCGCGCTCCACGCGATAACAGGTACGTTCGCACTATACCCAAGTGCAGCTTCGCAAGAGGTGAAAGAACTGCACACGGTTGACCCTTGCCGCCAAAGAAGGTGAAAAGAGAAAGGGGAAGAGAGGAGAAGGCAGAAAGAAAAAGTAGTGAAAAGTAGATGGCGACTAGCTGAATAGTCCTGGCCGGGCCTTCCAGGACCACCCGTCTATGGGAAGCAGGGGCCAAAGCAGTGTGTTGCTTTCCCGGAGGGGCCCCGAAGGGTCCAACCAAACCTCCGAGACAACTCAACTGCTAGGATCCCCCTTTCCCCAGACACGGGAAAGCCACGCACAGCTATACGTGGGGCTCTCCCTCCTGTGGCGACCCAACCGTTGGTGCAGGAGGGGGCTACTGCGGCTGCTGCCGGGCGATGGGGGCGCCAAGTTACCGACGCCGGGGGAGGTGGGAAGGGGTGTCTGGAATCAAATTTGTTTCTTGGAGACAGAAACAGACAGCATGATGTTTGTCTGCCAAATCATGGACGTCATCAAGATTTTTCAGCAAACCCTGGCAGTTCCACTGAATAATGCTCTGGGAACCCATAAGAAATGCACAGAAGAGGAAAAAGAATATGGACTGAACGACTACTCTAAGGCGTAAAGACCTTGTGCAACAACTGTCCATGAATGTGGAGGGATTAAGGAGCTTGTATTCTCGGTGAAGGAACCCTTTGTTGTTGTTCCTTGGCTTTTCCTCCTCGTCCTCGGCCAGCTTTTTTCCCTATGTGTTCCTTGCCCATGGAAAGACATGGTAGACTCGAAGACGACTTTTGAGAGCAGCAGTCGTCGTCATCGAGATCCATGCTCTGACTCGTGTTTTGAGACAGGCCCATGGCAATCCCGTCCCAAACGGAAGGGGATGCAACAACCTCCTCTGAGGTTAACATTGCATCTCCCTGGCTGTTCGTCTGAGAGGCCACTGGAGGAGAACCCTCAGTGTCCCTCTCTTTGTGTTGGGGAGTGTGGAGGGGAGCCCCAGAGGTCTGGGTCTCCACCGATACTCTGAGTGGTGCCACTCCGCTGCGCACCACATCAGAGAAGGTTCCTTTCTTCTGGAACGCCAATTGTACCTTTGCTGCACTGTATGTGATATTTTGCTCCGTTTTCAGCTTGAGGATCTGTTTCTCCCCCTTCCAACAAGGACATGATCTGGAGTAAACAGGGTGGTTACCCTTGCAATTGGCACACTGAAAGTCATTGCTGCACGACTCTGACGAATGGTCTTTGCCGGAGCACTTAGCACAGACGGGCTGCCCACGGCATACCTGAGAACCGTGGCCAAACCGCTGGCACTTGTAACAGCGACACGGATTTGGGATGTAAGCCCTCACATTGCAACTGAGGTAACCGGCTTTGATTGTGTCTGGCAGCTTGTGGAGCTTGAAAGAAAGGATTATGTGCTTTGTTGGGATTTCTTTCCCATTCCTACGCATGACTATTCGCTTTACGGCTACCGCACCGTGCTGTTGTGGCCTTCTTGAAGTTCCGATTCCGAACAGTCAAGAAGGTCGCTCTCAGAAATTACTCCTTTAACAATGTTGAGACTCCGGTGCGAACTTACTGTGACAGATATCCCATTGATGCTTGCCAGTGAAAGAAGAGCACTGCTTTGCTCTCGTTTTTCAACATGGACCTGGATATCTCCAGAGCCCAGTTTCTTGGCATTGTATTCTTTACCTATCAGCTGTTCAAGTGCTTTCGCTATTACAAAAGGAGATACCTTTGACAGTGGTCTTGTGTCATCATTCGAGTGGACAACCAGAAACTTTGCAAACCATGGTTCGGGTATTGAGGTATTTAAATCAATTTGCTGGTACTCGGTGCGGAACCGTTTCCGATTTCGATCTCGGGGTTTTAAAGAAGAGGAAGCCATACAGGTGACAATACAATTCGATGCAAGGGTCCTGCCGCCCACCACGGAGCCCAACCAGGGGACCGCGTTTGACGCAGTAGCAGGTACACCTACACTATACCCAAGCACAGCTTCTGGAGAGTGAAAGACTGCCCAAGGTTGACCCTTGCCGCCAAAGAAGGTGAAAAGAGGAAAAGGAGAGAAAGGAGACCAAGGGAGAGAAAGTGATGAAAAGGGAGATGGCGACTAGCTGAATAGTCCTGGCCGGGCCTTCCAGGACCACCCGACTATGGGAAGCAGGGGCCAAAGCGGTGTGTTGCTTTCCCGGAGGGGCCCCGAAGGGTCTTAAACAACCTCTGGGTCCACTCAACCGCCAGGATCCCCCTTTCCTCAGACACGGGAAAGCCACCCACAGCTATACGTGGGGGTCTCCCTTCTGTGGCGACCCAACCGTGAGTGCAGGAGGGGGCTACTGCGGCTGCTGCCGGGGAGGCGGAGAGTACGGAGTGGGAAGGGTGGTAGTGTGGGCAATGGAGAAGAATGTGCTCGAGATCTTCAACAACACCGCGGTGATTGCAGTGGGAAGAGTTATCTTGTCTCAAGCGGTAGCGCCACTGTGCAGTGAAGACCACGTCGAGGCGCATTCGATGTACTAATGCGCCGTCTTGACGAGAGATATGTGCTGGCATCCGGAAAGCGAGCGCTGGGCTGGGAAAGCTATTGCAAAAGGGCATCATAATGATAAACAAAGCAGCCCGTTCTAATCGCCACGCTCGTACAACATCCACCCCCTTTCGGCAATGATCTGCATGTTAGGGGGTTCCCTTGCTTTTTGTTACTTCTGCTGTTATGTCTCAGTAATTAACACAAATGAATAGCCACAGTGAAGCAGAAAAGTGATTGTGCACTATTCTAAATCTTTTGTATGTGACATTGCTCGTCATGTCACCGAAAAGACAGTATGGCGCGTACCTCTGGGATTGGACCAAACAAATTCCTGTCTGTTCAGAGCATCGGTCCAAACGTAGCTGTACCGTGAAAATTTCCACTGGTCATGGCGACAAGAGCGACGGCAGTGGTTTTTCACGACCTGCATCTGCCGTACGGTTACACCAAAGGCAAATAGCAACTAACAGTGCTAACAGCTCCGATTTCGTTGACCATGGAACGGATGAAACTGCGAGCGCGTGCACGGCTGACAATGGGCGCGTTTTCTTATTCAACACCAGTAGCCAACCCCCCAGCAAACACACAAGGCGGCAGGTTCTGTAGCACTGATGCTAGCCAAGGTCACATTTTGGCGGTTTCGACGCAAGAAACGCTTCCTCGCGATGTAAATGACATCCGTGATTCTTTTGGTGTACCACATGGTGGAGACAGTCAACAATATTACGAAAGCAGAGTTAACGATCTAGACCAGGGCCACTCAAGTGACACTCATCACCATGAGGATGACCCGATGGAAACCCCGCCAATCATAGACCGACTTCGAGAATGGAGCGTGGTGTCTGCAGTGACACGCAACTCACTCACGTCTCTCCTGAAAATATTACGCACACAGGAGGGTTGGGAAGACTTACCGGCGTTTGCCAGGACTTTACTTCAAACTCAAAAAGAGCGACCAAAATTACCGAAATGGGATCCGGAAAATATTGTCGCTTTGGCTTAACCAGTGGGTTGAGGCACTGCCTATAGGACAAAGCCAGTCTTCCGGATGTCATCACCTTGAATGTTAACATCGATGGACTTCCGCTCACAAAGAGTACTCGCGACCAGTTTTGGCCGATACTCTGCAGAGTTACAAATTGTAGTGACATGCCCCCTTTCCCTGTGGGGGTATATTATGGAACGAGTAAGCCTGCGGACGTGAACGAGTTCCTGCTACCGTTTGTGTCGGAATTTAATGCCTTGTTGTTGACTGGCTTGTGCATTGACAGAAGAGTTGTACGTATTGAATTAGGCGCAATCGTGTGTGATGGCCCCTGCAAAAGCGTATGTCCTGTCAGTGAAAGGACACACAGGATATTACAGTTGTACCAAATGGACTGTCGAGGGTGAATTTAAAAATGGTAGAATATGTTTTCCGGGTAGGACAGGAACAGAAAGATCCGATGATAGCTTTGGAGGAAAACAGATGACGAGTAGCACACTGGTGCCACAGTACTTGAGCAGTTGCCTATTGACCTGGTGAGGCAAGTCCCACTTGATTATATGCATATGGTCTGCTTGGGTGTGACACGGAAATTGATGGTGCTCTGGTTTAAGGGAAAGAAAAGCTACAGACTGAGCAGTCGAGTAAAAAGTGAAATATCTGTTGGTAATATTGAACCGTATGTCCCATCTGACTTCAGCCGAAAACCAAGGACTCTCCGATTTAGACCGGTGGAAAGCAACCGAGTTTAGACTTCACCTGCTTTACACTGGACCTCTGGTGCTTGCTGGGAAAATTACTGAGGAACTCTACAAAAACTTCTTGGTCCTTCACGTTGCTATACGTATCCTTACAAGTCCAAGTTACCACTCAGTATTTGCAGATTATGCTGAGAAGTTATTGCAGTACTTTGTAACGGTGTTCATCATGCTTTATGGCGAAGACTGCGTATCCCATAATATTCACGGCTTACTTCATCTTACTGATGACGTACGTCGTCATGGTGCACTTGACATCTGGAGCGCATTTGCGTTCGAAAATTATATGCAGATCCTCAAAAAGCAGCCAGAAAGCCTTGCAAACAACTCGAACAGCTTTGCTGCAGGCTTGAGGAACAGAAGCCCTCATGTCCCTTCTTCCGTCATCAACCGTAGAAGCCTTACGTTTTTCCAGGAACACAGAAGAGGACCGCTCCCTCCAGGGTTCAAAGGACCACAGTACAAGAAAATCATAGTCCCGGACAAGTTCATGCTCCGCACGGGAAAGCGTGACAGCTGTTGCATGTTGAAGGATGGGAGCATAGTGTGCGTTGAAAACTTTGCTTACTTGAAGACTTCAGGGGAGCCTCAGATCATTGGGCGCAGGTTTCTCAATGTTTGCGACTTCTACGAGTATCCGTGTAAATCGTCGTTGATGGGCGTGCATTCAGTGTCACGGTTATCAACAATGCAGTGTTGGCCTGTCGAATCTATCGCGTCCAAGTGCGCAAAGCTGACATTCGAAAACAAGGCAGTTGCCTGGATTGTTTCCACAATAACGTGCTCGAAATGATTGCTCCGATGGCGCGGCTACACATATCAAACAATGAACTCTAGCATCAGGATTTAGGTGTCCTATAATTATACCTTTCTATTTTTTTCAATGTACCCTGATTTAATTTTTTTATGAATGACAATGATGCCTGCACTTCTTGTTTTTCGTACATCGCCATTTTCAGTGTATGTTTTAATAAATGCGCACCTTACCAGATTAGTAACCTAGGTATTTCATGTCAAGTTAGCTATATAATTGCTTCCTGCTTCTAGGCAGTAAAACTTTCGCAATTGTAAGATTCCCAAATGAAGGGAACACAGTTGCCGTTGTCCACAGAAAATGGATTAGAGGTGGTTGCTGCATGTGGCAAAGCAAGACACCACCAAGCAGAATCTCAATGATGATAAAGAAAGGTGTTGAACCTGAAGGCACCTGGAAAGAGGAGCAGTACTTGGATATGGGGTGGTTCTGTAAGTCTCCGCTTAGTTCTTTTTTCAGTGATTTGTTGGTCTTACCAAATAACCGTTGTAGCATCCTACGACGAAGCGAGAAAAAAGTTGCCAATGGCAGAAGTGACATCTGATCTCCAGAGCGATACGGAACTTGGAAATGGAAAAAGAAAACGACAAGAAAGGGCACTAAGTCCGGGCAGTAGTCACGGTAACTCTTGGGATATTCGACGACTACCAACACCACCGTGTTTTGAAGGAGGTAAATGGCCACACCAGTTCATATCAGATATTTGAAATCGTTTGCTACGTTACATAAGTGATAATTATTGATCTTTCAAGGTTTTGAATAATTTCACTTTGTATGTCCGCAGAGCTCCAGTCGGAATACCATCCTCAAAGTGACTCTCCTCCTTCATACACTACTTTGACCGATTTTCGAGGTAACTGCACCTTGATCTGCAAAGTTTAAAAAATATTTCTGCAGCAGCTAAAAACGTGCCATTCACATTCTATATTTAAGACCACTTGCAAATGGCATCTACACCATCACTGGTTTCTGATGCTGACAGGACCACTTCTGCGGTTCCAGGTATTACACTTCTGGTGTGGAACGGTGGAACACTTGTGTTTGGGATAACTGTGCTACCCCTTGATGTCATGTTTTCACAGAGCATTTTTGAAATTGGAACAAGAACCGTATCTTGCTCAACCTTCGTATTGTTTCCATGGATTTTTGTTTTATTTTTCATTTGTCAAGTAACGGATCACACAAAGCAAGCGCGCTGCTGTTATGATTATTCAGGATCTTAAAGATCTTAGATGTTTGCATTGTTCGTATGTAAATGATGATGGGTCAAATTAATGTGTAGTTGATGAATACACTGAAGTCAGTTGGACTACTCCGGTACCCTTCAAATGTCAAAATGATTAAGGGGAGAAAAAGTGAGAGAGATAAAGAATGTAGAGGTAAAAACCAGGGGGGTCGGACTCGGCAAGAAAAGTGTGCCCCCGCGGGCGCTGACATTTTGGGAAGCATGAACAGGGTTGCCTTTGGCTGCGCGCTTCACCGCTAAGTTTGACTTTCTCGTCTCTTGTTTCAAAACTCGTTCAAATGTCACAAATCTGTGACTGTTTTGGTGAAATGTGCAAAATTGAGAAATAAAGTGTTGATAAAAGTCAATAAAAGTCTGCAAGTTCAGTTCCTGAGTGCTGTCAAAGTGCGATCTCAACGTTCTCTGGCTCAATCGAGCACCAGCAGGGAACTGGCATGTAGTTTCGCTATCGCATCGCTTTGTACTTGTCAGACGCGGACGCTGCAGTTACACAGCTTGAAAGATGCCCAGCTGTTGTGTGAAATGTAAAATGAGGCAGAGTAAATCCTGCGGGGTGTCATTTCACAAGTAAGTGTCCACTGGATCCATGCACAAGCATTTTCTGTGGCGTGCCCAGTCGCCTATAAACGTTGTTCACTCTAAGGCACACAAATATTGTCGAAACTTACGGCACGATCTTGAGATACATATTATCGCAGTTTTCAGCGGGATCCTCACCTGCTTTCCCGATGGCTGGAAGCACTTGACATGCAATCGCTCGTTCCTACACGCGGTCAGAGAGTATGCTCTAGGCACTTCCACACTTCTAGCTTCATCGCTGGTCATCAGACAGCAAAACTGAAGGCAAACGCGGTCCCTATGACAGTGAGGCCAGGAACTGCTGAGGTATCCGGTTATTCTTTATTACTTTTAAAATGATACAAAAGGAGATAATAATGGAAGAACTTTTTTAGAGCCAAGTAACAGCCAGCCAGCCAGATGAAAGATGAAAGTGGTGCTGACACAGTTTCCCTGGTAAGTACATATAGTAGTTTGTGCAGCCACCCCCCTGCATGACTGCCTTCACTCCATGTTTTCCAGGAAATGCTTGAAGCCAGTGCTGAGCAAGCAGAGCCCGCCGTCCCTTCTCCAGCTGTTCCACTGCCTGTAAGGACATGAATTCTTGCTTACGTGCTTTTCCAACTAGACCTGTAGGACGGCTTGGCCTATAGATTGTGCGATTCCTTCCCTTTTTAATGGCCTTAATTTTCTATCCAGGAGATGCCCGAGGCAAGTGCTGCGGAAGCAGAGACTACCAGCCCCCCTCAACCTGTTTCGCTGCTTGTAAGAATGGCTTGGTCAATAAGTCATACATCTGCTTCCATGTAGGATTTTTTTCATTCTTTTCTAAGGAAGGGCCTGAAAGCAGTATTCCACGGGCCCAGACCCCCAGCCCGAGTCCGGCTATCCTACTGCCTGTGAGCACATGAGCTTTCTTAATAATAATAATGATGATGATGCCTCACTAGTGCTCAAGAATGTAATACCTATTTGTGGGGCTAAGGCTCCAATAACTATTCTCAAAGCGTGAATTCTATGCAGTGTGACGTCATGTAACCCGAGCTGTAGAAATAAATGCAAACATTTTTTAGGCTAACCTGTTTGACCATGAGGACCATCCCTACTGTAAGCTGCCACAAAAGCGGAAAGCAGTGAGTATATGTCTGTATGTCATTTCTTATTCCTGCTGCTTTCTGCTGTCAGGTTCTTCTGCTGCTGAAAAACATGAAAACACAGACAAATTGCTTTTGTGACTATAGCCCACTGCGAAACAATGCATTCCAATTCCTGTGAGCAGCGACAGTTCCTACTACCATTTCAGGAGTGTCAGCAGGAAAGCCCAGATCCCAAAACACAACGACTTGAGGACATTTCTCTAGATGTTTTGTCCCCTGACCCCAGAGCAGGGCAGCAACAACCGGAAACATGCAATGAAACCACGCCTACACGACAACCGGTAATTTTAAAATGCAAAATATTGGGGAATGCTGTCCTTAACCAACAGGCAACTTTGCAGGTGTCTGTGAGCAACAGAGATACTGAGGGCAGCCCGATCACACCCAAGGGTCACAAGGAGCACACCTATCACAGCAAAACAACGCCAAGAACAGGAATGAGACAACTTCGAGAGAAGAACCAGTACCTGCGTGGTGTCCGTCGACGGCTGCAACTGACCCTGAAAAGGAGAGAAAAGAAAATTAAAAATCTAAAAAGCCTCATTGCTGAACTGAAGGAAAAGAACTTGCTGGCAGAGGAGGCTCAAACAAAGCTGGAGTCCTTTGGGGAACTGCCACAAGAGATACTTAAGGAATGGGCAAAGAACGTGAGAAAGAAAAAGCCAGGCCGTAGATATTCCCCAGAAACTAGGAGATTTGCAATGACACTCCACTTTTATTCACCTCGTGCCTACAAATATGTCTCAAAACTATTCCCAATGCCAGCTGTAGACACACTCCGCGAATGGTCAAAGGTTATTGGTGCTTGGCCTGGCTTCACGCAGGAAGTCTTAGACCACCTGAAGAAAAAGCATGAAACAACTGAGAGGAGAGAGAAGCTGTGCTCAATCATGCTTGATGGAATGAGCATACGCAAAAAATGTGAAGTAGACAAGGCCACTGGACGGCTAATTGGTTACGTTGATTTTGGGGAGGACCACACACCCCATGACACGGGTGATGCGCCCCTAGCAGGTGACTCTTTGGTATTTATGGCTGTGGGCGTCGCATCACCATGGAAAATACCCTTCTGCTATTTTCTAAATAAGGGGCTATCTGGGGAAGTACTGAAGACACTACTGACAGAAGCCATCATGGTGCTAACAAATTGTGGGCTCGAATTCGTGGCAGTCGTCTGTGACGGGCTATCGTCTAATGTTATGATGGGGCGACTGCTGGGGTGCCATATCCATGCCAACAACACAGAGGACTTTCGCACATTTTTCTCCCATCCTGCTGATGCTGACAAGAGCATACACCTAATTTTTGATGCTGCACACAGTCTTAAAGGGACAGTCGCATTCTCCGAGGTCAATTTCGAAACTAATGCGAATTCTAATTCCTTGCCGACCACTTAAGTGGGCCCGAAAATACCATTTCGATCCGCGGCGTACTTTTCGCGCAATCCGATGAAAAAGAAACCGGAATGCTTGCGCCCTCGCTCTCTAAAAGTGGGAGCAAACGTCACCCGGATAAGGCCAATCAGCGTGCGCCCTGGGCAAATGCGAGCCGCGCGCCTGTTTGGCGATCGCGAAGCGAAGGGAGCAAACATGGAGTCGGAAAACGAGAGTGATGTTTCTCTGTCTGGGGGAGATTCTGACGAACATGTTAGCGGTAGCGGCGACGAGTTAATGCTGGATGGTGACCCATACTCTACGGACCCAATGCCTCTGGAACCCGCCGACCATCCACGAGATGTGGCTGCGGCTAACCCGCGGGATGACATTTTTAGGTGACGTATCTCTTTGCATGGTTGCCGTCGGATGTGCGAAACAGTTTAGAATGTTGAAATCGGCAGGTGTCTGTGTGGAGTCTGCGACCCACAGGAGCCCGACGAGCGCCTGTGTTGCCATTCTGTTGCCAGGGTTGTAGAAATGTGCAACAGTGCCGCCGTGCAGTGCATAACAGGTGCAGTGCATTACTCAGGGACATCTGCCTCCGTAGAGAGCTTCTAGTGGTGTACGCGCCTCAATTCTGCCGCTATGATCAACATTTTAGGCGACTCAATCTCCAGGACCACAGGTAAGCCTGCTGCAGTGCTCTCCCGTTTGCTATATGATTACGACCGTAATGAATTTTTCGGTTTAAATGACCCCCCATCAAGGTTCGGAAGGGTAAACTCGGGTGCTAGTCGGGTGTTGTTGGTTATGCAAAAAAAAAAGTTATGTTGTTGGTTATTGTCGCACCTAAAGTGGACAAGGGCTGTATACAAAAGGGCGACTATTCTCAGCAGCTTTTTGGCCTACACACGTTTTTCCCCCATAAATCATAAGCGTGGACGACAGCCGTGGAACGATCCAGAGAATCCTAGTCCAACAATTCCATTAGGAAAAGTGAAGCAACACAGCCGCCTCAGCTAGTCTCGACATGCTCTCAATTATGCCAGTTAGCCATGGCCTGATTGGCAACACAAAACAGCTCATTGATTGACAGATATCCAGTGGGAATTTTAAACTCCGAAAACAGAAGCATTTGAGGTGCCAATGAAGGGGGGAAGCATGTTACTGAAGAATGTAAGAGTAACACATTTTGGGAGAAAATGGATTTTGCCGAAATTGGAGGGAAACTGGTTTGGGAGGGAGTTAGCAGTTGGAATCGGGCTCATCCTGAAAGGCGGACATTTTTCTGTTGTACTACGTTGCACACCTGCTAACCTTCCACATTCAAATTGCAAGAGACCCTGGAACTAAGGAAGGAATGCACAGGCTTTGGACTCCAAGGTTGGGATAGTGTCTGTTCTGGCCATTGTCTTCCCAAGACTGCGGGAGATTTGGCAGGTATGCAAATGCCCACAAGATATGATGCTAAACAAAAAGAAATGTCATGTGGAGTTGTCTTTTCCAGTTGCCTGAGGTTCACGGCATACTCGTCATTCACAAGATGGGTCTGGGGATACCTTGGTCCAAGGAACAGACGACAGGTTCCTGGATGCGTTGTCCGAGCAATCAGGAAAGAGTTCCCATCTACGTCTTATCAAGGCTGGGTGTCTTGACAAGAGAGACAAGCTGGTGCATACTGATGGCTGGATCTGGAGACTTGTAGTTGTCAAGACGAAAATTATGCTGATGAGTATCCTCGAAAACTTCTGATGGGAGGCAAGGGGGATGACCAAGGGCTCATTTACACGTAGTGTGCCTATGTCGGCAAAATTTTCGTCTTTTCGTCATTGCAGTGTGGGGGATGTTTTGTCTTGTCACTCTGTATCTCCAGTTGCAGTCAACAGACTGTCCACCCGTCTGTACAGCAAAAACTACTACACGTGGCGGTATTAGCTCTGGCATCAAATCCAGACTGTACTGCACTAAGTTAGTGCCAAGGTGGGAATATTTTGAACTCTGTGCAGATTGTCAATGCGGTGTAGTGACGGGAATAAAGAATGACCCTATAATTGTATCGATTTATTGTACAGTGGAGTATGACGGAGTGGGAATAAAAAAATAGCTTAGGTTTATTATGTTGTGCTGTGGTTCTAAATCAATGTGGTGTGAAGTCTGGGTGGTTACAGGTATGCTGCCACAGGAATGTTAAGAGGGTTTATGCTGTCAGATCCATATCTGGTGTACTAATATGCTATGCAAGTCTGTGTCCTTTGTTTTCCTCTTCCTGGAATCAGGGGCTGACAACCCCCTTGTGAGATGCACCGTGAAGTGGGAAGTGGGTCCCCAGCACTTGCTTCAGCCATGACCTCCGCATCTGAAATATGGCCTTGAGTGTTAACACACAAAAGAACACGTTAAGGGCCTAGCGGGTACAGTAACAAACATAAAAATGACTATGCAAATAAATCTTCCCCTTTGCAGTCCCTGTTTCACTGGCACAATTATTTGCCTGTCCACATTACGTTATAAACACTGGCAGCCGCATCACACAAGATTCCTTTCACAGAACTCGACAATTTTCAGGGCTCGTACATATCCATTATTTTGTGGGACGTGCAAAAAGAATTCCAATATTTTCGTGGCTTGACAAAACATACCAAATCCAGTTGATTCCGTCGACGTGCTTGCTGCCGCCTGAAATAGAGCCAGAAATTAGCAACAAGGCTGCAGTCGAATACTGATGCAACGTGAAGTGTCTCGGACGTAGCCAAACACAGATTGCGATGTTTTCACATCCCTGAATGCTGCCATCAGGCTTACACTATGAACTGCAGAAACATCCACTAGCTGCAATAGCATTAGAATAACGCTGTCATGTGGGAGTGTTACGTTATTACTCCTGCATAATACAGGCGACCATTAGCACAGCAACAATACATCAATCTTTTTTCTCGAGAGTACGCATACTACTGCGTCAGGATGCTGTAATCATTGTAATAATTTGTGTACCTAGCCGGTATGACGTTACAATCGGCGGTGAGGCCAGGTGTTCGCGATGATGTTTACTGTGGCAACTGATATTTTTCATCGCAGCGTAACTGTGACCACGCAGGATTGTCACTTACCTCCGTTACTGGTTCAGGCCCTTGTTCCTGATCGAATATGGTAGGCACGGCGTCAATCTTCAGCCGCTTCCGTTTGTGCCGTGGCCCGAGCCGAACTTGCAATGCATCTTCATCAAAATAGGCGTCGTCGGCGAAATGACAGGAACCGACGCGTGAAACATTCAATCCTTGGGCCACACCACAGTAGTGGCTGGCGATCGCTGCCTCCCACTTTCGTTTCGTCTCGCCATTGCGAGGTCGGTGAAATGTAAGCTCTGAATTCTCGTTATAAGTCTTTGTGCACCCGGGCACGTAGCACCGATTTCCTGACTGTGACATCGCACGTCAACGGCGTGAAATCCTAGGGCACACGCTGTGGTTCAAAGTACTTCAAAGCAAACGCGACAAGACAACAAGGAAAAGGGTCAGACGCACGCTCAGACACACACCGAACTCCGGCGGAAAGGAGCGCCTCCTGATGGTTGGTTTATCCGGGTGACGTCATCCAGTGTCGGCGCCTTGCGGGGATTGCCGTGCGCGCCGGAAGCGCGAACATTTAAAAATCGTTTCTGAGTCAACCAAGTGGATTTGTGCGGAGAAGATTTGCCGGCGTACATTATGAACGACAGGGAACGTGACCATAACAGTTCCGGAACACGCTTCCGGATGCGACTATCCCTTTAAACTGCTCAGGAACCTGTTTGGGGATCACAAGGTGTTACAGAGCAGCCACTATGGAGTAAGCAAATAGGATGACAATACTACCAACTGTCCCTTGTGAATAATGTGGGAACAAGGATGGACGAGTTTTTTTCTGGTCCCTCCACGTTCCAGCATTATGCATAAGTTGAGCTCACTTTTCTGCATTTGAATGCAGTACACCTAGCTTCCATTTCAGTTTCTCTCTTGCCTGCCAACAAATTTAAGTATACTTTCACCCTTCTTAGACAATCAGGTGGGCCTTTATTGAAAGGCTGCAGCAACTCCAAGAGAAGGAGGGCATCAGAGCAGCAAACAAGCTCACCAGATCCCATATTGAGTTTGGCCGCCAGATCATGAAGGTCCGCCTTGCAGCGCAGACTCTAAGTTCATCCGTGAGCAAAGCCCTGACCCACGCACGGCTCCTGGGATTGACCGAATTTGAAGGAAGTGACGCAACCGCTTCGTTCATTGCCGACGTAGATGAGTAGGCCTTTCAGTTTCATGACTGTGGCCACTAAAGCTAAAGCATGAACATCTTTTACAGAGCATTTGATTTGCTTAATTCGCACAGTCCCATTGGCAAAGGATTTAAGGCACCACTTCGCAATGGAACAATTTCCCAGCAAGGAAAAAGGATGCTTACATTGTCGTCAAGAATGATGACACTGCGACTTCCATCCGGGGAGCTAGCTGCTCAGCATGGGAGACGCATGTCAGTCATCAGCGTGGCCTTTACGCTAAAAAGTGTTGCACAGCTGGCAGAAGCGCTGTTCCAGGCGGGCGCATGCAGGTAACATGTAGAGGTCTAGAATCAGAAAACAGTATGTTTGAACAAATTATATTACTCCCTTGCACTCCCCTAGTTACATCACTACGTACCGCCTCAGCCATGACCACTTGGAACTGTTCTTCAGCTGCATCAGGCAAAGAGGAGGATGGAATAACAACCCATCAGCTTCCCAATTCCGTCATGCCTACAGGAAGCTTCTGATACACGCTGAAGTTCAGGCCCCAAGCTCTGCGAATGTCGCGCCTACAGTGGAAGGCATAGAGACACTCGGTCACCAGGGCAAGCCGCGAAGGGAGGAAAGTGCAGGTGAGGAGACTCCCACTGCAGAAGTTCCTGCAGAGGACAACATCTGTGCCCTTCTACAGTGTGCTGACCATGACTACGGGGAATCATCCAGACTCAGCAGGTTCAGCGAGGACATTGTTGCCTATATTGAAGGATATGTTGTTAGAATTGTCTCCTCAAAACTCACCTGTAATGGTTGTTTGGACACACTCCTAGATGACGAGACATCAAGTGTTCTCATCATGCTCAGGGACAATGCAGGGCTGGTTAAACCATCCTCCTTTGTTACACGTCTCCTGTGTTGCGCTGAGCAGACCAGACCTTTCGTCTCGAGAAATTGAGGTCTGTGAAGCTTGTAGTGCGGGTGATCGTTTTGAAATCGTTTAACCACTTCATCCTAACACACGGTGACAAGCTACCACTGTGCCAGCACTATGCAGAGGAGCCTGATCACATAATTTCACTGGCGAAAGTGATCCTGCAAAAGTATGCTGGCATCAGATTAAGAGAACATAGTCGAAGAATTACAGAAGCAAGTCGTGGTGCCCAAGTGAGGCAGATGCTCACGAAACAAATCTTGTTCCGCAATCAGTAGATGCCCTAAATCGTCGTCGTCTTCGCTCGCCCCAAGTGGACCTGCGACCCAAAATTTATTTTTTCTTCTTACATATACCTGTGTGCCTTGATGAAAACACTAACAGTTTACGACGCTTTCCTACATTGTTGCATTGTTATAACGCGCAAACGGCGGAACAGGGTAGGGGTGATACACCTGCAGTAACATTTATCACGAATTTCGCCTGTTGTCCCTGTTAATGACCAACAACCACGGCAAATAAAGGCCTTTCGAGGAAACGCACAGTTCGGAAACACACCTTTCTTTGTTCGAACACTTAAACGGTCATATATCCACATTACATGCTATTCGCTAGGCCTCACTGTGTGCAACAAGTTATCCTTTTACGCCACGATACAAGCTATTAATCCAAAAGAAGCCGTTCAACGCAATTGCCCAAAGGTACGACGACAAACGTCTGCATCATGCATGCATGCAAACAACAACTGATAGGTGTATGCTTACATATTTCCTGCTCGGCGAGCAATGCGGAGGCCATGAGAGCAGACCGGAGCAGACGAACGCCACGCCCGAGGCGTTCTCACTTACGTTGCCATAGAGATCCGCATTGTTGCCCTCAAAAACGAGTACTCCGCTAACATTTAGCGTGCAAAAAGAGGTCTGGCAACGCTGTCTATGCCTCCGCTGGCCGCGCGCAGGTGGGCACACCCCGCGGTAGGGAGAAAGCATTGGCCGCGCGCCAAGGCCGTTCTCTAGAGTCTTCCTATATTATCTCTATGGTAAAAACAGATAATGGTAGGTAGAGAGGGGTCTCCCTGGTGCGTGTTCTTCACTAAGCAATCACATTACGCAGCGTCATGCGTGCCACAAAAGAGAACATGGAACATTTTGCACCATGCCAGCCGTCCCCGTCACCTGAAGCTACACTCTGTGAGATCAGTCTTTTTTCTTCAACACTGATATATTTGGCAATCTATGTTTGTTGAAATTTCATCCAACGTTCCTCGTTCTGCTATGAGTCACACCGGGTCCTCCTGCTTTTCAGTTCTTCACCGTGGTAGGGAGGAACCATATGAGTACTTTCTCATGAATTTTTTTTTTCTTTTGCTGTCCTGAGAACGAAATTAACGAAGCCCATCAACAAAAATTACAGGTTGCCTACAGCCTACAGATTCATATGGGGTCCCTGCCAGCCTGAGAGCTCCCGTTCACCAAACAAGAGACACTGACCAAAATCAACCTCATCGAGTGAGTCAGCCTATCCAGCATGCCCAGTTTCACTCAGCCAGGCCCAGTCAACTCTCACAGGCACCACTACGTGGTAGGTTTAAATTGCACTAATGCATTTCGCTGACATCAACTCAATCCACCATAATGGCTTACAGACATACACAGTGCCAGCGCAAGTCAGTCAGATGGAGCAAGTGCTTACTGTGACACACGTCTCTTCCGTCCTGTGCATGGTGCGTACGTTTTATGTTTTTAAAACTCTGTTGCACAGCTAACAACAAAAAGAGTACATATTATTACCTCTAGCTCATTGCCTTTTTATTATTATGCTTGCAGTAAAATTGTAGCAAGTAAGTAATAATTCCAAGACTGTTATGCTGGACATGCTGGACAATGTACAGTACACTGTCTACTTAGTACATATATCAGGTCAGTAACTCTGCCTTGAATTTTTGTCATTTATTCCAAGCGCAAAACATCTGACATCAATTTGGCACCTCCTCAATAGGTACAAACGTCCGCCGTTCAGTGGACCATGTTCTTGATGCGTCTGAGAGGGGTACGTTATCATTCTTCAGCACAAGGTTGCAGTGGTTGGATCATGTGATATCCTAAATTATCACTCCTTCCTTAAACTCTTCAATATTTGATCTGTCATAGCTTTCCCACTTGCTATACTCTACTCATTATTGGTTGAGTTGCTTCTCCTGCAGGGGATACACGTTCCAGAGCTTCGTCAACGACATCTGGAATATCTGCAAATGAGCACTGCACGCGTAAGCAAAAAGTCCACGTCTGCATGTTTTTTTTTTTTTCGATTAGGTGCATGATGCAAGAAACTAATGTTATGGTTCGTTTACCCATACAGAGCAATTGTCACATGTGTATCAAAACAGAAGCGGTAAGAAGACCCCAGTAATAGTGTCACACAATAACTGCATGGACTGTTGTGTAGACACACATACAGAGGGCTTTGTCAGCATTCTTGCGTTTATTTCGAACACATCAATTCATCAGGGAGCCCAACTGAAAACAATGATCGACGTTAGCCAAGCTTAACTGACAGCCGAAGCCAACCGATAACATTCTCAGTTTTGCTCTCTGGTCATCTTACATATTGGAGAAATGAAACTGTTATTGTTGAATTGCTGCTTTTAATAATCAGAATATTGTGAAGCATTTCAGTCTCAAGCCCTGAAGATGATTCACACAATTAAGCTCACTCAGGAGCATCACACTGCAGTGCTAGACCTGATATTATCCAAGCTAGCAACTGCACCAAGAGAACAGGCTGGAAACGATGACCTTTTGAAAATCGTACGAGGACCTTGAAGAATTCCTCGAGTTTGACGGCCAGTCTTATTTCAGCACCAGAAAGAGTCGACTTGGTACGTTCCACACCATGGTGCATGTGTTCTGCATGCACAATTTTGATGTAGCTACGCATCAATCATAGCATTACCGTTCTCTTGTTTGTGCACTCATATTAACTCGCTGTTTTAGGAAAGCGTTCTCGTGAGGTATGGGGGTGCAGGTGAAGGGGACACTGCGAGACGGATCCTTCAACATCTCATGTCTGACAATGTGGCAAAGTATTTCAGCTACAAAGGGGGCAAAGGAAAGCACAATTTCAGCGCTCTGAATGTTTGCAGAATCATCATTAGTATGTATCTAATGAAATCTTGTTTGATATCTGGTAGTAACGATATACAGTATGAATCACAGTTATCTGGCATATTTTATTTCAGAATTTCGTTTGTCAGGAGAAAAAAGAATGTATATAATGCCGTAGCATAGCTAATCTTTCATGCGTAGCGAACCAGCGGTCTATTGAAAGAAGGTTCTGACCACCTTTCTGGTCACGGTACGTCATTGTTGTTGCCACACATGCGTATAGATGATTTTAAAATGTGCAGCTGATCACCACAGACCAAACTAAATTCACAATTACCGATAGTGCAAATTCCTGCAAATGTTCACTAAGACTAATATGTTACAAACATATGCTCAACATGTCATAATAAGATTCAGCAGTTCTTACTATAGCCATTGAACATTTCTAAAAAACTAGGTACATATGACGTTGAGGCCCCACACAGCATAATGACATGCGCAAGGATATTTTTACACTCAGTGTCGCTGTAAATGTTTCAATATACAACAAAGCTTTTGGGGGCAGTGCGAAAATGCAAGTGGTATCTTTATAACGTTTTTTTCCTTAGAAGAGCATTCCTTGTAAATGAGCTTGACTGTACCTTAGTTGTCGTTATGGTGCCTTCCACAACGCCGTCACAACCTTCTCAAAATTAACACATTGAAGACTTTTTACGTTTGATGGGACTGGCTCTTAGCAATAGCTGACTAACTTCCAACAATTTTCGCTGATCATGCCAATGCATAGTGAAGTCCTAAGATTAATACTGCCGTGTGTAGCATAAGAAACAAACTTAAATGTACCTTGCTTAAAATGAGAAAAAACCTGAGATAAGGAGCAAAAGGAAACGCGCACACACACACATTTTCACAAATACAGCAAACCCTTTAAAGCAGCGCAGAAGTCATTTTTAACACCCAGTTTTCTTCCTATAAAACTGTTAAGTAGGCCAGTAAGATGCACCATGCGAAGTAATTTACACCACAGAGTCATAACTATCGCAGAAATTGAATTTACAATACGCCGCAAAAAGCGACCGTGCGGAACGGTGGTGAAGAGCAGTACCAGCCTGTGATCTGCCTGGAACCTCGCGCTGACGCTATAAGGAGAACGCTTGCTGATTGGCCTAGAGAAATGTTGTCTGCTACTCCGCTGTCGTCTGCTACTCGGCTGTGCGGGGTTCTGATAAATCCTTTCTCCTTGCTCGGTAATGCTTCGGCCGCTCCTTCTATCCCAATTCTCCGGGAAAACTGGCAAAACAGGTTTACGGCGGCAAAGGGACAAGGCGCTGAACCCCACTGACCGGCAAACCAGAACGAGTCTCCTTATGCCGCCATCGGTGACGTGCCATCATACCTCCTCATCCTCGTTATAGCTGGAGTGGCGAGTTAAGGGTGAAGGCGCGGAGCTATGTTTATGCGAGTTTTTTTCTGGTAAACAAATTGCACACATCAAAACCTTTCGCGCTATTCGGTATAATGACACACACACTTTCATCAGATGTCTTAATCTGAAATTTTTTGGATGGCCCTCTATACACCTTTAATGGCACAAAACACCTACACTCCCAATAACATCCTAATGGGTGGAGAGGTGTAACACAGGGAACGCTAACACAGTTGCCCTTGGACCTAATGTCCTTGAACTCAGCTAACAAGAACAAATTTATTCTGAGATGATGAGTGGGGAGCTTAATTGAACGCAGCTAAAACTCTCCAAGCCGGGTCACGCACCTTTTCAAAAACATGGGATTGTAGATGTTTTGTGTCATTAAAAGATTTGCTGCGTTTGAGGACGTGTGTGTGTGCCTGCTTCCTTTTTGTTCCTTGTCTCGGGTTCTTCGTTGCGTTACAATGCACCAGCTCGCCTGCACCACAGAACATTTATCGTGGCACACCTGCTGGCACCTGCTGGAACATCTATGATCCACATGAAGTTGAGGTAGATAAAAGCATTGCATTTCTTGCCTGTTCTTGCCTTGCGTTGCACTAGTGTTGATCTTGAATTTTGTATATTCGAACATTCCTTCACCCATGCATGTTTTCACTGTACCATATAGGCATGGCTTTCAATGTGAATTTCAGTGGCTCAAGTAAATTGCGACGAACACGTCATGCACTCGCTTCTCTTTCACTCTTCCATTTTTCTCACTCGCTTTCGTAGTACATTTAATGATTGCATGCCATGTTTATTTCAGAATCTGTACTACGAAACCCACGTGCGAAGCGAGCAACAGAAGCGCAAGTGGAAGACATCATAAAGTCGTGGCTCGGACATGCTACGGAAAAGATCCAACGAAGCATTACAGGTCATCGCGACGAAAGACAACTTGAAAGTGGCGGAGCATCGCCAAACCAGGTTCCTTAAAGGCGATGATGCCTCAAACTGTAATTTCGAGTGATTGGGGAATAAGAAATACGTGAACAGTCATGCGGTGTACCTCTTAGCAGAGTGTTTGATTGTGATATCACCTCGCACATTTCTTCGACCCCTCTGTATTGAGCAAGTAGTTTTCTAAAAGTTTTGAAATGCCTCATTGTGAGAAAGTGTAGTCGGAGTGCCCACATAAAGTATACCAGGAACAACCGTTGCAAGATAACTTTGCAAAACCGCTAATGATGTAATCACCTGTTATTTCCTCCAAGAAGCTTTTGGAGGCAGATTTTGTGCATGGGTCAAAACGTTTGTAGCTTCTCAAAAAATCTTCTAAGGTGGGGTTCACACGGACCGTTTTCTGATCCTTGAATAACGAGCGCCATACATTTCAATGGGATCTGCATTCAGCAGATGACATTGTCGCCAGGGAAAAACAGTTGCACGACCGTTCCAATAAATTTGTGTAGAAAAATGCACATGTTCACGTGTTGCTGGTAGTACTACTTACTGAACACCATTCTAGTTTATCCACATTTCGCGTGCTTCGTAACATTTGCATACTTTTAATACAAGTGATACTATTTTAACCGAGCTGGTGCTTTAAAATCTTATTAAACTGTCAAGGTGAATATATATATACAGGGTGTCCCAGAAAACGTGTCATTGAATTATAATAAAAAAAACTACGCCACCTAGAATCATGCGGTCAACAGCATTTGTTCTTATTAGGTTTTTGCCACCTCCTAATGTGAATGTCATGTACTCCACGTTTAATTATGTAAATATTTGCGAACTGAACTCGGAAATTTGCCAAGTAAAGGTCACTTTTTTACCCCGCCAATCAACAGCGTGCCGAATTCACTCAAATTCATGATAATTCACAGTGATATTCACGAGCTATCCCATCGGAAAAAATAGCCGAATATCATGCTTTTCGGAGTACCGGACCATAGCGCGCGATGAGTTTTTGAGCGCAATCGCTCTCAGTGCGACGAAAGGGGGTTCCGAAGCCAGCCCACAGAGTGATAGTAGAAAAAGTAACAGTTCCTAAAATTGGTAGAGGGAAAGCATTATCCCAGCGAAAGTCGGACGTGATAAGCCGTGCATGTTTTATCTCTTTCTGCGATGTCGGGGAGGGCTGGGTTTCCAACCTCCTTTCGTCGGACTGACAAAGATTGCGCTGAAAAATTCATCGTGCGCTATTCTGTGCGACCTCCGTAGAGCATGATGTTATCGGCTATTTTTTCCGATGGGATAGCTTCTGAATATCCCTGTCAATTATCATTAATTTGACTAAATTAGACACGCTCTTCACAATGGTGGGGTAAAAAAGTGACCTTTGCTGGGCAAATTTCCGAATAAGCTCGCAAAAATTTACATTATTATACTTACGTTACACGACATTCACATGAGGAGGTGGCAAAAACCCAGTAAGAACAAATGCCGTTGACCGCATGACTCTAGGTGGTGTAGTTTTTTTTATTATAATTCAGTGACACGTTTTCTGGGACACCCTGTATATATATGGCTTCTGCAGACAAGCACGTTCTATCGCAGATGTGAAGCTGTGCACAGAAAAACAAAATTTTATGATTCATTTATGAGGTGAGTAGATTAGTGAGCTATGGTTCCTTAAGTTACTTAGCTGCATTTGTAAGTTCATGCGGTCACCACAGAGGCATTAGCCTTATGCTTCTGCTCTCACATATTTTTACTCATGTCTTGTATCTGTTCGTCAACTACAAAGAATGTGCTGAAAAGCACGACTGTTCGACTCCTGTTGTACGAAAAGAAACCTGAGGACACGGACATTTTGTCGTGTTATTTGTTCCAGGTTATTTTTTACTTTTTTAATGCAACAGTTGACATGACAGTTTTTCAAGATATTAGGTGTGTGCATAAATTCCCTGCATCTTACTGAAAGTGGAGTTCATGGTTGGAGATGGGAATAGCGTCGCAATCATTGTGGTAGTGAAACATCATTTCTGAGTACAATGCTGGACACAAGTTTAGTGAACACGCACCGGCGCATTCCTTCTTCGGAGTGACACGCTAGCAGCGTACGTTGCTGTACAGACTTGCGAACAGGTGACTGGGTTCCCTAGGCAAATGTCTGTACGTTCGTACGGTCCCATTCGCTACTAGCGAATGGACTCTGAGTCACGAATGTGTGTGTCACTCTGAGGAACGAATGCGCTGGAGGAACGGCTGAGGAACGAGCGCTCCCTGCATGCTAGCTGCACGGCATTACTACGGACGACGCACGCACGATGATCCCAACTTTCTCCTTGGGGAGATTCATGGGAGCCCACAGGGACTTCACTGGGGTGGCCAAGTTGGTTGTTTTTCGAAGATTTTTCGGGGATAGCCGCTCGTCCAGTGAAAGGACGCATCGTCGCAACTCGCGATTCAACGATCGTTGCACGTATGGACTTTGGTTTGCTGGGCCAGTAGTTGGGTAATGACGTCAAAGCCTTTATCATCACGTGACTCCAGAGTAGCCGCCTCTGACCGAAATTTTCGAATGGCTAGAGTTACCCTGCGCTCAAAATGGCGGACCGCGAGACGCGCGAGACGATGTGGAAGTAGCGGCATTTTCATGCTTCGTCCTACAGGAAATCGTAATGGGAGGTATGCTTATTGTGTCTGTGTCGGAGGAATTCTTAGACGACGATATCCATGAAAGGGACATGTATGCAGATCGGTGCAGCAGTCCCGTTAATGTCAAATTTCCTGTAATGTACTATCCATTGCAGTGTGCTCCTCAAAGTGTTATGTAGAAAGGAGACAGCCATGTAATTGCCACTAATCAATTTACAGGAATAATGGTCAGGGAAATGAGGAAAATTTTACACTAGTCAATAAATGTTCCTGATTCTGATTACAGATAATGAGACATGGTAAATTATTCCACTGGGTGACCATAAATTGATGGGGCAGTTACAGGAATCGGTTAGTGCAAACTGATGGAGCTAGCACTTTGCATGAGTGAGTATGACGAGATGAAAGTCATGGTGAGGGAAAGAGTATAATGATCGTCGTGACGGATATGGGTACATTAACTTATGAAAGAAAATCAGACGGGCTATTTTCCTTCTTCCTCTTAGATCGTGTAGATTGCCGCGTTGGAACCCGCGTGAGGCTACACCGAGGATACAGGTTCCCCAGCGTGCACTTAGAAGTTGGTCTTCCCAAAACATACTGCTGTATAATGTGCAATGTCCCTTCGCAACCCTTTTTTAATGTATAGCACACATGTTATACACTGAAAATTCCCCGCAGATGGCATAAGCGCATGCTGGTGTTTGGTGGGTGGCGCCACCATGGACCGCAGCCCCTAGTCGCAAGGTGTTATCCGTACCGTACCAAGCGGATAAAATGCGAAGGATACGTGTGTGTGTGTGTAATTGAGGTTTTATGGCGCAAGGCCAACTTGGGCCAAAGAGCGCCAAATCAATGACTTAATGACTATGAAGGTTCAGGATGTTGACCAATATAAAAAGCTTCTGTTCTCATAAAAAGCATGGTAAAAAGGTAAATGCTATTACTTGAAAACTGTCGCTATCTTGGAAATTGATTTCATTACAGGACTAGATGTATTTTATCAACTTTGTAGAGTCTAAAAAACCAAGGATACTGTCATAAGAGACACTCCCATCGTCACCTAGTAAAAGAGATGAATGATATGGTAAGTGATATCGATAAAATATCGGAGATTAAGTGATGCGGTGGCGGTCATACAAGGGACAACTGATAAGAATATGCAGTACGGTCAGTTGTTCACTACAGTGTTGACAGACCGGTTGTTCCTCGGCCCGGAGCAGATAATTATGCGTTAGGTGGGAATGCCCAATTCGTAATCGTGTCAAGATTACGTCATGGTGTCTGTTACCATGAGTGAAACTTCCTCGCTCTCTTATGACTGGCTTTACCAAGTACAACTTATTAGCTGCTTCTTTGTTCCACCTCTGCTGACACTGCAAGAATAATCTCTGTTTGATGGTAGCTCTGTAATCTTGAAACGGTACTTGCACTGTGCTCTTCGCAGCAGTTGAGGTTGTATCTCTCGCTACTCTGTCAGCTAGTTCGTTCCCAGCAATACCAGCATGGCTAGGGACCCAACAGAAGTGAATCACATGTCCATTTTTATGGAGTTTATGAAGCAGCAGCAAGAGATGATGAAGAAGAGCGTACTTTGTTGGTTGCCGCGTTTTCATTGCCATCATGAGGCTCTTGAAATCGGTGTAAATCACTGCCGTCTTTATTCTTGCACTTTGTATCATTTCGAACGCTAGTAAGACCCCGTACATTTCAGCTGTGTGCACGCTCGCAATTGGGTTGAACGAATATTGCTTTCTTGATGTACGGCAGCTGCGGCTACACTCTAAGTCGTTTCACACCTTTAAAGGTGTAAAATAGGTGTATTAACAAAGATCACACCCCTTTCACACACTACAACTTTGTTTTGGAAGTTCCTGAGGGTGTAACAATGGTGTACTACACACTCAGGTGAAATATGGTGATAAGTGTGTCGCCTGGGTGTAGGAAGGAGTATGTTTATGTTCGTTCACACGAACAAAAGTAAATATATACAACAGGGAACGGGAAGTTACATTACAAAAGTGCATGGCGTGGATTTACAACACGTCTACCATCTAGTAAAGTATACAGATTTAGAAGATCTGCTGAGATAGTGCTTAAATTTCTTAAAACACGTAGCACCTCATCGCAAGACAGAACCATACTCAACTGTATTTAATGTTTGTATGAGAAAAATTGTATCAGAGTTAATAACATATATGCCTGTAACCTCAACGAACACGGGTACGTCCTCCTCGGAAGATTCCTTGGCAACAACAGAGCCAACAGCAAATGTGTTATCATTATCAACTGCACTGTTCACATAGATTATAGATTCTGCGCGAATATCACGGTCATGAATGTAACTCTGAATTGTTTTGGGGCATGCTGAAGTTGTATCTCCTTGGAACCATCAGTAGATGTGGCATTTCTGATGAGGGGCTGCGACCACACATACATTTGATAAAATTGATGTCTTCTTGCTAGTGAAAGGGTTATGTTCTTAAAATGTCGAGTTTTTCTAGCAACATCTTTAAAATGCTGGTGTTTTCCTTTGAAACGCATACACCATACAGCTAGGAGAGGTGAGGACAAAACATCCTGATGAGTCGCGGATAATGTACAATGTAATGCATTTTACAAGGGTTAGATATTTGTGAGTACAGCACTGCAAATCCTTGAAGAAACGAATAAATGCAACGTTCTAAGCCATGAACATGCATATGGGGGAGGTGCCTGCTCATGAGAAGGTCTACAATTTCACGAAAAGCTATATACAGCTGCCATGCTTCATCGCCATGCACAGCTGCCACGCCATACATGCTTTTCTGTATGTCGGCTGTGCATGTTTACACACATATGTAATCACCTTGATGTACGTACATATATGAACCTCAATGTGATTATATGTAATATGTTGGTAATTGTGAATACACAGTTACCAGCGTATTGCCACGAACCCAGCAGTTTTATTCGGCGTTACACCCTTTACACCGCAATTGCCATGAGGGTGTTAAAATACACCTTAAAAGGTGTGCGCCATGAGCATTTTGATTTACACCCTTTAAGGTGTAAAACGAATTAGAGTGTACTCCATTTTTTCTTTTTGAGCGATCAGTGTAAAATGCTGAAAAATCTCTGTAGCTATGCTTAATCTCCAAGAAGTCTGAGTTTACTACCAACGAAGAAGTGGCCTTCTTGTCGAACTTTAGCAACTGAAAATTGCATGAAAATCTCGTGTTTGGTCCAAGGAGCATTTTCAGATTCGTATGGAAAGGTATCCTGAGGTGTAAGATCAAGTCCCCACTCTTCGGCAATATGCGCTGCTCGGAAAGCGATGTGGGGGACATATCGTTGTTTATTTCGAAAAAGGACCTTCATTGTATCGCTGTTCAGAATGGATTTACATGGATGGTCTTTCAGGAACGGAACCTTTCAAACGTAGGTCAGCGTCAGGAAGTTCCTTCGGCCTGTCAATGAAGGTTCATGACACTCGACATAAAGACTTTCTATTGGAGAAATGCGGTATGCACCACTTGTAATCCTCAGAGCTGAGTGATGAACCGGATCAAGGCTTTTCAAGGCAGACTGTCGAGCTGATCCGTAGACGACGCACCCATAGTCCATCTTTGATCGTATTACTGATCTGTAGACGCGAAGGAGAGTCGTTCTGTCTGAACCCCAAGTTTTGTGTATGGGAAGAATGTTTGATGCTTTCTGAGCACGCACCTTTAACTGCCGTGTATGTGCTTGAAAAGTCAATTCGGAATCGAAAACTAGGCCCAAGAACTCATATTCCGTTTTCGCAGATATCCTTCCTCCATTCAGGAGAAGGGTAGGCTGAGGAAACAGGCCCTGCTTCTGTGAAAAGCAGACGCAGGCAGATTTTTCAGGTGAAAATCGAAATCCATTTTGGTTTTGCCCATTTAGTAAGGGAATTAATGGCAACCTGCACTTGCCTTTCGCATATGGTGAGATTACAAGAAGCAAAACCTATTTGTAGGTCATCTACATATAAGGAATACTGTATTGCACGTGGTATCACCTTGGCCACTGAGTTAATTTTAAGTGCAAAGAGCGTTACGCTCAAAACGCTTCCTTCTGGCACTCCATTCTCTTGTATAAATACATCAGAGAGTGTATTTCCTAAACGGACTCTGAAGACGCGGTTACATAAGAAATCTTCAATGCAGTAAAACATATTTCCTCCGATTCCACAGCCTACGATGTCTTACAGGATACCGTACCTCCATGTCGTGTCATACCCCATGTAGCCAAAGGTGGGATAATAAATGTCTAATCGACGTCTGGCAAGCCTATAGTAGATATCTCTCAATAGCCTTAATGTCTAGGGGAGTTCACTCTTAAACCCGTACCTTTTATTGTAACTTTTAGAAACATGTAACTTCTATATAGACGTAGATTTCGAGATTTCTTATAGGTTACACCACTGTAACGTATATTTAGAGGTTAAAAGCGACCAAGGTCATGTCTTTACAACACGAATAGAAGTTACATCTCGGAAAAAACAAAAACATCTTGTTGTAACTTATAAATGTACCCTCTACTCCGACTAGAGCACTGCACGGGCCCGGGCCCCCGACCCGGCCCGGGCCCGACCCGGCCCGCGGGCCGGGCTGGGCTTGTTATTGGCTGTGTGCTCCGGGCCGGGCCGAGCCCGGGCCGACAAAATACGCCAGCACCGCGGGCCGGGCCGGGCCCGGGCCGTGAAAATACGCCACCACCGCGGGCCGGGCCGGGCCCGGGCCGACAAATATGTTCCCGAGAGTCAGGCCCTGCCGGGCCACGCAGCTAATTCCACACATTGGAGATGCATTAGTTCATATCATCATGCGCTTGCGTCATTCCTGTGCATATTTTGCAAATACAAGCAAAGGGTACTGCATTATGCATATGATTCGACCCTCTAGAACATTCTCCAAGCCACTTTACATTGCTCCTCACTCCTCACATATTTCACAACCACTTTGGCAAAGCTTGGTGAGAGGGATAGGGACTGGGAGAAGCAGTTTGTCGACAGCATGCTCTATCTCCGCAAAATCTTGACAGTGTAACGTTAACGCCCCGTGCGTTCTGGATTTAATTTGGTCTCGTGCGGTTACGGTGTTAAACCGCCATCACTTGTATGTTTGTCTTATCTCCTTATAAATTTACTTATAAATTTGTTTGATAATCGCCAGAAACGCGTACGTCGCGGCTGGAAATACTAGGCCGGGATCTACTCGCCGGGTCACCGGGCCGGGCCGGGCCGGGCTCTATTTGCTTAGACGCCGGGCCGGGCCGGGCTCTAGTCACTGGGTCACCGGGCCGGGCCGGGCCGGGCCGCATAAAAATATGAAGGTCCGGGCCCGGGTCGGGCCGGGCCATTTTTCGATGCGCCCGGGCCGGGTCGGGCCCGGAAAAGTCGGCCCGTGCAGTGCTCTAACTCCGACACTGTAACTTCTAAGCGAAATCTCCAACGATAATCTCTTTGTTAGTTTCTTATCGTTTGTTTTCCTTTTGTTTTTCAGCATAATGCTACGTTTCAGCCTCCCATTCGAGACGACAGTTGCGAATCTACGCTGTTATTTTTTATCTGTTTCAGCGTCACCTATACGTCAACTACATGTTATCAATGCTGTATGAACACAGATTATAAGTTCGCAGTCTGAAATACAGATAGTATGTTTCTTTTTAAAGGGTGGAAAACAATTGTCAATGCCGCAACCACCAAGATTTCCGATTTCGCTGCGTAGCCGAGCCTGGTCTAGGTCTATCCACACTGAGAGCGGTTTCCTTGAAACGCTTAACGCTCGTCGTCCGTCCGTTAACAAGTGTAATCTGTTTTAATCAGTGGTTTTCCTCGCGTTTATCATAGTATCGTCAGGAACACCGGAAAAGCTAGATGTCGCTAGCAAACAAGTATATTTTCGGTGTTCTGAGGGGAAAGTGTAGTGAGTGCGAAGATTGCAAAGAATATACAACCGAAAACGAACGTCACCACCGCAGCCCTAATTCACACACTTCATACACTGGGTAAGTGTACATTTTGTGCTAGGTACGTGCGTTATTTTGATAGCAAGAGCTCTTAGCGCATGTTTGTTGTGATTATGGCAAGCGTTTTGCGGTCCTGCATATGAACGCCACTTACGCTTGCTACTTTTCTGCTCTTACTTGGTCGCCAAGTCAATACACCGGCGTGCATTTTGCGAGCTGCGGATGCATCGAGATATATAATTCGCAGCTTCCTACTTGTTGTATTCTTACGATATGCTAAGACTCAATCGCGGAGTGAACGCCTTCCCGCATTTATGTTGATTTGTACCTTGTGCTTTGTACGGATTTGAATGGTTCCGTAAATGTTACTCTCATTGCCCAAACTTTTGTTCCCAGGATCCCACATGCAGGTTCACATACCGTCACCAGCGCAATGCAGCACCTCACAAACTCGTCCCAGAGCGCCTCCAACGCTGATAACGCAGTAATGTATGTCTCCTGCGTTACTGTACACTCATATTCCTCAAGGTTGTGTGCGTTTTATGTAATACTGTATTGCCATTTGCGCTCGCCTCTGCAACACGAATGTGGAATAAATTTTTTTCTGCTGCAATTCTCCATTTCGTTGGGTGTGTTCAGCTTAGCAAACATAGGTCAGTTGTTTTGACTCGCTAGCTTCCTCGCACTTTTATGCACTGCTTCTCACTTAGAAGATAGTTCTTTTTTCCACATGCATGGTAAAGCGACCATGGTTTCTCCTCACATCAGAATCGCACTTGTGCACAATGTGTCACCTCTCGACAGACTTCTGTTTTTGTAATATACATATGTTCAAGATCTCCTTTTCTGCTGGTTCATTTTGGTACCTTGGTGTGTTCTGTAAATGTCTGTCGATATCCCACGCACAGGGTGTTTGTTTTTATTCGCATCACACCAGCGCTCATTTGACAGGTGGGTTATGTTAATTTTCGCAAATTAACCCATCCGTAGTTACAAACATTTCCGACATTTCCTGACGCATGTGTTTGTAACTACGGATCGACTAATTAGCAAAAATTCACATAACCCACCTGCCAAATGAGCGCTACTCTGTTGCGAATAAAAATGAACATCCTGTATAAAAAGCCGCACGTTGGCGTAACCTTTACGGGCAGGTGCTGGATTGAAGGCCGTAACCTCTAATTAGTGGGTTTCCTTGTAACTTTTATAAAAGGGGTCGCTCAGAGGGTACCTGGTAGCTGCTGAAATAGAGGGTAAAATATTGCAATTTTTTACCCTTTACTAAAGGGTACGGAGTTAAGAGTGTTCCTCTAGCCTTCCTCTAGAATAGCTAAGGTTACGCCACCTAGACGTCTCAACTTAGACATCCAACGTCTACCCCTAGCCCAACTTTAGACCTTTTATATACCAGACTGAGGCGGTTCCTAGCCCTGCACTAGACCTTAATTATCCATAATGTCTAGGATTACACCTTCATTAGCCTTTACTTATACCTCACCTAAAAGCTTCTCTGTATGTGTGTACTGTTTCAGGAATGTGTGCGTGTGAAAGTGGCATGCAGTAGCTCACATAAAAAGCACATTTTGACAGAACTTTATTTTAAGTAAAGCTATTAAAACACTGCAAAAGTGACCAACCTATGCACTCTGTACAAATTCAGTCGGGTACAAATTTCATTCAGGTAAAAATTCATTCGTTTGCACTGCGCCTCTGGCGCTGTCCTCAAATTAGTAGCAGTATCAAAACAGCCTCAAATCACACAACTGTTATTTACATGGCTTTCAGAAGCGTGAGCATTCATCGAGATGGGGATCGCTTACAAGAAACCACACGAAACAGTAACCCATTACAACACAAACTTGATTCAGCACTTCCATGTATTTGAAAGCGTACCGTTGACCACCAACACACACGCCGTAATCAACAAAGCTTAAACTCATGGGGCACGTATCCGCAATGTCCAAAATACGAATAACGACGACCAAACATTTTACTTCAAGCAGTCATCTCCTCGGCGATAGTGTTCTTCTGTGTTTTCGTAGGCTAGGGGACTCGTGATATCCCGTCCAGTTTGCTTTCTTGATCCAACGTCGGCGAGAGAGTTCCATTACCAGCACGCGACGACTCCATCCATTGCCTGCCGCTTCGTACGAACTTAACCTGCAAGAAAGACCATTTCGAAATACATTGCTAGAACTGCATGGCGGTTAGTAACAGTCACACCGCATTGCGTCTTGCGAACTCCGTATCAGCGCTCACAATGCCTGCCAGAAGAGGTAAAAGCAGAAAAAAGAACGGGAATGCCTGTCATTCACAAAAGCATACCCGATACATACTTACCTGAAAAATGGCTGAAATCCTGTAAACCATCCATTGCCTGCCGCTTCGTACGGACTTAACCTGCAAGAAAGACCATTTCAAAATACATTGCTAGAACTGCATGTCAGTGCGAAAGAGTCATGAAATATGTAACACACCGTTTGCACAGAGAGCGGTTAGTAACAGTCACACGGCATTGCATCTTGCGATCTCCGTATCAGCGCTCACAATGCCTGCTAGAAGAGGTAAAAGCAGCAAAAAGAACGGGAATGCCTGTCATTCACAAAAGTATATCCGATACATAGTCTACTTACCTGAAAAAATGGCTGAAATCTTGTAAATTGACCCGGAAATAGCTTCAGATTCGGAACTAGCATCCAAGACACCCGCGAATTTCGACGTATCCACAACCGACAGATTTAACCGCCGGCGACCGGAACGAAACGCTTTCACGCACATGCGGTACAATGTTGCACAGATTGCAAAAACAATAGCTATAGGTGGGGTGCATTGACGTGCGCTGGTTCACCAGAAAGAGGGAAAAAGCACGGGTAAAGCTATGGTGTGACGTCATATGCACGCCACCTATAAGTAAGAGCTATAGTATGAACTATGAAGTTACAACAATACCTGTACCGTGAAGGAATTGCTCACAAACATTTGAAATCATGCGGACTTTTTGCAACGCGAACGAGGTGGCTCTCAGCGCGAAAACCGCATGCACCGACTTGCAAATTCAAAAGGAGAAGGTCACGTGGTGCAGAAGTCACGTGGCGCTGCCAGGCTCCAACAGCTCCCCATAGAGTCCATAGTTTGAGATAATTCACACAACACTGGGCACATGACCAATGAGAGTTCAACGTTGTAGAAATTATGCAATGCCAGTCGGCCAATCAGGAGCCTTAACTTTGGCTGACCTTTCGGCCGGTTCTGGCTACCATCGACTTCTACCGGATTTCACGCCTACTGCCGTTACTCGATATTCAAAATAACTGAAGGTTCTTTTGGCTAAAAGAAATATTTATTTGACACAAGGCACTGATTCAAGGATCTGATACATGGGTGCACTGTGAATACAAAGTCCACTGCGTTGTTCACACACTGTAAGTCTGTAACCAGGTTCGAAATTGAAGCAAAACGAACGCACCGTTCATTTCTTAATACCGAAGCAGTTTTATGAGTGCGTACCATTTTATGATGAGTATCTTCTTGCGCTGCTTGCAGAGCGGAAAGCGCTTGTGTGGCACGTAATTATGTCTTTGTTGTCAGCCCTCGAAATCTGACGGCGCCCGAGCGTGTTCACTCTCCAACTCACGAAGCATTCCAGTTCCGGAGTTGATAGACTATTCGTGGGATAATAGTCGTGTCCAGGAACAGTACAACACGCGTAGAATCACATCGCCGCATGAATAAACCAGCGAACACAATTCTACAAACTGTTCTGGCGATTGACACCACCGAAGCACGGAACACAAGAGGACGCCGTGCCGGCCGATTTTATGGTGAGCATCTTCTTTCGTTGCTTGCAGAGCGGAAGGCACTTGTGTGGCACGTAATCGTAATGCTGTCTTTGTTGTAGCCCTCGGAAACCGACGGCGCCCGAACACGTTCTTCACTCTCCAACCGCTCCAACTCACGAAGCATTCCAGTTCCAGACTGTTCGTGGGATAATAGTCATGCCCAGGAGCAGCGCAACACGCGTAGAATCACAAACTGTTCTGCCGATTGACATCACCGAAACACGGAACACAAGAGGAGGGACGCCGTGCCGGCCGATGCGTGCTATTTCGAAACTATGCTGAAACTGACCAGCTCCGGTGGCGCAGCGGTAACGCGTGCGCTTGGAGACTGGGAGGTCCGCGGTTCGAATCCGCGGGCCGGCTGTGCCGTCTGGGGTTTTTCCTGGGTTTCCTTCAGATGTGTAATAGGCGTATGCCGGCACAGTTCCCCTGAAGTCGGCCCATGGACGCAGCTATCCTCCCCCCGAGCGGGAGGATATCCTCTATCCTCTTCCACTTCACCCTTTCCTCTCCTCCTCTCCACCACCTTTCCCTTCCCGAGAAACATGCCGCCTAATCAGGCAGGCAGACCTCTCGGGTTCCTCCCAACGACACTCCTCCTCCTCCTCCATGCTGAAACTGCTGAAATGGCCGCCGGGACGCTGCACGCATATGCGCGCTACAAAATGCGATTTCAAAACATTGTCGACCAATCGGAGCGCGCACACAGTCTGGGCCAATGAGCTTGCAACGTTGTAGATTGGCGCAGTGGTACATACTCTACAGCTGCATCCTCGGTTACCTGAGGAAGACTGGCGCTGCGCTAGTCGAAAAAGAGGATGGGAGGGTAAACCAGAGAGGAGAGGCTGCAGAGGCACGAAGTCAGAGTAGAGATGAGTTCGGCTTTTTTCTTCTGTTCTGTCGAAGCTCGGAAGCTCGCTCGGAGCCTCGGACTGTAGGAGGAAAGTTTGCTGGTTGTGAGCGGTTAATCTTAAAGGCATCCTTGCCGATTGTAATTTCATCAGCAGTGCAGCTACACTATTATTTCATTGACCACCTTCAGATGCTACTAGTGCATCGAAAGCCGTGGATGTGCTCGTGTAACACGCAGCAAATGTGTGTGTGTGTTTTGTCTTCTTTCAGCTATCTCCTCCTCCTTCAAATAACTGGATGGTTTCAGGAGCTATGTGGTCTCCCGGGTTGGCACCTGCAGCTTCATTTCCTATAAACTTCTGCGTAATTGCGAAGACGTGATTTGAACGTGCGACGCTCTGACATGAGCGTTACAATGATTTCCTTCGGTCTCTCATGTGTACTTTGTGCTCACCGTTTATATTTAGAAAAACTGGAGAGCACAAGAACGGCTCACAAGCTAATTATGTTGCGTATTGCTCCAAAATCGTCTCCTCTTTCGTCTCCACTTCTTCTGCAGGTACTTCGCTTTGTGTGAAAACATGCTTTTTTGCGTATGCTTATGCAATGCTACATGAACCACTTGCTTTCTTTAAAAAAGGTAATGTTTCTGCTACAGTTATTACGCGTCGCATTTCCGAGCTCCGTGATGGAACTGGCTTCCCTGAGATCCCATGCGCGAGAGGGGGTGGGGAAGAGGGGGAGAGAGGGCTGCAAAAAATCGAGCTCATACACGGCTCTGGTCGAGCTTGTCTGCTCATTCCATCACCCGTGGAGGGCGGGGGGGAGGGGGGTTATTCATTTACATAAAAAAAGAAAAACAAAGGGAATCACCGGTGGGATCAGTGCAGTAGCTAGGAGACAGAAGTAGCCAAACAGAGTAGAACAATTTAAACGTTAATTCTAAATACGAAATAGTACCCGCATACGAAAGTATCTGAAAGTTCTTCAAGGGCTACGGAACAATCCACCATCCTAACGCTTTGCGGCAGCCGCCCTGCAACGATTTCTGACAGGCACAGGCTGGGCTCGACGTTGACTGTCACTCTTTGACTCCGACTACTCTAGTGTCCCAGTGACCACGTATTTCAGTGTGCACTGCCTGCAACCAGGGACGGCCAGCGAAATTACAGGCCCTGGAGATGGGTGATGCCCGGGACACCCTCCTCACAATACCGTCGTGATAACACAGTTCAGTACTTCTTCTTTGTATGATCACGACAGGCCTTGGTTCTGCGGGTCCCATCCCCCGCTACCCCCCCCCCCCCCCTGTCTCACCGCCCTTGCCTGCAGCCTCAGCAAACGAATGCGGATCAGCAGGTCCTCGTAGCTCTCACCAACCTGGCAGCCTTTCCGCGCATTTTACCTCTACATATCCCCCCTGCACAGGCAAAGGCACGACATTGGAGTCCGTATTCACCAGCCGACTTGAACCATTGGTTTAGTGACGTCGGGTGTAAATCGATCACGTGGATCTCTCCGGCTATGAAGAGCGGTTGACCAAAGGGTGACCACAACGCATGCGCACTATTGACATTGGCACGAGATGGTTGAGGGGAGGGAGAACGTAGCAGACGACAGGATTGTGAAGAGGAAGGCTCCCGTTTGTTTTTTGATTATGATGTTAACGGAAGAAAGTTCAAGCGGCGCTGGCGCTGCTGCAGGTGGTTGCGGATCGGGGTGTCGGTAATCGTCGGTTATGCGTTATGCCTACCTCTGTATTTGTGAACTTTGTGAATGACAAGCTCTTGATATGGTCGCTAAAAAGAGAGCGTTTGCCATGTTATTTGAAAGGCAGCAGTAGGTATCCTCGCGCAGGTGATCGTTGTGCTTTTGTCGGTGTTCGGTCGTCGATTGTGGATGCGTATAATAACGTCATCCGCATCGACCATCGCTTTTTTATCGTCTGTTGTGCGGCCTGTGTGGTGAACTGCAACGATCAAGATAGCCTCGCGATAGATGGGGCATTCCAGCAGAGTCTTTCATACGCTTTCGAGCCTGATATCATGTTCACAACGTGTGTACAAGTGCTTGGTCACTGTAGGCTATGTAAAAAGAAAGAACACTGATGCAAGGGTGACCTTATCCTGCAGGTGACTCCCATACGCATAACTCGACGTGGTACTTTCAACGTGTCACAAATCTGCAATGCGTTAGAGCATCTCTTTGCTGGCTGTGTTTCTTTGGAGTGTGACTGCTGCGGAAAACGTACTCATGGTGCTGCCTTGTTTACGTCCTCGTCATGTGTGTGTGTGTGTGTTTTTCTTTGTTTGTTTAGCGCTGTTTTCGTCAGTTACCCAGGGCGTCCCTGCTTGTGAGCGTGGAAGTTGCCAGTGTCGTGACCCCCTGTTAGTGCGGTGCTGTGCCTACCTCTGACCTCCTTTATTTCTGCATTTCTGCATTTCAGCATATAAGATTATTGTACAAATCATTAAGCACTAAATTGATAGTTCTGTTCAGCCAACAAAGATACATCATTACGTTGCGACTGTCTCTTGCTCTGATGAAATTTCACACAATGGGAACATACCTAATGTATATATTTGTCCTTACTTGTCATCTGCTATGATGCACTTGACATCACAGACGTAATAGTTGCTAAAATAAACGGCCACACTTTAATGCCATTACACTGCATCCGAGCCATTCAGAATTTGTAGTTTATTGAGACCGTGTACACAACATACAGATGTTAAAATGAACCAAATACCTCGTAAAGAAGGATATATTATACCGGTTTCAACAGTGGTGTTTCAAGGATGGAACAAACAGGAAAGGACCAAAGAAAACACACACAACAACAGCTGCAGCATCAGCCACAAACAAGCCTGTGCTGCCATTTTGTTCAATAATTGTGTTGAGCTTATTTGTTCAAAGCCATATATGTATGCCATGTATTTGTGGCCTGCTTCGACTAATTTTCGTTTACACAGATGATAAAGCTATGAAAAATTATTGCACAGGCTGCATTTCTGCACTGTGTGGTTATGCAGTTTGACTGTGCACCTTTGTACTGAGAAATTGTGCTATTTCTTGAGAAACAACACAGTGGAATACTACAGCAAGGCACACCTAGAGATGCTCATTCTAGCATAAAATCTCTGTGCTACAGCAAACAGCAGCACTGATTATTGTCTGCTCGCTTTCTATATTGATCTGTATCATACCGTAAGGGGAAGTCTGCAGTGGAAAATTGGACGCAATGCAAATAAGCTTACACAAAGAAAAGGATGCAACTTGAAATCATGTGCATCTTAGCTACAATGTGCTGTATTACTTTTATTAAAATTTACATGATTGTATATCTTTCTTCTGCAATTTCAGTTGTTTTTTTTTAGCCACATTGGTAGTTGTCACTTTGCAGAAGCCGACATATTGATCCAGGTGTGTCAGCACAAATCTATTCAACTGAGCAGTTTAAGTATGAGCATGGTGTACCGTATCATCAAGGACAAAGCCTGGCAGCAGATTTATGGGACACAATGCTGAATTCATGGTAAAATAATGTAGATGCCTCTGCATGACTAACCACCGATCTTCAGTAATGAGTGGTGGACATGCAGAATCTTCTGGCAACTTCTGGTAATTAATACATGTCATATGGGAGATGGTTTGCAAGATACCAGCACCCAAAGCAACAGTTTCACAGATTCTGGCCAGATGCATTACGTTGGCACACAAGAAGAGCATGTAACTACTTCGGTCCACTTTACTGAACTTTAGCACCCCTAAGAGTGCCATAGAAAATGTGGGGAGAGGGGGGGGGTTCTAAAAAGAAACAGTAGTAGTGTGAATTTCCCATTAAAAAGAAATGAAAAATTCCACACACACAACCACAAGATTTCTGAACCTATGGTGAAGCTAGCTCTTACACAGACATGTTTTTTGTGGGGCATGGCATGGTGTGCCTAAGCTAATGCCAGTCACATATTTGAATAGCAATAAATTTGTATAGCAATTATTTTCTTCACATATGGCATTGAAGAACAGCTTACCTGAAACAAAATAAATAATCAGATAAAATGGTTAAAAAGCAAGCGAGCTGGTGGCTAAGATCCATGACGAAAACCCGAGACTGGGAAAAAGACGAGAAACAGACGACACAACACAAAGTCTCATGAGACTTTGTGTTGTGTCGTCTGTTTCTCGTCTTTTTCCCAGTCTCGGGTTTTCGTCATAAATAATCAGGTTTGACACATATACAATCATACGTCACAGGCAAGAAAGCAGTGTGCACGAGACGCCACATATTCTCCTCTCTCTCTGGTGATGATGTGAAGGCTTTCCAACAGTAAATGTATGTACGTGGTATCTTGTATTGCAACAGCATTCAGGCACTGTTTCGAATGACAGATCCATAGATGTTAGAATCATTTGTCATTATGCTGACGACACATTCTTAGCTACACCAGAACTTTGTGACCGTAGTATGCCCATATTCTGTTTATTCTCCACTCACTGCTGTACATTTATGGGTGGAGTGCGGGTCAAGGAAGAGGAGAGCTGGTGTGAAATGAGAGTACCAATGTACAGGACATGCCATACAGCAAAAACCGTGGACACTTAGCATGCACCTGAGCTGGTGCAAGGAGAACAAGTTGTAACATAATTGAAGGTAAAGTGATGTACTACATATATGCATATTAGCAGGATATTGGTTTGGTTCACTATTTTGTAACTCAGCTATTCAGAACACGTTGAAGACATGCACAACACAGCCAAATTAGAGGGTAGTGTTTCGGGTGTGTTGTATGTTGTTACCGTCAATAAATTTTCCTATTACAATTAGAGGTATTGTGGCATTTGCGATGAATAGAAGCATGATTGCAATGTGGATGCAGGTGTATATGATAAATCATGTGGCATGATTCCATAGGGATGTGTTTTTCGATTCTTAAGATTTACCTCAACAGGATCAACGTGGCTCCAACCAAAGTTAGCTTGAAAGAGGGGTCCCGACGTTTCGGAGCCGAACCGGCTCCTTCTTCAGGGGTGACGAACTAACAGGGCTAACTTTGGTTGGAGCCACGTTGATCCTGTTCAGTTTCTACCCAACCAGGCACACCTGTGTCAAACATGTTCACGTTTAAGATTTACCTGTACAGGATATGAGGCTACACAAAAAAAGTGCACAGATCACACCAGTGTAAAGCTGCAGTGCGTCGAGTAATTTTTAACAGTCCTGCTCACAAAATGATGCAGAACAGCATGCGTACATTTTTGCTTGAAAGAAAAGCCTTGAGCTTCAGGAGACACAAAAGGGACACCATTTTTTGTTTAGAGCTGTATTCACGCTGAACAGATGACCACATGGATAAACTCCGTGGCCATATGACAGCTATCAACGACGTAAAAGGAGGAGAGCTAGTGTAACATGGGTGCTTGTTTACCCTGCTTTACTACTGCCGTCTATATCCACACTGAACACCTGAGCACAGAAATAAACTATGCGGCCATACGGCAGCTGTCAGTAACGTAAAAGAACGATAGCTACTGTTAACATGGGTGCATGTTCTTCCATGTGCTCGTGTGCTCAGTGTGGATATAAACGGCTGCACTGGCTGGACAAATCTGTACCCATGTCAACGCAAGCTAACTTTCTTTGAAGTAGTTGACAACTGTCATGTGGCCATGTACAATTTATCCATGCGCTCATGCTGCAGTATGGGGGAACGACATTTCCATTTTGATGTTGCATGAACCAGCTGACTCCTATTATAATTGTCAATACTATCTATTGATGAGTCTGTAGCCTATGTTTTGTTATATTCGTCTGGAAGGTGCTATATGCAGTAATTGCAGTTGATCTAATTTTCAACTTTAAGTGCAGTTCAATGGGAGCAAGAGAGCTTTAAAGTTTCTCTACACACTGCCCTTTATTCCTGTGCAATTCAAATGTACTGCAGTACGACACCTCAGACATATTGGCGGAGTCAGCATGTGGAATGTAGCAAGGATTTTTTTTTCCTTGTGCGCCATTGCTCACTTACGTTCTCATGTGACCTTGACAACTAATTGAGCAGGATATCCAGAGTGCATGCTTCTATGAAAAAAGTCATCCTTGTGGAACTACGTAATAGCCTTTATTTTCTGAATATAAACAAAAAACTCACGAATACAAAGTTGTTGTGCTGAATGAGTCCATAGCAGAAATTTTAAAGAGAGGATCTCCAGAATATATGTGCTTATACAATGCAGAAAAGCTGTCAGTGATTGGTCATGGTTATGTACCTGCAATAGTAATGATGCTTCCAAAAGGTTTGCAGCCTCCTTTAGCACATTGCTGTGTAGAGTCTGTTGCAGAAGCAGCCCTACAAAAGCACATCTACTGTTACCAAATGATGAATCAATATAGAAGTAAGCAGCTGTCCCTTTGAATGTTTTCTAATGTAGCAGTGGCAACACGATACCTGAATAACAGATTTTCATTGGTCTGTTCTGCTGTGGCATGTTGAAATAAGTAAAACACACGTTTCAGTTTCACCTATGCTTGCATGTGAGTCCAGGGGAAATGGGGACCTCCTTAGCTTTTGCTCCGGTATTTTCATAATCGGGGAACGTAAAATCTGCTCAGATTTCGTGTTCAGTGTAGTGCAACAACATGCAATGTCTCCATGCCTTGATAGTACCCACACAACAGCCGCAAGACGCTAATGCACTTTATGATCAGTCCTATTGCACGGTTAGATGTCTCTGGAGATTAGACATGCTGCGAAGAGATGATAGATACTGGGATGGTTGATAAGCATGCCAGTGGATAACGCCCCTCAATTTCTCCATCGGGGCTCGCAACAACCATCTAGTATGTTATCGCTCTTACTGTACAATGACGGGGGCGCTTACAGTGTGTACCACAGGAGATGACGCTCATAATAAGCGCCAGCACTACTTATGCTTTGTTTTTGAAGTAGCACATTGACGTTCGGCCATCCGCACGCTCTCTCGGTCCCTTGGATTGGTATATGGATTTTGTCCGGTGGCACATGTCGATGTCACTCTCTTTGACCACACTTTGACGGTGCTTTTTACGTTTGTCATGCAAAAGTTCGCAATAGCGCCTTCTAAAAACAACAGCCGCATTTCGTACCCCCGGTCAAGCGTTACGCCGGTTTTGTTTACTAACCGTGCATTTAAAACGATTCTGCTTAATTTTTGCCAGTTAACTTCGAATTAGTGCAACATCACCTACCGCAACCAATCTACGATAGTTTTTTCAACACACTCGTCCACAGTAGTTGCAACGTATACTTAGACCGATGTTAAACTAGCCCCTCCCCTAGTTTAAAATACGTCCCATTCAAATGCATGGGGCTTAAACCACCAGTTTAAGTAGCTTGGGTGGATGATCGAAATGGAACATTTGAGGCAAATATTCGTCCCATTGTGATCAAATCTGTCTCCTGGGCGCTCCTAGTAACTATATTAATCGAAACTTACCCAAGATTTGATGAAAAATTCTTCGTGAACCGGGGATTAGGCCTACCGGCTACCATCGCTTCTGGCAGACTCTAGTGAAATGCGCTGTGCGCTGTTCCTGCGCTGTGCAGGAAGCTCGCTATGTGCGCCGCCATAGGCTTTACAGCAGCAGGTGGTAGAGCATGGGGTGGTGATCCAGGATTGGCGAACGAAAGTCTCACGTGATTGATTTAAACCCGACGTCACTAAACCAATAGTTTAAGTAAGTTGGTGAATACGGACTTGGCAGTCTTTAAGTGTGGTCAACAATTCATACGAGCTGATATACGACGCGAAAGGGAGCTTTTTAGCCTGGAACGCGTCGGTGGTGTCTCGTGAGGTATTTTTAGTACATGCCTAAATAACATCTAAAACTCTGGAGGTCTAGTAGACTTCCAAATTGGGATGTCTACTAAATGTATAACCCCGTAGAGGTCTAGTAGGCTTCCAAATTGAGATGTCTACTAAATGTATAACCCCGTAGAGGTCTAGTAGATGTCTACTTTTAGACCTACCCCTAAAGTCTCAACTTATCCCTGGGTTAGACGTCTATTATCCCACCATGTACTACATGGGACGCTTTCATGAGATCAAAGAAGACTGACAAGCAGAACTGACTCTGTACATGAGCTTTTTGTACTTGCGTTTCTAGACCACGGAGGAGAAGTAAGGAGAACGAACTCTGCCGAGCCGCCGTTGAGAAAGCGTGGTCTCGATTCCTCGAGTCTAATTGTGGCCGCGGCGCGGCGCTCGCGCTCCGTCAGGTACTTGCTCCTCTGAAATAAGGTTGCTGCAATGCACTCTTTCAGATGTACTTGTGTGTCCAGTGGAAGCAGAAAAAAATATTTTGATACGTAAACACGCTTATCGTGTATCAAGGAACGATCTCTCCGTGAATTTTTTGCCTACAGTTTTTGTTAGTGCAAAGCGAGAAGCTTTTATTTTAGAATGCGGGGAAGCCGCCGTGAAGGGGGCTCCGCGTTGGCCGGACGGCTTGAATGGCTGCGTAAGCGTGGCGCTCTCGCAGTCAAGAAGCTATTCTCTTTTTTCTTTTATTATTTGCGATAAAACACGACACCCGAAGAAGCACAAAGGTTGTTATCCGACATCGTACAGGATGGTACGCGTATTTACATCACCGCCAACGCACGACCACCATTGATAATGGTTTGCATTGATCAGTATTAGTTCCCGGGAACACCTCGCAGTGTATGGTAATGATGTCATTGGGCTGGTTAATCCGCATTTGCATTCTAGCTGTTGCACGAGAGCTTTATCGCGTATGCACAACGCTTTGGGAAACAGGAACCTTGTGTCGTAATTGCATACCTGCCAACTTGGGAACATCCAAATTCGGGAGATTTCAAAAGCGGGGGGGGGGGGGGGGTAGGAGAAAGCCGTTGTTGGGTGGCTTTTATTTGCATATGTAACGGGAGCACACTTCAACCCAGCAGGCTCATCGGGCACAAGTTTTGCAGCAACAGACTTTGCCCTCTCCAAGAAACTATCTGGGTGTCAAGCTGTGACAAGGCTATGACACTTTCTCAAAAGAACGTGAGGACACAAAACAATGTCTCTGTTTCTTTGCGAGGTACGCAAGGTCGAAACAGCTAGTGCAAAGGCACCTTTGTTGCCCGAAAACATGGAGGAAATGCCCGGAAACTAGAAGTGCTAGAACCATGACCAGAAGCCCTGAACTCCGTAACACAGAGGCTCCGGGAAGCGGCAGCGATGCCGATGGCAATTGGGCTGGTATTCGATTGACGTTTTCGTCTGTGTGCCCAGAGAAAAAGCAGGCGTTTGAGATATAGAGAGGGAAACTGCATTTTCCGGGAGATTTGCTTCTCGGCCGTACAATCGTACAAACCGGTCCGAATCCGGGAGTCTCTCGGATGAATCGGGAGAGTTGGCAGGTATGTAATTGTGATGCATCCGCTGGGATAGAGAGTTACATATTTCGCATGCCACCATACACGAATTTAATACCAAGGTACCAGAACGCACTTCTGTCGCAGGTTTTGCACACGCGCGGTACAGGATTCAATGCACGCACTTCCTGTTTCTCGAAGACGATTTTCATCTTGGTGTACCGGGGGAGTAAATCCCATATCTACTGGAATTAAGGCTTTTTAGCTTTTCTGGCAGGTATATATTGGTGGTAGAAGTGCAAGGGTGCAGGCGAGCTGGTACATTGTGAAAACGACGATAAATATATCGTCGATATCGACGATATCATCGTTTTCACATATATTGGTGGTTTTGCATTATTGTTCCTTTTTTTTTTTGTGTGTGGTGGTAAAAAATCAGGTGCAACACTTGAGCAGCATGCTTGTGAACTGAACACCAAAGCGATAGTGTATAATGTAGAAGTAATGTGTTGTTCAAGATTTCAGTGTTCGTCAACATAAATTAAAGACTAGATCCCGACTTTATTTTGCAGTTCCCAAAAGCTAGCGATTGGCATGCATGACAAGATATAAGAAACTAAGTGCCAGAACCTTCGGAACCGCACCGTGTCCCATCATCACAGCGTCCCGCCCCTCCTTGCACTCACACACACAAAGGTCTCTTAACTGCTTGACACGGACGGAGATAAAACTTTCTCAGTCCCAGCTTATGCAACGACCCACATAACGCGCGATTCCGGAAAGATCGCATCCGGCGACTTTCGATTACACAGCTTCTAACTTTCTTTCTTCCCTCCTGACTTTCTTTCCTCCATACCACTCAAATGTGGCTTTTCAGAACAACGTTTGCTTCTTTTGGGGTATGTTAGCGTTTAGCGCAGCGGTCAAAGTACGCGCGAACCACAGAGAGAAGGGCACGATACCTGAGACGGCCGTGGAGAAGCGACAGAGGATTCTGTCGGAGGCATTCGACACTACACCTTTGGCAATGTAAGTCGTTTGTCTTACGTATTAAAGTTTCGTTTTTTTTTTCTTCTTATTTCCGATTCCATTTTTATCGGACAGGTAGCTTCCATCTATGAGACAAAAACGAGGTAAGAGTAACCGAAAAAAATAAAATAAAAAATAATTGTAGCTGACCAGAAAATATTAACTCGTTACTGGAGACACCGTTGTTTATGCTTATCAAAGAAACATTCGTTTTGAACGCTTTTTAGTAGAGTATTCGAGCACAAACGGCGCATTGCCGTGCAGGCGATTTCGCGGAGCTAGTACCGGAGGGAACGCGAGCGCCGCGCCGCGGCCAACAATTGACTCGACAAATTGGGACGTCGTTTTTCAGCGAAGTTCGGTCTCCTTACTTCTCCTCCGTGTTCTAGACACACCAACACGCTCTGCAAGTTGACCCTCTGCGCTGGAGAGGGGAAAATGGGCGGAGAAATCACGTGGACAGCGCTCCGCCACTCACAGGTCGGCGCGGAGTAGCCAACGTGCTCGATGGTGTTATTGTGGTTACGCCGTTAGTTGCGGTTACTTTGTTGACGTACGTAATGTTTCTGCTGATTTAGCACGTCGGTGTCGCACATTTTCATGTTTTTTTTCGCCCCCATGGGTAAGGTACGCATAGTGGACGGCTGCAAAACATGGCACCACGACGGTATCCCTATATTTCGCTTCCCACGACGCAAAGCAAGTCGGGCACGGTCTTTCCTGCTTATCGACCAAGAGAACATCAAGGTTTCCTCGCAACACGTTGTCTGCGGAAAGCATTTTTATCCTGAGTCCGTGATCAAAGCTGGGAGTCGCCACCGCCTCAGTGAAGACGCCGAGCCAAGGTTGTTTAGTCGACCAGGAGCTAGTACAAAGCAAGGCACGTACGTGCTTTCGCACGTAGTTCGTATTCACGTGCGCCTGGAAAGCGTTAACGAGACTGCGAAGTTGTCTAGTGGGTGTGCAGGAGGAGGCGGTTGAGGCTGTGCTGCTGCTAATTTACTATAGCATTTGTTCGAATGCAGAGAGACGCCGTACGATGTTACGCTAGACAAAGGTAATCCAAACTAACAGTAGCGATGCACGTACTGTATAACAACACGTTCGCTCCGCGATAAACATGATCTGGAATTGAAACGTGTACCTCGATCACGCTTAACCAAATGAGAAAAGTAATTCACGACTGCCCAATCCGCAATTTCCCGATACGATGTGAGGAATGGTGCTACGGGCAGTTGTTTAGTGACTTTATAGTTACATCGACCGAAATATCGGTACTTTTTTATGACGTTATTGACTTATAGTCTCTTGCAACCATGCTTCAGGTGTTCTAAGACCACGGAACTGCCTAGATGTACTGTCTGACGTGGCCGAGTTTCACAGAGAGGCTGTGTTGGCTGTACCTTTTCTTGCACCAGTTCTGCACAGGCTTATGCTTAGAAGGTTTCCAGGCTGTGGAAACCTAAGTTCCCACAACCTCGGGGCGTCAGCCCGTCCGTTCCGTGCGCGAAGGAACAAGCAGCACAACAGAAATTCAAACAGACATACCAGGTTTATTTCACGTTCGGTCAGCTTGCACCCAGCAAAAACCGCACAACGAAAGAGCCTCTTATCCAGCGGATCACCGCTTTTATCCCTCTGCGTGGGGTACGCCCCCCTGGAGCACGGCTGCCCCCTATCGCCGTAACCCGTGGCGCTCTCTTATCGCCACACCCCCCCTCCCTTACAGGGTCATGAGGTCGTCCGACAGGTCTAGTACGGCGTCGTCCATGGCTGAAGAGGGGGCAGGCGGCGGAGGAGGGGGAGGCCTGGTCTCCACCAGAAGTTCGGGTCTGAGCCGCCTGAGGGTGGAGAGGGCTGTTGTCACGTCGTTGGCTGTCCGGGCGGCCTCCGTTCGGGCCTGGTGAAGTGGGCCCCGGCGGTGTGTCGGACGGTGCAGTTCGGGGACCAAGCAGAGCGGGCATAGGATCCGCTTCTCCTCCGCAGTGAGGGGCTGTAGGGGATCGGCCGGGTGGCGGTCGGTGAGCGTCAGACCGCGAAACGGAGCCGGAGTCTGTGTGGGGTCGTCCCCCCGGAGGGGCCTTGGCTGGTGAGCCCACCGTGTGCGGGATGCCCAGGAAACCGGCTGTCCGTGGGACACAACTGTCCAAGTGGCCACGGAGTGGTGCTGGGGTGGATCCGGATCCGGGCGGCTTCCGCGGGAACGGGAGCGGGCAGGTGCACGGCGGGCGGGATGCTGCGGACGTCGTTGCATCTGAGAGGAGAAGTAAAGGGAAGCGGTGAGAAGGCGGCCTCAAACCGTGGGCGCCTGAGAAGGCGTCCCCCCAAAACAGATAGCGGAAAACTGTGGAACAGAAATCACACTAATAAAGCACTAAATCACAAGCACTATGCTTAGCGATGGAGATAGTGGCAGCTACGTGCGCCGCCTGCGGGGACGCAAGTTGTAGCGGCTGGACGCAGGTCCGGGAACGGGATCCGGGTCCAGGTCTTGGAGGGAGGCAGGTTGCGAATCTGGCTCCTCTCCGTCAGGGTCTCGGAGATGGTAAGACTTCAAGTCCGAGATGTGAACCGGCCCAGTCTCTTCGCCGGTGTCGCAGCGACGAAGCCTGTAAGTGAGGCCGGAGGAGCACGCACTTACCTCGAAGGGGCCATCCCACCTATCTGCGAGTGAAGCTGCAAAGCCTCGTGACGCATCACTTAGCGGGTGAGTCCGTCGAAGGACGAGGTCACCGACGCTGTAGGTGAGGTTCCGACGTCCACGGTTGTACTGGCGAGCCTGGTCCAACCTTGCGACGTCCAGGTTCTCCCGAGCCGTCCGGGCTGCATCGTCCAGTCGACTCCGGAGGTCCTCAGCAAACCTTGAATAAGGAGGCCGGGTAGCACCATCCCGGAGGCCCAGAGCATTCTCCACAGGAAAAGGGGCCTCTCGTCCCAAGTTCAGGAACGCCGGGGTGAATCCTGTAGACCTATTGACCGTCGTCCGCGTAGCGAACGCCAGCTCAGCCAGGCGAAGATCCCAATCACGGTGGTGCTGGCTAGTAAAAGCAACCAACATCATTTTCAGGTTCCGATTAACACGTTCGGTAATGTTAGCCTGAGGGTGATACGGGGAAGTCTTCTTATGCTGAATGCCTAAGACAGCGCAAGAATCTGAGAACACCTTACTTGTAAAGTAGGTTGCGTTGTCGGTGATCAGCTGTGCGGGAAACCCGAACCGGCAAAAGGTGTCGAGTAACTTTTCCCACACTCTCTGGGAAGTCAGTGTCCTGAGAGGAAACAGCTCAACCCATTTCGTGAAATGATCAGTAACCACGAACAAATACTGGTTACCTCTAGGACTACGGGGAAATGGTCCCATCACATCACAAGCGACTATCTGCCAGGGTCTATTGCTCTGAACAGGCTGTAAGCGCCCAGGGGGTAAACCACCACGAGGTTTCGCTCTCTGGCATACGGGACAAGTACGAACATACTTTGTTACATCCTGCCTCATTCCTGGCCATGTCGCAACACGACACAACTTTTCATAAGTTTTCCTGCCGCTGCTGTGACCTGCCAAGGCCGAGTCATGAAAGTAACGTATGAAAGACTTACGCAACTTCCGTGGCACCACGACTCTGAACGGGGATGAGCCGTCGTCCTCATCCGCCTGGGGTATGTATCTGAACAGGATGCCATCCTCGCCCAGCAGATAGGAGTCGTGCCGTCCGTCAGTCGTTCCGGTGTCCGCCGAGTCTTGCTCAGCTATCCACTGCGACACCCGCTGACAAAGGCCGTCCGCTCTCTGAGCGTCTAGGAGCTGCTCTCTGCTCACGACCGTGCCCCAAGACGAAGATACGTCTCGTGCCACCTGTGCTGCTGCCAGAAGTTGAGAAGGCGCCTCGGTGCCTTCCTCTTCCCCCTCCGGTAGAGGCGCGCGGGACAGTGCGTCTGCTACCACGTTCGTTGAGCCCCGCCTGTACTCCACGTTGAAGGAGTAGCCTTGTAGCGTCAGGGCCCACCTGGCAAGTCGTCCAGACGGGTTATGAAGCCGCTGCAGCCAAGAAAGTGCCTGGTGGTCAGTCTGGACAGTGAAGGTACTGCCGTCCAGGTAAAGGTCGAACTTCCTGAAAGCGAAGATGATCGCCAAGCACTCCTTTTCCGTCACGGAGTAGTTCCGTTCTGCCGGATTCAGCGTGCGACTTGCAAAAGCCACTGGACAAAGAGTAGCGTCACGCTCCTGCAAGAGAACTGCGCCAACACCATAATCGCTTGCATCTGTTTGCACAACAAATGGTCTGTTAAGGTCGGGCAGATAAAGCCTAGCCGTATCAGCGATTGCTTGTGATAGAGCTCGAAATGATCGTTCCTGCTCTTCTCCCCAATTCCAGCGCGTGTCCTTGCGCAACAACTGGTTAAGCGGCTGCGCTAGCTCGGCACAATTAGGAATGAATTGTCTGTAAAAACCAACCATACCTAGGAAGCGCTGCAAGGCTTTGACGTTACCGGGAACCGGAAAGTCCGTGATCGCCTTTAGCTTGTCGTCGTTAGGACGGATGGTCCCTCCGTCCACCACAAAGCCGAGAAGGCTGATCCTAGACGATGCCAGCTGCACCTTGCGGGGGTTGATCGTAATGCCCGCTTCGTTCATCCTTGCAAGGACGATTGATAGGTGTTCCAAGTGTTCCTGAAAATTTCTAGAAAACACTACGACATCATCCATGTATGCCATTGCGAAATTGTACTTCGCATCTCCCAACACTGTATCCATCAACCGCTGGAAACTGGCGGGTGAATTAGACAGTCCGAAAGGCATTCGTACAAATTCAAACAAACCTCTATGACACGTAAAGGCTGTTTTTGGGACATCCTCCGGGGCAACTTGGATTTGCAAAAATCCTCTACTACAATCTAGCGTTGAAAACACAGTTGCATTGCCCAGGGAATACATAATAGACTCGATGGACGGAAAGGGGTAAGAGTCCCTTACAGTTACTGCGTTAAGTCGACGGTAGTCGACGCATAACCTAGCCGTACCATCTCGTTTCGGAGCCAGAACAACAGGAAATGCCCAAGGGCTCTGGGACCTTCGAACTGCACCGGTTTGGAGCATTTCGTCAAGAGCAGCGTCTAATAAAGCACGCTTATGCACACTCAATGGTCTGGGATTACAACGCCAGGGCCTAGCGTTACCGGTGTCTATGCTATGCTGTAACACAGACGACTTACCCGGTTTTTCGGTAAAGATTCCGTCAAACTGCCGCAGTACTTGTTCAAGCTGACGGCGTTGCTCCTCAGGACCATGGAATGACCCCAAGACAGTCGGCAGCCGAGACGTTTCAACAGACGCTGCCACAGCTTGCTGTGCTGTGCAGTGTTCCCGTGCTGCGGCGAAGCGGAAAAATCCCGACGAGCCGTGGTACACGTATCCTCCATTGGGCAGGTCCAGCACCAACTTCTGCCGGATGATGAAGTCTCTGCCCAGGATAACAGGAACTGCCAGGCCAGGAAGGTGCACGAAGCGCTGCTTTCGTCGTCTACCATCCAAACGTACCCAGAGCACAACTGCTGCCTGTGCTGGAACGGCGTCATTGGAAGCAAGACGAAGAGTGACATCTGTGGATTGCAATTCCACGTGCCGTGATACGCAATGTTCATAAACACTATCCCCGATAAGGGAAAGCGTAGCTCCCGTGTCGATAAGGGCGATGTAATCTTTACCCAAAATTCGAACGGCGATGTTTGGTTCCTTATCCTCGATGTAATCTCGGACAGAAAAAGCAAGAGGAGCCAAAGCATCTCTTTGCGTTATCTTACCGCTTGCAAAGCTAGTTTTTGACTGATCAAGGCCACGGATAGTAACCGTCTGCTCGCTTTCTTCGCAACTTGCCGACGTCGTTGAGCGAGCATTCATGGACGCCGGCTGCGACCGTTTCCCGATGGCACATTACGGGTGTTTGGTCTTTGTCGCGGGCATTCCCGACGAAAATGGTCAGGGCTGCCGCAATTCCAACAGCCGGTAGGCGCTCGTGGCTGCGGGGGCGCAGGATGATGCCGCTCCCGCTGCCGTGGGGTTTCGCTAGCTGAAAGGCCAGGTTGACCGCGACTTCGGGGCGGGACGGGTCTGTCAAGGCTCGTTCCTGCGGGGATCGTCCTCTGGTCATAGAGGAACGGATCTAGGGCTCGGTGGGATGACTCCGCATTGTCTGAATTACGGGGGTTGTCACCCAAACCTGTTGCATACAGGCGTTCGACCGAGGCGGCTCCTCCCGACCACGCGCAGCGCGGTTCCAACGCTAGCTCCGGGGGCGGAGGGGGCCGGTATTGAAGCTCTGCCAGGAGGTCGCCTTGTATTGAACGAGCCTCCTGGGCCAACGCCTCAAGGGTTTCAAAGCGATGGGCTCTTAAGTAGGGCCGGAAGCGCGGGTGGCACTGACGGATCGCCCGTGCGACACGCTGCTCTTCCGTAGCAGTGGGATCCGCTCTGCTGTACAGATCCTGCAATGCGCGAACGAATTCAGATAAGCTTTCCTCAGGATGTTGAGTACGCTTATGTAATTCCTCTAGGACACGGTATTCGTAATCCGGGGGAAGGAATTCGTTTTTGAACCGCTCCTGGAAGTCCTGCAAGGACGTAAACTCCGATTGCAACCGAAGCCAGCGGGCGGCGTCTCCGACCAAAGCAACCTGCAGGATGCGTTGGATTAGGACTTCATCCGAAATTCCCATACCCGTCTGATAGGCGGTGAGGTCATCCAGGAAATCGGCAACAGACTTCTTATCGGTGTAACCTGAGAAGGTAGGCACCGGTAAGTTGAGTCGTAGATGTGCTTGTGCCTGCGGCGGCGAAACCGACCCGGCATCCAGGCGTTGAACCACCAACGAGCACAACTCCGTCATGCGTGACAGGAGTTCTGCTGTAAGAGCTGTAAGAGCAAAAACTGTAAACTACAACAAGTACTAACTACACAAACTCACAGTGCCGCGTGTTCCCCGCCACGGGACGAACGAGCTCGAACCCCAAACGTTGGGCGCCAGTTGTGGAAACCTAAGTTCCCACAACCTCGGGGCGTCAGCCCGTCCGTTCCGTGCGCGAAGGAACAAGCAGCACAACAGAAATTCAAACAGACATACCAGGTTTATTTCACGTTCGGTCAGCTTGCACCCAGCAAAAACCGCACAACGAAAGAGCCTCTTATCCAGCGGATCACCGCTTTTATCCCTCTGCGTGGGGTACGCCCCCCTGGAGCACGGCTGCCCCCTATCGCCGTAACCCGTGGCGCTCTCTTATCGCCACAAGGCATGAGAAGGGTCTTGACATTGCCATACCCAGTGGGCTGGACATTCATGCCCATGCAGCAGCACAGAACACCCCAAGCTGTGTCCCTCGAACAGCCAACACCCAGAGCTGTAAGTACCAGCTAAGTTTGACTAAGTAACTTGCTTTTGTGCTACACTTGTGCTACAAAATTGTGCGTCTCCTGCTTATGCATGAGAGCACCACCTTCGTCTGAAAATACCCTCATTTCCTCAGTGTCGCCTGGCCGAGTAGACCAGGAACCTCAACCTGAGCCTCGAATGTTGTATTTGGCCCTTGGCAGTCCTTCCACCCCCAGCAAACCTTGCCACACATATAGCCCTCACCGTGGACTTCACACTGGCTCGATAATCAATGACGGTAACGCCCATAGTAGCACAATTTGTTGCCGAAACGTTGTGGTAATGTTTTACTCAAACGTTGCGGAACGTGGCTAATGTCCTCCTGAAAATGTGTTGCAGCAATGTTGCTGGCAGACATATCTACAACACTGTGACAGCTCTAGAACCATGTTTCCCCAATGCAAGTACAATATTGTGGCAACACTGCCATAGTGTTTTCACAATATTGTGACACTGTTAAAGCAGTATTCTTCAACACATATAATATTGTGGCAACGTTTAGGTAATGTTTTCGTTACGTTATGGCAGTATCACAGCCATACTAATTCAAAACAAAATTTTGGGAACAGTTATGTAACGTTCCTACAACATTGTAAAGCGTTACATCCATATTTGTTGAACACACCCCAGGTAGCACCGAATGTACAGCAACATTTCATCAATGCCATACTGCAACGTCGCCCAAACGTCACTAACGTCCACGACTTGAACTTCATTTGTAACACTTGCGCAGCGTGCGCACAACACTGCAACAACATTGCTTAACTACACGAGGAAAGTAATTCGTGACTGCCAAATCCGCAATTGCTCCGATACACTCTGAGAAATGTTACAGTGCTACGGGCAGCGTTTAGTGACTTTATAGTTACATCGACCGTAATATCGGTACTTTTTTATGACGTTGTTGACTTTGTGGAAACCTATGTTCCCACAACCTCGGGGCGTCAGCCCGTCCGTTCCGTGCGCGAAGGAATAAGCAGCACAACAGAGATTTAAGCCAACATACCAAGTTTATTTCACGTTCAGACGGAGCAACGAACACGTCTTGTCGCAGTTTTACCCTGGCCAAGAGTGGGCCACAAGGTCAGGCTACCTGCCTTAAATAAGAAAAGGCCACGCCCCCCCACCAATTTCGCAGCACGGGATGCTGGCATATCTGGCTGATAGGGAATCAGCCACATTCTCCCCCCCTACAAGTCCATGAGGTCATCAAGGAGATCCTCTTCTGGGGCCGGCGGAGGAGGTGGTCCCGGAGGTGGAGCAGGACCGTGAGGCAGCCCAGGATCGGCTAGCAACTCTGGCCTAAGCCGTCTGATAGTGGCGAGAGCGGCGTTGACATCATTCGTGGCGCGGGCGGCCTCGGTCCGGGCTTGGTGGAGGGAGCCCCGTCTATGTGTAGTTCGGTGCACCTCGGGGACCAGGCAGACTGGGCACAAAAGCCTTCTTTCTTCTGCCGTCAGTGGCTGGAGCGGGTCGCTAGGGTGTCGTTCGGCAAGAGTGTGGCCCAGAAATGGAGCTGGTGTCAGTGCCAAGTCGTCACCCCTTAGTGGTCGGGGCTGGTTGTTCCATCGCGAGCGCGACGCCCAGGCAACGGGCTGTCCGTTGTGAATTATAGTCCAAGTGGCCACAGAGTGACCCTGCGGGGCAGAACTGAGACGAGGGTTCCTACGAGAGCCGGAGCGGGAGGCGGAACGACCAGGTGAGGCACGCGACTCCATTGTCCTCCACTGTCGACGATGTTGCTGCATCTGCGAGAGAAGAAAAAGGGAAACGGTAAGAAGGCGGCCTCAAACCGTGGGCGCCTGAGAAGGCGTCCCCCCAAAACAGATAGCGGAAAACTGTGGAACAGAGATCACACTCATAAAGCACTAAATCACAAGCACTATGCTTAGCGATGGAGATAGTGGCAGCTACATGCGCCGCCTGCGGGGACGCAAGTTGTAGCGGCTGGACGCAGGTCCGGGAACGGGATCCGGGTCCAGGTCTTGGAGGGAGGCAGGTTGCAAATCGGGCTCCTCTCCGTCCGGGTCTCGGAGATGGTAAGACTTCAAGTCCGAGATGTGAACTGGCCCAGTTTCTTCGCCGGTGTCGCAGCGACGAAGCCTGTAAGTGAGGCCGGAGCAGCACGCACTTACCTCGAAGGGGCCATCCCACCTATCTGCGAGTGAAGCTGCAAAGCCTCGTGACGCATCACTTAGCGGGTGAGTCCGTCGAAGGACGAGGTCACCGACGCTGTAGGTGAGTTTCCGACGTCCACGGTTGTACTGGCGAGCCTGGTCCAACCTTGCGACGTCCAGGTTCTCCCGAGCCGTCCGGGCTGCATCGTCCAGTCGACTCCGGAGGTCCTCAGCAAACCTTGAATAAGGAGGCCGGGTACCACCATCCCGGAGGCCCAGAGCATTCTCCACTGGAAAAGGGGCCTCTCGTCCCAAGTTCAGGAACGCCGGAGTGAATCCTGTAGACCTGTTGATCGTCGTCCGTGTAGCGAACGCCAGCTCAGCCAGGCGAAGATCCCAATCACGGTGGTGCTGGCTTGTAAAAGCAACCAACATCATTTTCAGGTTCCGATTAACACGTTCGGTTATGTTAGCCTGAGGGTGATACGGGGAAGTCTTCTTATGCTGAATGCCTAAGACAGCGCAAGAATCTGAGAACACCTTACTTGTAAAGTAGGTTGCGTTGTCGGTGATCAGCTGTGCGGGAAACCCGAACCGGCAAAAGGTGTCGAGTAACTTTTCCCACACTCTCTGGGAAGTCAGTGTCCTGAGAGGAAACAGCTCAACCCATTTCGTGAAATGATCAGTAACCACGAACAAATACTGGTTACCTCTAGGACTACGGGGAAATGGTCCCATCACATCACAAGCGACTATCTGCCAGGGTCTATTGCTCTGAACAGGCTGTAAGCGCCCAGGGGGTAAACCACCACGAGGTCTTGCTCTCTGGCATACGGGACAAGTACGAACATACTTTGTTACATCCTGCCTCATTCCTGGCCATGTCGCAACACGACACAACTTTTCATAAGTTTTCCTGCCGCTGCTGTGACCTGCCAAGGCCGAGTCATGAAAGTAACGTATGAAAGACTTACGCAACTTCCGTGGCACCACGACTCTGAACGGGGATGAGCCGTCGTCCTCATCCGCCTGGGGTATGTATCTGAACAGGATGCCATCCTCGCCCAGCAGATAGGAGTCGTGCCGTCCGTCAGTCGTTCCGGTGTCCGCCGAGTCTTGCTCAGCTATCCACTGCGACACCCGCTGACAAAGGCCGTCCGCTCTCTGAGCGTCTAGGAGCTGCTCTCTGCTCACGACCGTGCCCCAAGACGAAGATACGTCTCGTGCCACCTGTGCTGCTGCCAGAAGTTGAGAAGGCGCCTCGGTGCCTTCCTCTTCCCCCTCCGGTAGAGGCGCGCGGGACAGCGCGTCTGCTACCACGTTTGTTGAGCCCCGCCTGTACTCCACGGTGAAGGAGTAGCCTTGTAGCATCAGGGCCCACCTGGCAAGTCGTCCAGACGGGTTATGGAGCCGCTGCAGCCAAGAAAGTGCCTGGTGGTCAGTCTGAACAGTGAAGGTACTGCCGTCCAGGTAAAGGTCGAACTTCCTGAAAGCGAAGATGATCGCCAAGCACTCCTTTTCCGTCACGGAGTAGTTCCGTTCTGTCGGATTCAGCGTGCGGCTTGCAAAAGCCACTGGACAAAGAGTAGCGTCATGCTCCTGCAAGAGAACTGCGCCAACACCATAATCGCTTGCATCTGTCTGCACAACAAATGGTTTGTTGAGGTCGGGCAGATAAAGCCTAGTCGTATCAGCGATTGCTTGTGATAGAGCTCGAAATGATCGTTCCTGCTCTTCTCCCCAAGTCCAGCGCGTGTCCTTGCGCAACAACTGGTTAAGCGGCTGCGCTAGCTCGGCACAATTAGGAATGAATTGTCTGTAAAAACCAACCATACCTAGGAAGCGCTGCAAGGCTTTGACGTTACCGGGAACCGGAAACTCTGTGATCGCCTTTAGCTTGTCGTCGTTAGGACGGATGGTCCCTCCGTCCACCACAAAGCCGAGAAGGCTGATTCTAGACGATGCCAGCTGCACCTTGCGGGGGTTGATCGTAATGCCCGCTTCGTTCATCCTTGCAAGGACGATTGACAGGTGTTCCAAGTGTTCCTGAAAATTTCTAGAAAACACTACGACATCATCCATGTATGCCATTGCGAAATTGTACTTCGCATCTCCCAACACTGTATCCATCAACCGCTGGAAACTGGCGGGTGAATTAGACAGTCCGAAAGGCATTCGTACAAATTCAAACAAACCTCTATGACACGTAAAGGCTGTTTTTGGGACATCCTCCGGGGCAACTTGGATTTGCAAAAATCCTCTACTACAATCAAGCGTTGAAAACACAGTTGCATTGCCCAGGGAATACAAGATTGACTCAATGGACGGGAAGGGACAAGAGTCCCTTACAGTTACTGCATTAAGTCGACGGTAGTCGACGCATAACCTAGCCGTACCATCACGTTTCGGAGCCAGAACAACAGGAAATGCCCAAGGACTTTGGGACCTTTGAACTGCACCGGTTTGGAGCATTTCGTCAAGAGCAGCGTCTAACAAAGCACGCTTATGCACACTCAATGGTCTGGGATTACAACGCCAGGGCCTAGCGTTACCGGTGTCTATGCTATGCTGTAACACAGACGACTTACCCGGTTTTTCGGTAAAGATTCCGTCAAACTGCCGCAGTACTTGTTCAAGCTGACGGCGTTGCTCCTCGGGACCATGGAATGACCCCAAGACAGTCGGCAGCCCAGACGTTTCAACGGACGCTGCCACAGCTTGCTGTGCTGTGCAGTGTTCCCGTGCTGCGGCGAAGCGGAAAAATCCCGACGACCCGTGGTACACGTATCCTCCATTGGGCAGGTCCAGCACCAATTTCTGCCGGATGATGAAATCTCTGCCCAGGATAACAGGAACTGCCAGGCCAGGAAGGTGCACGAAGCGCTGCTTTCGTCGTCTCCCATCAAAACGTACCCAGAGCACAACTGCAGCCTGTGCTGGAACGGCGTCATTGGAAGCAAGACGAAGAGTGACATCTGTGGATCGCAATTCCACATGCCGTGACACGCAATGCTCGTAAACACTATCCCCGATAAGGGAAAGCGTAGCTCCCGTGTCGATAAGGGCGATGTAATCTTTACCCAAAATTCGAACGGCGATGTTTGGTTCCTTATCCTCGATGTAATCTCGGACAGAAAAAGCAAGAGGAGCCAAAGCATCTCTTTGCGTTATCTTACCGCTTGCAAAGCTAGTTTTTGACTGATCAAGGCCACGGATAGTAACCGTCTGCTCGCTTTCTTCGCAACTTGCCGACGTCGTTGAGCGAGCATTCATGGACGCCGGCTGCGACCGTTTCCCGATGGCACATTACGGGTGTTCGGTCTTTGCATGCAGGCGTTCGACCGAGGCGGCTCCTCCCGACCACGCGCAGCGCGGTTCCAACGCTTGCTCTGGGGGCGGAGGGGGCCGATGGGCTCAGCGATGGGCTCTTAAGTAGGGCCGGAAGCGCGGGTGGCACTGACGGATCGCCCGTGCGACGCGCTGCTCTTCCGTAGCAGTGGGATCCGCTCTGCTGTACAGATCCTGCAATGCCCGAACGAATTCAGATAAGCTTTCCTCAGGATGTTGAGTACACTTATGTAATTCCTCTAGGACACGGTATTCGTAATCCGGGGGAAGGAATTCGTTTTTGAACCGCTCCTGGAAGTCTTGCAAGGACGTAAACTCCGATTGCAACCGAAGCCAGCGGGCGGCGTCTCCGACCAAAGCAACCTGCAGGATGCGTTGGATTAGGACTTCGTCCGAAATTCCCATACCCGTCTGATAGGCGGTGAGGTCATCCAGGAAATCGGCAACAGACTTCTTATCGGTGTAACCTGAGAAGGTAGGCACCGGTAAGTTGAGTCGTAGAGGCGCTTGTGCCTGCGGCGGCGAAACCGACCCGGCATCCATGCGTTGAACCACCAGCGAGCACAACTCCGTCATGCGTGACAGGAGTTCTGCCGTTGCAATGGCGTCAGACTGCGGCACTGCAGGTACCTCAGTCGACGTAGCTTGGAAGGAAGGCACGGCATGTGCCTCCTTGGCCTCGGCTGGTCCTTTCGGCTCCGATGGCGCCGAGGCGTTGGAGACCAGCCTTTCTTCCGAACGGGCCCGCTCCCCTCCCGGGGCCTCGGATCTGCTACGGAGGTCGTACCTGTGTAGCGTCGGTGAACGGTGCATCCGCTCCGGGACACAGGTACTGGGCGGGAGCTGTAAGAACTCAAGGACAAACAAAAACACACACGAGAACGCACACCCAAAAAACTAACAGCAATAAACTACAAACTAAAACAACTACTATGTACTACTAACCGTGCCGCGTGTTCCCCGGCACGGAACAGCCGAGCTCGGACCCCAAACGTTGGGCGCCAGTTGTGGAAACCTATGTTCCCACAACCTCGGGGCGTCAGCCCGTCCGTTCCGTGCGCGAAGGAATAAGCAGCACAACAGAGATTTAAGCCAACATACCAAGTTTATTTCACGTTCAGACGGAGCAACGAACACGTCTTGTCGCAGTTTTACCCTGGCCAAGAGTGGGCCACAAGGTCAGGCTACCTGCCTTAAATAAGAAAAGGCCACGCCCCCCCCACCAAGTTCGCAGCACGGGATGCTGGCATATCTGGCTGATAGGGAATCAGCCACAACTTATAGTCTCTTGCAACCATGCTTCAGATGTTCTAAGACCACGGAACTGCCTAACTGTACAGTCTGAGGTGCCTGAGTTTTACAGAGAGACTGTGTTGGCAGTACCTTCTCCTGCACCAGTTGAATCCAGGCATGAGAAGGGTCTTGATATCGCCACGTCTAGTGGGCTGGATATTCTTGCCTATGCAGCAGTACAGAACACCCCAAGCTGTGTCCCTCGAACAGCCAACACCCAGAGCTGTAAGTACCAGCTAAGTTTGACTAAGTAACTTGCTTTTGTGCTACACTTGTGCTACAAAACTGTGCTTCTCCTGCTTAGGCATGAGAGCACCAACTTCATCTGAAAATACCCCCATTTCCTCAGTGTCGCCTGGCCGTGTAGACCCAGAACCTGAGCCTGGAATGTTGAGTTCGGCCCTTGGCAGTGCTTCCACCCCCCGCACACCTTGCCACACATCTAGCCCTAACCATGGACTTCACAATGGCTCGATAATCAATGACGGTAACACCCATAGTCGCACAATTTGTTGCCGAAACCAGACATGTACAAGATACGCAAAAATGTATTTAAGATAAGATAATAAATACTAACGTTAGAATGTAATTAAGATACATAAGAATATATATAATAGAAGAAGAAGATAATTAAGAATATAAATACATGAAAATTAATGTAATTAAGATAGAGTACAAAATACTTCAAAAAGTATTCGAAATACAATTAATATAGTATTTATCCTTGAACGCAAAAAGTCACCGGCCACTGGTCAATGCGGCAAGTGGCCGCTACGTGACATGAATCACCTAAACCCCGCGCACTACGCTAACCGCCGCTGTGTGATAGGAGTCTTCTAAACACGAGTCCCAAAGAGATGACAAAGAGATACCACGTAACTCCACTAAGTATATGTGACCCAGAACAAAGCAAACTTCTGGCATGTCCCTGCTCGGGAAGGTCAGAATTCGGCATCACCATGTCAGGGCACACATAACAGAACCCTGACTGGCCAAGGATTAGTACGCACGGGGCAAGATCTCTAAATGGGGACTTCTAAGAAGGGCCAATGTCCGGGTCAAGTCCAAGGGACTCAGGAAATTTCCACTGAACAAGCAAGATAATGGAATGATGAGACACAGAAAGTCTGAGAGGGAGATCCAAAATATGTAGTTAGAGTATTGAGTAGAAAATACCATAAAATGTATTTTAAATAGAGTACAAATACAGAAAACGAAAAGCATTGAGTAGAGTACCAAAGTACCACAAAATGGATTTAAAAGACAGTATTTTAAATACAATTCTCCAAATACGTACAAGTCTGGCCGAAACGTTGTGGTAATGTTTTACTCAAACGTTGCGGAAACGTGGCTAATGTCCTCCTGAAAATGTGTTGCAGCAATGTTACTGGAAGACATTTCTACAACATTGTGACAGCTCTAGAACCATGTTTCGCCAACGCAAGTACAATATTGAGACAGCACTGCCATCGTGTTTTCACAATATTGTGACACTGTTAAAGCAATATTCTTCAACACATATAATATTGTGGCAACCACACTTCAGGTGTTCCAAGGCCACGGAATTGCCTAGATGTACTGTCTGAGGTGCCCGAGATTCACAGAGAGGCTGTGTTGGCGGTACCTTCACCTGCACCAGTTGAATCCAGGCATGAGGTGGGTCTTGACATTGCCATACCCAGTGGGCTGGACATTCTTGCCCATGCAGCAGCATAAAACACCCCAAGCTGTGTCCCTCGAACAGCCAACACCCAGAGCTGTAAGTACCATCTAAGTTTGACTAAATAACTTGTTTTTGTGCTACACTTTTACAAAACTGTGATTCTCCTGCTTAGGCATGAGAGCACCAACTTCGTCTGAAAATACCCCCATTTCCAAAGTGTCGCCTGGCCGAGTAGACCAAGAACCTGAACCTGAGCATGGAATGTTGTGTTCAGCCCTTGGCAGTGCTTCCACCTCCCGCAGACCTTGCCACACATCTAGCCCTCAACGTGGACTTCGCAGTGGCTCGATAATCAATGATGGTAATGCGCATAGTAGCACAATTTATTGCTGAAATGTTGTGGACACACTGGACAATATTTGCAATGTTCTTCAACGTCACGGCAACAGTAGGTGCTACTAGAAACACATAAATTCAGATGTGACGGGTGCTAGAACAGCGCTGGCATCCGACATATCTGAATTTGTGTGTTTCTTTTGTTGGACACCTCTCGATGCAACAGTTCCTCTGCACCCAAAGCATTCTGCAAAGTGTGATTCCTCCATTTATTAACCATTCGTCTGCTCTTCTCCACAATGGTTGAATACGAAATGAAGAATGTTTTTTTCTCTATTTGCAGGTCATACTTTGACTGCAGATAGCAGTTCGCATTTGTGTGACAGGGGGCAGGAATCTGGCGATTTGGAAAGTATGTTTCAGATTTAAATTTTTACTGTGCATGTGCTGCAATACATGTCACAACATTAGAAGTGCTGGATCACAATAGTTACTACATACTGACATCCTTACTACCAGGTATGAAAGCAAGAATAGCAGATCTGGAAGACCAAGTGAAGGCACTGGAACAGACTCTGCCCCTATCAGAAAACTTAACCAGCGATGCGATACAAATGTATACTGGTCTGTCAGAGGAATCATTCAACGCTCTTGCCTGCCTTTTGGAAGGTTTTTCTTTGAAGTATGTACATGGGACAAACGTAACATGCATTGCGGTGAAAAACCAGTTGTTAGTGTTTCTAATGAAACTGAGACTAGACACCCCAAATTTGGACCTTGTCATTAGATTTTCTGTGAGCCATACAACTGTTCAGAATGTTGTACATACAATACTTAATGCCCTGTATGAAATCTTGTATGAAGGCATAATGGTCAAGAAGTTTCCAAAGTCAGTGAAGTCTGATATGCCACAAGCATTTATCCATTTTCCCAATTGTCACGTTATCCTGGATTGTACAGATATTGAAATTGCAGCACATCGGCAAGACCTCTCAGCACACAGCGCCTCTATTCAAAATACAAATCTCGGAATACTGCTCAATTTTTGGTAGGCATCGCCCCCAATGGGACTATCACTTATGTCAGCGAGTGCTATGCTGGAAGCACAAGTGGCAAAGAAGTAGTAGCCCACTCAGGCGTTTTAAACCTTTTATCTCCCGGAGACCTTGTGCTTGCTGACAAGGTCTTTGTCATATATGACATTATGCCCAAAGGTGTAACAGTAAACTTGCCAACGTTCCTCAAAGGAGGGCGTCAGTTTTCACAGGACGAAGTAAGTCACACAAAAAAAAACTTGCCACATGTCGTGTACACGTTGAACGTGCGATACAGAGAATGAAAATATATAAAGCTCTACATAAACTACAAACACGCAAGAGGCCTCTGGCCACAAAAATTGTGAGAGTTGTTGCATGTCTTGTGAACATTTAGTCAAGGATTATCCAGTAAAAAATTTGTACCTAGTTTGTTAGTAGCAAATGCAACAAGCAGTAAAATTTATTTCATGTTAATGTGGACTGAATATTATATTTCTCCTTGATCACTGGCAAGAGCTTACTGAAATAAAAATCAAGCAATAAAGGTATGCTTCTCACAGACCATTCTGTGTCCTTCCACACTCTAGTTCTGAAAATCTTTTTCGCGTCATCACGCGGTACACCTGTCCATACAACACAGTCACAAAATTCGGGGCTTGTGAAGTGGAAACAGGCTTGAACTTGATGGTAATAGTTGTGGCTTCTATCCAGCTTTCCCTCGTTATCAATGTAGAAGTTTTTGGTGCCACAAAATCCTTCCATATCCTGCCCCCTTATCGTCCATGGGCACTTAACTTCGAGAAGCCCGTTGTCTCCTACTAGTCCATCGGGACTCGCACCCAGGACACCACTTTCGTGCAACCAAAGTCCAGTCCTGGTGACGGGCACACCGAAGTCTTTCTCATACTGTCGAACTGCAGTATATCTTCGTGCGTCCGTCCTCACTGGATAGCCGCACTCGAATCAAGGGAGTATTCCCCTGAAAGTGAACATACACTTCATCACATTGGGTAATTTCTATACCTGTGCAGACCAAAAAAGCTGAAGTGGTGCATACCCAGAATTCTTTTGTAAAGTGATGGAGGATACCTATTCCTTTGTATCGCCTTCAGCACCTCTCCGATGTTGCTAGCCGTAATTCTGTGCTGCCTTAGCCGGCCCCACAGAGGATTGCCGCATTGTCCTGAAGTGGCAATTGCAATGTCCACCACAGCTCCAGCCGAAATACGTAGCAACTCCGCTTCAGGTAGAGCTACTAGAACAATAAAATTCAACACATAAGACAAGCCTTGAGCTATAGTGTGCCCTAGTGTAGTAGGTAGCAGCACTGCAAGGTCATGGCAAATATATAGAAGTTTATCTTTGATTATGATGATTGTAGGCCTCACCAGAGGACGACAGAAGATTTGCAACCGTGAACTGCTCTGCATTATCAGGAACGGGGGCAGCCATTCTTCTTCATGGTTCCATCCATCAGTTCCAGCCATCAGTTCTTGATCAGTTACGGTGCGAGATGTGGCTCTGTACTCAGGGTGTGGGTCAGGAAACAAGGCACATGGGATTAAAAAATGATATTGCTTTAAGTAGGGCAATATCTAACTTGGCAATGAAATAATTTCCTGTACGAATGTGGTGGTACCGCCCTAGTAGCACACATCGTTGCCACGACGTTGAAGCAACATTGCAAATGTCACGTGTGGATCAACGTTTTGCAACATTAGTTAATATCATTATAATATTACTAGAAGTGGCTCAATGTTACTATCCATTTTACGATGTTCCTGCAATGTGGCAGAGCAGTGTTTCTCTGATGTTGCTAAGGAACAGTGTCTGAACGTTCTTTAGTCACTATCGAGCAACATTACTCATCCAAGCTCCTGACCGTACCCTATAGTCGGGCAATATCTTGTAAGAGAGTTGTGAAAATGTTACCTAAAACATTGTGTAAACGTGGGTAATGTTCACTTCCTAATTTTTTTGCCAGCAACGATGCTGGACTACATTTCCACAACATTGAGACACAATCCTTCAACATAAATAAAACACAGCGGGAAAGTTTGTTTTATGTTGCTGCAACATTGAGACAGCGTTACAGGCATATTTTTCCAACACAAATACAATATGGAGACAACATTTGTGTTATTTTGCTGCTACACTGAGACAGCGTAACAGCTATGTTTGTTGGAAAATAAATATGACATTTCAGGCAACATATTCGTAATGTGTCCAGGTTTTGTGAGGGGGTCTTGTGCATTCCTCTCAGTTAATATCCCACGTAGCACAAGTCTGACTTCGAAACATGGTACTCGACAGGAAGGCATGTCAGGAATGCTGTTGGGTATGCCTGACATGTTATAGAGTTGTTTGCTAAGTTTTGGTTTCCCAAGAAGAATTTGTTAGTACCGCCAGCTACTCGTACTGTTAATCCCACCGCTGTAGCCACCTTTGTTAACCCTTCCAATGCTGTTCTTTCTGCTTCAACATCCCAATTGTTATCTTTGACGCCGAAATTTTGTCTCCCTGTGAAACCTACCAGGTTTGATCTATCGGCTATCCTTGCTGGCGTTGCCTCAAACATTGATGATGTTGTTGATAAGAATTTGTTTGTCGAAAGATGTATCTCCCGTATACCTGCTAATGCTCTCTCGAGGAGAAAGCAACCTGTTGCAACCAAGCTTTCGAATGTTGTCGATGAGCTTCAGCGCTCTAATCTTCAGCTATTAGAGACTGACAAATCTGGCAAATTTGCTGTTCTCCCCTCTACCACATTTCGTTCCAAAGTCAATCTAGCTCTTGATTCCCTCTTCAAGCCTTTTGCCGGCTCTCTAAAGAAAGCTAAATCGTTAATTGTTACTACCTTGTCAGCTAACAACCATCCTTTGTTCAACGCTGTCAACAAATGTCGTATTGACTCTCTCTCGGTAAAATTCCTACTGAAGGATCACAAGCCCGACATGCCCCTTCGTGTTGTGATCAGCGAACGTGGATCTTGGCAAAGGATTGTTTCTGATTATCTCCTGCGTGTTCTTAAGACGTTGCCGCTATCTGGTTCTCTTTCCATTAGGAATTCTGAGGAGTTTGTTGACTCCATAAAGCATATTCATGGTGTTAGTGTTAACACACTCTCACTTGACATCAAAGATCTTTATTATTCCATGAATATAACCCTGTTGCTTGACCGGATATCCAACCTTCTCATCAACCACTTGGTAGTTTTCCAGAATACGGCCGGCATGTCTGTTGCGCACTTCATGACAATTCTTGAAACTTATCTAAAATCTTCTGTCATCCTGTGGGAGAATAAGCCGTTAACTCAAGCCAATGGTATTTGCATTGGTTCCTCTGTTGCTCCCGTCCTTGCGGAAATTTATCTTAATACTCTGGATTGCGCTATTCAATCCCTCATTTCCCGCACTTCCGATGGTATTCTGTTCATCCGTAGGTATGTCGACGATATTGTTGTAATTTTCTCCCTCCCCTCTGTCTCCCCGGACATGTTGGTAGATTCCCTCACCTCCCTGGCCCCCGAACTCAAATTCGCTGTTGAATTTTCTTCGAGTAGCCATACCCTCAAGTTCCTTGATTTAACGTTAGTCACTGAGTCTGGCCTTTGTTGGTATTATGGCAAAGATAACACTAAACCTCTCCTACCGCGATCCAGTTTCCACTCGAAGATAGTCAAGTCTGGCATTGTTTCATCCTTGGTTAGAGCCTCCGTGTCAAAAACGTGCTCGCATTTTATCAATTTCAGTTTGTCCCGCCAATGCGGTAGGTTGCTCTCAGCTGGCTATGATCGTCATCTTATCGCTTCCAGGGCTCTTTTATTTTTACGTAAGGTGTACTCCGCTCGACCGACCTTCCCCGATCTTTCCCAGAACTCTAAAAAGAGGGTGGCCATCCCGTTCGACCACTCGGTTTCCCACAATATTTTAGCTGTTGCTAAGAATTTTGGCATTAAGATTGTTTTTTCAAATGTCTGCAAATTAAGCAAGCTTTGCCCCTTCTCCTCTGTGAACCGTGGTTGTAATGTCACCCACCGTAATCCGTTTGTTTCCTGTAACCACTCAGTGGTCTATTGTATACCCCTTGCTTGTGGCATGTGCTATGTAGGTCAAACAGGACGCTGTCTGAATGACCGTCTTAGGGAACATGCGCTTAGCACAGAAAGGACCCACGTGTCAAGCGAATTAGTTCAACATCTCCGGGAATGTAACAACTGTGAAGCCCTCTTCGCGGAAACCTCTGTTTTGCGTAGGGAAAGAGTGACCTGGCGAAGAATGCTTCGTGAATATGTAGAGATAGCCACACGAGGCAATTGTGTTAGTCAACCCTCTCTCATTCCTCTTCCTCCCCTTCGGAGGTTTTTGAATGTATAGTGGGTTGTCGTCAATAAAGTCTTTGCTGTGTTTGAGAATTTTTGTGTCCGTCCCTATCTCCTCCGTGTCTCTGGTTCCTCCTTCTTCAAGTATGCACCAGCTTGTCAGCGTCCTCCCTCTTTTATCAGTCATGTTATAGATACATGGGTTAATTGCAAGTATGCCACATCGTCATTATTACAAATGTTTTACACCCCACTACACTAAATGAAAGTACCCCAACAGTTTGTGTTTCAGTATATGTTCCATCCAGTGGGACGTCCAAGCTGTTTCCCCAGCGGAGTCTACCCCATAGGTAGCTCTCCTGCTTGATGACAATGCGGCTCTCCCCCAACCCCAGTCATGCGGGAGGGGCACAGCACTTATGTAGTCACGCATTGAAAAATCTGTACATATGGTGCCGCAATGTTGTCGCAGTGTTGTGTGCATGTTGCTCAGGTGTTACACATGAAGTTCAAGTCGTGGACATTAGCGACGTCGCAGTATAACATTGCTGCAATACCATTCGGTCCTACCTGGGGTCTGTTCAGCTAATACGAATGTAACGCTTTACAATGGTTTAAGAACATTACATAACGGTTGACTAAATGTTGTGTTAAATAAATATGGCTGTCACACTGTTACAATGTAGTGAAAACATTACCCAAATGTTGCCACAATACTGTGTGCATGTGTTGAAGAATATTGCTATAAGTGTAACAATATTGTGAAAACTTGATGGTAGTGTTGCCTCAATATTGTATTTGTGTTGGGGAAACATGGTTCTAGAGCTATTACATTGTTGTAGAAGTGTCTTACAGCAACATTGTTGCAACAGGTTTTCAAGAGGACATTGCCACGTTTCCGCAACGTTTGAGTAAAGCATTACTCCAATGTTCCGGCAACAAATTATGCGACCGACTAGGGCAATTTACTTACAGAACTAAAATAGTAAACGGTGCTACAGACACGTACGGTAAATAACCTGCGTCATATCCACTGGCTTTCCATCGGTCAGATACGCGGTCTTCGTTAAAACAACAACTTTCGCCGACATGAATCGGCGGTGGGGATATTTGTTTTGGTACGGATACGGTGTGTTTATTTTTAGTGTTGGGAACAGAGCCCTCCACAACGAAAGGAAACTTTGTGAAACTATGTGGTACTTGAGTTGCAAACATGACACACTTGAAGGCCGCGAGCATGAAAACGTTCCGGAGCATACATAGTTCCACTTACCGAAAGTGACGGTTTGTTTCGGCTTCGCGCTCTTCGGACGACGAATCCACTGTAACGGCAGGTCGGTTTTTGACATACCGCACAAAGCAGCATACAGGAGGTTGCAGCTTTGTGACTGCAACATGGTACACCACGGGGACATTCGCACTTCGTATGTCCGATCTTGCCATTTGCTAGGAAGGTGACACGCACCTGGTAGCTGCGGTCCTTCATTGAGGCTTGAACAAAGCTCCTGGCTTCGAGCCCGTTTAGTTGAAAACTTAAAACGTACCCATCGTTGTATTTGCGCTCGCCTTTTGCAAACGCCTGGCGATCGTCGCCGAAGTAAGAAAACACCTCAGCCAGGGCCACAACACCCATGCTTTACTTTCCACATGAACCAACCCACGTGGGCTCTCCGCGTCCAGTTTGTTGTGCTGGCGGGGGCGGCCAATCATGTGCCGCGTCGGGTTACGTCAGAGGCTGAGGGAAAGGGAGGGAAAAGGGAGCTGCACGGAAGCTTGACTTACTTGCAGAGCGTACTGGTCGACAGTGGACCAGTGACGCCGAAATCCGTATTGTTGTTATCCCGTCCTAGAATGTATACTAAACGATTATTATAGAGTCGCTCAAATGTTTTACAGAGACAACTCGTTAACGTAATAGGACGATAACTTTCTGCCTTGCTGCGATCCTTTCCAGGTTTTAGAATTTGAACTACAATAGCCGTTTTCCAGTCGTGTGGTAATTTTCCTTTTCTCCATATTCGGTTGAAAAACTGCAATAACGACTGGAGAGAGTTGCATGGCAGATTGTGTAACATGCAGTAATGTATATTATCTTGTCCGACTGCCGTGGCTTTGCAGCACGATAACACTCGTTCCAGTTCATGTAAAGTGAAATCACTGTTGTAGTCGGTCCTCTCTTTAGGGGCTGTAAGTTTCTTTCGTCCCTCTTTCTTTGTGTTTTAGAAATCCGCCACTTGCGAAAAAGACACGGCGCATGCGCACATCCCCTTCTCCCTCGTGCTTCCCGCCGGGTTTCGGACTGGCTGGAAAACAAACGCCATTTCGCCGCTGCTGCAAGCTTTTACGGCTGTACGAATAAACCTCTACCCGAGAAACGTCATCATGACGTTGGTAGACACACCGAAACCAGAACAGATCGGAAGGGGAGAACCGGGTTCCACGAATGGGCAATTGTTCGCTGCCTCCTATTGAAAGAAAAGTAGAACCGAAGGTTGCGTCCATTTCAGAGACCATCGTAATCCCCTCAAGACCGTGGCTTTCGGGCGCGACCTTGTTCGCCACTAGCTTTGAACGTAGTTCAACTCTACCAAGCTCGTGGCGCTGTCGAACATTATGACGTCATTTGTTTACAAACAGGTAGAGGTCTTTTTAGGTTCCCGTGCGATATGTTATGGCCTCAAAAACCCGAATCGTGGGTTGGGGCTATGAAAAGACAGGAATAATTGCGAGACATGACAGCATTTCCAGCCGTCCAGGAAACAAACGAGTTTGCCCAAAGCTTTTCGCAAGCTTCCCAACACAAAATTAGTACTCTATGCTACTGAAGTCAGAATCCAGAGGCACAGAGACAAACTTTTTCGCGTTATCAACATTACAACACATATAAATCAGTTGACTGTGACCCAGAAGGTTACATCAGCCTTGTTTCCCGGCTTTGGGGTGGGTCCATATCTGATGTGGACATAATGCAGAGTAGAGGATTGTTAGGTCGCCTCGAGGCTGGTGATGCCATATTGGTAGATAAGAGCTTCAATGTTTCGTGTCTGCCCCAAGGAATTGAAGTGTACAGTCCACAATAAGTAGGGCGAGAGGAGAAGCCCAAATATCCAAGAGGAGTGTTCAAAGTACAAGAGAAATTGCTAGTGCAAGACTGCATGTTGAACGCGTGATCCGACGTGTCAAAGAATTACACATTCTTGATCGGGCCTTTCCCATTAGCATGCTGGACATTGCTGAGCAGATATTTTATATATGCTATTACCTTCGTAATTTCGAAATATCCTTAATAAATGCGGCCTAACACGTCACAGGGAAGGAATTAAACAGACACAGAGTGTATGGGGCCGGTTGGTACATATCCTAGAGCAAGGCCTAGGAGAAGGGATTAAACAACTGTGCATGTATTATCGTATTATCATAATGTAACCTGTGAAGTTACCCTATGATGAACAAAGTAATGAGTCAGTCTTCATTGAGAACAGCATCCAGGAAAATGTTTGTAGCACTATATGCATTTACTACATTCATTATAAGCACTGACTATACACATTATATACATTCTGTACGTACATTATATTCTCACACTCTACATTACTGCATTAAGACTATACGAAGACATTAAGGCTATATGTGTTATACTCATTCACTATATGCGCTACAAGTTACAATATATACATTCATTTCGCACTTCACGACTGGAACCTTCTTAGACGGAGCTTCAACTCCCTGATACTGTCTACGACATAGTACCCATTTATATACTTTTTGTGTGGGCCAAGGCTCCCAGGCGGCGAGTGCGTTTGGTTAGAACTTGGATGAGAGCATGCTAAAAAAAAAATACTGTCCACTCGAACTCAAAGAACGGAAACGGGATGCCGCCCTCCTCGATCATGGGCAGAAATTCTCACTCTCCTCGATCAGAACGACAAACACCCAAAGAAACAGTCAACAAGACGGCAAGAAACAAACGGGGATATTTCAAGAGCGTTCTAACCGAACACTCTCGGACGAAGGGAGCACTATAGTTCCTTCCGCGTCCAACAGACGGCGACAGTTTCTCCGCAAGTGGTGGATTCACCACTATAAGCGGCAGAACTCGACACTCTGGAGAAATGTTCTCCCAATAGGTCGGCCTGTTCTTTAATGGACGTACTATTTGGGTCAGCTCAGACTTGTGCGTAACGCGTTACTAGTAATTGCGTTACTTGCAATCAATTACCTTTGAGTAATTTTTCGAGTAATCAGTTACTTTACTGTCAAAGTAATTTTTCGAGTAATCAGTTACTTTACTGTCAAAGTAATTTTTCGAGTAATTAGTTACTTTACTGTCAAAGTAATTTTTCGAGTAATCAATTACTTTTCTGAGTAACCGATTACTCAGTAATTAGAGAGTTTTAGTATACCGGCCATAGGCTACCGGTGGGGCCGGTATTGACGTCATGCCTTCTCTGCGCAGGCGCGAGGGGAATACCGGCCTCCCGGTCCTACCGGCCGCCGGTCGGAGGGGCGAAATACCGCGCAGCCTACCGCCAGCGTACCGCTCGCTTCACCGGCGAGATCGACAGCAGCGCCGCCGCTACGATGCGCTGCTGTTGTGATCGCTACCGGTGAAATGTCGCGGTAGAGTCGCGCTATACTAAACGAGCCTGTTATACCGGAGCCGGGGACTGCGGTAAGCAAGTCCACCGGTAGCCGCGGTAGCCTACCGGGCACCGGTAGCGGAATACTAAAACTCTCTATTGATTACTTTTCCGGCAGAGATTTGCTTATCTTTCAGATGTTCTGCCCCAAGTCAAGCCCCTGGTGCCATCAGCCTTTGTTGAGCTGTTCTACTATAGCAAGCGGAGGCCATTGTAATAACGCTCTGGAATTTCAGAGTCTCTCTCCCTAATCTACATCTTCCTACACCAGTGTGATGGTACCTAGGGTTGCCACCAGGCCAGTATTATACCGGCACGGCCGGTTATTTGCTCGCTCTGCCGGTTGCCGGTAGGAAGGTGATACCGGCAGCCTTTTGCCGGTATTTGTGGCTCAAGACATTTCACAGGGGTTTTGCGAGGTTTTCGCTTCAACATTTCACTACAGCTTGAACAAATCTGGAGCACAGACCCAACTCCGCAATCACCAGCCGTTTTCTTAGTTATTCATTATTATTATTAATATTATTACTATTCATTAAGTCTTGTGTTCGGAGGGGAAAAGATCAGTGGTTGTGAAATGCTATTGGTGGTTGTGTCGAGCCAGGTAGAACTTAGGCCGTATACAGCCATGATGAAATCTCCTCCTGCAAAGAAGGGTTTGCGTGCATCGATGCGTTTTTCAAAGTAAATGACAGTCCAAACCGGTTGCTCCAATACGATCCAGTGTACCGTCCGTGCCTGTTTATAGCAATTTCTAACATCAATGATCCAGGGGGGGGGGAATATATATTTATTGAAAGGAAAGGTCTGGAAGGAAAGGAAAGGAAAGGAAATGATCCAGCCACACACAGGAACTTATGCTTTTCGTATAATCTTGAGCGAGCACGCCCGCTCTTTCTCTCTCTCTCTCTGTGCTCATCCATCCTCACCCACTTTCCCTTTCCCGCGAATCTTTCCCCTTTCCCACTATTCCGCCTCCTCTCCCTCAGCCGGTATTTTTCACTACGAAAGGTGGCAACCCTAATTGGTACCTGAAGCTTTGGAGGTTTAGTGAGTCATGGGGAAGTTCCATGCAATGCTCTTTCACAATCGGGTCAACGTCTTCTCGGGCGTACAGATCTCGTTGTCCTACGTGTTTTTTGTTTGTCTTGTTATTTCAGCTGTTCCGCTGTTGAACTTTTTTTTTTCTGAGGCACACAAAGACGGTTATAATTTGCGTGAATGCAGAGTAACGACCGAAGTAACGCGTTACTTTTCTACTCGTTACTCAATTACATTTGAAGTCGAGTAATTGGTAATGGTAATCAATTACTTTTTCCACAGAAGTAACGGTAACGGTAATCAATTACATATTTCGAGTAATGGGCACAAGTCTGGCCGTCAGCTGCATTAAGAAGAGGAATTGTATATGTTCGCCATCCACATTTCTTATTTTGTCCCAGACGACCTTTGTTGGGGTTTGACTGTTGATTTCTGTAACATACTTCTCCCAAGATTTCTTCGGCGCCTGCTTTCGTACGTATCGTGCTTTTGCTTTTGCTCTCTTGAAAGCAATAAGATTTGTTGCCGTAGGATAACGTTTTAAGACATTCCATGCCTTATTCTCAGCTCGCCAGGTTTCGCGACATTATTCGTTCCACCATGGCTTTGGACGTTTGTGTAGTCGTCCACTAGAACGGGGGATGGATTCTGACGCTGCATCAAGAATTATTGTTGTAATATTCGCATTTTCCTCATCAATTGACAACTCCTTTAGCCTTTCGTGATCGATTACAGCGAGTGTTTTATACCTTTCACAATATGCAAGCTTGAACTTCCATCTACGTGGACGAACGTTATGAGCTGAGGATGGAACACTAGTCTCCAGCAGAATGGGAAAGTGATCACTTCCGTAAGGGTTTTGGATTGTCCACGAAAAGGTCCAGGAAGTCCAGGTAAAGTCCCCAGTGAGAACTGGAGATGCAAGAGATAAGTCCATACATGAATATTTCCTGTGTGTTATGCTATAGTATGTAGGGTCACCCTCGTTAAAGATACTCATATTCGTGATGTCTCACACTAGTTCTATCAATCTTCCACGCGTATCCGTTTTGTCACTGCCCCATAGTATATTATGAGCGTTGAGATCTCCAAGAAAAAGGGGTTGGTAACTGCCTGACTAGGTCGGGAAAGTCGTTGAGTGTAGGACGGCTGTTTGGAGAGACATAAAGAGACACAACAGTAGTCAAGTTTTTTAACTGTGCTCTTACAGCGACAGCCTCCAAGTGGGTGTTAAGATCTACTTCCTTTACGATAACGCCAGCGTTAGCGATGATGGCAACACCTCCACCCGTGTTGCCTGAACGATCCTTTCGATATACTGTATAATGCTTGAAAAGTTTAGTGTGTGTACTATTTAACATAGTTTCTTGTAAGCAAAACAGGCATGGCCTATACGTATCGAGGAGGCCACAGATGTTGTCATAGTTCTGAGTTGCGCCACGGCAATTCCATTGGAGCACAGCGACGGCCATTAAAAGGACTACTAAGGAAAGACGGGATATAATAGCCATACCTTGAATGCAGTTATGTCGTGCCATCCCTTGAGGGGGCAGTAATGCGCTGTTTTTCTTTTTTTCCCTTTGTTGATAATTTGTCGCGGCTCTTTTGGTGGTAAGGATAACTCGGTACTGCGCTGTGTGCCGGAAGTACCTGTATCCATCACCTCCTCCTCCGATGCAAGAGACACACGATCAGAATTCTGCTCCGATCGCGATGCTCCATGTGAGGCCGCGGATGCATTCCGCGATGTGGGAGTGGCTGGTGTCCCACTCAGCTTCCTTTGAGGAGTTTGTGGGACAGACTGACCCGGGCATGCGGCCGCTCGCTCACGCACTGCCTGGGCGTAACACGCTGTTTTCAAAAAGGACATCCGGTTCCTGGCTTCTGCAAAAGATATGTTCTCTCTGACTTTTAGTGTGATGATTTCTTTTTCCTGTTTCCAGTGAGGGCATGAACGTGAGTAGGCAGGATGTTGTCCTTTACAGTTAACGCAGTGTGTATTATGGTTCGTGCAACTTTCACTGGCGTCATCTGCTTGGCCACACTTGGCGCACGTCAGTTTCCCGCGACACAATTGTGAGCCATGGCAAAAACGTTGGCAGTGAAAGCATCTTCGAGGGTTAGGTATATATGGGCATACCCTACAGACCATATAACTGGCCTTTACTGTTTCAGGTAGCGTTGTCGTGTCAAAAGTAAGAATGAGATGTTTGGTGGGGATTTCACCTCCTGCACGGCGAATTACGACTCTTCGTACGGCCGTTACGTTTTGATCCTGGAAGCCCTCACAAATGTCTTGTTCTGATATTTTTAATAGCTGTTGGACTGAAATGACACCTTTCGTGCTGTTTAGGGATCTGTGCGGTGAAACAGTGACTGGAGTGTTGTGAATTGCCGTGATTTTCAAGAGGTTTGTACTTTGTATTACATCGTTAACTTGAACAAGCAAGTCCCCAGAAGCCATTTTCTTCGCTTTGTACTTCGGTCCTAACACGTTACTCAGTACCTTACCTAGGACAAACGGGGATATTTCCCCCAGAGTGTTTTCTGTACTGTCAGAGTGGATGACGAGGAAATTAGGAAAAGAATTTGCTTCTTTTCGTTGCGATGGGAAAAATTCTTCGGTGCGCCCTCTCTTCAGAGGACGATCATGAGAAGATTGCTTTTTGAATCCCATACAAATACAAGTAGGTTTGTTTCGGCGGTGGTGCCGGCCGCCCATCACGGAGCCACACAAGGGAAAGTTATAGGCACATTGAACGTTAGCCGTACACTTCCGCTATAACATTGCATGATAACCAAGGCAGATTATCCGCACAGGGTTAACCCTTACTGCCTGTGAGAATGATAAAAGGAAGAAAAGGATAATAGGATAGATGGGAGACAGCTGACAGGACAGAGACAGACTAGAGAGGGAGACAGGAAAGGGCAACTGGCTGACTCCTTCTGGTTGGGTCAGACCAGAGGCACCGTCTGCAAGAAGCTGGAGCCAAAGTGGAGTGTTGCCTCCACTGAGGGGCCGCAACGGTCCAAAACCTCAGCATTGGCTCAGCCACCAGGATCTCCTTTCCCTCGGTTACGGCTAAGCCACGCACAGCCGTCACGTGGGTGGCTCCAAACCATTTGTGCTCGGGTCCGTGGTGTCGCGTGGTGCGAGAACAGACGCCCCTGCGGGGATGCGAAGGGTAGAAGCGTTGAATGGTGGCAGTCAGGGTCTTGGTCAAGCCCCGGCCGGTGGGTTTTTCTTAAAACTCCGGGACTTTTCCTGTGTAAATAAAAATGCAAAGTAGTCCATGGTTAAGAATATATCATTAAAAATAAATCGTTTCAGAATCCCTCAAATTCACCCTACGTTTGCAACCATCACGTGATTTGGCCCCGAGTGAAATGGACAATCCACTTCGAGAAATTCATTTGGCTACTAGCATGAATATATCTCGTACTTTGATACTTCGTACGCGAAACAACCGTGTTCGGGTGTAGCCCGTTTGAAACCATTAAAAATAACCTTTCAAAAATAAACGCGTAAATAGCCACTATTAAAAATAAATCTCCTACAATGTACGCTCAAAAATAAACACACAAAAATAACCAGTGAAATATCCCCGAGTAAATAATAGGGGGCTACCAGAAATCCACCATTAAGAATAAACAGCTTAAGAATAAAACATTCAAGAATAAACCGCTTAAAAAAACACACAGTTAAAAATATATCTCCAAAAATAAACAGCTTACTATCCCCGCTTAGAGATAACCGTTTAATAATCCACCATTTCAAATAAACTGTTTCAAAATCCCCTCACCATCAGCACGGGGGCGGATTGATTGCATTCTGCGTCGGGTTAGATAAGGTTATGTTAGGTTAGTTTAGTCTAGTTTCGGTTGTTTGGGATAGTTTAGGCTAGTTTGGTCCTGTGAGGTTAGTTTAAGCCCCTTGCTTGCAATTCACCTTGCTTTGGGCGGTGCAGGCATAAGGCTTGAGAGCCGGTTTCACCTGACTTTTTAAAGATGTATATTTTTAAGCGTAGGTTTTTGACGGTTTATTATTAACGGTGGATAGTTACGCGGTTTACTTTATCGTGAATTTATTTAAGCGCATATTCTGGACGTTTTATTTTTAACGGTGGATGCTTACGCGTTTATTCTTGATCGTTTATAACGGTTTCAAAAAGGCTACACCCCCCACGGTTGCTAGAGTTATGTGTAGAGGTGTTCCCGGATGCAGTTATATCCGCGGATTCGCACGGATATCCGCGGTACATCGTAGTTTCCGGATATAAATATAACGTCTTGAAAGTCGCACACCTCTGCGGTTCGCGCGGTTATCCGCATTTTATACGAAATTATCTCTGAAATCAGGAGGGTCTAGGTTTGAGTCCTGGCGTCAGCACCTTTTTCTGGATTTATTTGAATTCATTAATTCTTGAGCGTTGGAAGCTTACGTGTTTCTGTCCTTCATGTTTGTGGGGGGTTACACATATAAATCTTTAAGAATAAATCGTTTAAGAAAAATTCTTTCAAAGTACATCGTTCCACAACAAATCGCGTAGTTCCCCGATAAGAAATTAACCGCGGAAAAATCCCTGCACAAAAAGCAATCGTCCAAGAATCCACCATAAAAAATATATCGTTGCGAAATATAGCGTTAACAATAAAAAGTTCAAAAATATAATTAAAAATAAACTTTTGCAGAATATACCTTGTAGCCCGACACGGCAGCGGAGTACTATACAGGGTGTTTAAAATTAAGCTTTCACGAGCGCTACGCAAACACAGCGATGACAGGAAACCGGATGATAACTTTACGCTACATGTGTAAGAAACTGGTGCTGCTAATTATGCAGCCCCTGTTTCTTACTCAAGGAACAGAAAAAATAGCACCAGTTTTCTTTTGTTCGCCTATTTCTAAAGTGCTAGTGAAAGCTTAATTTTGAACACCCTCTATATGTATCTCTACGCGGAGTATGGTGGTACGATATAGCTTGCATTGCTGGTTTTTCCCTTGTTAACACTCACCACTTCCTAGTGAACTGTCATGGCTGCTATGTTTTTTCCTCATGCATGCCTCACGTTGTTTCGCTGGTTTCGCTTGATACAAAGCGTCGATATGAAGTGTCTCAGCGTTGAGCGTTCGTTCGTTCGTGTTAAGTGTAGTTCGTGCATGTGTCCTGAGTTCGCATTACTCTGACCACTCACGGTCAAGTGGATCACGGTTGTTTCGCGTCCGAAGTGGAAAGCAGCGGCATTTTGCAAACACAAAAGCTCACTGCGTCAGTGGTGTCTTCCTCAACGCAAACGTTTTCTGCGTGATATCTTGAACATGAAACGGCGATGCAGTTTGTGCATTCATGTTTACGAGGAGTCTACGAAGAAGCGTAGTAAGCCGATACTATAGGTTTTCCCTTCTATTTTAGTCCAAGTGCCATCTGAATTAGTCCAGGTGCCATCTGAAATAATCCAAGCGCCATTCAATTTAATCCGGGCGCCATCTGAAAAAATCCAGATGTCATTTAATTTAACCCGGGTGCCGTCTGAACTAATCCATGGTGTTTTTAAGCACTATAACCGTGTACTCGCACGAGGGACATCCCCGCACAATATTCTACGGACCTGTAGTGGAAGGAAAAGTAAAAAGCTGCTGACAGGACTTAAATTCTGCTGCGTCTTATGTTGAACATGCGCACGGTGCCGAGATATCGAGTGTTAAAGCAGAAGCATAGCAGACGACGCCATTGGTCATGTCGTCTGCTACAGAATATCTTCTGACTGAGCTGCAGGATATTCCACACGGTCAAAAGAGCACGAAAGGCATGACTGTCATAGCAGACGACTACTGTCGTCTGCTACAGAACGTCTTCTCACTGAGCTGCAGGATATTCCACGTGGATAAGAAGAGCACAGAATGCATGGCTCACATAGCAGATGATACCATTGATCCCGTCGTCTGCTACGATATCTTGTGACTAAGCGGGATCTCTTTCCGTGATCTTCAAACCGCAGAGAATATCCTACGGCAGAGTCACAAGATATTCCTTCGCAGACGACAGGAACACTGGTGTCGTCTGCTATGAGCATCATGCCATTTCACGTTCTGCAAACCGCGCGAAATATCCTGCAGTTCAGTCAGAAGATATTCTGTAGCAGCCGACAGCACCAGTGGAGTCATCTTGCAATGTGAGTGGTGGCTTCTCATGTTCTTCTAACCGCGTGGAATATCCTGCAGTTCAGACAGAAGATATTCTGTAGCAGACGAGAGCACCAGTGGTGTCGTCTGCAATGTGAGTGGTGGCTTTTCATATTCTTCTAACCGCGTGGAATATCCTGCAGTTCAGTCAGAAGATATTCCGTAGCAGACGAGAGCACCAGTGGTGTCGTCTGCAATGTGAGTGGTGGCTTCTCATGTTCTTCTAACCGCGTGGAATATCCTACAGTTCACTCAGAAGATATTCTGTAGCAGACGAGAGCACCAGTTGTGTCGTCTGCTACGTGAGTCATGCCTTTTCGCGCTCTTCTAACTGCGCGGAATATCCAACAGTTCAGTTAGAAGATATTGTGTAGCAGACGACGGCACTGGTGCTGTCTTGCTTGGGCACTTTGCTATACTTCCGCTCCAGCTCCCAATATCTCAGCGACGTGCGAATGTTCCACATAAGACGCGGCACAACTTCAGTACCATGAGCAGTTTCTGTTTTACTTTTTCTTCCACTAAAGTACTCTACAAAGATGTCCGCGTGTGAGCACACGGTTATAGTGCTTAAAAACACCATGGATAAACTCAGATGGCACCCGGATTAAATTGAATAGCATCTGGATTTTTTCAGATGGCGCACCGATTAAATTGAATGGCGCTTGGATTATTTCAGATGGCGCCTGGACTACTTCAGTTGGCACTTGGACTAAAATGGACGGGAAAACCTGTAGTACGCAAAACTTCTCGCAAGTATTGTGATCCTGATGTTTGTGCCAAAGTCATGGTCGTTTTCTTCTGTGTCGAAGCAGTCTGGCGTCTTTCCGATTTATCGAGTCAAATGGATGGGTCCACGCAACGAGCGAGAGGTTGTGGGTATATCATGTAGTGAGGCAGAAACAAAGGGCCCTACGAGGCGCCGTTTACCAAATTAACGGGCTATAAGAGCTCACCAAGGTTGTCTGCAGAAAATGAATTTCTAATTTACTTCTCTGAATTGTGAACGCGATTACTTTGGCGTGTAAGAGACTGGAAAAGGTGGGAAATGGAAATCAAGGTGATACACGCCTGCTGGTCTGCTCATTTTTAATTATCTCTGATTTGGAGATCTACAGAGTAGAAAATGTTCGTTTTCTCGTCTGCCACACCACCATTAATGTTACTGTGTTGTCAGTTGTACAAAATCCTTAAGTATATCAATGACAAGACAACCGGCTTAAAGGTACCGTAAAGCAGCACCGATCAAATGTCATTTAGTGTGGCCATTCGATAGTCCAAGCCACCAGGACAAAAACTGCGCAGTGAATCGCTGTAGATGATCGAAGACTTGATCTGACGGTCTAAGATGAAGCTAAGCGCCATTATTATTGCATATAGCTCTGCAGTAAAAACTGATGCAGAGTTAGGAAGCCGCTGTGACTTCGTGCAAGATTCAGTAACCATTGCACAAGAAACGGATGTATGTGTCTTGGACCCATGGGTATAAAAAGCAGTGTGATCTCCAAAGCTTTCGGCTACATAACTGAATTCTTGTTGGAGCACACATGGCGGAGTGCCATGTTTGTTATATCTAGATAAAGGATAATTGCATTCTGGAAGTACGTCCCACGGCGGAGCTCCCACACACGCTTGCCAAATTGGGGTGTGATACTCAATTAACTCATACGCTTCGATTCCCTGTAGCACACGCATACTGTGTGTGTGTGTAGTTGGAAGTTTAGTGGCGCGAGGGCAACTAAGGCCAAAAAGCGCCAAATCAATGACTAATGTGAGCTCAAGGTGAATTAATGGGTATGGATGGATTAATAAAAATACTGTTTAGCACGTCATAAAACAGGTGCTCTAAAACTGTTACATCATTCAAGCTATTACAGGCTACTTATCAGCTTAGTGGTTTCTAAAAATTTCATTCAATTCAATCAAAAAATTCATTTATGTGTGGCACAACTGGTTCCTCACTCAGCAAGAGAGAAGGGTGATAAGGGATGTGATATCGATAAAATGCCGAGAAGTAAGTGCGGCGATGATGTTCATATAAAGGACATGTCAAAAGAATATGTATTACTGTCAAAGGTTCGCAACAATGATGGCATTCTGGCTGTTCTTCACCTAACAGTAAGTGACGATGTGTTATGTTGGTATGTCCTATCCGAAGTCTTGCAAATGTAACTTCATACAACCTGTTTTTGTTGTGACTGCTATCCCATTCGTTAACTGTTGGTTTGACCATGTGTAACTTGTTTTGTATTTGTTTATTTCAGCTTTCCTGCCATAACGATAGCATAGCTCTCTTGAGCACTGTTCGGTGGTCCTGGAATGGTATAGCCATAATTTGTACCTCAGTTTCAGCTCCTTTCGCTGTGGCATCACACGCATACTAAAAGGAGGTATAACTGTGCGTTTGCTGAGAAAGAACTGTTTAAACCGTGTCTCCCTCATAGACTGGAGCGCAGGATGTTCCGGATAGCCTCTCACTCTAAGCGCATATGATGCTGAGAGGTAGAACCTACGTCTCTCCAACGACCACTCCTTGGATTCGACATATAGACTCTCAACTGGTGATGTACGAAAGGCACCAGTTATTAAACGCAACCCCTGGTGGTGAACTGGGTTCAAAATCTTCAGAGCAGATTCGCGGGCAGATCCATAGACAATGCACCCGTAGTCCAATCTTGACCTCACTGTTGAAATGTAAATTCTATGCAACGTGTCACAATCTGCGCCCCAGGATCTGTGTGACAGCACCTTTAAGAGGCTTAGAGACTTGATGCATTTAGTTTTAAGGCTCTTAATGTGCGGTAGGAAAGTAAGTTTGCTATCAAACGTGACCCCAAGAAATTTGTGTTCACTCTTAACAGTGAGGTCCTGCCCATTCAGCTTAAGAGTAGGTGAAGGAAGCATTCCTCTGACCCTAGAGAAGTGAACACAGACAGTTTTCTCGTGCGAGGGACCATGTGGTGAGCTTGTTTAGAGCTAGCTGCATCTGTCGCTCGCATATTGCTAGATTTGTAGAAGAAAAGGATATTTGAATGTCATCTACGTATAAGGAGTATGACATAGAACGAGGAATTCCATTGGGGGGGGGGATATGTTTATTAAGAAAAAAAGAAAGGAAAGGTTAGCCAGGCAAAGAGCCGGCTTGCTATTCCGAAAAAAAAGGGGGAAGGGGCAAACGAAAAAGAAAAGGAAGGAAAAAGAAAAAGGGGGATCGAAACAGAGGAAAGAAAGAAAAACAAAAAGCAACAGAAAGAAAGGAAAGGGAAAGAAAAGAAGAAACAAAAAGAAAGGAAAGGAAAGAAAGGAGAAACACAAAGAAAGAAAAGAGAAACAGAAAGAAAGAAAAGAGAAACAAAAAGAAAGAAAAGAGAAACAGAAAGAAAGAAAAGAGAAACAGAAAGAAAGAAAAGAGAAACAAAAAGAAAGAAGAGAATAAACACTAGCACAACGTTACAGGCAGTTCACGAGTCCTGAGACTCGGAGAAAACCGAGGAGAGCGGCAGTGACAGCCCACTGGTTGGGGTGCAAGACGGGGCCAAGAAGAGCGGCCAACGAAAAGTCGTTACAACCAATCTGGAGCAGACGGCAACGGAGGGTGTCCCTATGTTGAAGGTGCTGCTGGCAATACAGGAGTTGGTGTGGGATGTCCGCTTCCACTCCACAGACATTACAGTTTGGTGAATTTAGCCGACCCATCCATTCCATTGGCTACTGAATTGATTTTCACAAGAAAGAGAGTAACACTCAGGACAGATCCCTGTGGCACTCCATTCCTTGAACCAGAACACGAGATAGCGTCGTTCCAAGTCGTATTTGGAATGTCCTGTTTTGTAGGAAGTTCATGACGCACCTGAGTATCCGCCCCCTGATCCCAAAAGAGTACAGACCTTGTAGGACACTACACCGCCAAGCGGTATCGTATGCCTTCTCAAGATCAAAGAAAACAGAGAAGCAGTGTTGTCTTCGGACGAAAGCTTCACGTATCATTGTTTCTACTCGAACCAGGTGGTCTGTTGTGGACCGCCCGGCACGAAAACCACACTGCAGTTCAGAGAGACATTTGTTTTCCTCTAGAAAACGGACGAGCCGACCATTGACCATACGCTCAAACGTTTTGCCGATGCAGCTTGTGAGAGCGATAGGTCGATAGCTAGTTGGATTTGAAGGGTCTTTTCCAGGTTTTAACAGTGGAACAACGGTAGCAGTTTTCCATGCGGATGGCAATATGCTATCTGCCCAGATTCGGTTGAAGAAACGAAGCAAGCATTCTTTCGATGTTTCGGATAAGTGTTGAAGCATGGAATATGTCACTCGGTCTGGACCAGGTGAGGTTTGCTGAAGATAAGGACCTCTGAAGCTCTATCATGGTAAACGGCTGATTATATGCATGGCCGTCCCAGCCATTCATTCGAATTGTCTTCTTTTCTGCTATGTCTTTGATCTTAAGAAAGTTTTTACTATAATGAGATGAGTCAGAAATTCTTTGGAAATGCTCCCCAAGCGCATTCGCCTGCTCTTCTAGGCTTCCACATACCTGACCGTTGACTTCTAAAGGAGGGATGGAATGACTGATGTGTTTACCTCTGATTTTGCGAAGTCTGTCCCATACCACTTTGGATGGGGTATTACAAGACAGAGACGATACAAAGGCGTGCCAAGAGGACCGCTTAGCTTGCTTGCGTGTCCACCTGGCCTTTGCTCTTGCCTTTTTAAAAAGTAGGAGATTTTGTGATGTGGGGTACCTCCGAAATGTGCCCCACGCCCGATTTTGCAGTTTGCGAGTTTCCTCGCATTCACGGTTGCACCAGGGTTTAGGTCGCTTTGGGAGTAGACCAGAAGCCTGGGGAATGAATTGTGTTGCTGCATCGAGGATGATGTTACTAATAAGATTGCTAGCTTCCTCGGTTGTCACCCTACCAATAGGAATCAGAGAGAGGTCACATTTTTCAGAAAACTGATTCCAGTCGGCTATTTCAAATTTCCACCTGGGAGGGCGTGTCGTCAGAGTGTCGACTAGAGTAAGGTATTTTAACACCACTGGGAAGTGGTCACTTCCAAGTGGGTTTTGTTTTACAGTCCATTCTATCTCCTGAAACAAGGATGGACTGCAAAAAGACAGGTCTAAGGCTGAGAGAGTCTAACTTGAAGAATGTACGTATGTAGGTCCACCTGTGTTTAAGAGACAGATGGATGTTGATAATAAACATTTCTCTAACATTTTCCCTCGAGTGTCAGTTCTTGTGCTGCCCCAAAGTGGATTATGAGGATTAAAGTCACCTAGAACTATAAAAGGACTTGGAAGTTGGCTGCATAAATCTTCTAATTCTTTTTGTGCAATAGTGTCTGATGGCGGCAAGTATACTGAGCAGATGGTGACGATCCTATCTAAACACACCTGCACAGCTACAGCTTCCAAGTCTGTAACTAGGTGAATTGCTTTTGTTGGGATAGATCGTCGTGTGATGATCGCTGCACCACCAGATGCTCGGGTGGCGTCACTTCGATTTCTTCGAAATACGTTGTGTCTACGCAGTGGATTTTGTGTTTGGTTGTTCAAATATGTTTCTTGAAGACAAAAGCATGTAGCATTATATGTCTCGAAGAGATCGTTGACATCATCTAAGTTAGAAAGGAACCCACGACAATTCCATTGGAGGATCGTGTGCTGCATAATAGTTGTAGTACTAAGAAGTAGTAGTAAGTGTGTCAGAAACTTATACCGAGTTGGAAGAGCTTTCATTATCTATTTTTTGTTGGAGGTGTGACCCGCGGCCTTGTGGGTTTCTTCCGCGCAGCCGCAAGCTCCTTGTCAGATATGTCAGGGAGTGACCCACTCCCCGACAGACTAGCTCTATTCTTTTGGAGGACTTGGGAGCTCGTGCTCGCAAAGGAGCGCTCAGAGCTCGTCTCGTCCTCGCAATCCATGGACGTGACCTCCGTGGACTCTGAGGACAGAAGTGGCGTCGGTGTTAGTGACGCCACTGGAGTTTCGGGGACTGGAGGTGGACGTGCACCTCCTTGGACTTCATTTGTGGTTGTCTCTGTCAGTAGTAGTTGCTCGGTCTGTGTGTACTGTGTTACTAGTTTTACTTTCTGTTTTACGGCTGTGGCAAAGGATTTTTCGAAAAAGATGGGAGCTACTTTTTTTCTTGCTTCTGGGTAACTGATGTTCTGTGTAACCTTAACGTGCATGCCTTCTTTTTCATATTTCCACTTTGTACAGGACCTCGAGTAGGATGGGTGGTTGGAAGAACAATTGACGCAGCAGTCTGGCCCTTTGCATTCTTTGGTCTCATGGTCAGACTTTCCACACCGTGCACAACAAGCAGAGCCGCGGCACCCGTCTGCAGCATGTCCAAACCTGTTGCACCGAAAACAGCGCAACGGGTTCGGAATGTAAGGTCGGACATCTGCTGACAGGTAGCCTACTTTTAGTTTTGTTGGAAGTGTGGGCCGGTCAAAAGTCAGTACTATGTTTCGTGTGGTGATGTACTCCCCATTTTTACGGATTTTGATTTTGCGTACATCGACGACATCCTGGTCCCTTAGCTCCATCAAGATTTCTTCAGGTGGCACGTCAACCAGCTCAAAGACTGAGATGACACCCCTGCAAGTGTTTAGTGTTTTATGCATCGAAGCTGCAATCTTTACTCCCATCATTTCATGAGCGTTTAATATGCGGTTGTAGTCTTTCTCATTCGTGCATTTTATCAGCAAGTCCCCAGATCTGATACGTTTTATTTGCGTTATATTTTTAGACAGTGACACCACCGCTTTATCAATAAAAAATGGTGACATCTTTCCCAGTGGTACGTTTTTCTGATTTTCAGAGTCTGCACTAGACAGTACTATGCACTTGGCAATGAACTGTTTAGATGTACTTTGTAAACCTTCGGTCCGTGGTCGCTTCGCGGCCACGATCTCAAGAGAATAATTTACCCATACAAGTTTGTTGAAACGAGTATTCCAAAGAGTCGCCCGTATTTCATACTCATACGTACGGGAAGGTCCCGGAGTTTTGACAACCCATCGGCCGGAGCTCGACCAATGCCCCGACCGCCACCGTTCAAGGTTTCTACCCTTCGCCTTACATCCCCTCGGCACGGTACGGATAACGCCTTGGGACTGGGGGCTGGGGTCCGTGGTGGCGCCACTCACCAAACACCAGCCGAAGCCGGTGTCCCCTGCTGGGCCTTTCAGGCCAAGAAACTCAGCTCAGGAGACATTCATGTGGAGGTCAACAACAAAGAACAAAGTATAGCACTGCTACCTCTAAAGAACATCGGGGAGACACCTATCTCAGTTACAACACACCGAACACTGAACTCAGTTAAGGGAGTCATTTCCGAAGAAGAGTTAAACGAGTGCAGCGAAACTGAAACCGAAGAGGGCTTGAAAGAGCAAGGCGTCGTCTCTGCCAAACGTATAATTATGTGGAGAGATGGCAAGGAGATCCCGACAAAGCATATCGTCCTGTCGTTTAAGCTGCACACACTTCCTTCTACTATCAAAGCCGGTTATGTCAATTGCCATGTCAGGCCATTTATTCCAAACCCTCGTCGCTGTTTCAAATGCCAGCGGTTTGGGCATCTTGTACGAGGGGTATCTCATCAAGACGAGGGGTATCTTGTTCACTGTCCGAATCACATGTACTGCTATCAACGTCACAGGTATTCGCTGTCGCTGAAAGAGCATGACGTGCTATTTCGGAGGCTTTCAATCTGTGTTTCGTGCGAACGAGAATGTCACATGACGCATCATAGAGATACCGCTTGTAGCTTTTCACCTTAGACATACCCGAGCATATTTATCAAGGCAGAACTTCCAGAACTTGCGCGGCTGCACTGTTTGATGCTGCGGCTACGACTTGGCTACGTGCTCTGGCTAACTATTCCAAAGCTTAGGAGCGCCCACTAACTTTGTCATTGCGTCGAAATCCGTAAAATCTGTGCGGCGGTCAATTACACATATTATTGTAAAAATATATATTCGGAAACAAACTTTCGATTTCGGATGTCCGGCGATCCGACTGCTTCGCATAGTCTCAATTATTTTCAACTTTGACATTTACCGCAGCCATAGCCATAGCGTGCAGCCAGTAGCCAGTAGCCTCATCGTGTCACATGGTTTTGTTCGCTTCTGTCAGCCATACTGGTAGTCGTGCTTGTCAAAGGTCTCCGCGTCAAGGATCGAATCTACTTGTATCCACCGAACTTTTCCGTGTTCATTTATCGTCGTCGTCACAATGCATATCCTCGTGAAGTGGTTAACAGTGGATGCATGGGATGTGTACAGCGTACGCTCTCTTACCGACGTCCCACTTGGCTTCCGCCTCATGTCAGAGGAAGGCGCAATTGAGAACCTGCGTGGCACACACGTCAGTGTAAAGTGGAAAGATGGTGAACCACCGGCTATGGCTGAACTGTTAGACTACGGGGATATACTTTAGCAACGATGCCGCGGCCTTTTCGAACAGAAAAAACAAGAAAAGCCAAATATGCGCTGCTTCTCAACTATTTGAAGACAATCTCCGAATTTACGAACCAAAGTATGTTAAAAATACGCACTTTTTAAAATATGTTTTACGAAAATTACTTTTTCAAAACGGAGCAATCCGGCTATCTATATTCTACCACGATCCCACTACTTCAGTGCCACTAACAATGAACACGGAAACTGATAGAAATGCGAAACGGAATCCTTATATTTTACAGCCTTTTTTGGGTATTACGAACGTAATTAATAAACGTATTGCAAACAACGCAAAACTTTGGCAGGCAAAAAGCTAAAAATGTACAAAACAACATAGCAGACGACACATGAGCGGCAGTTTTGAAACACGAACTTTCGAAACGAGTGCGAAAAATGAACCTCTTCACGCTAGGCCCTGTGAGACGTAACTTGCGTAGGGCTAACGTAAGACTTGCACCAGAACCAGTACTAATATTCACCTGACCTAACCTATAGGTTAGGTCAGGTGAATATTAGTACTTGACTAGTACTGACTAGTACTACCTTGAGGTGAATATTAGTACGTGACTGAGGTTATAACCTCAGTCACATCAGATGCAGTCTACGTCAGCCCTCTCGACACATGGAATACGTATTCACCTGCCCTGACCTAACCTCAGTCACGTCGGATGCGCAGTCCACGTCAGCTCTCTCCACACATGGAATACGTATTCACCTGGCCCAACCTAACCTCAGTTACGTCGGATGCACAGTCTACATCAGCCTTCTCGACACATGGAATACGCATTCACTTGACCTAACCTAACCTCGGTCACGTCGGATGCACAGTCTACATCAGCGCTCTCGACACATGGAATACGCATTCACTTGACCTAACCTAACCTCGGTCACGTCGGATGCACAGTCTACATCAGCCCTCTCGACACATGGAATACGCATTCACTTGACCTAACCTAACCTCGGTCACGTCGGATGCACAGTCTACGTCAGCTCTCTCGACACATGGAATACGCATTCACTTGACCTAACCTAACCTCGGTCACGTCGGATGCACAGTCTACGTCAGCCCTCTCGACACATGGAATACGCATTCACTTGACCTAACCTAACCTCGGTCACGTCGGATGCACAGTCTACGTCAGCCCTCTCGACACATGGAATACGCATTCACTTGACCTAACCTAACCTCGGTCACGTCGGATGCACAGTCTACGTCAGCCCTCTCGACACATGGAATACGCATTCACTTGACCTAACCTAACCTCGGTCACGTCGGATGCACAGTCTACATCAGCCCTCTCGACACATGGAATACGCATTCACTTGACCTAACCTAACCTCGGTCACGTCGGATGCACAGTCTACGTCAGCCCTCTCGACACATGGAATACGCATTCACTTGACCTAACCTAACCTCGGTCACGTCGGATGCACAGTCTACGTCAGCCCTCTCGACACATGGAATACGCATTCACTTGACCTAACCTAACCTCGGTCACGTCGGACGCACAGTCTACATCAGCCCTCTCGACACATGGAATACGTATTCACCTGGCCCAACCTAACCTCAGTTACGTCGGATGCACAGTCTACATCAGCCTTCTCGACACATGGAATACGCATTCACTTGACCTAACCTAACCTCGGTCACGTCGGATGCACAGTCTACATCAGCGCTCTCGACACATGGAATACGCATTCACTTGACCTAACCTAACCTCGGTCACGTCGGATGCACAGTCTACATCAGCCCTCTTGACACATGGAATACGCATTCACTTGACCTAACCTAACCTCGGTCTCGTCGGATGCACAGTCTACGTCAGCCCTCTTGACACATGGAATATGTATTCACCTAACCTCAGTCACGTCGGATGCACATTGTACATGGGCCCCATTCTTCGACATGTGCAATACGTAATCACCTGGCCTAACCTAACCTCAGTCATGCCGAATGCTCATTCTACGTGGACCCACTCTTCGACATGTGCAATACGTAATCACCTGACCTAACCTAACCTAACCTCAGTCACACCGGATGCACATTCTACATGGACCCACTCTTCAACATGTGCAATACGTAATCACCTCGCCTAACCTAACCTCAGTCACGCCGAATGCACATTCTACATGGACCCACTCTTCGACATGTACAATACGTAATCACCTAGCCTAACCTAACCTCAGTCACGCCGGATGCACATATCTACACAGACCCACTCTTCGACAGCAATACCTAACCTGGGAAAAGATGCACTCTCTCCACATTCAGGTGTTGCTTTTTGTTTTAATTTGTAGCATTTTATTATTTCCATCCATCAACATAAAAAGTTCCATTAAGCAAAACCATCTTACGCAACCCTACACCCAAAACGCTTCTCATACTACTACATCCAATAGAAGACGACTATTAACCTCTCCATACCCAAAACGCGTCTCATGCGACTGTATTGGATGGCAGACGACTATGCGATACATAGCCGATCGCCGATCACTCGCCCGTATCGTCTGGCAACAATGACAACGTGCCAAAATTGCCAAACGCTAATTCCACGCCTATCCGTCCGCCGCGGCATCGTTAGTAAAGTACAGCCGACTACGGTAAGTGTTGTCAGAATAGTTCGCGTGAGTGTGAACGCATAATAAACGTCTAATTTACGATAACATATTCGTAGGCACAGAGAAAATGATGGAGCGACGGCGGACGAGGCTTGTCAAACGGGCTGAAAACGACAAGTCTATGGAGCCGCCATCGAAGGTTCAGAAGGTGAGCCTTCACTTTGTCATTACCTGTTCGTAGCAGAGTTGACATAACATGACTTACACCGTATATACAGGTTACGTGCTCCCAGAGTGAAAGTTCACCGGAATGTAATTGCAAATCAAAACAAAAGCTACAGGAGCTCCAAGCCTATGTGTACACACTGGAAGAGCGACTGAAAGTGGCGGAGAACAACTATGGTATGTCAAACTTTGTATTAGCAGTCTTCAGTGGTTTTGCCATGCGTTCAGCCAGAGGTTATTTTCATCAAGGCAGTAGATCGTAGGTTGAACATCTTTATCTGTTTTCTTGGGATAAATATCTTATTGATGTTAACATGTACAGGGTGATTCATTAGCTACGTCAAAACATGGCAAGTGTGACGCATCTTCATATGTCCATACTTTCATACATCTTCAGACTCCTATCAAATGGTGCAGCGGTTAAGATAACCCGCAGGCTCGAATCCTCGAAGCAAGGTGCAACCCCAGAGGCCGAAAAGGTTTTTTTTTTTTTTTTTTTTACTTCTGTTGGTATTGTTGTTGTTCGCTCAGCTCCAGTACACTTGTTTTTGCTGTTACCAACAGTTCCGGATGCAAACTTGCTAGACCGGTCACGAAAGAGTTGTGTTACATATCATGCTTCTGGAGAAAACACATAGTGTTATGACATATGATTGAGAGGTCATCAACCTGCATTTGATCCTGTGGCTTTGTCTCACAGGATAATTATTCACATAGGCATGTCGTGTAAGCGTTAGATACAAAGTGGAAGTGAAGCTGCGTGTGACATCTAACACCATGGTTTTCTGTTTTTGGTTTTACAATACTGTGAACCTGTAACCTCAGTACATTGGAAGGTATGGTGGTTGCTACATGCAAAATAGTACCTTGAAAATGAAACCTTCATTAGTCCGTAGTGTTTGTTCACTGGCTTGACAGTGTCATTTCAACACGAATAAAACTTGGGTGCACTGGTGGATGCTACTAAAAATTATGGAAAACCTCGGTGTGAGGTTTTAAGGTTTAAGGTTTTAAATTAACTCATTAGAAATTCATCAAGAATTTTTGTAAGGGTGATCGTTTTTGCGACGCGTCAGCACGATGTGATTCTAATGAGGTCTTGTCATTCTTTCTCGATATTGTACAACATTCTGTTTACACGTTTGTTTCAATTAAACGCTAAGGGATAACACAGCAACAGCACTGTGGACGTTTTGGTGGTTTTTATAATCTTTAGCATTATTTCATTTGTCTCTTCATTGGTCGCTGCATGCAGTCATAAATTGGTTGTTGATAATTGAGTGGAGAAAGTATTCAGGAGCATGACGGCCTTACATAAAGATCAATAAAAACAACAGGGCTTTGAACGATAAGGACCAACACTGGGCACCAACTATGCAGAGCACAGGTGTATCATCAGATAGTGCTTTTATGGCCTTTTAGTGTCTGTGGAAGGGGGTTTTACAGACTGCACAATGATGCAATAATTACCTGGTGGACATCAGGACAGTGTCTATTCTCATGACAAATGGTGGGATGTGCTTTAAGTGGGAAGTTTTTTTAAGGCTATGTCAATGCTTTCATCGACGAGTAGGGAGGGAATATTTCAAATCCAATATGTTTGTGAGCCATTGTTATTGTTTTTTTTTATTGCCTGTGCAGGTGAACATAGGCTGTGGTGTCTTGGTAGAAAAAGTGGTACTGGACCGGCTGCACTCCCATTGCCGGGGGGCACCCACCAAGTTTGCAAGAAGTCTGCTGAAGAATGTGTTTTCAGAAGATGAGCTCCGAGGGAAGTCCCTGTTCGGAAAGGGCTCTAATGCACATAAGGACGGGGCTCATTGGTATGTACATACTTGGTAGTTGAAAATTCATTGTACACCATTTCCTGCATAGAAGCCACCTGAAATGAGTTTACTTATTGAAAGTACTCTCTGAACAATATAACTAGTTTTGCGATGAGCCAGGTGGAAAGCAGAATACATGTTCTACAGTGAGGTGCCCTAATATTTGTTTTCGAAGGAGTAAGATAAACAAGGAAATATAGGAGTATGAAAAATGTCACTTAACTAGTGACCACTTTCACGTCAGATTAGACAAATTAGTCACGTGACCCTCCCCTATTTCTCTTCTTAATGTTTGGAGGTGGTGACACTGTGATACTATTGTAAATGATGGTGGCAGAGTGGGTATTCTGGAGCAAATATTCTCCGCGTAAAAGCATTGCAAAAAATCTGACTGTTAAGTCGATTTCATGCCTGCCATTTTTTATTTACAAAATTACAAAAACTCTCTCGAGGTATTGTCACGGGCACTCATTTTCCTGACCGTTCCATGTGCATGGAAATAAAACTGCTGTCTGTAAAATTGTACATGAGTAATTTGTGTACCTCTTCCAAGGAATCATACTCTGAGTACCTGATATTGCACTGTGTAACCTCGATATCAACCATTTAGTGACATGCAATGATTAGTGACGTATCTTTTATTTTGCAGGTTATGTCTCCGGGAAGTTCGACACAACTGTGATACAGATAAAAATAGCTTCTCATCTATGGTGTCGAGAGAAATAAAATAGTGTTCCAAGCATCATTCTTGATCCCCGAGTATGACTGTGGGCCGGTATAAGCATTGATTTATTCAGACCTTTTGGTGATATACTCAATTTTTGGTTTACATGCACATACCGAGGTCCATCTGGGCCAATGTAAATATTGACTACACCCAACAAGCTTATGGGTTTGAATCAGGAACACTCAAGAAACACATCAGAAACTCTAAGGAAACACACACGGGACCAATCAGACGCTCCATGGTAATTCCAAGGAAACACATTAGAAACTCGCAAGAAAAGTACTCATCAGGAACCCATCAGAAACGCGGTGGCCAATTTTGATCAGAAACACATCAGAAACTCATTACAAAATTCAATAGAATTTCTGATGAGTCTGATGTCAAAATACAGTGACTTCTCATTAGAAATTCATCAAGAATTTTTGTAAGGGAATTTGTTCTTTGCGTGTAGTCTCACAGTCGCTCGTCCACCAAGGCTTGGAGCGCTTAGGGAGGCGACCGGATGTTTGTGGGATTGACTGTTCAGCAGCATTTGTAATGGTGTCAGTGATAAGATTATTGGCATCTTCTATACTTAAACCTTGGAAAGATGTTAGGATAATGGCCTTCTCCTCGAAGAGAGTCCAATCGGCCTGTGAGTTTCCACCGAGGTGGACGTGTACCTGAGGTATTTGCGGTATTATGCAGTTTCAGGACAAGCGGAAAGTGGTCGCTACCCCGAGGATCCTGCTCTGCTGCCCAGTCAATGGTTTGAAACACTGATGGGCTGCACAAGGAGAGGTCGATGGCAGAGAAAGATTGGTTAGCGCTGCTTACATACGTAGGACTTCCTTTGTTTAGAAGGCAGATAGACCTAGAACGTAATATGTTTTCCACCATTTTTCCTCGCTGGTCGACTCTCGAGCTGCCCCATGTAGTAAAATGCGTAGGTGAAAAGTTTGCTCTGCTAATGTGCCATGTACAGACAATGATTGTGCACCGCTTAGACAATTAAAAAGTAACACGAAAAAGTGAAAACAGACACATACACGCATAGTGCGCCTCCTAACTCATATTCGAGGCTTCGTTATCCGGGATTTGCCGCTCCACATTTCCGGTCGCGTCAACGGATTCGAAACACGCAGAAACACGCGAGGGTGCTTGCACATGGTCTTTCTAGTTTTCTAGCTTTTCGTTCATCATTTTCGCGGGACGTTTGCGTGAGGGTAGCACGAGTGTCACTCTGTTTGTGAAATACAAGTCGTCGACGAAGCAAAATCTCAGTGGGAAGCGATCACCGTGCAGATGACGTGAAGGAGGCATTACGGGGCTCAAGCTTTCGATACCGTAACGGACAAACTGCTGATGCAGGTAAATGGATCTCTGATTTCCTTGTATTGCATGCGTTTTCTGCGCTTCTTTGCAGAATGAATACAAGGACAGATGTGCTGTGTGAGGAAGAGTGTGTGTCTAAGGGTATACGCTTTGTGCTTTCGGAATGCTTTGTCGTTGAAGATACGTGATAACGAGCTGTGTGGCGTTCGCCACCCGCACAAAAGTGCACATACACGTAGATCGTACAAACGCACAGCCTTAGAATATCTTGAAACAGTGTCGCGTCTGCCTGCATGTTGTTGTTTCATTGAGCATACAAATCAGTTGTTTTTTCTCCCCCTGTCTTTCGAATGTGCTTGTCTGCCTGTAGTCTGCCTTTCCATTATTCAGGTGAAAGGCAGAGTGGTTGGGGAATTTGCGCAGTTCAACGCAAGACGGAATTTTCACATAATGTCTGATTTTTATATAATACGGTTGCTAGAACAGCAAAATATTAATGTGAAGATTGAGTGATTCATCACGTTCACAGGTTCGCGCCCAGAATATAAGACTTGGGCGTGTGTGCTATTACAAACTCGCACAGAGTATCTCAACGTATAGAATATCACCAGGCAGAATATAGAGATAGATAGAAGAGAGATAGAGATAGAATATCTCTCCAATATTGAACACCTCTCGAGAAAATGCAGGCAAGCTTCCCCCTCGACTTCGCAGGATGCGTGTACTTCACTCTGGTGTATTTCATGGAAGTGATACATGACATTAGTACTTGACTACTACTTGGAATGGAAACTACATGGAAACATGCGCCTGCATCCCTGCAACTCCCGTACATCTCCACCCGTATCCCTACACCTCTTTTTCATGAGATAGTTGAATGCACTGCTGTTCCCACGGTCAGCATTTTATGCTTGTATTATTGTATTTATCCTTTGCATAATTTGGCGTCACACCCTCATGGCAGTGGATACAGCTATGTTATGATTTTGTGCACGTTTTGTTCGTATGGAAAGCTTTTCTTTTCGTGTGTGTGAAGCATGCATGTCTGATCAGTATACACTTAATGTGAGCTGTACTTCAGAACACCGAATCAGCTAAGATTGTGTATTATATATTCATGCATTAAGCATCTGTCTTTTTCCAGCTCCTTGCATTTGAAATGGAAGCACTGCAACCGTGTGCCAACACCCATACATGGGAGGAGGGAACTGGAGCCATGGTTTCGTTGCTGTTGACCTTGGCACCCGCTTTGCAGAACTTAGATGCATATGTGATCCTCACCTCATCAGCTTTATACTGTAGCTGTTCAGATAATTCTTCGGTACACCAGAATCATGCGAATACCTGCTTCTCCCCAGTGGTACATCTTCTGCTGTGGTTATTTATGAAGTTGTCTGCTGGTCAGAAAGCAGTGGCTCTGTGTTGAAGGTATGGCACTGCACAATCTCAATTTATTGTGTAAATTACAGGTGTGTCACTTCAAAGTATTTATTCGGCATTGTCATTTGCCCATCGCATTAGGTGCCCTGGTCAGTGCTATGTTCCGCTTCCTGCCACCACTGCTAAGAGAGAAGACAGATGGAGTCATCAAGAAGTTTGTAAGCAGTGTTCTTTGTGCCGTAGATCTATTTTGCTGAGAAGGGGTGGGTGGGTCTCCAAGATATGTGGAATATTTATACACTTATTTGAGCCATTGTGCAACCTCTGTCATAATGAACATGAATGCGCATACAAAGATTATGCGCAAATATGCATAGATTACGTTAATATAGAGGGTTTTACTGCATATAGATATTTATTTGCAGATAAAGATAAAGATAAAATTATTTATTCTAGGTAGATTCTATCACTGCCCCTAGGTTACTGGCATTGGACCCTACAACTGGAGCTGTACGATATCAGAGTTTGCCAATTAGCTAAATGTTTGAATTATTCATTTTAGGAGTAGCTAAAGTTTGGCTAGAGTTGCAGCAGTCGATTAGGCTCACTGCAGTTAATATGCACCTTGGGAGGTCACGCTAGAAGTTTGTTTGTGCAACAGGACACATTTATGTTTTAATATGTAGTGCATATACAGGGTGGTTCATCTAAAGTGATAAAACAATTGGAAGTGGCGATGTAGGCGCTGCAGCATTGCGGGACTTTCGGTAGTTACCAGTTCTGGAAACATTTGCCACCATAGAGGAAGGCTTTGGACAGTTTTTAATTGCGGGAAATTTATTTTTAGTCAATTGAACTTCAAAAATTGCCACGCAACCTCACTTTCTTTTTACAGCAATACATAGTCCTCCACGGATAAGCGCCCATGAGCCCCATCGAAAACTATGCGCAGCATTGCACTCAAAATCGTAAAAAGAACAAGTAAAAATTACGCTTTAGCCACGCCTGTTGCGAAGAAGCGTGCGTGTAATGTTGGTCTAGGACGAAATGTCCCCACCTACATTTGTTGTACGTGCTTTGTGGTCAGACAGGTTTTGGATTATTTGTGATAAGACGGTTGTCCCCAGCAACAAGGTCGATGCGGGGTAAAGAAAGGTAAAACAAGAGGGGGTCACTTACTCCTCTCCCCGCACCTTCCATCCGCTTTTCTTTTCGACAATTGAGCAGGCGGGGATAAAGCAGAAGTTTTACTATTTGTTTGGCTATTTCTGTTGCGATAGTGTTGTACCAATAAAAACAGTGAGATTCACTTGGCAATTCTCAAAGTTTAATTGAAAAACAAGCTTCCCACAATTAAAATTTGTTTAAAGCCTTCCTGAATGGTGTTAGAAGTTTTCAGTAGGTAATTTCCGAACTTAGCACAATCATCCGGCGAGGACGTTGCTACAGCGGGCTGCAGTCTAGTGATGTGATTGCTCCTCCAATTGCGCCATACAGCCAATCCTGCTACACCCTACTACATTGTCGCAAAATATCAGGAATCCGCGCCAAGGCCTGCCCAAACATCCGCTTGCGCTGTTGAAAGCGAAGGGAAGCCTCCACAGCTAAGGCCCTCTGGGTAGCGCTAGTTTAGGTAGCGCAAGTCATCGCGGAACAGAAGTCCGTGTCCTATTTGTACAGTTTCGCTTCGGTTTTGCAGACGTTAGTCCGGTATCCTGCCGTTAGGAAACCCTTTCCTGACACGTGTTGTTTAAAGCATGAAACTGCATATGAGTTTGTCTCCTTCCTGTTGGGGCCAGGCAATAGTAAAGCGATGGATATAAGGTCACTATCACCCTTTCTTTCATTTTTGAAGTCGTTGCTGTTTCCGTGCTGTTTTGGCAATTCATCTAAAAAAATTATTTCCACTATCCGTCTCAACTGAAGATAAATTTCCCAGTGCTCATTGCTGCTGCTGCTGCTGATGATTAGTATTTTAATGGCGCAGCAGCAACGGAGGCTATAATCCAGTGCTCATTGCCTTCGGGGATGAGTTCTGCAAACACAAGCGAGAATACGTAAAACAAACACCACTTCTGGAAAGCAGTTCCTTTGCACCCTGTTTGACCTTGCACAAAATGTCTCGTTAAGGGTTCTGGCCCGATCGGGCAACTAAGCAATTTGCCTAATAGTTTTGCATTCGCAGAACAATGGCTCGTGTACTTTAGCTAGGCATTTCTCACACTGAAACTACGTTTGTAAGGGCATTTTCACATTTGGGAAATTTTTTCATGTATTAGCAACACTCCCAGGCCCATCTTCAGGTACCTAGGGAGCCAAGGGTCCTTGTTTTGCAGTACCCGCAGTTATGGGATTCAATGGGCATGGCTATGTGACGTAGACTGCCTTTATTTCAATGCCCACGCAATAACCTCATATCTAAATGAGTTTATTACTGTGAATAACTGTGCATGCATTAAGTTTATCCTCTATACCTTCTCTATTCCTGCAGGACTCGTGAAAACTGCGTTTCAGATTCAGATTTTCCTATTTGCGTCGTGAAATGGGTGGCGTCGAAGTGGTGAAGGAGGCTAAAGAAAAATTTTGTCGTAAAAGGAATGCCACGAGCCAACCTGATGTGTGCAAACGGCCCTGTCGTGTGCTATTGGTTCACACACTTCTGTTGACGGCTACATATTTTAAAGAATCTCATTTATACTTCATGAAGGAAATAATTATTGATTAGTTGTGGTATTTCTATCTTCCAGCCACTTCAATCACTTGAAAATGTCGGCGAAGGTGACAACACCACAGTCATCAATCGGCATAAAGAATTCATGAAGAACGAACTAAAGCGCGTTGTGCCAAACATGAAGACAGTTAGCGAAGCTATGAAGACAACCTTCCGGCAGAGGCGTCAGTGGATTTTAGAGAATCATCCATACGTGTGAGAAGCCCTGGCTGAGTACCCAGCGCTCGCATTGCCAGATATGGTATGTATTTTATGCATGTAGTGTGGCATGTGTTAAAAATATTAATGTGTTTGTTCATAGCTCCGCCAGGAATTCCATTTAGTCACTGGGCTGGATGCAGATAAGAAGCTACTTGATGTCCTGAATGCCACAGCAGAAAGATAGAAATGTTAAGGTCCCGTCGCCTTGCCAAAGAGAGCTTCGAAGACTTCCAGTCCGACCTTGACAGCCTGACTGGTGACGTTCAAAAGTGTAATTATTTTATGCTGACTTGTTTATGAATTTTTCTAGTGAACCATTCATTTTCTAGCGCTTACGTTCATTCTACTTATCATTAACTCACTTTGTACTCGATGCCCCTCCCAATAAGTCTGTCTCAGACACAGATTTCTATAACTGTGCTGTTCTATTTTGTCCAGACTGTTTCGGCAGTTGGGGTGCTCAGCTTCCTTTCGAGACTTGTTAAGGAGAAGCCAGCTTTCTTGAAGGGTGGTGTGAGTATTGAATTTAATTTCCAGATTTTTTTATCTTTTATGTTCCTTGCACAGCCACTGTCCCATGGAAGGAGAATGCAAAAAAAAATGCGATCGTTACTTTCTAACATAGAGAAATATGCGACAGATGTGAGACCTAAATGCGCTGCAAAAATGTAATTGTTTCATATTCTGCAGGGTGCCTACCCGTGCTTGCTGTACCATGGGGAGAAGATACATGAAGCTGGAAGCATCAAGGTCCAATTTGAAGACTTCGAAATTGAAGTTCTCGACATCGTCACCGGCGTGGCAGCATTGATAGAAGTGTATTGGGTATTTGATGTGCAATACTGCCCAGATAATAAAAGGACGTTAGGGGTGCTTGAGTACCTTTTTGGTCTCAAGCACACACCTTTAGGTGCTCTAGCACAAACAATTGTAACTGCCCTCTCTAAAAATAAACTCTTAGTCCATACATCCCTGAGCAGTGTATTTGTTTCTTTGTGGGTTGTAAGTTTAGTCTTGAGGGTAGTAACACTATAAAGCCTGGATAGTAACAGCACAACGTGCTGGGTAGTAACACAAAACAACCTGGGTAGTAAGACTATAACATACGTGGTAACAGTCAGAGGTTGTAATATTACTACGATAATACGTACTAACTTCTGTTACTAAGAAGGTTGTAAAATCTGTGCCAAACACTTACAACCTTAAAGGTAGTAACTACGACAACCCTATTTTTAAGAGTGCGGGCTTGATAGTGTATATGTAGACACCCATCCTGTCAGTTCCTTCGGTATGCTTCAGGATGACGACAGGAGTTGACGTGCCTCCAGAAGGAGCGGAAGTTGGTGTCCGGGTAAGTTTGTTGCTATGCTGACTTGCTGGTGTTGAGTACCATAGCTTTGAAAAAGAATATATATTCTTTTTTTATATGTAAGGGGTGGTCGTCTACATCTTGTCGTCAATGTTCTTGTAGGAACCCGTCTTGCCAGTTGCAGGTGATGGTGGAGATATTCTTATTTTACCTGACCCTTGGCATTTGCCCATCACTTTCGCCGTCGAAACTTTCTTCAACGAGCTTCGAGGAGATGGTGGTCAAGAGACCAGTCTGGTTCCGAGGGAAATTTTCGAAGACATTGTGCAACGCTTGGAATTGGAACGCACTCGCATTGCCTACTCTGCTGACGTTCGGGAAGCCATTCGAGAAATTGCATACGCATTAAGATTGTATAATGTTTTTGAATATGATGCTGCTGGTCGGCGTGCACGGTCAGTACGCTATACGTTTACCCTATCAGGGTCTTTTTGGCGTAAATGAGATATTAGAGCGTGAACTAGATCCCGAAGATGTGCAACTTTTGGCGGGAATTTTGGTTGACGCCTGGAATGCTGTTTGTGATTTGAAAGGCTTGGACGATTTTAAGATTTAATGAAGATTTTATTGTTCGCTCGAAGGGTCGAAGGGTATTGATAATTCTCTCGGAGGTTTGCCTCTTCCTCCTCCTCCTCTGCTGCTGCCGCCGCGACTTGCTTGTTCTCTCTGTTTCAACTGTTGTAGTTGCTGATGTAGTCGTGGTCGCGTCGGGCCAAGTCTGCTTCTTCCCGCAGCGTTTGTACCTGGGCCGCTCTTGTTCGCTCGGCTGCTGCTCTCGCCTCTTCCGCAGCGACCCTCTGGCGCTCCGCATCCTCTCTTGCCTGCTCGGCTTCGTTCAACGACGCCATGGGTCGTCCGCCTGTGCTTGCATCCCGCTGTCCGTGGCTGTGGGAGGCGGCGGTATCTGGTTGCGAGTCTTGTCGCCCACGGCGCCGGCCTCAGTTGCGTTTCGTCTTGGCTGAATTTTAAGAGTGCGGGGCTGGAGACAAAGGCATTATCACAAAGGTGACGGAACCAACAGATTGGATCCTTCCACTTGTCATCGTCACAAAGAACAATGGGACTTTAAGACTCTGTCTAGACCCAAGACAACTGAACGATGCAATCAAATGTGGACACTACCGCATAACCACACAGGATGAACTGCTTGCTATCTTGAGTGACTGCACGGTGTTCACGGTGCTTGATGCAAAGACAGCCTTTTAGCAACTAGCTCTTGAAGAACGTAGTTCTAAGCTATGCACATTCATCACGGCTTGGAACGGTACAGATTTCTCCGACTTCCCTTTGGTCTCAAGAGTGCACATGAGCTATTTCAACGAGCCATGGTCAGCATTTTGTCGGGAATCAAGAACGTTCGACCATACTTTTGTAGCGGACGACGACAACGACGACAACGATGGCCACGCGCGTGGAGCACCGGCTTCAGTTCCACCGGCGCGGCCATGGAGATAGGCCACCCTCACCGCCTCTCCGTGGCATACCATCATCGCCGGTCGGGGCTCATGTAGAGGGACTCCACCTCCTCTACATTTGGTGACCCGGACAAAGAACATCACGTCCGCAGCAATTCGGCCCTTCACCATCCCAAATTTCTGACCACGCCATCGAGCAGCACTACCTCCGGCACACACGGCCCACCTTCACTCCTACCGCACTCTCCGCTCTCTCTCACCTACGCTTCTCTCTTCGCTCAAGTCTTCTCACGCTTCTCACTGCCGGCCGCGACACTCGAGCCTTGCGCTCACCTGCCGGTTGCGGCAGTCGCGGCAGCCGACGCCTCGGCACACGTAAGCCCGTCTCGGCACCTCACTCTCGCCACCTGGGACTATCGAGCTTCGGCTCCCGTGCCGGTCGCGGCACCCCAGGACCACGACACCGAGCGCCTCACTCTCTCTGGGACGGATCGCTGTTCCCGTCCACACCTACACACGGATGCTGTTCCCGTCTTCATCCCCTCTGAAACGCCGCCAACGTGTGCCGTGCCCCTGTTCCCGCTGTTCCCTGTTCTTGCGATGCGTCCGCAACGCATCTGACGGCCGGGGGACCCCTGTAGCGGACGACGACAACGACGACAACGATGGCCACGCGCGTGGAGCACCGGCTTCAGTTCCACCGGCGCGGCCATGGAGATAGGCCACCGTCACCGGCTCTCCGTGGCATACCATCATCGCCGGTCGGGGCTCATGTAGAGGGACTCCACCTCCTCTACACTTTGACGACATACTTATTCCACCAAGAACAATGAAAGAACACAATGCAAAGCTTCGTGAAGTGCTTGAGGTGGCACGACTGCATAACTTGAAGCTGAGCGCATCAAAAACAAAACTTGCTGTTCCAAGCATTTGCTACCTCGGACACCTCCTAACAGCTGATGGCTTGAACCCAGATCCAGCTAAACTCCAAGCCATTGCCTCCATGAAAGTCCCAAGCTCAAAAGAAGAGCTTCTCAGGTTCCTGGGCATGGTCACATATTTGGCGAAGTTTGTTCCCTTAGTGTCCACAGAAACTGCACAGCTCAAGATGCTCCTTAAGCACGACACTGAATGGCTCTGGGACGTAAACATGGAGAATTGTTTCAACCGCCTCAATAAAGTCGTCACAAAGGCACCGGTGCTCACATACTTTAATGCAAAAGAGCCAGTCGTTGTCTCCGCAGATGCTAGCGCATATGGACTCGATGCGGTGTTGATACAAAACCAAGTACCTGTCGCATATGCTTCTGCAGTGTTAACACCCACGCAAACAAACTATGCGCAAATCGAGAAAAGACTACTTGCAAAAGTATTTGCTTGTAAGCACTTCCATTACTACACGTACGGCCGACCGCTGGAAATACATACCGACCACAAAACATTGGTCGGCCTGTTCAAGAAAGACATTGATGTAATCACCCCAAGACTACAACGCTGATTTTGCGTCTTCAGAGGTATGACGCTCGCCTAGTGTATGTGCCAGGCAAGCACCTCACTGTCGCGGACACTCTTTCACGTGCCCCAGATACGTCACTACATGCTGAAACAGCAGACTTAGTAGAATGTAGACTGGTGTCGTTGATCAACGCCTCAACGTCAAAGCTACAGGAGTTACGTCTCCAAACCAAGTTTCGCAGTACATCCAGAACGTCTGGCCAGACTATCCTATATTGACATTTCGGCAAACTCTTATGCTCATTGCTAAGATGATCTTCATCTTTCAGACGGCCACATCTTTCGTGAAAGACGCCTTGTCATTCCCGCATCCTGCCAGCAAGATATTCTGAAATGATTTCACACAGCACATCAAGGCATAGTAGCAACAAAAAACAAAGCACGTGCAACGCTGTACTGGCTAACAATCAACAGTGACAGTGAGAAAATGATCACAAACTGTGAGCTCTGTCAGCAGCCTCAACGAGCAAACGGCACTTTTTGTCAAGTTGGGACATCTCCCACAACCCAAGCTCCCCATATTACCCAGGGTCCAATGGATTCGCAGAACGTTCAGTGAAGACAGTAAAAAAAAGCTTGACCAAAGCACTCAAAGACGGCAGTGACCCGTGTCTTGTTCTCATGGAACTCAGAGACACACCTCTGGACAACCACCTGTCTCCAGCAGAGCTTCTAATGTGCCGCAGGATTAGAACCCTCAAATCCGCTGTGCCCCAGCAACTAAAGCCGCTCTACGATTGCAGTGAAGCTCAAGTACGTCTTCGCACTCGTCAAAGACTGCAACATCGTTATGGAGACAACCACACCAAGCCACTGCCTACTCTGGACCAAGGTCAACAAGTTTATTTCCGCCGTAACAACAGATGGGAATCCGGAATTGTCATCCAGGTTGGACCTCAACCACCATCCTACATGATCAAATCGAGAGAAGGAGGACAACACAGAAGAAACAGATTCCACATCAGACAAGGTGTTTGGGTGCCAAGTAGCAACAGAACGCCTGAGGATTACTATTCTCAATGAGGACCTACTTACTACTAGCAACTCGAATCGACAACCGACACGCTCTCCCAATCAACCCCCCCCCCCCCCACAAGCCATCACTACGCGCATGGGCCGGCAAATCGTTTGTCCAGCAAGATACCGCTGAAGACATCACTCACCTTTACTTAAAAAAAGGGGGCGTGTTATGTATCTGTGCGAACACTAGCGCCACACTCATAAAGTGCAGTGACGACCCTACAACGGGTGTTACCGAGACAGAGCTAACCTTGACCTGCGGCATGGCAGTCTTTCTTTGTAACTCTCTACTTTAATAAATACGTCCATGTGTTCAGCCAAAGACATGACAGTGAGAAGAATTTCAAGAGCCCTGGCCAGCAGGCAAGCCTGCTTTACCAAGTTTCCGGTGTTCCCAGCTGAACAAGAAGCCGCAAAGGCAGAGCTTATGAGGGGATTTCGCTTCCCGTTCACCGTAGGCGTTATAGATGGGACGCATATCCGCATTAAAAGCCTCGGTGGACAAGCTACACAAATGTACGTCAACAGAAAGAGGTACTACTCCCTGAACGTGCAGGTACGTTGCTGAAAAGAGTACAGTCGGGTGCGGATATGAGTGTTACGCTAAAATCTCCCTAGCCTGTTATCTTTCCCAAAGAACACACACCACATATGTTGAAGCTTTACATTATAGATTACTATTCCGACAAAACTTGTGAACATTTTGTAGTCACAGTTCTCAGTGACTTCTCAGCCATATCCGCAGAAAATGTTAGATTTAAAGTAGAATGCTGCAGAAAAATTTTCTATGTAAAAATGTGTGACATGTCATTGCTCATTGTTGGCTGTTACCTCTATTTTATAATGGGTCAAGCCTTGGTGCTGGCAAATTTGCACACTCTGTGATAGTATTAGGACCGCACGGACTCAGAGATTTCCGTTAGCCTCCATAACGAAAAGTACTGACACTTTTGCGCCGTTTCAGTGGATGTTCTTTCCACAGTGTGGACAGGTATTGTGATGTGATGGCACTGCACCTTGATTCAAACGACACTGAGCTCGGTATCCAGTACGTTGAAGAGCTTCAGCGTCCTCTTCGTAATCGCACTCATGGAAATGTTCGCTACAAGCACGAGCAGTCGATGGCATTGCACCGTCTTTCCATTCAAAAATTATAATTTTTTACTTGAATTGGCAAGGACCACAAGATGATGTCAATGTACTGAGCCGTTTTTCCTGCACGTAACAGGAAAATCTTTATCACTTTTTACCACTTTCAGCTAGTGTGTGATGCCAAACAGGGAATAACAAACGTCGTTGCTCGGTGGCGAGGAAGTGCGCACAATTCAAGAATGTGTCAGGAGTCCGAGCTCCGCAGGATAGTTTCCTCTAGTGTAAGGCACTTCTTCAGTGCTATCTCAGGAATCGAGGTATTTCAGGAAGCGAATGAATGTAAATGCTTTGGCTGCCAACAGGCAATAAGCGGAGTTCTTTTCGGGGACAATAGATATACAACAAGCGAGTACCTCCTGAAACCACTCCTGAGGCGTCGAACAGAACGTGAAGAGCGCTACAAGGCAGCTCATTGAGCGTGTCATTGGGCAGCTGAATAATTTCGTTGCCTGATTAGAAAACTTGAGGCAAGCCTCGAAACAACGAAGGCTGTCGTAGTTGCTGTGTGCATTCTTCATAACATTGCAAAAACACGCATGAGTTACACAAAACATGCATTTACCAGACATTTTCATCTAAGAGACAAACTTTTTTCAGACGAGGAAAACGATACCTCAAGCAGTGACAATGACAGCAGCTTAGGTGAGGATACAGACATCCACTCCCCTGCTGACACATCTAACACGAAACAGTACGAAACTCCTCCTGAAGGAAGTGGAACGTCATTCCGTTCCCGTTTCATTACAAGTTAGTTGCCTGCATTGCAAGTCATTCCAAAGTGTTCACATCTGATGGCTCTTAAGCATATTGCAATACTTGGAGGGATGTTATGGGAGGAGCAGACCTGAAGCTACTCGGCGTCTGCCATGTCGACAGGAACTAGCAAAATGGTATAAGACTTGTCAGCAGCAACGAGTACAAAGTGGAAATACATTGATCACTCAGGGTGTTGCTTGAGTGCCAGGACGCTCATTAGTTTTGCATTTCGTGGGTACTATGTCAATACCTACGTGCGACGGACAACAGAATGGGCACTATGCTTTCGTGTTGGTGCTGGAATCAATATTAATATGTACCTTGAAGCCCTTCATCGGGTACTGAAGTACTGTTATTTTGAAGGTAAGAAGAACAAGATGTTGACAAGCTAATATCCATTTTTGCTAAAAATGGCAAAAGACAAAGTAATTGAACGCGTCCATATGTTGAAAAAGGGCAAGAATACAGCTCGGAACACAGCCATATACAAAAGACATCAGGAGAACCTCTCCGTAGAACTAAGTGACATCAAGACTGATAAAGATGGGCAATGGAAAATCGGCTCGCAGGGAGATCCAGGAAAGCTTTATGTTGTACAAAGATGGAAAGGGGATGTACTGGATGTCAAATCATTTGTTATGCATGCAAGGTGTGCACACACGCATTTGTTTGAACGTGCATTGACTACGTTTTACATGTGAATATGTGTAAGCATATTCACAGAGTCATTACGTGGAAAAACACTGTCCAAACTGAAGCGACGAATGTTGATACCATGTCTGGAGAGCAAGGGTGCTCCTCAAGCTTAGATGATGCACAACTACTTACTGGAATATCTTGCGAGAATAGTTTCAATCTATCATCTTGTGACCGAGAGAGGGCGATTGCACTAACGGAAGCCCCACTTGGAAAGCTGAAATGTAATGACATATCGAACCCTCTAATCAAGAAAATAGAAAAAAAAAACAGTGGCTACCTCGCTGACAGATATCTCGAACGAAAACAGCACCACGCCAGCAGCAACACGTGAGCCCCTAAACAAGAAAATTTTGAAACAACCTAGCTTTCATTCCACCAAAAGGCATCCAAGCACAACAAAACATATCTTCAAGAAACCTACGGAGGGGCAAAAAGGAATGACAAAGTCCATTCTTCATGGCACGGAAGTGGTAGATGTACACAGCATTCGATCATACGTATCTGCAGTAATTGCTCTGTGAACAACTTTTGCAGCGTTTCATAAACCAGAAGTAGTCTTTTTTAGGCTTGGTATCTGTTGTAAATTAAATAAACACATAGCAAAGCATAATTGTGCAAACATTGGACGTTTAATAATTGTGTGAGACACGACGTTTGAGACATATGCACGCCAGTTATGTATTGATATGGCTCTTACCACAATCAACTTACGTCGTGGTTATTACTAGTCCTCACGAACTTACGGTACACGAACCAAGCACTTAGCAAGTTGGAATGCTACGCGCGTGTCACGCGCGCACGGCACGATCTTTTATGCGCTGTACACGAAGGGAGGGAGGGGGGGGGGATATAGGTTTATTGCAAAAAAAAAAAAAAAGAAAGAGGGGGAAGGTTAGCCTGGCTCCAGAAGCCGACTTGCTATTCCCGCTTACAAAAAAGGGAAAAGAAAAAGAAAGAAAACACGAAAAGAGCGAAAGAAAAGAGGCGCAGTCACAGGCTCAGCGCGAGCCCTGTGTCAGTAAGGAAGCGTGCGAGTTCCCTTCCGACGCGCCACTGAATGGGGCGTTGCAGAGGGCCCAGTAGCGCTGTCAGCGAGACCTCCGTCAGCCCTAGGGCAGCTAGCCGCTCCATGAGAGTTGCACGGGGAGCGGCGAACAGGCGACAGTGGAGGAGCAGATGGGAAGTGTTGCCCTCGGTAGAGCAGGCTGCACATGTAGGGGTGTCAAGCGTGCTCATTTGGAAGAGCCGTGTTGGCGTTCGGCCCACGCTTAACCGCAGACGGTGGATAACAGACGCCTCCCTCCTCCTGTACACGGGTTCACAGCAGCGACACCAATTAAATTGCGTTCTGGCGCAATAAGCGAAAATACTGCACTGCATCAAAACCGAACAGGGAATCATTGATTCCCGGATTGACTGGTCGTGGAGCACTCTACCGACAGGACACCTGACACACGCTACCAACCATACCTATACGGTCCGCATGCAACACCTGGACTCAAATGCAAATGCTGGACCCTCGCTGCAAAGAGGCCCATTAGGCAGGTGGGATTAAGTCGCCATCTTCCCATGCATTTCTCCCTATTCAGCGCGTCAAACGGCGGCGGCAGCCATCAGACGTCCCACAGTCATTAGCACAGAAATTTCCCTCCCCATACTTGGCGCAAAGTATAAAGTGTCTGGACTCACTGTGCCTAAAGTTGGATGATTGTTTGGACCCAAGTGGATTAGATATTGAATCCAGGCCATCCAACTGGCAACTTGTCCAAGCCAAGCCTAAATGCTCCTAATGTCAACAATAAGCAGTGCGAAGGCGAAGATAATGCGAAATCGTCGGTTTCTGAATTGAGGAAATGTATTTTGAAGTTCTTGATCTACAACATGCTGCACAGTTAGTAGTAAAGAGGGGTTGAGAAACACAGACAATGAGAAACACAGACATTGCCACCAGGGCAGCGACACCGTCGTTCGCGTATTTTTCCCCGTGCGGCGCCAGTGCGGAGGGTTGTCCGCGCGCTTATCGGCGGGGGAGGGCTGCGCGTGCGCTCATCGTAGCGTATTTTTCAGCCTGGGCAGACTTCTTTGGCCATACATGGGCCGACTTCACATATTTTCCGATACAACAGGTGAGCGGTTTACATGCAGAGACATGCAAAGAAGGGTCATACACAAAAAGTACAAGTGAAAATATATTTATTAATGCCAATCAAGTTGCCAATTGTAAAGCCAGTGCTGGGAATTGTGATGCCAATCAGGTGAAGGAGAAAAACCCGACCGAAAAACCTTCACAACCTGTAATAGAAGAAACACAACACACATAATAAAGAACATACTTACTCATTACCAATTTCACATATTCCATATGGATATGACTCAATGGCATTAAAGAGGTATCTCTTATCAAAGTGGGCCAACTTCTTTCCTCATTTTTCAATCTGCGCCGAATTTTTTCGCGACTTTTCCCCGTGCGCGACAGGCGACGCTCGGGTAGAGGGCTGCTGCGGTGGGCGGAGCGTGGCCGGAGGGCTGCGTGAGCGCTTACTTGCTCACATTTTTTCAGCCTGGGCCGACTTCTTTCATCATTTTTCAATCTGTGTCGACTTCAATCGCAATTTTTTTCCCGCTACAGCAGGTGTGCAGTAGGCGATTTACATGCAAAGGATAGCTATACACAAAAGTACGAGTGAAAATATATTTATTAAAGTCATTAGTGTCAGGAATTATATTATGACTCAGTGTGAAGGAGAAAAACTCAATCAAAAAATCTGATACAATAGCATTGAAGGGGTATTTTATTAGTGATAATCACGCAAGTTTTCAATTAAGCAGAAGGAGTAGCACATTTTTAATAAAAGAAGATATTTTTAATCAATACGATTACTATCAAATTAAAAGTTTTATTATAAAAAGTCTAACATGACAACCATAGCGGAGTTTTAATTACAATGTTCTGATATGTAACTTCATGCGCAACAGCTAGTATTCCATTATGACATATTTAATCAAAGAATATATTTTTAATCAATATGATTACAACCAAAATTAAAAGTTTTATTATAAAAAGTCTAACATTATTATACGTGACCACCATACTGGAGCTTTAATTACAAATGCCGATATATGTATGTGAACAGCAGAGAACATGGAAGACCATGGGACACGAACACAAGAGGAAATAAAATCTATAACAATACATTGGTTAATCAAAACAACAGAGGAGGAGACTATCATTTTAACTATCATAAAATCACCCTCGTGACTTCCCCATACAATTTTCATTCTAAGAGACACTTTGTTTTATGAATTCAACACAGAAAATATATTAAAGAATGAACTTCACCACATAGCACGCTCCTAGCCAACAATCAGCTCTAATAATATCTGCCCTGATTTGTTGAAGACGGCAGGCGTACACCTGACAGTTATGAACATTTTCGAGTGCAATAGGGAAGATTATTCCAACATTACACAATTAATGAATTTCTTATTAAGTAAACAGCATAGACATACGGAAATAATGAGAAAAACGATCAACAGCTAATAGAGAACCAAAACAGATCACATAAACAACAGACACATGCAGGAAAATAAATGGAAAAGAATCTATCAAAACGATCAACATGCACGGATGAACAGCAGAGAACCTGGAAGACCATGGGACACGAACACAAGAGGAAATAAAATCTATAACACTACATTGGTTAATCAAAACAACAGAGGAGGAGACTATCATTTTAACTATCATAAAATCATCCTCGTGACTTCCCCATACAATTTTCATTCTAAGAGACACTTTGTTTTATGAATTCAACACAGAAAATATATTAAAAAATGAACTTCACCACATAGCACGCTCCTAGCCAACAATCAACTCTAATAATATCTGCCCTGATTTGTTGAAGACGGGAGGCGTACACCTGACAGTTATAAACATTTTCGAGCGCAATAGGGAAGATTATTCAAACATTACACAATTAATCGATTTCTTATTAAGTAAACAGCATAGACATACGGAAATAACGAGAAAAAACGATCAACAGCTAATAGAGAACCAGAACACATCACATAAGCAACAGACACATGCAGGAAAATAAATGAAAAAGAATCTATCAAAACAATCAACATGCACGGATGAATGGCAGAGAAACACTTTGAACAGCACATGATGAATAATTTAATACAGCACAGAGCTAACGCTAAGAAACAATCTAAACGGCGCATCTGCCAACGTGTAAACAACAGACAGGAAAATATTACTGAAACAGATAATAGAGAGCCAAAATCCAACACGTAAACAAGACGTACACAAAGGATAAATAGTTGAAGAACAATCTAACAAAACAAGAAACATGCACGGATGAATAGCAGAGAAACACTCTAAACGGTGCATCTACCAACGGTAAACAACAGACACATGCAGGAAAATAATTGAAAAAGAATCAATCAAAACGATAAACATGCACGAATGAATAGCAGAGAAAGGCTTTGAACGATGCATCTGCCAACATGTAAACAACACACAGGAAAATAATAGCAAACATTACAATTTGAAATAATATATCTTTTGAACTATCATAAAATCAACCTTGCGAGCTAACAATATCCTACTCAGGCACTTACCTTGGCAGAGTTATTCAAACACACACCACAGCTTTACAATAATTACAACCAGACTCGAGACATGGTGGGGTCACTCTCTCCCTCTATGCAGACCGGTGGGGTCACTCTCTCCATCTATACAGCCCAAAAAGCGGGGAGCCTGTTGTCAATCTGCGAGGTGGGGAAATCCTCTCTCTTTTTCAAATTCTTTCCTCCAAAAAGGAAATATTCTTAGGACCGGTGTACAGAGGCGAAATTTTTCATTGATCGCAAATAGACATTGGAATTATTCGATTCTAAAGAACACAATAAGAATTCTGTAAAAAAAAAAAAAAAATCTAAGAATAGACTTTCTAAGCAAACGAGAAAATATTATCGGTGCAAACAATACTCAACGAGAAACGTTGCATTTAATGTATTTCAGAGCAGACACAACTATTAGGCAATCATTATTCTCAACTCACAAAATATCAATCGAGTGAAAGTCAAGTTTATTCAGTGATAGAAACAATACTAATTCGAAAACGAGAAACAAATTTAATTACATCGTTTGATGTTAACTTTGCAATACACGCAGAAGTCGCAAACAACTCATCTGAAATGCAAATTATATTGTTTGCTACAGCGGAAATCAACGCACACAACATTCCCAACTAGTAGAATATTTTTATTAATATCAATCGAGTGATCATCTGAAACAAAGTCAAAAGCAGTAATTAATTTAGGCAAACATTTTTCGTAATCACACAGCGCAAATATACATCACAGAAACACGTCTTTTTCATTCAGGACCCACTAGTGGAAACGAAGTGAGAGAGTTCCCGTACACATTACGCCCGCAGTGAGTAGGGGAATCCAAACAATGGTCTCGGTATACAAAGCCATAAAATCGCTCCTACAAGTCAAGTGAGGGAAGGAGGGGCTCTAGCGTTGTCTTGTACATAGAATCACTGAGAGCAAACATTTTTCCTTTACACATCACATCTTTTTTTGTAAATTGACTTTCATAATTCTAACGTCAGGTGGAACATTACGAACCAGATAATAAAATTTTCATAAATAAAATTAGCACCAATATGATTTAATTAAATGTCGAGGCGCACTACAAAACAGAACAGACAACTGATATACATTGAAGAGATGGACAGATTTTGTACTCGTTACCATTCGTCATGGGAGGACCTGATAAAAAGTTGCTTCGAAAAGGAGGAGCCGCGAAACGATTCATTTATCGCTGCATTTCAATACGTCCTAGACATGGTCGTATTCGGAGATATGGTGCAAATTATGGAATTCAAGATGCGAGAACTTGTATGCCGAATCTACAATAGTTATAAAAATATTTGCACGTCATCGTCGGAAGGACCACTTGGGCTGATGGTGGAGTTTTTGAGGTTCGCTAACGAAGAGTTGAAATACACTAGACCAAACGTAATTGTAATCATTGCAATGGGCATTGCATTAATCAAGAAAGCAATCAGATCAAATTATCATATACAAGCAGTCTATATCGCACGATTCATTACGGATTTGTTGAAATTACACCTAACGGTTGAAATGGAAAGTACATAAAAACATCTTATCACGTGGTATATTCCACCCTAGAACCTCTACACATTTATTTTATTCTACCAGTCAAGGATGTCAAATGAACAGAAGTTCAATATTGTCGTGCAAGGTCTGATGTATTATCACCTGTTGAAACTCAACAAACATATCAATTGCGGTGGACCACCAGACGATTTTCATCTAATACTCTCTTGTACACCATTCAAGAACATTCATACAAAGAAAGGAAGCATCAATAAGAGATTGTGTAAGTTCATCGCGACAAAGTGCAAGTTGTTGAAGCAATACAAACACGGCGACAACATATCACCTGCCTTAATCAACGCTGGATTCAAGCGCCCAATAATCAGAATAAACTACCTGATGTCTTCGGAATTCATCAAGCAAGACAACAAACGAAAACTTCGGAGTTTGGAATAGAACTGTAATTTATCGAAATAAACAAGTGTATAATTGAAATAATAATTGTATTCTTTGTCATCATTCTAATGTATTCTACACAGCGCAACGAAAACAGCTTATGACTAGATTGCTAAGGAGACACTACATACAAGGATCTTCGCATGGAATCAGCGCCGGCAATCAAAGAGATTTTTTTTACACGACCACACTCTATACAACACCGACACCCGAAGGAAAGAATTGTAGAAGAATCGATAATAGAAATTTAGAGGTATGTTACATCAATCTTTGTTTACAAAGAGGATCACTAATATTTTGCGAAAGCTTATTTTACGAATTAAATTGCACAGTGTATATATTTTCTCAGACTATTGGGCAGTTGACAATACTATATTGAAAGGAATCTATTATCAAATGACGCGATGCAAGTGATGGACATGCATGACGCGCTAGCGGAGTCTACAATTCTAATCATCATAACATGCGGCACACAATTCCAATAAGATTTTGGGAGAATCGAATCACGCAACTGTCATCAGAAATACTTAACCAATGAAGATGTGCACTATCCATAAGATATGTAATTATAATAAGTAAATATTCCTTTTGCAAACTTAACCAAAGCAGCACCCATAAACAGAGCTCCAATTCACAGAATGTACCCAAGGTTTTTAATTAGCCATACTGAAAAACTATGAGTCTGTTCATTATGTCACGACATATAGGCACTACAAATGGGAATGGCATACTTTAATTTTAGGAGATTTTAGCTCATAATGAAACAAAACGCAAACTGCAACACCAAAGGTTCTTGTTTAAATTTTCAAAGTCAAAACTGTATACTCTTTCTTACAATTTTTTAATATATAGATTAAAAAGCTGTCTATATAGTCACACATTGTATACAATATATTTGTTTGTACATTAATTGCTAAAATTTATCAGATCACATTCCGGAGCAGTGGTGACTATCGGTAAGTGTTTAATTTGAACTGCTGCCGCAATTTACGAACTGAGTTGTAGAAAGTGTAATTTCACGGCTTTGGCTGGCTCACTTTGATACGCGAAGGTTTTAAGAACTCTTTCACGACGACAAAGAATTTAATCGAGTGTATTGATGTTTTCTATATACTCTATAACGTAATGTGAATTCTCCACGACGTGGATAGTAAAAGTTACGAATATTTTTCGAACAAAATTTACTTAAAACTCGGAGAAAGGGTCACCCGCGTCGACGAACCCGTTTCCGGAAGAAAGCAACACGCTCGCGTGGGATGCCGCGTTAACGCATTGGGCGCCGAATCGCGTTCGGTTTCGGAAGGGTGTCCGGGAAACGCTGCCCGGCGTGTTGCCGAAACGCATTCGACGACGCGAGTGACCCTTTCTCCGAGTTTTAAGTAAATTTTGTTCGAAAAATATTCGTAACTTTTACTATCCACGTCGTGGAGAATTCACATTACGTTATAGAGTATATAGAAAACATCAATACACTCGATTAAATTCTTTGTCGTCGTGAAAGAGTTCTTAAAACCTTCGCGTATCAAAGTGAGCCAGCCAAAGCCGTGAAATTACACTTTCTACAACTCAGTTCGTAAATTGCGGCAGCAGTTCAAATTAAACACTTACCGATAGTCACCACTGCTCCGGAATGTGATCTGATAAATTTTAGCAATTAATGTACAAACAAATATATTGTATACAATGTGTGACTATATAGACAGCTTTTTAATCTATATATTAAAAAATTGTAAGAAAGAGTATACAGTTTTGACTTTGAAAATTTAAACAAGAACCTTTGGTGTTGCAGTTTGCGTTTTGTTTCATTATGAGCTAAAATCTCCTAAAATTAAAGTATGCCATTCCCATTTGTAGTGCCTATATGTCGTGACATAATGAACAGACTCATAGTTTTTCAGTATGGCTAATTAAAAACCTTGGGTACATTCTGTGAATTGGAGCTCTGTTTATGGGTGCTGCTTTGGTTAAGTTTGCAAAAGGAATATTTACTTATTATAATTACATATCTTATGGATAGTGCACATCTTCATTGGTTAAGTATTTCTGATGACAGTTGCGTGATTCGATTCTCCCAAAATCTTATTGGAATTGTGTGCCGCATGTTATGATGATTAGAATTGTAGACTCCGCTAGCGCGTCATGCATGTCCATCACTTGCATCGCGTCATTGTATGTCAATGTATATCAGTTGTCTGTTCTGTTTTGTAGTGCGCCTCGACATTTAATTAAATCATATTGGTGCTAATTTTATTTATGAAAATTTTATTATCTGGTTCATAATGTTCCACCTGACGTTAGAATTATGAAAGTCAATTTACAAAAAAAGATGTGATGTGTAAAGGAAAAATGTTTGCTCTCAGTGATTCTATGTACAAGACAACGCTAGAGCCCCTCCTTCCCTCACTTGACTTGTAGGAGCGATTTTATGGCTTTGTATACCGAGACCATTGTTTGGATTCCCCTACTCCCTGCGGGCGTAATGTGTACGGGAACTCTCTCACTTCGTTTCCACTAGTGGGTCCTGAATGAAAAAGACGTGTTTCTGTGATGTATATTTGCGCTGTGTGATTACGAAAAATGTTTGCCTAAATTAATTACTGCTTTTGACTTTGTTTCAGATGATCACTCGATTGATATTAATAAAAATATTCTACTAGTTGGGAATGTTGTGTGCGTTGATTTCCGCTGTAGCAAACAATATAATTTGCATTTCAGATGAGTTGTTTGCGACTTCTGCGTGTATTGCAAAGTTAACATCAAACGATGTAATTAAATTTGTTTCTCGTTTTCGAATTAGTATTGTTTCTATCACTGAATAAACTTGACTTTCACTCGATTGATATTTTGTGAGTTGAGAATAATGATTGCCTAATAGTTGTGTCTGCTCTGAAATACATTAAATGCAACGTTTCTCGTTGAGTATTGTTTGCACCGATAATATTTTCTCGTTTGCTTAGAAAGTCTATTCTTAGATTTTTTTTTTTTTTTTACAGAATTCTTATTGTGTTCTTTAGAATCGAATAATTCCAATGTCTATTTGCGATCAATGAAAAATTTCGCCTCTGTACACCGGTCCTAAGAATATTTCCTTTTTGGAGGAAAGAATTTGAAAAAGAGAGAGGATTTCCCCACCTCGCAGATTGACAACAGGCTCCCCGCTTTTTGGGCTGTATAGATGGAGAGAGTGACCCCACCGGTCTGCATAGAGGGAGAGAGTGACCCCACCATGTCTCGAGTCTGGTTGTAATTATTGTAAAGCTGTGGTGTGTGTTTGAATAACTCTGCCAAGGTAAGTGCCTGAGTAGGATATTGTTAGCTCGCAAGGTTGATTTTATGATAGTTCAAAAGATATATTATTTCAAATTGTAATGTTTGCTATTATTTTCCTGTGTGTTGTTTACATGTTGGCAGATGCATCGTTCAAAGCCTTTCTCTGCTATTCATTCGTGCATGTTTATCGTTTTGATTGATTCTTTTTCAATTATTTTCCTGCATGTGTCTGTTGTTTACCGTTGGTAGATGCACCGTTTAGAGTGTTTCTCTGCTATTCATCCGTGCATGTTTCTTGTTTTGTTAGATTGTTCTTCAACTATTTATCCTTTGTGTACGTCTTGTTTACGTGTTGGATTTTGGCTCTCTATTATCTGTTTCAGTAATATTTTCCTGTCTGTTGTTTACACGTTGGCAGATGCGCCGTTTAGATTGTTTCTTAGCGTTAGCTCTGTGCTGTATTAAATTATTCATCATGTGCTGTTCAAAGTGTTTCTCTGCCATTCATCCGTGCATGTTGATTGTTTTGATAGATTCTTTTTCATTTATTTTCCTGCATGTGTCTGTTGCTTATGTGATGTGTTCTGGTTCTCTATTAGCTGTTGATCGTTTTTTCTCGTTATTTCCGTATGTCTATGCTGTTTACTTAATAAGAAATCGATTAATTGTGTAATGTTTGAATAATCTTCCCTATTGCGCTCGAAAATGTTTATAACTGTCAGGTGTACGCCTCCCGTCTTCAACAAATCAGGGCAGATATTATTAGAGTTGATTGTTGGCTAGGAGCGTGCTATGTGGTGAAGTTCATTTTTTAATATATTTTCTGTGTTGAATTCATAAAACAAAGTGTCTCTTAGAATGAAAATTGTATGGGGAAGTCACGAGGATGATTTTATGATAGTTAAAATGATAGTCTCCTCCTCTGTTGTTTTGATTAACCAATGTAGTGTTATAGATTTTATTTCCTCTTGTGTTCGTGTCCCATGGTCTTCCAGGTTCTCTGCTGTTCATCCGTGCATGTTGATCGTTTTGATAGATTCTTTTCCATTTATTTTCCTGCATGTGTCTGTTGTTTATGTGATCTGTTTTGGTTCTCTATTAGCTGTTGATCGTTTTTCTCATTATTTCCGTATGTCTATGCTGTTTACTTAATAAGAAATTCATTAATTGTGTAATGTTGGAATAATCTTCCCTATTGCACTCGAAAATGTTCATAACTGTCAGGTGTACGCCTGCCGTCTTCAACAAATCAGGGCAGATATTATTAGAGCTGATTGTTGGCTAGGAGCGTGCTATGTGGTGAAGTTCATTCTTTAATATATTTTCTGTGTTGAATTCATAAAACAAAGTGTCTCTTAGAATGAAAATTGTATGGGGAAGTCACGAGGGTGATTTTATGATAGTTAAAATGATAGTCTCCTCCTCTGTTGTTTTGATTAACCAATGTATTGTTATAGATTTTATTTCCTCTTGTGTTCGTGTCCCATGGTCTTCCATGTTCTCTGCTGTTCACATACATATATCGGCATTTGTAATTAAAGCTCCAGTATGGTGGTCACGTATAATAATGTTAGACTTTTTATAATAAAACTTTTAATTTTGGTTGTAATCATATTGATTAAAAATATATTCTTTGATTAAATATGTCATAATGGAATACTAGCTGTTGCGCATGAAGTTACATATCAGAACATTGTAATTAAAACTCCGCTATGGTTGTCATGTTAGACTTTTTATAATAAAACTTTTAATTTGATAGTAATCGTATTGATTAAAAATATCTTCTTTTATTAAAAATGTGCTACTCCTTCTGCTTAATTGAAAACTTGCGTGATTATCACTAATAAAATACCCCTTCAATGCTATTGTATCAGATTTTTTGATTGAGTTTTTCTCCTTCACACTGAGTCATAATATAATTCCTGACACTAATGACTTTAATAAATATATTTTCACTCGTACTTTTGTGTATAGCTATCCTTTGCATGTAAATCGCCTACTGCACACCTGCTGTAGCGGGAAAAAAATTGCGATTGAAGTCGACACAGATTGAAAAATGATGAAAGAAGTCGGCCCAGGCTGAAAAAATGTGAGCAAGTAAGCGCTCACGCAGCCCTCCGGCCACGCTCCGCCCACCGCAGCAGCCCTCTACCCGAGCGTCGCCTGTCGCGCACGGGGAAAAGTCGCGAAAAAATTCGGCGCAGATTGAAAAATGAGGAAAGAAGTTGGCCCACTTTGATAAGAGATACCTCTTTAATGCCATTGAGTCATATCCATATGGAATATGTGAAATTGGTAATGAGTAAGTATGTTCTTTATTATGTGTGTTGTGTTTCTTCTATTACAGGTTGTGAAGGTTTTTCGGTCGGGTTTTTCTCCTTCACCTGATTGGCATCACAATTCCCAGCACTGGCTTTACAATTGGCAACTTGATTGGCATTAATAAATATATTTTCACTTGTACTTTTTGTGTATGACCCTTCTTTGCATGTCTCTGCATGTAAACCGCTCACCTGTTGTATCGGAAAATATGTGAAGTCGGCCCATGTATGGCCAAAGAAGTCTGCCCAGGCTGAAAAATACGCTACGATGAGCGCACGCGCAGCCCTCCCCCGCCGATAAGCGCGCGGACAACCCTCCGCACTGGCGCCGCACGGGGAAAAATACGCGAACGACGGTGTCGCTGCCCTGGTGGCAATGTCTGTGTTTCTCATTGTCTGTGTTTCTCAACCCCTCTTTACTACTACAGTTTTGTGAAATTGGTGAATTGTGGCTTCCGGGCTTCAAGCCTTGTTTACGTCGTCGCGCTTGTGTGCAGTAGTGTGGTCTTTACATTTGCGTGCCATTTAGCACTTCTATCGTGAACAATGACCTGCGTTCGTTTTTGTGAATTCGTTTCAAGTTTAGCGAAGTGAAGTACGCAGCATATGGATCATCGTGCTAGCTGCATCATGCAATTGAACTATTAACAGATGCATCAACTTGTTTGCATCGAATGAATTGCGCATGTTGACTGTACTTGGTACAGAGCTCTGTAGGTCGATGTGCGATATCACAATCTGCCGTGATTCAGGTAGAATAACTATTCGACTGCATGAAGTAGAGGGAAACGTGTAGGTGAATGAGAGAGCAACACACAACTTTGTTGCAACAAAGAAAATATGTTTATTAGTGCTTTTCACATTTCCATTAGAGCACAGTACAGTAAAGTTGAGCTGTTTCACGGGGTAGTCGACAGACATGTAGCTGCTGCCGCCAAGGAGCATGTCAAAATGTAGTTGTAGATGGGATGCTGTTCTACAGCGCTATGTCTGAACAAACTATACTTGCGTCTGTCTTTTTTTTTTTTGCTTTTCTTCCTCTGTCATGGCTTCATGGCAAATGCTGGAAGGGGTTTGCATGTGAGACGCACTTTACTGTGGGTATACTCTTGCATGACCTGCTCACAAGCACAAGCAGGATAAATTTGAGAAAATTCACAGAGAAGTACAGAGGCACATTCACACTAAAAGGAATGAAACAGTGTAAGCTCCATCACCTCTGAACATGTATACTTCGCTGACCTGGTGCCGGAACGCTAGGGCATGCACCAGGCTTCAGTACAGCTCGACTGTGTCCACCACAAAAGGAGCATTTCTGAAAATGAGTGGAGCCCATGAGGTCGTGTTTGCAGTCAGTGTAGCATTTCGCATTCACTTCCAGATGTCACTGGACCCATTTGGAATATCGTTCCGTATATTGTTGGGGGAGCCTGTGAGGGCGACAAATTTTCATTAACAATATTACAGAAACAACACAAGTAGTGCCCTCTTTTTCTTTATGTAGCACATGCATAATACACATTCAAATGTGTAGGAAAAAGCTATAGGAGATCCAGCTACAGGTGCATGCATCCCCATCGCAACAGAGCCTTCCCATGTAGAGATGTTCATGGGATGGTGCAACATCTCCTTGGCATATTCCCAGAGTGAAAATATCTGAGTGCTTGTATTATGTGTATCTTGAGGAAAATACAAGGTGATCCTATATGTGTGTGTACTTGTATCTGAAATGCAGTTATTTTCTTAGTAACTTGCACTGCTTCTTTCAGTACCTTTTCTTGGATGGTTGACAGATCGGATCAAACAAATATAAGTAACTGGGATAAGGTGGGTGCTGAGCGGCATGCTACCTTGCGGCATGTGCCCTCTAGTCTATGCTGTGTTAGTAAAATATATATGATGTCGAAATTTATAAGTTTGGGTAAATGTTACAAAAATAAAGTTATATTTGTATATATGGGCACTCTCATGTATAAAGCTGCATGGCCAGGGAAAGACAAACTTAATTCACTCAAAAACATACTGGAAGAATTTCACACACATGAAAGTAGGAAATGTAGGCTGCTTACTTTAGGAATGATGCTCCTTGTCCACGCTTTCTGCACTGCTTGCAGTTCTCTTTGATGCATTTATTGGGCAATAACAATAACTTTATTTTAAGATGATGAATGGGGAGTTCCATCGCCAGAGGCCAATGGGGAGTTTCATGTTTATGCTGCTGACTTCCGAAACTGAAAGTCGAAGCTTTCGGATTTCGACTCCATTTAAAGACATCGGTATCCAAGATATCTTTGAAATCGCCAATAAACTCCCTAATTAAAGAACGTTCACGCGTTTTATGGCTTGACAGGTTTGAAAACCGCGGAATAGAAACCGAAATCTAAGTAGGCTCGAGTTAGCTGGAGGCCGGTCTAAAAAATACATCGGAACAATAAAACACACAAGATATGACCCCACTCTAGATTTAATCGCTTTTTATCAAGTTTCACAGGTCTTTGTTTGGTACGCAAAGTGAAAAAACAACAAACATGAACCAAAACCATTGTTCAGATTTCCTCCGCCAAAACTAGCGGGCTCCGCCAGTTCTGGCCGGGCAACATGGAAACGCCTAATGGCGGCTTCCTTAGTTTGACGGCAGTTTTGCATTAGCTCCGGTGACCTGCCATTAGCACCACGCTCCATCCATCCTATTTCAATGGTTAGCCAAGACTAGCCAAATCCGATAATCAGCGAACATGCGCAGACGCGCGGATTCTTTCCTCTCCGCAGGCGCATCCCCAATCTACAGTGGCTAGAAGGAGAAGTGTGCCAGGCGCCGGGAAATAAGCGCACAAAACCGCAATGAAAGGATCCAGGTGGCGCTGGTCGCATTAGGCGAGTTATCTCCCGAAGGGCTCCTACGTGGGAAGTTCGGCACTCAACCCCAGGATTTCACGTTAGTTTGAAAGGAAATCTTGTTGGTACTTGATTCATGTCCTCTTAATTATGCAGCAATAACAACGAGAACACGAGCACGCGCAATAGACCTCTACCTGTTTGTAAACAAATGACGTGATAGTGTTCGACAGCGCCACGAGTTTGGTAGAGCTGAACTACGTTCAAAGGTAGTGGTGAACAAGGTCGCGCCCGAAAGCCGCGGTCTTGAGGGGATTACGATGGTCTCTGAAAGGGACGCAACCTTCGGTCCTACTTTTCTTTCAGCGAACAACTGCCCATTCGTGGAACCCAGCTCTCCCCTTCCGATCTGTTTCGGTTTCAGTCTGTCTACCAACGTCACGTCATGACGTTTGTCTCGTATAGATTAATTTAAAAAGAAAAAAAAATAGAGCCATGATCGTACAGTACTGAACACTTTTATGTTTTATATTACCGAGACGTCATAGAAAATATTTTCAAATGGCGTATTTTCAAGCGTAGAGGAGACAAGCGAGCTGGTATATACATATAGGATTGAACGGAAACATCTCTTTGATCCTTAAACTCAAGGAGATATGTTTCCGTTCAAGCGTATTTTCAAATGCTTCCGTCGCTCTCTTTTTGACACATTCTCCTTATTCAAGAAAATTTGAGAGAGAAAGAAAAAAAGAAACTTTGTAAGAGAATGCAGTCGTGTGACTAAAAGAACTGAAGAACACGTCCAGTCAATTCATTGCAGTGCACGTCACAGCCAATTTGTTCAAACCTTAGATTGGTCAAGAACTTGCATAAAGTCAAAGATACTGCGGACGTAGAGCTTCTGAGTGGAAAATATAACGTAAATGCTTCTTCCAGCAGGGAAATGAACTTGGCCAGTCCATGGCCAGGGCATAATAAGGCATCCCTTGTCGAAGTAGCTGGTGAACTCGCTTTCTTGGATCTGTGCGGCTTATCAAAATGATTTTCTAGTTTGCAGCTCTTATAACCAGGACCTATCCAGCCTATTGGCACCCTCTGATCCTGTGATCGCGGGTTCGAACCCAGCCGAGGACGCCAGCAATTTGGTGGCAGGGTACAAGTTGCTTAGAGACGCCGTCCTCCGCGAGGGACGTTAAATACGGGGTCCCGTGTGATGAGCTTTCATCGCACGTTAAAGAACCCTCAGGTGGGCAAAAGCAATCCACAGACCAACCGCTGTGGCGTCGCTCATGATCTCAGTTGTCTCGCGACGTAAACACCCAATAATTATTATTACTATTCGCTCCCAATCTAGCAGACAGAAACCTGAATAAAGGTGCGTACATGGTTTATTGAGCGCACTGTATACATTTTCTAAACAGGAATTCTTAACCACTTTCTAACCAGCCCTTGTCAAATTCTGTATCAAGCACACTGTATACAGCTTTTATACGACAATTTGTCTGTTTTGTAACCAGTCCAAACTAAGTCTGTATGCAGCAAAAAAAGAATTTTGGACACGGAATTCCATTTCATTTTTTTCTGATGTGTCATGTCATTGACCATTCTTTCATACGCCATACGTTGACAGATATTACAAAATCGTTTCCATCACTGCTGAGATGCACAACGGGTTGAGGTTGAGCACCTGCGCACCAGAATCCAGGTTTCTTTTGATGGGCGCACTTTCTTCGTGAAATACTCCAGCGCTTCCGGAAACAGGACTGGAACGGCATCGTCCGTTAGCACCTGTCCCTCGGAATTTCAACGTTTTCGTCGCCAATGATGTGCCGAAGAGTCCTCACGATATACCCTTCCTCGAAGTGCCGTTCACACACAACGCAGTCAATTGTCAGTCCTGTCTCTGCGCGCTTTACGTTACGCGCACTCTTCTTTGCGGATAGTTTCCTTCGGTGGTCGGAACAGGAAGACCTCATGTTCGTCCTCTCGGTGGCATAGACCCTGTCGTGAAGACTGGTTACCCAGACGTTGCTAAGTGACACACAAAAGCGCCTAAAGAGACACAAATTGAACAAACAAATGCTCGAAACGACACACGTTGAGCTGACAAGTAAGCGGCTGCTTCCCGCGACCCGACTCGCCTAGTGGTTGCAGCGCCCTCTGCGGCGCCAGAACCTGTCATTGCGATTTGTGCTTCCCTATCGCATGGCGTGTATATGGCGCCCGGCACACTTCTCCTTCTAGCCACTGTACACTGTACGGGTCACGCGCAGGCGGCGCACAAACAACTAGCGCCTGTGCCTCTGCGCTGGTACCTCTGTCCAGTACGAAAACTTTGCTGCGTTCGTTTCTGATAGCATGGACTATCAAGAAAACTGTTTCGATGAAAGTTCAGATGACTCCGATCTTCTGAACGATGAAGAGGATGACGTGATCTGCTTCTCCGAGGCTCTGCTCCAGGTATTTGGTCTGCCAGAATCAACAACACGCGTTGCGAACTACGTGAGCGATTTGTGCGTAATTACAGCGACGAGGAGGTAATTTTCTATGATACAGGTATGCTTAGGTGTTACTGCTTTACTGGTTTTACTATCCAGTTCCGCCAGCACTTTCGCCTGCGAAGGGACATCTGCTACAGCGTAATTTCTGGTTTCGCGGAGTCGGAATGGAGCACTGCACACGAAGGACTCGGTGGCGCATCACGCAAGAGCCCCGAAGAACAGGTCCTTGTTTTCATCTGGTGAGCTCTACGGCTCATTCTGGTGCGGGCTGGTTGATTACCATCATGTCTACATCCAGGTACGCTGCCAACAAAACAACAATACGTGCTGTTGGCGATCGTTTCAATATGTCTGGAGCTACGGTAGAGGCGGTTTTTGAACTTGTCATGAGCTATTTGTGTGCCACTGCCCCTCACGTCATTCAGTTTCCTACCGACCTACAGAACCTTGCTGAGAAGTTCAATGAAGTAGCATATTCAGAGCTTTAGCACGATGTCTCGCTGCTAACACGCTTCAATTTGTTCCACCAGGTGGATGCACCTGGCGGAACAAATTGAAGTCTGCTTTGTTCCACCTGTTATGCCAGGCGTGCATCGACGGCTGCTACATACCAATACGTTGTCCTGCACACAAGATATCATCTACGTACGTGAACAGACACGACATGCTTCTGTGACATTGCAGGGAGTGTGCGACAACAATCGCCGCTATCTGGACATTTCATCGGGGTACCAAAGCAAAATACACGATGCAAGGGTGTTTGACCTGTCTGATATTTCCAGAAGACTTCCTTCGGTTTGTGAACAGAACAGGTACTATTTGCTTGGAGATGCCACATACCCACTACGGGAATACCTCATTACCCCTTATAAAGACTACGGTAACCTGTCGGAGCAACAAGTGCTGTTCAATTTCGTGCATATTAGCACCAGAGTGTTGATCGAGAACACTTTCGGCATTCTCAAACAACGCTTCCTTCAACTTAAAAGTGTCGAGTTCTTTACTGTGGAGAAAGTTTGCAGGCTTATTACTTCATGTTGTGTGCTCCACAATATTTGTATAGATAGAGACATTTTGGACAACGAAGACAATATGCACAGTGACAATGAGGCGGACACATATGTAGAGACAAATGTGCGTGACACTGCACTGCGTGTTCTGGGGGAGCAGAAAAGGTCAAGCTTGACTTCACAGTTGATGCCACAGCATAATGCAAACCTGCAACTTTGTACAGATTAACACAAATAGTTACTGTATTTATTGACCTGATATCAAATAAATGTGTCTATTGGTTCATCTTGTTCTCCTAGTATCCTTCGCAGCAAGTTAGCAAACTTAGGGCAAGTTAGGGAACTAGAGCACGCATTACGTAGCGCCTCTGGTGGCAAGAGCGGCTTGTGAATTCAGGTGATGACTTCCCCAGGGCAGTTCCTGTGCGGAACGCGATCCCGACTGGGGTGCTCTCGGAATGCATCACCCGAAATCGCCACGAGGAACTTTGCTAGGTTCATGGCGTAGTCACCATGTACCGGAGTGACAAGCATCAAGAAATCCTTCAACAGCCTATTAAATCTTTATACTTGTCCGTTGCACTGAGGGTGGTATATTGAGGACTGTCGATGCTCAATCCCTCTCTTTCCCAGAAGGGCTTTGAAAGCGTGAGACTGAAATTGAGGTCCATGGTCGGAAACACGGGTACCCTTTTCTTGCGAACAACTGTCGTAGAAACTCAATGACCGTTTGCACAGTGACATTGTGTGTGAACTGTGCTCATTGTACCGCCATTTGCTGTGGTAGTAGACGGCTGTGAACGGCTACAAAAAGTTATCGCTCTCTTCATTCGTGTCGAAAGAAGTGCTGCTACAAAGGAAGTGCCACCCTGATGATGGAACCAGAATGTTCATCGTAAACAAATTATTCCACGCTTGTGTGGCAATCACATGCTATGATGAAGTTTGCACTCAACGCGGTAGGAGAGGTTGCTAAATCACCCACACACTCAGGAGTGTTACTTTTGCCTGTAGGTACTGTGGTGGCGTCAACGGACGATGGTGCATCTGAGCCAGTGATTGGAATAGATTCTGAGTTAGTGATTCGAATTGGAGCCTCTGGAATGGAGGGAGTGTCGTGCTATTTGGACGATATCATAGTTACTGGAAGAACAAACCCCGAACACCTCTCAAACTTGCGGGAAGTTCTTCAGAGACCTCGTGAACATTGATTTCGTCTCAAGAAGCAAACGCCCGAATTCCTAGAACCGAAGGTGGAATCAGACAGGTAGTATCGGCCCAGGGATTTCGACCTTCCCAGAAGAAGGTATCAGCTCTTTTGAAGATGCCGAAACCGAACAACGCTGGCGAGCTCGGAGCATTCTTAGGCCTTGTTCAATACTATGGACGGTACGTCAAGGCACTCTCAGATCTGACAGCGCCGTTGAGTAGACTTCTGAGAAATGACGTCATTTGGGAATAGTCAGGATCGTGCACCCAAGCGTTTGAAGAAATCAAACGACAGCTGACTACCATCGATTCCTTGGCACATTTTGACCCAAGTCAAACACACTATCTGGCGGTGGATGCGTCATCGATAGGGGTTGGAGCGGTGATCTACCATAGAATTAATGGGAAGGACAAGGCCATCGCTCGCGCTTCGAAGACCTTGATGCCTGCTCAGACAAACTACGCTCAGATTGAGAAGGAAGCTTTCCCGGTCATATTCGGAGTAAAGAAGTTCCACCAGTACCTGTGGGGCAGGAGATTTGTCCTGTATACAGACAATAAGCCACTCAGTGCAATTTTTGGTTCCAAAAGGGGAACCCCAGTTACTGCAGCGAACCGAATGCAGCGTTGGGCATTGACACTTCTCGGTTATACCTCTGATATACAGTACAAGCCCACGGCTCAGTTCGGCAATGTGGACGGACTGTCGAGACTGCCAGCAGGTCCGGATCCCAGTTTAGATGCAGCAATTGCAGGTGATACTCCTTTCACAGGAACATCACACGTGTCTGAGGTCCTCTGTTGCCGTTCAGAAGGTTCCGTTGAGAGCTTCTGAAATCGCCAAATCCACCACTGCCGATCTTATCCAAGGTGTATCGCTAGATCATGGAAGGTTGGCCGGTTATTGAGCGTGACCCTGCTATACAACCGTACTTCACAAGGAAGACAGAGACGACGACAGCTGCATCATGTGGGGGATGCGCGTCGTTGTGCCTCCACAACATCACAGTGCCGTTCTACGCTCGCTACATGATGGTCACATGGGTCAAACAAAAATGAAGATGTTATCAAAACCATACGTGTGGTGGCCAAGGATTGATAAGGACATTGAATCCACATGTGCATACTGCATGGCATGTGCGTCTATGGCAGACCAGCCAGTTCCGGTTCCACTTCATCAGTGGGAAGTTCAGAAAGAACCGTGGTACCGTTTGCATGCAGATTTTGCAGCGTTAGAAGGAAAATAGCATTTTGTAGTAATTGATGCTTACAGGAAATGGCCCGAAGTGCTCTCTTGGTGTTTAGACGGGTGCCCTTCACTTGCAGGTTGGTGATGACGTACTCCGGAGTCTGCCCTCCTACAACACCATACAGTGTATAATCTATCGTGAAAAGAGGAGGAATCAGCCACCCTTGCCACAAACTGCTGCAGATCTTCAGTTGAGTGGTCACTACATCGATACTGTGAATGGGAGGAGGTTTCTGCTCTTCGGTGAGAAGTACAATGAGCAACCTACGATGTGCTTCTCCACTGAAGAGCACCTCCTTCTGCTTGCGGAGAGCCGTGAGGTTTTCGTGGATGGTACGTTCTTCACCTGCCCACATATTTTCGACCAAATATTGACTATTAGTGTCGACAAGGATGGCAACCACTTAATCGTGGCTTTCTTCTTGATGCCGGGAAGGAGCCGGGACACCTATGAACGTGCCTTTCGACGGCTTCTGCAGGAAATGCAAGATCGAGACCTTGCATTCTCCTTGGACTTGACGAGGAGCAACTTTGAACAGGCGCTCATTGGTGCGTTGCAGGCTGTGTTCATGCCTGCCCGGCATAGGGGTGCCATTTTCACTATGGGCAGGCTACATGGCGCAATGCACAGGCCTGTGGGCTAGCATACACACAAAATGAAAATGTACGTGTGTTCGTGAGAAAGACTGTAAGCCTGGCGTTTGTGCCAGTCGCTCTTGTGTGGATAGCATGGGGCCTACTCAAGCCTACTGCTCCCCAGGTGCCAGGGATGGGGGCATTTGTAGCCTACTTCGAAAATACGTGGATGCATGGGCGGTACCCTCCGTTGATATGGAACCAACATGGGAACCCTGGTGCACGGACAGATAATGCAAGAGAATCATGGCAGGTATGAACTTCCTGCCCTTACCACATTATAGAAACGCGGACAGCAATTAGGACAGATAAAGAGTGTGCCCAATGAGAATTCTGAAAGCAGCAACTCGATATTAAAATTCAAGATCACCTGCATAAAATTTAAAATTTCAGAACACATCAGTTGTTTGCATTTACATCTCATATGACATTAATCACGTCAATTGATCAAGATTATTTTCGTGCAAACGTGACAATTTTGTACAAAAATATCATGTCAAGGCCGCAAGATACAATGTTGGAAAATTGCAGGGTATTTTGAAAACTTTCTACTGGAGTTCAGCACAAGAAAGTACGCAATGTGATTGCAGAAAGTGAGAGGACTAACACTGAATTAACACTGTGGCTACTACTAACTTGTGGCAAAGTCCTTTTGGCCTGTTGTAATATAAAGACGACGACAAAGTTGGGACATGGCCGTCGCTTGTATGCGCGAGCTGAGCGCGTGGCTTTCATGATTAAAACGTTCTCTCGTTCTTGGAGACGGTCGCATTTCTACCCGCTCGACTACGACATGGTGGCAGCGGTCAGATGTTAGTGGAACAGCCCAGTTCACGTACTTTGGAATGTCCACCCAAGACTTAGCAACAGCGGCCGGCGAACCTACGGCTACGCCTGCGCCTGCGCCACCTGCGTTCAACCCGTTCGCGGTAGAACTTCCAGACAAGTTCGATTTTCGACAACCGGAGGGGTGGAAGCGCTGGGTGACGAGATGGGAGCGGTACCGGATCATATCGGGCCTGCAGAAACAGGACAGCTCGACACAGGTGAACACGTTCCTGTACGCTATGGGGACCGGGGCAGAGGACGTCCTCGTTTCCATGCGACTAACGGACGAAGTAGCCAACGACTACGACAAGCTCAAGTCAGCCTTCGACAAGTACTTCGTTCCAAGCCGGAACGTGATCTACGAGCGCGCGCGCTTCAACCTGCGCTCTCAGTTGGAACACGAAACTGTGGAAGAATTCTTTAAGGAGCTACACCGGCTAGCAGAGTTCTGCGAGTTTGCTTCGCTCAAAGAAGAACTCATTCGAGACAAGCTGGTTGTTGGCCTCCGGGACAGTCGTCTGAGTGAACGGCTACAGTTGGACTCCCAACTCACACTGGAGAAAGCGGTGACAATGGCCCGCAACTCTGAGGCTGTGAAGGGCCAGCAGAATCTTCTTCGCGGGAACGAACCGCCATCGCAGGCACCGACGGCGAATACCACGCTAGACGTCGTCACTTCTAGCAGGCCAGCTTCACACAAGGGACGGCAGTCTGAAGCCCGGCCTCCAGCTCAACGACCGGCACAGCCAAAGTCCGATCCCTGTAAATGGTGTGGGTCGATGCGATTCCACCCGAGGATAGAATGCCCTGCACAGGGGAAAGTCTGTAGCCAGTGTGGGAAACTGGGCCATTTCGCGTCAGTCTGCCGGACTACACCGGCGCCGAAGCCAGCATCCGGTCGCGGACGGCGTGCTCAGCGCCCCAAGCAATCGCGGAGAGCGCTCGAAGAGGTATTCCTCGATGGTCTACAGCATCCCTCATCGTCAGACGCCTGGTTTATTACGATCCTTGTCAACGGCAGACCAATCAAGTTTAAGGTTGACACCGGAGCAGACGTCACGGCCGTGCCAGAGTCAGCCCTGTATCCAGAGACGCGACGCTTTGCGACACGTCCTACGAAGAGGCTCTACGGCCCCGGCAAGTCCCTGATAAACACTCTGGGTCAAGTACACGTCGACATGAGCTGGAACGGCAAGACGACCAACCAGGAAGTCTTCATCGTCGACGGCCTACAACACTCTCGGCTAGGTCGACCAGCCATCAAGGCCTTGGAGGTTCTCCCTCAACTTCTCGAAATCGGACACGATCACGGACACGACTGCATTGCGTCAATGTACCCCGAGCTCTTTGGAGGCCTAGGACTGATGAAGGCAACATACAGCATTCACCTTGTTCCGGGACCGAGGCCATATGCAGTAACGTATCCAAGACGTGTAGCACTTCCATTGCTACCGAGTGTACAAGCCGAAATACACCGAATGGAAGGGCTGGGCGTAATTCAAAAGGTAGAGCACGCCACGGAATGGTGCGCACCGATGGTAGTTGTAAGGAAAAAGAACGGCAAGCTACGCATATGTGTTGACTTCGGCGAGCTCATCAAGCAAGTCGTCCGTGAGCGCGTGATCATGCCGACGGTAGAAGAGAACCTCAGCAAAATCACGGAAGCTAAGGTGTTCAGCAAGCTCGACGCCAATGCTGGATATTGGCAAGCCCCCCTATCACGAGAAAGTCGCGAACTGACCACCTTCATCACCCCGTTCGGAAGATACCAGTTTCTTCGTCTGCCCTTTGGTATCGCGACTGCCCCGGAATTTTTCCAACGAGAGATGTCACGGATACTTCAAGACCTCGACGGTACTGTGTGCCATATGGATGATGTCTTGATCTACGGGAAAAATCAAGAACAACATGACAGGCGTCTCCATGCAGCGTTGCGTAAACTCTCAGACGCGGGCATCACCCTCAACGAGGAGAAATGCCAGTTCACTAGGACCAGGATACACTTTCTGGGTCACGTTCTGGACGAACGGGGGATCTATGTTGACCCTGAGAAGACCGAAGCCATACGCAAGATGCGGGCACCGGAGTCTGCTAGTGAGCTACGGTCGCTCTTCGGGATGCTTACGCACTTGATGAAGTTCCTTCCGGGGTTGGCCGAAAAGACGAAAGTACTTCGTGAACTCCTTTCTTCGGATGCCGCTTGGTACTGGGGTCCACAGCACGAGCAATCGTTCAAACAGATCAAGAAGGATCTCACAACCAGTCCCATTCTGGCGTACTACTCTCCGCTGCGACCACACACTTTGTCCGTGGACGCGTCGTCCTACGGCCTCGGAGCGGTGCTGCTCCAGGAGGAAACTGACAGCCGACGTCATCTCTGAGTTGGCGCCAATGTTCGCACGCTATGGAATTCCAGATATCGTTCGTTCGGACAACGGCCCGCAGTTTACTTCGGCGGAATTCCTACGGTTCTTGGTCACCCAGGGGGCCAAACTTGTGACGTCAAGTCCACACTTTCCGCAAAGTAACGGACAGGCGGAACGCACAGTACAAACGGCTAAGGCTCTCCTGTCCAAAGCTCCAGATATTGACAGAGCGCTCCTGGCGCATCGAAGTACACCAGGGGCATGTGGCTACTCTCCGGCAGAGCTCCTCATGGGTCGACGTCTCAAGACCAACGTTCCAGTCAATCCAGCTTCACTTGTTCCACCATGGCCCCAGGTTCGAAAGTACCGGAGGCGGTACAAGAAGCTCCAACGCTCCCAGGCGCAGGGGTACGACAGCCGACATCGCGCAACGGAGCGACCTCAACTAAAACCAGGAACAGCGGTTCGCATCCTAGCCGGCGCTGCTGCACACGGCACCGTGATCGGACACGCGGATACACCAAGATCGTACATGGTCAGGACCGAAACTGGCCTAGCAAGACGGACCCGAACACACCTGCAGGAGACAACTCCCACGGGGGATGCCTCCATACATGCCGAAAGAACGTCGGGACAACCGCCAGTGACAAGGGGACAAAACAGCGGACAGTCAGTGACCCAAACCAGATCAGGGCGACTGGTGAAAAAACCAGAACGTTACGGGTACGGGGACTGTTCGTAAGTTCGTGTAAATATGTTTTGTGGTGTGCTGTTTAAAAAGGGGAGGTGTAATATAAAGACGACGACAAAGTTGGGACATGGCCGTCGCTTGTATGCGCGAGCTGAGCGCGTGGCTTTCATGATTAAAACGTTCTCTCGTTCTTGGAGACGGTCGCATTTCTACCCGCTCGACTACGACAGCCTGTCACACAGGTGGCATTGAATTTTAACCAAATACTGCTGACCATTAAATGGCGCCTCATTAGGCAACCCATTTTAATGTTTTATTAAGCCATTGTGAGCATAAGAAAAAGTATAGCACATAATAATAATGATGTATCTACAATTAGAATTGTAGCAGCAGCGTCATAATCATCACCAGCACCGCCATCGGTTACGCGCAGCACTGCGCGTGACCCGAGCTTTCGTTTTCGGTTCATCGCCATTAACCGTCATTAAACCCATCAACCTCAGTAGAGCCTGGTCGCCTCATTTCTCGCTCTACAACTGGTGACCCGAACGTGATCCAACGTTCCACCATCATGAACGGCGACCAGCACTCCACCAGCTCTTCGCCTCCCAGCCGGCCACCGCCACTTCCACCGCTCGAGGCTTCTGTGGCACCGCTCCGCCTGCCGCCTTTCTCCATCTCCGACCCTCAGCTGTGGTTCGCGCAGGCGGAGGTTCTCTTCGACGGACGCAGCGTCACTTCTCAAGCCTCAAGGTTTGGCTATGCCATCGCAAACCTTCCTCCCGAAGCTGCGGCGGAAGTCCGTGACCTAATAATCCACCCTCACCCCGAGTTGCCCTACGACACCTTACGGGACGAGTTAATTCGCCGCACGTCTGCTTCGGAGGAGCGGCGATTGCAGCAGCTTCTGAACAGGGAAGAGCTCGGCGATCGACGGCCCACACAGCTCCTACGCCGCATGCGCGACCTCGCCGGCAACCCTACCACGGACGACTCACTACTACGCGAACTCTTCCTACAACGTTTGCCCCACAACGTACGCATGATCCTGGCCGCCGGCGAAAATTCCCGCCTGGATGACTTGGCGAAGATGGCGGACCGTATTATGGATTTTGCTGGCCTTCCATCTCCAGGAGCCGTTGCCGCCCTGGCCCCCCGCACCTCCCCTCCACCGGTGGACGTTGCAATCAATGCCATCAGCACGTCGCTCCAGCAACTCCAGACTACGGTGGCGGCCCTGGTGAACCGGGTGGACGCCATTCCCCCGCAGCGACCACGTTCCCCTCGGCGCCCGTTTTGCCGTCGCTGCTCGCCATCCCGTCAACGGTCTCCTTCGCCCTCCCAGCACCAGTTCTGCTGGTATCATCGAAAATTCGGCGATGCCGCAAGGAACTGCCAGGCCCCTTGCTCGTGGCCGGGAAACGCTCCCCCCAACCATTAACGGCTGGCATGGCTGGGGGCGACAACAGCCGGCTCTTCCGGATCACGGACCGCGTGTCCGGCTGTCGCTTCCTGGTGGACACCGGGGCTGACGTCAGCGTCGTTCCACCAACCCCCGCAGAAAAACGACACCGACAACCAGACTTGGCTTTGCAGGCCGTCAACAAGTCCACCATCTCAACTTACGGTCAACGCTCCGTCACCCTCGACCTCGGCCTGCGCAGAGTATTTCGTTGGGTTTTTACCATCGCCGACCTCCCCTTCGCAATCCTTGGCGCCGACTTCCTCCACCATTTCGACCTTCTTGTGGATATTAGACGCCAGCGCCTCGTCGACAACACTACTTCTTTGCACGTTTATGGAGCTCCAGCGCATATAGCCGCCATTAGTCCCACCATACGGCTACCGTTGCCCACTGCTTTCGCCGACATTGTCACGGAGTTCCCCGCTGTCCTGCGCCAATCGCACGCCTCTTGCCCACCTCGCCACAGCGTCACTCACCACATCGTGACACGGGGCCCCCCTGTCTTCGCTCGCCCCAGACGGCTGGCTCCGGAGCGCCTCGTCATTGCCAAGAGGGAATTCGAGCACATGCTCGAACTGGGGATCATTCGGCCTTCCTCCAGCCCGTGGTCTTCCGCTCTCCACATGGTGCCCAAAGCAACACCTGGTGATTGGCGCCCATGTGGGGACTACCGTGCACTCAACATCGTCACGGTACCGGACAGATACCCGCTTCCCCATATTCAGGACTTCACCGCGAATCTTGACGGAGCGACCATCTTCTCCAAGATAGACCTCATCAAAGCCTATCACCAAATTCCCGTCCATCCCCCTGACATCCCGAAGACTGCTATAACCACCCCTTTTGGCCTCTTTGAATACGTGCGGATGCCCTTTGGCCTGCGTAATGCTGCGCAGACATTCCAACGATTCATCAACGAAGTGCTCCGCGGCCTGGACTTCGCATTCGCATACATGGATGACATCCTCGTCGCAAGTCCATCTCCGGAGGCTCATCGCGCCCACCTGCGCGCCCTGTTCTCGCGCCTGGAGGACTACGGAGTCTCCATCAATGCCGCGAAGTGCGAGTTTGGCGTTACCACCCTTACCTTCCTGGGACACACCATCACCCCGCAAGGCATCCGGCCACTCGCATCCAAGGTCCAGGCCATCCGAGACTTTCCTGCCCCCACTTCTCGCAAAGGACTTCGTTCATTCCTTGGCCTCGTGACTTTCTACCGACGTTTTGTGCCTCGCTGTGCTGCCTTGCTCCAGCCTCTCTACGCAGCTCTCGGCGCTGACCATCCGAAAGAGGCCCGTGCTGCCCCTCTGGAGTGGACACCGGCAGCAGAACGCGCGTTCGAAGAGGTCAAGCAGGCCCTGGCAGATGCTGTGCTGCTCCACCATCCTCGTCCTGACGCCGAGACAGCGTTGTTCGTCGACGCCTCCACTGCTGCTGTCGGCGCAGTCTTGCAGCAGCGTCAGGATGGCCACTGGAAACCTCTCGGTTTCTTTTCCCAACGCCTCTCGCCAGCCGAAACACGCTACAGCACCTTCGGGCGTGAGCTCCTCGCCGCCTACCTGGCATGCAGACACTACCGCCATTTTCTCGAGGGCCGCCCGTTTGTGCTGTACACCGACCACAAGCCTCTCATGTTCGCCCTGCGATCGCCCTCCCTCAACCACTCGCCTCGTGAAACCCGCCACATGTGCTACCTCTTGGAGTTCACGACCGATGTGCGACACGTCGCAGGCGAAGACAATGCCGCTGCCGACGCACTCTCGCGGCCGGACGTCAATGCTCTCCATCCGCCCCCCGCGGTCGATTTGGACGGCATCGCCCAGGCGCAACACGCTGATCAAGATCTCGCCAATCTTCGTTCCTCCCCCGCCTCATCCACCACTTTTCGGGAGATCTCGCTCCCCGGTTCGACGGCAAGGCTATGGTGCGACACCTCTACTGGTACCCCGCGCCCTTTCGTTCCCCTGGCCTTCCGCCGACCTGTTTTCAACGCCCTCCACTCGCTGTCCCACCCTGGCGTGCGCGGCACGCAAAAGATCGTCGCAGAGCGCTACATATGGCCTCGCATGAATGCCGATGTCCGTGACTGGGCGCGGGCCTGCCTGGCCTGCCAGCGGTCCAAAATCTACCGCCACACCATCTCGCCTCCATCGCGGTTCCTTCCGCCAGATGCACGTCTCGACCAGGTCCACATCGACTTGGTCGGCCCGCTTCCTCCGGCCAAAGGCTACCGCTACCTGCTCTCGTGCATCGACCGCTTTACCCGCTGGCCGGAGGTAACGCCGATCCCTGACATCACGGCAGAGACGGTGGCCCACGCATTCCTCTTCTCCTGGGTTTCCCGATTCGGCGTCCCGTCCACTGTAACCACGGACAGAGGACGCCAGTTTGAATCGGCCCTCTTCCGTCACCTGTGCAGCGCCCTCGGAACCCATCACATCCGAACCACGGCCTACCATCCGGCTGCCAACGGCCTGGTCGAGCGCCTTCATCGGCAGCTCAAGGCGTCCCTCCGCGCCACTGACCACGGCGACACAACCTGGCCCGAGCGTCTACCCTTCGTCCTGCTTGGCCTTCGCGCCGCGATCCGCCAGGATGACTGCAGCGCGGCCCACATGGTCTACGGCTGCCCGCTCCGCCTTCCCGGATCATTCTTCACCCCCTCGGCCCCGCTCGTGCACGACCCTTCCTCCTACATCGACCGTCTCCGCCAGCTCTTCCGGGACCTCAAGCCCACGCCTACCCGCTCCGGTCCCGCAACACGCGTGTTCGTGAGCCCCGACCTTAATCAAGCCACCCACGTCTTCGTCCGCCGGGACTCTGTGCGCTCCAGCTTGCAGCCTCCCTATGACGGCCCCTACAAGGTCATCTCGCGAGCCGCGAAGTTTTTTCGCCTCGATCTTCCGCGGGGACCTGACACTGTGGCCATCGACAGGCTCAAGCCCGCATTCCTGGAGTCGGCACCTCTGGTATCGCCCGACCCGCCCTCCCTACGTCCGTCCTCATCTCCTGTCTCCAGCATTCCTCCCCCTCCACGTCGAGTGCATTCGGCGCCGCAGCTCGCACACTACGAGCCGCCCGCCGCCTCGGGTCCGGCTCCTGCACTCCTTGGCCTCGGCGCCCGACCTTTCCGCCAACCTCGGCCCTCCTCGCCAGCCTTGTCATCCGCCACGGGGGGGAGCCCTGTAGCAGCAGCGTCATAATCATCACCAGCACCGCCATCGGTTACGCGCAGCACTGCGCGTGACCCGAGCTTTCGTTTTCGGTTCATCGCCATTAACCGTCATTAAACCCATCAACCTCAGTAGAGCCTGGTCGCCTCATTTCTCGCTCTACAGAATAATTGCGGAAATAGCCTGTCATGAGCGAAGCTACCAATTTGATATTAAGACATATTGACTGGCAGGTATAAGCTCTATCTGGTGTGCATTTCGTGTTGTCAGAACCAACACACACAGGGTACGTGGCTCAAGCCCACAGCAATAAATGCCGTCTGATCCTCACATCTCCCTTCACCAATAGCCAATGCCAGAGGTACAAAAGTTTTGGAAAGTGTCTGTGGCCTAGCTTTGTGGCCATGCTTTCTATGTGAGGGATTCTAGGCATCCTCCATGTCGATTGTCTGATTACCGGGATTACTATTAGGTTGGATGCATCATGTGTGCATTGCGGCACTGGCGACTTCCAATGCAATAAAGTGCATGCCATAACATATGGTATATTTGCATAATATACTGCATGCAACATGAAGGTGTACACAAAAGCATAATAACAAACCAACCGTACATTCTTAGTACCTCATGGCTGTTGAGGAAACCCCTCACCACTCCAATATCCATGACCTAACATGCTGCGGCAGGAAACTGAAGAGAGTGCTGGGAAAACCCCACCCAAATATCTACACACGCCTGGAGGCGCTGGGCCGGATCGAATCGGCACAACGTGTGGAGCACCTTCACGCAGCAAATGGTGCCGTTCAACGGCAACGGAAGAAGAAAGCTCCTCGGCCTCGAAGAAAAACTCCTGGCGGGGGAGATTATGAAGGACACATTCCTCAGAAAATCCCAGCGGTACTGCGGGTTGTAGTTGCTTACAACAGCAACACATATTTATGTAAATAGTGCATCTGTAAGCTATATCACTCTTAGTAAATTTATTATCATTTTTGGAGCTTTAGTTATGTAAATTGCCCTGAGACACCCACAGCAAAAACAAAGTAAATATGGAGCACAACAATAAGTGTACGAACTGCAGAATGTAAAAATGCAAGTTGACGCAATTCTCAAATTGGAATTTAGAGCAAAAAGAAAATCAGAATTTACTTCTATTTGATTGTAGAATTTCATGAGAATCTATTATGAGAATTTTCAATTCAGAACTTGACTGCAGTTTTGAAGTTTGAACATAAAATCAGAATTCGAATGATAAATTTCACACTTTAATTTAGAATTGGAACTTAGAATGGAAAATAAGAATTTTCAATTAAGAATTTGGCTGTGGAATTTGGAATTTCGAACATAAAATCAGAATTATAATGATAAATTTCACACTTTAATTTAGAATTGGAATGTAGAATGAGGATTTTCAAGGTATTTTCGACCAGGTATTGACTATTAGTGTCGACAAGGATGGCAAGCACTTAATCGTGGCTTTCTTCTTGATTCCGGTAAGGAGCCTGGACACCTATGAACATGCGTTTCGACGGCTTCTGCAGGAAATGCAAGATCGAGACCTTGCACTATCCTTGGACTTGACGAGCAGCGACTTTGAACAGACGCTCATTGGTGCGTTGCAGGCTGTGTTTATGCTTGCCCGGCATAGGGGGTGCCATTTTCATTATGGGAAGGCTAGATGGCGAAACGTGCAGGCCTGTGGGCTAACGGCAGCATACCCACAAAATGAAAATGTGCATGTGTATTCGAGAAACACTGTAAGCCTAGCGTTTGTGCCGGTCGCTTTTGTGCGGATGGCATGAGGCCTATTGAAGGCTATTGCAACCCAGGTGCCAGGGGTGGGGGCTTTTGTAGCCTACTTCGAAAACACATGGATGCACGGGCAGTACCCTCCGTTAAGATGGAGCCAGCATGGGAACCGTGGTGCGCGGACGAATATTTCAACAGAATCGTGGCACAGGTAACTTCCTGCCCTCCCCACATTATAGAAACGCGGACAGCAATTAGGACAGATAAAGAGGGTGCCCAATGAGAATTCTGAAAGCAGCAGCTCGAGATTAAAATTCAAGATCACCTGCATAATAACCTGCTTGTATTTAAAATTCCACAACACATTGGTTGTTTATATTTACATATCATATTAATTGGCCGAATGACATTAATTGGACAAGGTTATTTGTATGCAAACGTGATAATTTTGTACACAAAAAATTCCTGCCTTTAGTTTAGTCATGGTCTTTGGTTCATTTCAGAATTTTGCTCTGCAATTTGGAATTCTGAGCATAAAATCAGAATTATCATGATAAATTTCACACTTTAATTTAGAATTGGAATTTAGAATGCAAAATGAGAATTTTCAATTTTTAATTCCACAGTATGCTCTTGTATAACACCGTCCAGGGATCTACCGTGAAAAAAGAGGGAACCTCCCCGTTTTGGGCCATAGGCAGATCAGTGTGCCAGCTCCTGCTTGAGCAGTCTTTATTCTGGTTGTCCACAGAACTTTCAATTAGGGGTTTGGTACTTCGATTTAGAAATGGAATTTCTAACAAACAACTCTAATTTCTAACAAAGAACTGCATTGTATTCAATAAGGATTTACAATTCAGAATTTGGCTCTGCAATTTGGAGTTTTAAAAATAAAATTAAAATTCTAATGAGAAATTTTGCACTTCAATTTAGAATTCGAATTTAGAGTGTAATATGAGAATTTTCAGTGTATTCGTCCACAGATTTAGGTGACAATACTGACAATCCAAGAACAAGCAAGAAAGCGCAAGCATTTGGAGGCTTTAAGCAGAAAATGCGAGAGAAATCTTGCATATCTTTGTGCTTGAAATTGGTGCACTGTGGGCAGTGTTTGTGCCTGCTTGGCACAGGGTGTGCCATTTTCGCTGCAGTACAGGCAAAATATGCACAGGTGTTTTGACATACATAAACATAAAGTAACAAACATAAAATACAAATAACACAATTACACACTAACATAAAATACAAAGACAAATGAAATTAAATTTGCCAGTTTAGCATGATGCTTCAATTTGGAATTGGAATTTGGAACAAAATGAGAATTCATTGTAGAATTTGACACTACTATTTGAAGTAAAAGTTATACTTAAGATAGGAATTTTTAATTAGGAATTTCACTCTTCAATTTAGAATTGCATGGTATGTTCTTGTATACAACACTGTCCAAGCCATAATGTACTTTGAAAAAGGTCACTACCGGCCACAGGTTGCCGTAGAACATGGACTCAGTGGTCACTATAGTGAGACTGAACAGGAGGAGGTTCCAGAAGCGCAATGGGCAACACAAAACTGTGCTTCACTACTGAAGAGACTTTCACCCGAGACACACTAGACAGAGTGAGACACTAGACTTTCTCCGCTTGCACAGAGCAGAAAATGTTTTGTGGATGGGACTTTCCTACTTGTCCACAGACTGTTCATTAAATATTGACAATAAGTCTGGACAGAAACAATCCGCAGCTTGTAATCAAGAATTCTGTAATGAACTGGGCTGTATATGCAGGCAGCTGAGCAGCATGATGCCATTTGCTGGCCCTTTCTGCGAACATTGTCTAGGAAAGCCATGATTGGAATGCATTCTGTACTCATAGATTGGTGCAAAGCAATACGTAATACCTCATTGTGACTGCACTACACCTGTGGATTACTTGCGACAATACTGCTGTGGTTGACTTCTTGTATGTTGTGTTGGCGTCTCGTTCCCTGTTCCTCAAACGAAAGCAAAAGTCACTCTCGCATATGTTACACCAGCTCGTTTGCCTCCTTTTGTTTCACTCACTGAAAACCAAGTCCAACTCATCAACGCTGCGAGCATCCCCTGGCAGCTGTTCAAGAGCACAATGTGACTTTTTTTTTTCTGGTAACATGCAACAATTTCTGGATGAATGCTTTAATGCATTGTGTATCACTTTGGTTTTGATTTGGTATGAACTGGGCACAAAGACATCAGAGATCCAACTGCGCCAGGCCGGGTACATTGCTTAGTTGTTTAAGGTCAGTTGGATTGATTTGTTGTCCATAGCATTGTCTCACTGGGTGTGTGTCCACCTCAGGTAATGCTCCATAGTGAGCAACGTATGGTCAACTTTCAAACCACTGTCAGCACCAATTGTTGCTGATGATGATTATGGTTTTTTTGGCGCATCGACAACTATGGCCATAATGCGCCAAACGCTGGTGAGTACATGAAACTGGGTTAAAAATATACTGATGTAATTAAACGAAAACTATGTTTGTAAATAGAACAAACTGTGGTAGTCTAAAATGGACAAGTTAAAACCCCGAAGCTTATTGATTAATGTCTTCTAAAACTCGGAGTACCTTATATATATAACTGCAGACTTGATGCAGCCTTGAAGAATGTGCGTAAGTGCAAGGATGAAGTACAAGGTGTAAATTTCTGTGTGAGTCCCAAAACTTTCCTATAGGTGTTCAAATTCTTGTTGTAGTACTTGTGTAGAGGTGTTGTGTTTGTTGTATTTAGTCAAAGTGGTATCATACCTTGGAGGTGGTTCCCAAGGTGGGACCATCTTACCATATTCTGCAACTTTGCAATTTTAGGAAGAAAAAATGTGATCCCCAATATCCCGTTCAATTCTCATTGAAAGAGAGGAGACTACTGAAGGCCTGTTAATAAACAGCTGTTTGAAACGTGTTCTTTTTACACAAGTCAGTGCAGGGTGTTGTGCATAACTCCTTATTCTTAGAGCATATGACACCCCAAGATAAAACCGTCTTCTATTCAAGGACTATTCATGTGATTCCGCATACAGACTTTCGACTGGAGATGTTCGGAACGCACCAAGGATAAGCCTGAGCCCTTGGTGATGAACAGGGTCTAGGGCTTCCAATACAGATTGGCGGACTGAGCCGTAGACGACAGACCCATAATCTATCTTGGAGCGAATGCAGGCACTATATACACGGCGGAGTGTCTCCTCGTCTGCACCCCAAGATCTATGAGAGAGGATTTTCAGTAGATTCAGTGACTTCATATATTTTGCCTTCAGGTTTTGAATATGGGGCTTGAAAGTGAGCTTTGAATCGAATGTAATGCCAAGAAATTTGCATTCTGATTTCACAAGAATGTCTTGTTCATTAAGTTGCAGCGCAGGAGACGGAAACACTCCTCTGATTCTCGAGAAATGAACACAGATTGTTTTTTCAGGAGCGGATTTAAACCCGTTATGTGAGGACCATTTTGCCATTTTATTTATACAGAGTTGCATCTGTCGTTCACATCTGGGTAAGCTCGCAGAACAACAAGATATCTGGATGTCATCCACATACAAGGAAAAAGATATTGAGAGTGGGATGACACTGGCTATAGAGTTGATTTTGATGAGGAATAATGTGACACTCAGAACAGATCCCTGCGAGACACCATTCTCCTGCACGAACAAATGGGATAAGGTAGTTCCCAGCTGAACTCTGAATGTTCTGTGTTGTAGGAAATCAGCAATACATTTAAAGAGACGACCCCGTATACCGAACGAATGGAGATCCTGTAGTATGCCATATCGCCACGCAGTGTCGTATGCTTTCTCCAAGTCAGAGAAAACTGACAAGCAGTGTTGCCTCCTGACAAAAGCTTCACGGATGGTTGTTTCTAGACGAACGAGGTGATCCATTGTGGAGCACCCCATTCGAAAACCATACTGAAATTCTGATAGGCACTTATTCATTTCAAGAAAATAAACCAGTCGGTTATTCACCATTCGCTCAAAGGTCTTGCCTATGCAGCTTGTCAGAGCAATGGGACAATAACTGGCAGGACAAGAGGCTTCGTTTCCGGGTTTCAGGAAGGGGACTATGGTGGCAATTTTCCATGCAGACGGTAGTGTCCCCTGTATCCAAACATGGTTGAAGAACTGAAGAAAACATTTTTTTGATATGCCAGACAACTTTTCCAGCATTGAGTGTGTAACACGGTCTGGGCCAGGAGCAGTCGCTTTTGCTGACAACAAGGAGCGTGACAATTCTACCATAGTGAAAGGCTGATTATATCCAAAGCAGTCTCCACCATTTGCTGTAATCTTTTGTTTTTCGGACCGTTGTTTAATCTTAAGGAATTCACTGCTATAATGGGAAGAACTTGAAATGCTTTGCAAGTGTTCCCCAAGTGCATTAGTCTCTTCTTCTAGGCTTTCACATACCTGACCGTTAACTTCTAAAAGAGGGACTGAATGACTGATATGTTCTCCTCTGATTTTGCGAGGTCTGTCCCATACAATTTTGGATGGAGTATTACAAGATAGAGAAGATATGAAAGTTCGCCAAGAGGACCGTTTAGCCTGTTTTCGTGCCCATCTGGCCTTCGCTCTTGCCTTTTTGAAGAGTAAAAGATTTTCTGAGGTGGGGTATCTCCGAAATGTACCCCATGCACGATTTTGAAGCCTTGCGAGTTTCCTCACATTCAATATTCCACCAGGGTTTAGGTCGCTTTGGGAGGCGACCAGATGTCTGGGGAATGGATACTGTTGCTGCATCAAGTATGATGTTGCTGATAAGACAATTAGCTTCTTTTATCGTTACACATTCAATAGGAATTAAAGATAGGTCACTTCTTTCTGAAAACTGCTTCCAGTCGGCTAGGTGGAGTTTCCATCTAGGAGGACGTGTAGTCAGAGGGTTTACTGGCGTAAGATATTTTAACACCACTGGGTAGTGGTCACTCCCAAGCGGGTTTTCTTCTACAGTCCATTCTATCTCTTGAAACAAGGATGGACTGCAAAAGGACAAGTCTAAAACTGAGAGAGAGTGACTTGAGGAATGTATGTATGTAGGTGCCCCTGTGTTTAAAAGACAGATGGATGTTGATAATAAAAACTTCTCTAACATTTTCCCTCGAGTGTTTGTTCTTGTACTGCCCCAAAGTGGGTTGTGAGCATTGAAGTCACCCAGAAGTATAAAAGGACCAGGAAGTTGGCTGCACAAATTTTATAAGTCTCTTTGTGTAATTGTGCCTGATGGTGGCAAATAGACTGAGCAGATGGTGACTATCCTATCTAGACACATCTGCACAGCTACAGCTTCCAAGTCTGTAACTAGATGAACAGCTTTGGTTGGGAGAGATCCTCGAATGACGATTGCAACACCACCAGATGCTCGGGTGGCATCAGTTCGACCTCTTCGAAAGATATTGTGTTTCCGCAGTGGATTTTGTGTTTGTGTGTTCATATATGTCTCCTGAAGACAAAAGCATGATGTATTATACTTCTCAAAAAGATCGTTGACGTCATCCAAATTAGAGAGCAACCCACGACAATTCCATTGGAGGATCGTGTGTTTCATAATAGTTGCAGTACTAAGAAGAAGTACGTGTGTCAGGAACTTTTGCCGACTAGGAAGAGCTTTCATTATCTATTTTTTGTTGGGGGTATGACCCGCGGCCTTGTGGGTTTCTTCCGCGCAGCCGCAAGCTTCTTATCAGATATGTCGGGGAGTGACCCACACCCCGACAGACTAGATCTGTTCTTTTTGGGGGGTTGGGAGCTCGTGCTCGCAAAGGAGCGCTCAGAGCTCGTCTCGTCCTCGCAATCCATGGATGTTACCTCCGTGGACTGTGAGGACACAAGTGGCGTCGGTGTTAGTGACGCCCCAGGAATGTCGGGAGTTGGAGGTGGTTCTGCACCTCCTTGAACCTCACTTGTGTTTGTCTACGTGGTCGTTGGTGGTTCGGTCTGCGTGGACTGTGTGACAAGTTTTACTTTCTGTTTTAGAGCTGTAGCAAAAGATTTCTCAAAAAAGATGGCAGCTACTTTTTTCCGGGCTTCTGGGTAACTGAGGTCATGTGTGACTTTAACATGTAGGACTTCTTTTTCGTATTTCCATTTTGCACAGGATCTCGAGCAGGATGGGTGGTTAGAAGAGCAGTTGACACAACAGTCTGGCCCTTTGCATTCTTTTGTTTCGTGGTCAGACTTTGCACACCGTGCGCAACAGTCACGGCAGGAGCCAGCAGCATGACCAAACCTGTTACAACGGAAGCAGCGCAACGGGTTTCGGATGTATGGGCGAACTTCTGCTGACACATACCCTACTTTTAGCTTTTGAGGCAGAGTCGGGCGATCAAAGGTAAGAATACAGTCGAACCCCGTTTATCCGGACTTCATTTATCCGGATCCCGCGGTATCCGGACAAAAGGCACGGGAGCGGATTTTCCTCCATGTATTTTGTTCTCGTTTATCCGGACTTCAGCTTCCGGACCCGGACAAGAATTCCAGGGAACGAAAGTAGAAAATTCTTGTAATCCAGCTGCAGTTATCCGGACTACCGTGAGTAAGAGGAGACGCTGACCCCGCTTCGTCACCCTTTTCGCTGTTTTGGGGTTATACCCGTCACACGCCAGCGACCAACATTCCTCCGATGGGGAGACAACCGTGTACGATGACCCCCTTTTCTATTTGTGTGCGTTGGGTCACGTTGACCAGTCGAGTCATTTGGAAATATCTCTAGCAACTGTCCGGTTCTAGAGGGGGAAAACTCCAACCCGAGGGATGTCGCATGATCGCCCGCCCTGTGCGAATCAGCTTCGCTAGCAAGGCAGTGATATGCAAGAGGAAGAAGGACAACTCCAACCTGAAGTTGCCGGACATTCAACATTGGGCAAAGTCTGAAGTTGGTCTCGACATTCCGAAGTCTACGACGGCGGATATACTCAGCCGTTCGGACAAATGGCTTAGCGCAAACAAAGAAAACGTGAACGCCGTGCGGGAGCGCTCTGGACGTGAAGAAAATCTGGAGGAAGCCCTTCTAACATGGTTCGGAGATCTACGTTCTCGTGGGGCACCGGTTAACGACATGATGATGATTGAGAAAACCAAGTTTTTTTTTACTACGTTGACGTTGATAAGGATGATGACACGTGTGCAGCTATGACTGATGACGATGTGATTGCTGCTGTTGCCTCCGATGATGTGCAGCAAGACGGTGCCGATGACGCCAGTTAGAAAGAAGGCCCCGTTGTGACCGTTGAACATGCGAGATCGGTATTAAGGACTGCACTGACATTTTTCAAGCAGCGCAACAACGTGGCTCAAGTCTATGCAATTAGCAAAAGTTTGCAGGAATTGAGTGCCTACACTACTGTGAAACAGCTGTCATTGACGAGCTTTCTGTGTTTTAATTACACCTTGCCCTGTAGGCACGCGTAAAGCTATGGCCAATTTCCCTCTTTGGCTTGGTTTAAAGAAGCTTGAACCGGTACGCTTTCACCGCTTCCTTGGCGTGGTAATCGACTGGGACTTGCGCTGGGCTCGGCACATTAAACACCTTGAAACTAAAGTGCAGCGATGGCTCACCGCAATTCAACATCTTTCTGGCTCAGGATGGGGCTGTGATCAGCGTTCCCTGCTCGCGGTTCACGCGGCATTGGTGAGGGCAACTGTGCTTTACAGCCTTCCTATTCTGCACAGGATATCAACAACTTCATTAAATACACTTCGGTCCCTGTTTGCTCGAAGCCATCGTCGATGCCTCGGAGTTCCAAGAATGGCTGAAACACGGCAAGTACTGGCTGAAGCTGGTGAGCTCCCAATTGAAGTTCTCCGTGAACGGGAAACGGCTCTGCACTACCTCCGTTTGCGTGCTCACATTCCCCGCCACCCGCTACTCAGGAAAATTCGATACCGCCCTGAAAGCGACTTCTATCGAGTAGCGCAGAGCACACGCCAGACTCTCACTGGCTTCATAACTAAGGACACTATACCGCCGGAAGCCCCCTGGTCTCTACCGGTACCGCCCACTTTTGTACGCCTCCCAAACCTTCTGGAAAGAAGAGATCAGGTCCCCCCTCAAGTCCTCCGAGCCCATTTTCATGCTCTGGTAGACGAGAAGTTTTCTACGTTTACGGCAGCATATACTGATGGCGCATCCCGAAATAACAAGTCCGCCTCAGCCTTCGTCATTCCATCCGAAGGCGTCGTGCACGGAAGACGCCTTTCACATCCAACCTCCTCCACAGCTGCGGAACTCTACGCCATCCTTTTCTTTCTACAACACATCGCTGATTTTCCACCCCGGGAATGGGCAGTCTTTACAGACTCCAAACCTGCACTTCAAGCAATTGAAAATTCCGGCATACGAGGCCCATCCGCACCCCTAGTCACAGACGTGTTAATGGCTTACCACACTATCTACGCCGCAGGCCACAGGCTAGTTCTCCAGTGGGTTCCAGCCCATTATGGTGTCGTGGGGAACGAGCAGGCCGACAGCACCGCAGAAGCAGCACTCTCGTATCGGAAACGGACCCGTATTGTTCTGCTCAGAGGAGACCGTCGTTCAATTCTGCGACGCCTAGTGACACCCCTGGCTTCCCGCCAACGGACAACCGACATTCTTCCCCCCTCTATGTTGAACAGAGTTGATCCCACGCTCGCTTTCCGCATGCCACAAAACACATCTCGTCAAGATGCTGCATTAATCCACCGAATGCGCCTCGATGTGGCCTTTACAGCTCAGTGGCGTTACCGCTTGAGACAAGTTGACTCTCCCACCTGCTGCCACTGTGGTGCTCTTGAGGATCTGGAGCACATTCTTCTTCATTGCCCTCACCACGAACCTTCCCGAACCACACTCTCCGAGTCTCTTCGTCAGCTAGACTCTCGCCCTTTCTCCCTATCGAAATTGCTTGGTCCCTGGCCCAATCCAGCCCAGCAACGCTCTGCGCTCAAAGCTCTTCTGACATTTCTGGACACCATCGGACTTCGATCGTTATTGTGAAGGGGCTCGTTATTTTATTCCCCCCATTCCATCCAGCAATGGGGTAGAGTATCGCCTGTGGCGATGAAACTCCCCACTCTCCAAGGTCGAAAATAAAGTTGTTCTTGCCCTGTAGGACGTTTCTATTCGGTCGTTTCATTTATCCGGATGCCCCGGTATCCGGACGATTTCGCCGGGAACGGCACCGTCCGGATAAACGGGGGTCGACTGTAATATTACGGGTTGTATTGAACCCATTGTTCTTATTTTTGTTTTTCGTACATCTATGACGTCCTGGTCTTTCAGGTTAAGAAGAATTTCCTCAACGGGGACGTCGATGAGTTCTGATACGATGACGCCTCGGCTGGTGTTCAGTGACTCGTGTAAGGAAGCTGATATTCTTTTCCCCAACATTTCATGTGTGTTCAGAATGGTCTCACAGTCTGTTTCAGATGTGCACTTTATTAACAAGTCGCCTGATCGCATGCGCTTGATCTCAGGTATATGCTTAGACAGAGATGCCACCGCCTTCTCAATGAAGAACGGCGACATCTTACCCAAGGGGACTACCTTTTCTTTGTCATTTCCTGTCGCTGAAAGAACGACGTACTTTGCTGTAAAGTTCGTAGACATTGTTTCGAATACTTCGCTCCGGGATCGTAGAGGAAGAAGAATTTTTAACCATGCACAGTTTTAGGAAAGGGACGCTCCTAGGAGTCGCTCACGTTTCACGTCCATACGCGTGAGAAGGTCCCGGAGTTTTAAGGAAAACCCATCGGCCGGGGCTTGACCAAGACCCCGACCGCCACCGTTCAAGGCTTCTACCCGCCTTTCATCCCCTCGGCACGGTACGGATAACACCTTGGGACTGGTGGCTAGGGTCCGTGGTGGCGCCACTCACCAAACATCAGCGTACGCTGATGCCCCCTGCGGGGCCTTTTGAAATGGCACAAATGGTTCATCACCCAGTAACAGGGTCGGGTGGAATGGCAACAAATATTTATAAAATTGTGGAAAGTGTACCTTGTGCTGCTCCTGAAAAGAGGAACATGTACAGAGAATGTGTAAAACGGTCAAGCTGAACTCCACAATGCACACATTCAGGAGGGTACTCACGTCGGAGTAAGATGCCATGCGTCAAGTACGTGTGTGCAATTCTCAGTCGAGAGGCTAACGTGTCTTGCAAACGGTTTGATGGACTTGGCATGGGTTTTGGATTGGATTGGATTGGATTGAGGTTTTTACTGGCGCATGAGCAACTAAGGCTATAATGCGCCAATACTCTGAGACATGATCTATTTACCAGTTAAAAGACGATCAATTTGAAACGGATATAAACATAAAAAATGTATGTGAATTCAGATATCTCTGAGGTATCCGGTGTCCCTAAGAAACTTGTAAACACTGCTAAAACGGACAAGCGGCTCATCGCCCAGCAAAAGGGCTGGGTGAAGAGGGATTCTTTTCCGGTAGAACACAGAAAACTGAGTTTGGCGATGATGTTCCTGGAGGGGGCAGTTGATGAGAATGTGAAGAACAGACAGCTGCTCAGCACAGTGCACACACTGAGGTGGGTCCTTCTGGAGGATTAAAAAACCATGTGTGAGAAATGTGTGGCCGATACGCAAACGAGACATGACTACTTCATAAGGCCTATCTTTAAAAACTCCTGCAGGCTTGCCTACATTACACTTGATCAAGTGTAATTTATTATTTGTCTGTGTGTCCCAGTCATGTTGCCATTTTAAATTAAGTGCTCTACGCAAGACAGACCTCAGATCCTGAGCTGGTACGTCAAAGGGGGTTATGTCACCTGAGAGTGCGTTGGTAGCCGCTGTGTCCGCGAGCTCGTTACCGGGTATTCCGACGTGGCTGGGCACCCAACAAAGTGCCAAGGAAAGACCTCTGTTTATTATGCGGCTAGACAGGTGTTTTGCTCGCAGAACGAGCAGGTTTTTTGGTGGTTGCAGGCTACATATAGCCTGCAGGCAACTAAGCGAGTCAGTGTACACAACTGATGACCTGAAGTCGTAGTATATGATTAAGTGCGATGTATATAAGGTTATGCCATAGATTTCTGCCGTGAAAATGGAAGCTGTGTTTGGCAATCTGTGCGATCTGCAAGATGTGTCTGTAACCATTGCACATGAGACAGCAGTGTCCGTTCTGGAACCATCTGTGTAAAATGCGACGTGGTCCCCAAAACCTTCTTTTATGGACAGAAACTCTTGCAGGAATACGGCTGTGGGGGTTTCGTGTTTCTTATACTGCAATAAAGATGTGTTGTGCTCGGGCGGTGGTTGCCACGGTGCAATCCTCCCACTAGTTCCTACAGGCGTACAATCGTACTCTGAAAAACTGTGTGTTTCAATTTCCTGCATGATTCGCAAGTTGAAAGGAGGTGTACATGACGGTTTGTTAAGAAATAACTGTTTGCAGCGTGTCTTAGTAAAGCTGGGTGCTGTGGATAACTTCGTACTTTTAGTGCATATGTAGAGGAAAGGTAAAATCTCCGCCTTTCTAATGACCACTCGTTGCACTCCACGTAGAGACTCTCGACCGGCGGTGTGCGAAAGACTCCCAAGACCAGTCGCAGTCTCTGGTTGTGGACAGCTTTCGAGACGGCCTTTCGTGCAGAGCCGTACACGACAGATCCGTAGTCAAGCTTGGAACGAATGCAAGATGTGTAGATGCGACGCAGAACCTCACGGTCTGCACCCCAGGATCTATGTGACAAGATTTTGAGAATGTTCAGAGATTTCCCACATTTACTTTTTAGGTTCCTTATATGAGGGTTGAAAGTGAGCTTGCGGTCAAAAAGTATACCCAGGAATTTATGCTCAGATTTGACCGTAATATCTTGGCCATTCATTTTAAGTTCTGGCTCAGGAAACATACCTCTTACTCTTGAGAAAGGTACGCAAACCGTTTTCTCAGGTGAGAAATTAAATCCATTCTCAGATGACCATTTTGCTAATTTGTTCATACAGAGCTGGAGTTGTCTCTCACATCTTGAAACGCTTGTAGATGAACAAGATATCTGAACATCGTCAACGTATAGTGAGTACATGACGGATGGCGGAATAGTGTGGACAATAGAGTTCATTTTGACTATGAAGAGTGTGACACTCAGAACGGAACCCTGTGGGACACCGTTCTCCTGAATAAAAGAACGCGAGAGTGATGTGCCCAACTGAACTCTAAAAGTTCTGCCCTGTAGAAAATTTGCGATGCAGCGGAGCATGCGACCACGTATACCGAAATTGTACAAGTCGCGAACGATACCACATCGCCATGTGGTATCGTACGCTTTTTGAAGATAGAAAAATATGGAAATACAATGCTGCTTTCTGACAAACGCCTCCCTGACGACAGTTTCCAGCCGCAACAGATGATCAGTGGCTGAGTGGGCGGCTCTAAATCCGCATTGATACCTGTCGAGACATCCATTTTCTTCGAGGAAGTACATCAGGCGGTAGTTCACCATGCGCTCGAAGGTTTTGCCTAAACAACTTGTAAGGGCTATAGGAAGGGAGTTGCCTCAGGACAGAAGCCGCCGATATTTCGAACAGAGACTGTTCTTCTTCTGGGCACCGCCTCATCATTGGCATGGTATTTAAAGGGTTAGGTGTGACGTGTTTAAAGGTTCATGCGAATTGTGGGTCAACAGCCCGGAGGGAAGAAAGGTCCGTACGGGTTTTTACGGCGGGAGTGAATGGCTGCTTTGTTAGAGTGTGGAGGGGATTATGTGAACGTAGTGATCTAGGCTACAGACCGGTTGCAGAAAAATGGAAGGTTCACGAACACGTGGACGAAACGGGACAACAGGCAAGAATTCGCAAGCACAGCGAAAGATAAGGAGGTTAGTGGTTACGTGGGGAAAATTCCAGAACGAGCAATTTTTTTTTAAATATATATTTGTAATACAAAGTTGTGGCATGCAATAAAGAGAGCAGAAAGCAGTGGCCATGCAGAACATAACAGATGATAATGGAGGTAGATGGGAAAAGCATATTTTATTTGTGAAGTGTTTCTAGGGTGCCTTGTGATTTGTTGATACCGGACGGGTGAAGAGGGCTAGGCCTATATGGGCTAGGCCTGTAAGGGCTATAGACCTGTAGCTACATACATTGGAGGGGATCTTTCCTGGGCTTCAAAAGTGGAATGACTGTCGCCACTTTCCAACGAGATGGGAGTTCACCCTGATGCCAAACTGAATTGAAAAAGTACAGAAGACCTTCTAGTGATGTTTTTGATAAGTGCTGCAATATACTGTACGTGATTCGATCTGGCCCAGGTGCTGTTTGTTTTGGAGATGACAGAGCACGCAGCAGCTCCATCATACAAAATGGTTTATTAAAAGCATGGCTGTCACTGGTGCGATATGTGATTTTGCATTTCTCAGCATCATCTTTGACCTTTAAGAAATCCCTGGTGTAGTGAGATGAGGAAGAAACACTCTTGAAGTGTTCTCCCAACACGTTTGCCTGTACTTCTAAAGTTTGGCAAACCGTACCATTCCTCTCCAAAAGGGGAATAGAGAAGCTTGTGTAATTGCCCTTTATTTTCTTCAGTCGATCCCACACAACCTTAGTTGGGGTGTTGCTATTCAAGGAGGAGACAAAGTCTTTCCATGATTCACTCTTTGCTTGTCGGCGTGTCCACCTAGCTTTTGCTCGAGCTCTCTTAAATGCCAGTAGATTTGCTGGGGTTGGATACCGCCGGAACCTGCCCCAAGCACGGTTCTGCTCTTTTCGTGTATTTCCACAGTCATCCGACCACCAAGGCTTGCAACGCCTGGGCAGTTGACCTGATGACTGTGGAATGGACTTGGTTGCTGCTTTTACAAGAATGTCTGTGACATAGACATTTGCGTCGTTAATGTTCAGCCCAAGGAGGGACTCTATAGAAAGTGTGGCTTCTTGTTTAAAGAGGCCCCAGTCTGCTGTGTCTTCCAACGAGGTGGGCGGGTTCTAATAGCACCTGATGGTCGACTGATCTCTAAAACGACAGGGAAGTGATCGCTACCATAGCGGTTTTCGTCCACTGTCCATGAAATGTCCTGAAATACAGATGGACTGCACAGCGAAATATCAATTGCTGAAGAGGACTGCGAAGCAGCATTAACATGAGTAGCGTTTGCTGCACTGAGCAGGCAGATTGGCAAAGATGCTAATAATTTCTCAAACATTTTACTTCGGGTGTCAACTTTGGAACAACCCCAGAGCAAATGATGCGCATTGAAATCTCACAGTAGCAGAAAAGGCGATGGGAGCTGATTAATAAGATCCTCAAGCTGTCTCCGTTCGACCCTCACTGATGGCGGTAGGTATAAAGAGCATACCGTCACTACACGGTCAGTGCAGATATTTACAGCAATGTCCTCAAGATTTGTGGAAAGTGGAACGTCTCTCGTGGGAAGTGTTCTGGCCGTGAGAATGGAGACACCTCCGGAGGCACGTGCCGTGTCCGTTCGGTCCTTACGATAAACGTTCCACCGCCGAGGTGGAAAGTGGTGTCTGGAATCAAAGTTGTTTCTTGGAGACAGAAACAGACAGCATGATGTCTGTCTGCCAAATCATGGACATCATCAAGATTTTTCAGCAAACCCCGGCAGTTCCACTGAATAATGCTCTGGGAACTCATGATATGTATGTACATGTCATGGGTACTCAAGAAATGTATAGAAAAGGAAAATGAATATGGACTGAACGACTACTCTAAGGCGTAAAGACCTTGTGCAACAACTGTCCATGAATGCGGAGCGATTAAGGAGCTTGTGTTCTCTGTGGAGGAACCCTTTTTTGTTGTTCCTTGGCTTTCCCTCCTCGTCCTCGGCCAGCTTTTTCCCTCTCTGTTCCTTGCCCATGGAACGACTTGGTAGACTCGAAGACGACTTCTGAGAGCAGCAGTCGTAGTCCTCTGCTCTGACTCGTGTTTTGAGACAGGCCCATGGCAATCCCGTCCCAAACGGAGGGGGATGCAACAACCTCCTTTGAGGTTAACATCGCATCTCCCTTGCTGTTCGTCTGAGAGGCCACCGGGGGAGAACCCTCAGTGTCCCTCTCTTTGTGTTGGGGAGTGTGGAGGGGAGCCCCAGAGGTCTGGGTCTCCACCGATACTCTGAGTGGTGCCACTCCCCTGCGCACCACATCAGAGAAGGTTCCTTTCTTCTGGAACGCCAATTCTGCCTTTGCTGCACTGTACGTGATATTTTGCTCCATTTTCAGTTTGAGGATTTGTTTCTCCTCCTTCCAACAAGGACATGATCTGGAGTAAACAGGGTGGTTACCCTTGCAATTGGCCCATTGAAAGTCATTGTTTCACGACTCTGACGAATGGTCTTTGCCGGCGCACTCAGCACAGACGGGCTGCCCACGGTATACCTGAGAACCGTTGCCAAACCGCTGGCACTTGTAACAGCGACTCGGATTTGGGATGTAAGCCCTCACATTGCAACTGAGGTAACGGGCTTTGATTGTTTCTGGCAGCTTGTGGAGCTTGAAAGAAAGAATGACGTGCGTTGTTGGGATTTCTTTCCCATCCCTACGCATGGCTATTCGCTTTACGCCTACCACACCGTGCTTGTAGGCCTTGTACGTGCTGTTGTAGGCCTTCTTGGAGTTCCGATTCCGCACAGTCAAGAAGGTCGCTCTCAGAAATTACTCCTTTAACAATGTTGAGACTCCGGTGTGAACTTACTGTGATAAATATCCCATTGATGCTTGTCAGTGAAAGAAGCGCACTGCTTTGCTCTTACTTTTCAACGTGGACTTGGATATCTCCAGAGCCCAGTTTCTTGGCATTGTATTCTTTACCTATCAGCTGTTCAAATGCTTTCGCTATTCCAAAAGGAGATATCTTTGACAGTGGTCTTGTGTCATCATTGGAGTGGACAACGAGAAACTTTGCAAACCATGGTTCGGGTGGTGAGGTATTTAAATCAATTTGCTGGTACTCGGTGCGGAACCGTTTCCGATTCCGATCTCGGTGTTTTAAAGAAGAGGACGCCATAAAGGGGACAAAACTATTCGATGCAAGGGTCCTGCCGCCTACCACGGAGCCCAACCAGGGGACCGCGTTTGGCGCAGTAGCAGGTACGCCTACACTATATCCAAGTGCAGCTTCTGGAGAGTGAAAGACTGCCCATGCTTGACCCTTGCCGCCACAGAAGGTGAAAGGGAGGAAGGATAGAAGGAGAGGAGAAGAAAGAAAAGCGATGCAAAGCGAGATGGCGACTAGCTGAATAGTCCTGGCCGGGCCTTCCAAAACCACCCGTCTATGGGAAGCAGGGGCCAAAGCAGTGTGTTGTTTTCCCGGAGGGGCCCCGAATGGTCCAACCAACCTCCGAGTCCACTCAACTGCCAGGATTCCCTTTTCCCCAGACACGGGAAGTCACGCACAGCTATACGTGGGGGTCTCCCTCCTGCGGCAAGCCAACCGTGAGTGCAGGAGGGGGCTACTGCGGCTGCTGCCGGGCGATGGGGGCGCCACTTTCCCGACGCCGGGTGGCATGGGTTTTCTCACATAGGGTTTTATCATGTGCAACTTATTATGTAGTCCAAAAATTATTGCCACTTATGATTGATCGCCCTTCTCAGCAGGGGTCGCAAATCCTGATGAGAAAAGCCAGAAGGAGTGATCTCTCCCAAGAGAGCGGCCTCGGCAGCAGCCAGGTCAGCCTTTTCATTCCCCTGTATGCCTACATGGCTGGGTACCCAACAAAGGGTTAGGCAATGACCTCTGTTGAGCACTGTCTTGGCCAGACACCGCGCTTGCTGGACAAGAGTGTTTTTTGTCCGTTGCAGTCCACAAATAGCATGCAGAAAGCTGAGCGAGTCCGTGTAGACTATGGATGATTAAATTCCATTTTCAAGGATGAAGCGCTGTGCTAGCATCAGCCCAATGATTTCAGCGCTGAAAATTGAAAAGTTCTGATGTAAGCGACTAGCCTTTGTGACGTTCTCTGTCACCATGGCGCCCGATACACCGACTTCGCCCTTCGACCCATCTTTATAGAAGCCAGTATGGCCGCCGAAACTTCCCCTCAAAGTCCCAAACTCATGCTTCAAAACTACAGTGGTTGTATTTCTCTTGTCGTATCTTGCTAAAGAAATGTTTGACGGTATAACTAACTGCCAAGGAGGTATTCTTTCGTTACATTTTGAAACTGAAGAATAATGGAGCGTAAAACCGTACAATTCAGCATTCTGCCGTGTTCGCAAACTAAATGGACGAATGACTCTTGGCTTGTTCAGGAATATTTGTTCAAAACGGGTCTCCCTGAAAGTGCAACGTGTTCTGTGTAGCTGGGAATTTTTAGTGCATAGAGTATCCCAAGGTATGCCCGTCGTCTTTCGAGAGACCACTCATTGCATTGCATATAGAGACCTTGCACAGGCGATGTTCGGATTAATCGGAATCGGATGAATCAGGATTAATCGGAAAGCCTGGTGGTGGACAGGATCAATGCATTTCAGAGCAGACTGCCGGGCTGACCCGTACACTATGCACCCGTAGTTAAGTTTAGCCCTGACAACACAGACCGTGTAGACGCTGTGCAGTGTTTCACGGTCTCCGCCCCAGGATCTGTGGGCGATAATCTTAAGAAGGTTCAAAGCCCTCACACATCTAGTTTTCAATTCCTTGATGTGGAGAACAAATGAAAGTTTTTTGTCAAATATGACACCAAGGAAGTTGATTCGCTCTTCACAACAAGTTCTTGACGGTTCATTGCCATCGAGGGATCGGGGAACATCCCTCTGACTCTCGAAAATGGGACGCAGACAGTTTTTTCAGCTGAAACCGAAATCAGAAACCGTTCTCATTTTCCCACTTGATACGATTTTCGATGGTGAGTTGAAGTTGTCTCTCCATCTCGATATGCTAGCAGAAGAGCATGAAAGTTGAACATCATTCACATACAGGGTGTCTTTTTTTAGGCGATACAGATTTTTCATTTAAAAAACTATAAGGGCTAGAGACATGCTGTTTTCACTTCTATCATCTCTGGGCCGGCGGACGTTCTTGGCCATATGTTGCTCAACCGTCAAGCGACTAATTACCTAAAAATCGGTAATTAACTTTCTAATTATGAAAGATACGAAGTTGTTCCAATGAGAACATCTATTCCTTTCGGTGACCTAATATCGTAGCCGTTTTCAGAACAAAAATCCGTTCGGTAGATCGTCCCCAAACAATTCGTGAAGGAACACCATTTTCTTCTTTATTTTGTTTATTGCGCTTCGGAGACGCGTCTTTCCTTCACCCCCAATGTGAGAGGGTGACGGAGCCTCATGCGTCAAAGATCAGCTTTAACTTGCCGAACCAAAACAAAAACACGTGTATCGGGTGACGCTATCGGAACTGCCCTTATCTTGGGTTGCATTTTCTGTTTTCTTTTAACCTCTGTCTAGGTACGCAAGAGGCGACAGTGTGCTCTTTCACCCTCTCATATTGGGGGTGAAGGAAAGACGGGTCTCCGAAGATTCGCAATGAACCAAATAAAGAGAAAAAAAAAGGTGTTCCTTCACGAATTGTTTGCGGACGATCTACCGAACGGATTTTTGTTCTGAAAACGGCTACGGCATCAGGTCACCGAAAGGAACATGCTGTCATTGGGACAACTTCGTAGCTTTTATAATGAATAAGTTAATTAATGGAATTAATGGTTTTTAGGTAATTAGTCATTTGACGGTTGAGCAACATGTGGCCAAGAACGTCCGGCGGCCTAGAGATGATAGAAGTGAAAACAGCACGCCTCTAGCCCTTATTGTTTTTTTATGAAAGATGTGTCGGAAAAAAAAACACCCTGTATAGTATCTGTTTTCGCTTCAAAAGGGGTGCCGGTATATACCAGTCCCTTTCTAAAGCTTCTTGCACTTCGTGGTCCTAGGATTTGTGTAACGCCATGCTCATTGTCCGCTGTGGGATACACGAGAAGCAAAGGAAATCATCACAAAATGAAACGAGTACGGAACAGTGGCAGAAATGAAACCTTGTTTCCTCGAAATAACCAGCCTAACGTTGTTTTTGTAGTTACTATTGCCAACACACGAATAAAAATACAAAATTATGTTGGCGCAACATCGGTCACAATTCGGTAGCATGTCGAAATGACATCGGCAGCATGTCGAATTGATATCGGGCCAATATCCTGACCCGACATCGGCCCAACTCTGGGCGGTGTTGCAAAGTGTATGTTGGGCCGATGTTGGGGTGTCGGTAGGAGCACATCGGGCGATGGCGGCCCGCCGGCATGCTCCTTGCGTCCTGGAAAAAAGATTAAAAGAAAACAGAAAATGCGACCCAAGATAAGGGCAGTTTCGGTAGTCACCTGATACATTGTTTTTTTTTTCCCGCAATTTAAAGCTCATCTTCGACGCATGAGGCGGCACTGTGCTTCTTCACACTCTCACATTGGGGGTGAAGGAAAGACGCGTCTCCGCAGATGCGCAATGAACGAAATAAAGAAAAAATTGTGTTGCTTCACAAATTTTTTGCGGACGATCTATCGAACGGATTTTTGTTCTGAAACCGGCTCCGGTACCAGGTGATCGAAGAGACCAGGTGTTCTCATTGAGACAACGCCGTAGCTTTATAATTAAAAAGTTAATTATTGAAAGTCAATTAAGACGCTGCCTTAAAAGTTTGCTAATGAAGGGCGGAAAGAACACCCGCCAAGAAACCACATACAAGTCCTGACAAAGTGGAATGACTCTAAGAAAGTGCATCAGCTGCGGGGAAAACCATGACAGGGAGACTTGCAGGTTCCGCAATGTTACCCCTATTGAAAATGGACATGAGAAAATTCTGATGTTTCTTGATGTCACATAAAACTTTTTTGATGTGACATCAAGAGGCATTACAACTTTCTCGTGTCACATCAAGATTCTCAGATCTGACATCAAGAAACATCAGAACTTTCTCGTGTCACATCAAGATTTCTTCATGCTCTTAGTGTTAGCATCAAGTGTCTCAGATATGTTCTGATGCCAGCATCAGGTGAACCATGTCGCTTGATGTCACATCAGAAAGATTTTACGCCTCCTGACAGCATCAGCAGGTTTTAAGTAGTTTCATGGCACATTAGGAATCTGCAATGTACAAGAAGGAACACAGTAAAAAAAAAGAACGAAGTAGCATTTAACCTTGCTTTCTTTGACCACAAACAAACAAAAGAATAAAAACAATACAGAAAGGGTCTGCAACACAGTGAGTGCACCTTTTTTTATTCCATCGATCTCTCGCTCTCAGATGGCACTGCCGCTCTGTCGACAATCATAACTGCTTAGCCTTGGCCAATCTCAAGTTGCAATTTTGCTTCAAACACAACATTCAGTGGTTGTTACGAAAACAGCAGCATTCCCCGAAACATCCTGGAACAGCCATAATCTCAACAGGTAGCACGATTCTACCGTCGTCATATTTCGTCCGCCTAGGCATTGCGCGGAGATGTTGGCTCCATGCCCATTTCAACACAGGCTCGCCCGCGCGTCCTTGCTCGTTCTCCATGACACCAGCCAGAGCCGTTTGTCGCGCATGCGCAACAAACGGTTTGTGTGGTTCGCTTCGGCTGCTGCGTTTTAGAGGCTTTGCATTGTTGTTCGCACTTGATGCTGTCGTTCTTGCAACCAGTCTGATATTGCAACTGTCCGTAAGTGGAAGCGTTTCTTCTAACCGCCAGCAGACCAGTCAGTCTCGTTTGAAATGTCAAAGAGTGAAGTTTTAGTTTTCAACGTAATCTCCAGTTGCACTAATGCACTTGTCCCAGCGTTTCACGAGGGCTTGAATGCCAGCAGCTTAGGAATCCTTACGGGCGCGTAGCAGCCATGATTGGACCGCATTCTTGACCTCGTCGTCGCAGCTGATGTGGCGGCCCCCAAGGAACGCCTTCAGTGGCCCAAAGAGATGGAAATTGCTGGGGGCGAGTTCTGGACTGTAAGGGGGATGTGGCAGCAAGTCCCAGCCAAGTTCCTGTAAGGTGCGTGTCGTGAGATGCGCGGTATGCGGGTGTGCATTGTGCTGTAGGAGGAGGACTCCTTTGGTGATGAGGGCCGGCGGCTTTTGCTTCAGCGCCTTATTCACATCCCTGAGAACCTGGCAGTAATATGCACTATTGATGGTGGTACAGTGCTGGACAAAAGTTCACCGAACGCGCGAGCGGCGTATTTTCATTGGGCAGAGACACCCTAGCGGCGAGCGGAAGAGGGCGAGTCAACTCGTTCAGAGGGATGGAAAAGTGCGCTTTTGGCGACCCGCCGTGGTAGCACTGGTAACTTTTCTTTTCAGTGTGACGAACGCCAAATGGTTTCGTTTTCGGTCTACTGCACCGAGCGCGAGTGGCTATCGCGGGAAGGAAGTCTCTCCGCTATCGGAGAGATAACAGGGCGTTAAGATGAATTGAGGTGACAACGGGCCGCAGTGCCTAGTATTTTTCTCTTTTTTTATTAGGCAAAAACAGAAGAAAGGAGCGTGTACCCTTGAACACACACACAAAGAGGCGGGGGAGGCGATAGTGTCTGAATACTTTGTCGGCCCCCTTTCGCAGCAATAACTGAGGACATGCGCACAGGAAGGGAAGCGTATAGTCTATGGACAACGTCCACGTCTTCACGTACCAAGGACCACTCTGCTTCTATAAATTCGCAGAGTGCGTCCTCGCTCCTTGTAGGTGTCTGTCTCTTACTCATCCTATTCTTCAGGATGCCCCAGACGTTTTCGATGATGTTTAATTCCGCGCTCTGCGCAGGCCATGTCAGCTGCATTACGCCGAGGTCGTCGAGAAGGCGTTGGACAGTTTTACTACGATGGAAGGAGCTGCCATCATGCTGGTAATGGTAGCACCCATCCGGGAACGGCCCGTCCAGAGCATAGGGGAGCAGCATCCTCTCGATGACCTCAGCGTAATGCAGCTGACATGGCCTGCGCAGAGCCCGCACTTAAACATAATCGAAAACGTCTGGGGCATCCTGAAGAATAGGATGAGCAAGAGACGGACGCCTACAAGGAGCAAGGACGCACTCTGGGAATTTATAGAAGCAGAGTGATCCTTGCTACGTCAAGACGTGGATCTTGTCCGTCGACTATATGCTTCCCTTCCTGTGCGCATGGCCTCAGTTATTGCTGCGAGAGGGGGGCCGACAAAGTATTGAGACAGTATCGTCTCCCCCGCCTCTTTTTTTTTGTGTGTGTGTTCAAGGGTACACGCTCTTTTCTTCTGTTTTTGTCTAATAAAAAAAAGAGAAAACTAGGCACTGCAGCCCGTTGTCACCTCAATTCATCTTAGCGCCCTGTTATCTCTCCGATAGCGGAGAGACTTCCTTCCCGCGATAGTCAATCGTGCTCGGTGCAGTAGACCGACCGAAAACGAAACCATTTGGCGTTCGTTACACTCAAAAGCAAAGTTACCACTGCTACCACGGCGGGTCCCCACAAGCGCACTCTTTCATCCCTCTGAACGAGTGGACTCGCCCGCTTCCGCTCGCCGTTGGGGTGTCTCTGCCCAGAGAAAATACGCCGCTCGCGTGTTCCGTAAACTTTTGTCCAGCACTGTACCACTAGGCAGAAAATCAACATGAACAACGCCAGCCTTGTCCCAGAAAACCCTGGCCACAACCTTACCCGCAGACGGGGTGCTCCGGAACTTCTTGGGAGCTGGCGAGCCCGGATGCTTCCACTGTTTTGATGCGCGTTTAGACTCAGATGAAATGATGCACCACTCAAACGCTTTGCTGCGGCTAAGTGTATCGTGGCCATACTGAGCCTGAAGTCTTCTGTGAATTTCAGATGACTTTACGCCTTCATTCACAAGAAACTTCATGACAATTCGCTGTTCGATGCGCGCGCTCACCTCGCTGTCGGTCATATTGTCCAGAACGTGTCTTCTGTTTTGCACAAACTTTGAACCACCACGTGGTGAACGCGGATGCCTGTCGCGTGTGAAAATTACAAAACAGAAGTAGCGCGAGCCATTTGTGCACTCAAGAGACAGAAAGTCCCGGTTTGACTTGAACACCCCTCGTACTTTCCATCTCAATAGTTAGGTGTAATTTCAACAAATCCGTAATGAATCGTGCGATATAGACTGCTTGTATATGATGATTTGATCTCACTGCTTTCTTGATTAACGCAATGCCCATTGCAATGATTACAATTACATCTGCTCTAGTGTACTTCAATTCTTCATTAGCAAACATCAAAAACTCCGCTATCCCAGTGGCCCTTCCGACGTTGATGTGCAGATATTTTTATAACTATTGTAGATTTGGCATACAAATTCTTGCACCCTCAATTCTGTAGTTTGTACCATATCTCCGAATACGACCATGTCTAGGACGTATTGAAATGCAGCGATACTGGAATTGTTTCGCGGCTCTTCTTTTTCGAAGCAGTTTTTGATCACATCTTCCCATGACTTATGGTAACGAGTACAAAATCCGTACATCTCTTCAATGTAGAGCAATTGTCTGTTCTGTTTTCGATTGTGTCTCTACACTTAATTAAAAGCATATCTATGCTCATTTTATTGACTAAAATTTTATTATCTTGTTTAGAATGCTATTAATATCCACCTGCCGTGAGAATGATTACGGAAAATGATTTACAAAAGGACTATGATGAGTTGTGTACTTTCAATGATTCTATGCACAAGACCATGCTAGAATCCTCCCATCCATAAGTTGATGTTGGTGTTGGGGTCGTCGGCTTTCATCACTCACTTTATCACTTGAACCCACTAGTTGATCTTGTTTATTCATTGAAATGACAAGTTGCTGTACAGATTCTGTGGTGTATTCACGCTGCTTGCTTAGAAATGATTTGTCTGAATTAATTATTGTTTTGACCTTTTTCCAGGTGTTCACTGGATTGATATTCTATATGAGTTGGGTATGCATGATGTATTAATTGTGTCTGTCGATTTCCTCCATAGGAAAACTTTTAAATATTTCTCGCTTGCTTAGAAAGTTACTGCCTGAAATAATTATTGTCTTGTATTTGTTTCAACTGATCACTCGATTGACATCAGTAAAAATAATATCCGAGTCAGTAATGCCTAATATTTCTGAGTTGTGTTTCACATTTGATTTTTATGTGTGGTTCATCTATATAGAACTTTCTGTTGCACGATATTACAAAAATTGATATAATTAAATGTGTTTCTCGTTTTTGATTTAGTATTTTTCTATGATTGAATACGTTGGACTTTCTCTACATGTTAAATAAAAATATTGCCTCTGTCCAAACTTAGCCGTCTTGTCATCTACTTTGATGAAAGACTTCCGTTTCAAGGAAAGGATGTGAAAAGATAGTGATCCCCGCGAATAATGCCGACATCTATTTGCGATGTACAATAAAATATATCGCTTTTGTACTATCTTATCTGACCTCGGGAGCGCCCTTTTGCTTGAGGAAGGAAAAGGAATATAGCCCCCAACCCTGTGAGTGATAAAGCATGCGCAGTGCTTTAGTCGTATAGACAGAGAGATAATGTATCCGGGCTTTCAAGAAAAACCGAGATCCTCTCATATTGTATGGTGCCTGGGTGTTGGATTCATAAAACAAAGTACGGTTTGTAGTGTCTCTTAGAATGAAAATTGTATAGAGTTCGATTAGATTATGTCACGAGAATGATTTTATGATAGTTAAAATGATAAATTATTCTCCTTTGTTGTTTTGATTAAGAATATCTTCTTTGTAGTGGTATAGATCTTATTTCCTCTTGTGTTCGTGTCGTTCTTGTCATTCGTGTTCCGTGGTCTTCCAGGGTCTCTGCTGTTCACAATTAATTACATACATCTATCAGAACTTTTAATTAAAGCTCCACTATAGATTCCCTATTGCACTCGAAAGGTTCATAACTCTCACAAAACAGGCGTACGCCTCCCGTCTTCAAGAAATCAGGGCAGATATCATTAGAGCTGGTTGTTGGCTAGGAGCGTGCTATGCGGTGAAGTTCAATTTTAACATATCTATTTTCTGTGTTGGATTCATAAAAGAAAGCGAGGTTTGTAGTGTCTCTTAGAACGAAAATTGTATAGAGTTCGATTAGACTAAGTCACAAGGATGATTTTATGATAGTTAACATAATATATTATTCTCCTCTGTTCTTTTTTTGTTTGTTTGTTAAGAATATCTTCATATCTTCTTTGATTAAATGTAATGTTATAGATTTTATTTCCTGTTGTGTTCGTGTCGTTCTTGTCCCATGGTCTTCCAGGGTCTCTGCTGTTCACAATGAATTACATACATCTATCGGCACTTGTAATTATAATCCCGCTATTGCAATGATGGTGGTCACGTATAGGAATATTAGACTTTTTATAATGAAAGTTGTAATTTTGATTGTAATCGTATTGATTAAAAATATCTTCTTTAATTAAATGTAGTGTTATAGATGATAGTGTTATAGATATATATATATGTTTCCTGTTGTGTCCGTGTCGTTCTTGTCGTTCGTGTCCCATGGTCTGAGATTTTCTTTCAGATTATTGGGGTCCACCGCCGCCGCCGCAATGTATATATTATGAAAGTAGAATATGGCATTAAATGAGATTCTCTTTCCGATTATTGTTGCTATAATGGAAGTATGATTGTTGATATTAAAATGTGTCTTTTTCAGATTATCCAGTGTGGCCGCAGTATTGTATGTATTATTGAATGCGAATGTAGTTTCATATAATAATAAGTCATCTTTCAGGTCGTTGGTGCGGGGCTCCATAAGTGAACAATTGGTAAACAATGTGATGAATGTTGATTTTATGTTTTCTTTCAGAATCTGAGGACTGGATATATTAATAGTGAATAAATTATGTATATTCTTTACATATACTGTCTTATTTTTCGTCGTTTTATTTCTTCTGTTTCAGCTGACGAAGGTTTTTCGGCTGGGTTTTTTTCTTCACCTGATTGGCATCACAATTGGCAACGCTATTGGCATTACTATTGGCACAATTCCCAGCACTACTGACTTTAATAAATATATTTCAACTTGTACTTTTTGTGTATGACACCTCTTTGCATGTATATGCATGTTATAACCGCGCGGACAACCCTCCGCACGTGCGCCGCCAGCCGATAAGCGGGAAAAAATACGCGAAGGACTCAGGGGTCAACGACACAGGGCCCAAGGGTCCATGGAACGTAGTGGACCCGAAAATGGTGAAAGAAGTCGGCCCAGGCTGAAAAATACGCTACGATAAGCGCACGCGCAGCCCTCTCCCGCCGGTAAGCGCGCGGACAACCCTCTGCACACGCGCCGCGCGGGAAAAAATACGCCAAGGGCCCAGGGGTCAACGGCACAGGGGCCAGGGGTCCATGTTGCTAACACTCATGCGATCTCATACCACCAGGCCATTTACTACTGCGGCGGTTCGCAATGCTCCATAGCCTACGAACAAAAAAGAACTGCAAGCTTTCTTGGGACTAGTGAATGTCAACGAACGTTTCCTGCAGAACAAGGCTACGCTACTCGAACCACTGCACCGACGCTCCACACCAGCGAAATTAACTATGCACAACTGGACAGAGAAGCTCTAGCTATCATTTTCGGCATTACCAAGTTCCGGCAATACCTTACGGGAAGGAGGTTCGTAATATACACGGATCACAAGCCGTTCCTTGGCATATACTGGGACAGGGTCGACAAACGCCTGCAGTCCTCTTACCAAGAATGCTACGCTGGGCTCTGATGTTAGGATCCGATGACTATATGTTGCAATACCGAAGGGGAGCACAAATGGGGAACGCTGACGCCATAAGCAGACTACCCCTCGAGCAGGGATTTCCCTACATCCCCCAGGGGGGGGGGGGGTGTACACCCTCCCTGCATTTTTGCAACCCCCCCCTGAAATATCTCAGGTGACCCCACCCAACTCGGCCATCAACACGTTCTGGTAGTGAGTCCGGCGCAGCAAATTACATACTGTACTGTCAAACTTGGGTTGTAGGACCACAGTCATGCATAGCAGATGATCGAGCCATGCATTTGTCCAAAATCATTTGAAAGTGACTGTTCAGTGCATATATTGCGCGCATATACGAGCAAAAATGCGTGCGGGCACGCAAACTCAATGTGGATCATCAGGAACCATTTGCACTCAACTCAATCAAGCCAGGTATTCTAAGGTTTCCACCGCTGGTTGCTAGGTGTTCATTGAGCTTCGTGAGACAAGGTGCTAGTCTATTTTCTTTGTCGGCCGTGTGATTATGCATCTTAATGTTGAAATGCCATTCATAATGAATCTGTATTCTAATGTACTGTGTTCTAACGTAATAATGTGTACAAATAAATCGGGAAAGCTTGCAGGTATGTCACCATTGTGCCACGATTCTTTCCGTGTCTAAGAAAAATTCCGTAAGTGGAACCTTCACCAAGGATACCCCCCCCCCCTCCCAGCTGTGAATTTCTGGGGAAATCACTGCCCTCGAGGCAGGTTCGGATGATAATCCTAACCTGAATCCGCCTGATGTCCTGCTGCTAGAGGCGGTGCAGGACGTTCGGTGTTCGTATACGAAGTTACAGAGGGGCAGACAAATGGTGTTCCGCGACGATTACGGCGACACAGGGCAGCTGTATCTACGATGGATTAGAACACCGTGTACACGTGAATCAGATACGCCGCCGTCAAATGAGCGGAGTAGAACCTCATCAAACAGATTCTGCAGACGACTTCCTACCGCTACCCTGTTCATATGCCGGTTCTCTGAGAACGTCGACAACTACAATTGAAGATGCACCGCTGCCGCTACGACGATCCAGCTGAGAGCGGCATCCAACATTCTTTTACGGATGCCTCATTCCTGACTAAGGTGGGAAGAGATTGTTGTGTATTGGTAGTAGTATATGATCAGCTCAACTGGCCCACAACTCACACAGTGGCCTGGACGCCATTAATGAGCAATTAGAGCAATTTGGGACCCACCACAGTAATTAGGATAATTCAGGGAGTCATTACACTAATTGGGGAGCATCTAGGACGTGTCCAGACCACTGTGTGAGTTGTGGGCTAGTTGAGCTGCTAAAAAATAAAAAATAGGTAGAAAATAAAATGAAAAGATAGAAATAGAGTGGAGAGAAACAATTTATTCGAAAATCAACGATGCCGCGGCGAAGAAACGGCTCCGGGGTGACCAGCGCTTGTTGACGTCGGGTAGTTGCAGAGATCGACGACAGGTGGCCACTTAGTTGCAAGGCATCACACCAGATGGCGCCACCATCATAGCTCTAGAGGAGAAAGACAGAGAACAAGATACTAGCGGCAGGTAAAAATTGCAGCACTGCTAAACAAGTCTAGGCATGCGAGAGAAAAGGTCTTACCGCTACTGCTAAAACAGCACGGAGAAAACAGTACACATCGGGGAAAAAGGCTTACGGGGACGATCGCTTAGGCCTAACCTCAACGTCACAACACTATGCAGCTAACACAAGGCGGGAACCACTGGGCACACATCGCTAACCATGCGTCAACACGAACAAAAGGCTTGCTCACCGCAAAACAAGTCTAAACATGCGAGAAAAGGCTTAACACGAGCACGGTCAAATCACTCGTTGGTCACCGCTAAACACGGCAAACATACGAGGAAAAAGGCTTACGGGGGCGATCGCTTAGGCCTAACCTCAACGTCACAACACTACACAGCTAACACAAGGCGGGAACCACTGGGCACACATCGCTAAACATGCGTCAACAGGCTTGGACACCGCAAAACAAGTCTAAACATGCGAGAAAAGGCTTAACACGAGCGCGGTCGAATCACTCGTTGGTCACCGCTAAACACGGCAAACATACGAGAAAAGGAGCGCGTCAAATCACTCACCTTTTCCCCCACGGCAACTTCCAGGCAGAAACTGAGCAAGCGCGGGGAACACACGTCTGCCCTGTACGACAGCCAGCCAGAAACTGACTGAGGCGACGCGCAGCGGCAGCTATGGATGCGCGCGCGCCCTCTGCTCCACCCGTCCGCGCATGCGCGCGCGCGCTCCTAGCTCCCTCTGCGCCGCCCGCGGGTGTTTTCGGTTTCGGCTCTCCGCTGCGCGCGCGCGCGCTCCTAGCGGCGACAGGTGGCTTTTGAGTTTCGATTTCACTCTCCGTTCTTTACGCGCGCGCGTTTATCTGTATAAAGGCAGCGCGCACCGCGCTCGCGTCATCACTATGTGAAGATGTTCAGCTACCAGTCCTTACAAAATTGTTCCCACACCCACGCTTCTTGGGAAGAAGTGGAGAAGGAATGTTTCAACAGTGAAAGTCCCCGCAACGAGCTCGTCATCACTGCTTTTCGCTACGTGATAGACATGGCAGGCTTTGGCAATATAGGAGAGATCTCGCCGGGGCCGCTGCAGGAGATGGTGCGTCGGATCTACGCCCGTTACAAGAACGTCTGCATAACGGTTCCAGACGGACCCCTGGGACTAATGAGCGAATTTGTGAGCTTGTCCAAGGTAGAATTCAACTACATCGCTGCAGACATCGTGGACCTTCTCGCTCGTGCCATCGCTCATATTAAGCACGCCCTGCGGAAGCAGTGACATTTGCAAGCAGTCTACATCGCCAACCTTGTCATTGATTTATTGAAATACCGCTTGGTTATTGACATGCAACGCATTAAACAGTCCGAATAACTTTGACGAGACTCTGTGTGTTCTTTCACTGAAACATCTTTATTGAATACAAACAAACAAAAAAGTTGGTCGACAGGTGCCTGCTCTTTGTTCCACGGTCACTCGATTCACAAGGGCGCTCACGGTCTTTCTTGCCCAATGCTGTACAAGGAGAGGACCTACTGCTATACAGGAAGGTAGTTTGGGCTATCGGGGAGATTGCTGGACGGCTTTTCCTGTGCTGCATGATATGCGACGACAGCGGCTATTGGTTCCTGAAAAACAATGTCATACATAGAATACACTCTCACAGCAGAACCGGTCAACTTACATTTTGCTCCACGAAACGCCTTGCCTCGAGGATGAATGCCCCTCGTGGGCTTTCAATCAACCGTCGTAGAACTAGGGCGCGAGTAGTGTATAGATTAACTCTCCAGCCAGGAAATGACGTCAAACAGGAAATGACGTCATCAAGGACGTATGACGTCACTCCAGGCCGCAGCCGCTCCGCCCTCATATCAGTGAGGTCAGTGGATAAGATAGTTAATCAGTGACGTCACATAGTTAATCTTAGTGATATGAAATCAATGATAAGATTAAGTAACAATAATGACCTCATGGTGAAACACACTAGGAATCGAACTTGGGTCCTTTAGGTTGTCAGACGAGCAGCTTAAGCCACTGGGCCACGGGCTCTACATGTTTACTTGCGTCGCTAATCAGGATAGAATTGTGTGGGGTGGAGAGGTTGTTTGATTTCTTTTACGCCAGGTGGCGTCATGGGGAGTTGAGTTCGTTCATCTAGAGATGGCAGCACTTCCAGCAAATTTACCGCCGTTCAACAGATGGCGCTACTCGCGCCCCCCTTCGCGCCCGCAGATTTTTGTGTCATGTTCAACAGCTTACAGCATATTTTAAATTTGCCGCCTTTTCTGACATTTTAAACAGATGGCGAATTCACTTTTGCCTCAACAGGTGAAGCTATGACGAATTAAAAAAATTCCCGCCATTAGTCCATTAGACTCCTCACGATGATTTCGTTTAAAAAAAAAAATTACGAAGCACTTCTACGTCAGTTTACTGTCAAACGGCTCGAGTGATGTATTTCTTAGTAACACAAGGAGCAAGTTTAGAATGAAACTCGCTCACTCAGTGCAATTAGATCGAAAGTGGCAGGTTGCTCTGACTGAGATGAATATTCCATTTGCAATTAACAATAACACGAGGAGAGCCCCTCCTCGATACTGTAAGCATGAGAGAGCAAGCAAAATGTGGGAGAAAACATTATTGTAAATTTTTCTCCATCCCTAACGAAACAGTAAAAAATAACGAGTATAAAAAAAAGAACACATGCATTCGCTTTTTCATGACTTATTTTTATTATAACAGTTAGATCACAGTTATCTTTCAAGTCTATAGTAATTTCAAAGAATGAGCAAAGCATAGTGCTACTCTAGTTTACAAAACAGTTGAGCTTCGTTGACATTTGGATTTTCATACTCTAATTCACTGTGTTATGCAAAGTAAGTAACAGACATATTGTAAGACAATTACACACATGTCTCGCTGTAGGGATAAATATTCCTTCTATTGACGTTACATGACACAGTCAACCTAACACAGCATCGAATCGACATTTAAATTAAGTCGATCCACATACCGTGTGAGGACGACGATGAGGCAGTGTTGATTTTGTGTTGGTGATATCCAAAGCGAACAGAAAGTCCAACAGATCACTGGTCTCTTTGCGGAGATTTTCCGACAAAAGGAGGTCATCACACTCAAGTCTTGACTGATGAAGTTGTAGGACAACTTTCCCGTTGCATGAGAGAGTCTTAGAAAGGCTGTCTCGCTCCGATGAGGAGCAAAGTCGCTCTACACATGATGCCGACGAGCCGCTGAAGTTTCTACAGTGAGCCAGACGGTATGGGGAAGTGACGGAGACAATCATGAACCGTTCGTACTGCATTTCCGTGAATGCTACAATGAACTCCGATGCTATGAACATTGAGCAAAGCTCAGTCTCACCAGAGAGGGGCTCGCAGTGACGGTGAAAACATAAGGATTTGACAGGCAGGCCACATGACTGCCCCCCCCTCTCTGGATTCGACGCTGTGCTAGGAGTTCTGTTGAATGTTTCAGCCATCTTTATGTCAAGGTTTTCTTTCCCATACTTTTATTGACAACAGCGTGCCTTGTAGACGTCATAGACACCAATCACCTCTTTCCGCAAACTCATCGCTAGCCTAATCTCACTTCGTTCCGCTTGACAACTTTTGCGCATTCGACATCGTGTTACATCTTTTCCTTCCACGTGATCGCTCCATGCATATGGCTTCGTGTTACATCGTTGCAGTCAACATCCTCGTTACTCACGGTCCGCAAACTCTTCGTTAACCTTTTTTTTCTTTTTTCCTTTGCAAAGTAGAGCGTGGGTAGCACTTTCGAAATCTGCTTTCGCAAAGGAAGAGATCCAGCGTCGTCTGCTTTTCATCACTTTTCCGAAGAGAGGCGAGCATGGAATGATAGCGACACATGTTAAGAACTAAAACAAAAAAACAAGTTGAAACGAAATAGTGATGTCTTCAAAGAGTGCTTGATTATTATGTACATATTTCTACTCACTTAAAAACAAAATAAAATAAACTAGTGATTCTCCGATGAAATCTTTTTATTGAGATACTTTAACAACAATATAACAGCCCTCTTCGACAGCGTAATTCCATATCCAGAATGATGTTGGCCATGTGTTCGACCGAGTGTGTATACATTTTGTGGGCAGCGGTGAACTTTTTGCTCCCGATCCTCACACAAACAACATACTTCTACACATTCCTGATCGTAAAAGCTATGACTGACATTCACCAACCTCAAGCACATCTGTAGCTGTTGTGTTTCATTGTGTGTGAGAGTAACTCCATAGCGTGTTGGAAGACCAGTCTTGTCCCAAAGTCGTAACGCCAGCAGTGATGCATTAGGAGGACACGTATGGGCATAAACGTATTCTTCCAGCTCAACTTCTTTGCTACAGTTACCTTGTCGAAGTGAAGATGATGACTTCGTTAACTCAAAAGTTACTATGACGAGAAAGAATATGTGACACAGAAGACAAAATAGAAAACACACCCTATCCATTTCGCTCTTTTATGATGAAGTGAGAAAGTCTTAGTATTGAGGATGAATTTATTTCTTATTGACGATACATTTTTCTTATTCACAAACAAGTCGATTTTTCAAAAGGTCCAGAGTAAATAAAGTTATGTACTTGGCAGTTGAATGGAATCCATGCTTTATGGCAGTGTCGATAAAACAGAGACTCTTTGTAGCAAGTTGCATGGCATCGAAACGAGTCGAATTGTCAAATAGCTCACTCATTTGCCGTGACCATTCGGTTAGTAACACGAAGGATGAACTTGTTAAAAACGAATCGTCTGTATGAAGCATGGAATACATTTCCTTTGCAGTTTCCCAAATGACTTGATTTGGAGGATTATTCGGTAGAGCTCGAAACAGCACAAGGTTCGTCACAATTTGAAAAGCTTCCGCTAATGGCGTCCTCTTGACTGTTGTTAACCCACAATTTGATAGCTGCTTCCAAGAGGTATGTTTCTCATTACATGGCAGATGGAGTTGAAATATGTGGGACCTCCTATTCCATTTACCACATTCATCTTCTCCTTTTTCCGATTGCTCTGTTTCGTCGTCTGTGGACCATGAATCGCCAGGCTGGGTTTCAACGTCGGACCATGCTGTACTGGTCATTTTTTTTTCAACCGAGGTAATTTTCTGCTATCCACTTCTTGTCCGCAGTTCCACTGAATCTAACTAAATACTGGAGCTTTCCATTTCTAACTCGTCTTTTTATAACCTTTTCTACTTTCGGTACTTCTCTCACTCTTACCATTTCACTCTCGTAGAAACTACCAATGATATCTTCATTGTTAAAGTCACGCAGTAGGTATGTATTAGGATAACCTATTTTGATTGCTCTCACCGAAAAAATCTCTTTCGTAAATGACTGTAAATATCTCTTTGTTAACTGGTGTCTATATTTGGCAATTCTAACGAGATTACCAAGATTGTAACGTGGTTTCTTTGGGGGTTCAGTTGGGGTGGGGTAAAGTCTTTCTCAGAAAATGTGCTCGTTTTCTTTGGTTACATCCACAGGTCTCGCAGAGAGAGTCCTGTGCACTCGATTGTTGTACGCTTTGATTACTTGAGGTAGAATCTTCACATAACGTTTATGACCCTGATAGGTAAAGATACGGTAAAGTGTAGACACAATACTTCGCTGACATCTCTCAACGATCGCACATTTATAAATAGACATAGAATGATATAACGTTATGCCTTTTCTTTTCAAGAACTCTCGCACTACCTTGTTCGTAAACTCTGTTCCTCGATCACTATGTATCAGCCGTGGAGTACTGATCCTCTTAAATGCAACTTTAAATGCTCGAAGAATCTCAGGAGATTTTTTATTGCGAATGGGTACAACAGCGAGGAGCCGGGAAAAAGCATCTATACAGAAGAACAAATAGCGAAAACCATCATTTTGCCCTTTTAGAGACTGCATGTCCTTTAGGTCGATTTGGAACATTTCCTGCTTTCCGAGTGCAATTATTTTTCGAAAGGTCTTGGGTCGCTTGTACTCCTTAAGTAAGCTGTAAACATCACTTGTCTCCAGATATTTAGCAACTCTGACCTTCTTTTCACCGATGGCTTGAGCGAGTCTCTGCACTCCACCAAAACTGCCGGCATGTTCTGGGTCGTAATAGGCGGCCATTAGTGCTTTCTTCTGCTGCGAACTCGAAGAGCATCAAGGGATAGATAGGCATTTATTGTAGCTGACACGTCTCCTCTCATCCAGGAAGGTTGTCTGTTGTGAAGTTCATACTTCAGCAATTCGACAATGGACGAGTGTGGCACTACCTTCCCGTGACATATAACTCTTCCGTACTCGTCGTAAGCTAGAAGAGTTGTTATCAGTTTGAGTATTGCTAATACCTTTTTATGATGCCTTGGAGGGAAGTGCGACAATATGGTTTCATCTTGAAAATAGTCTTTCTGTTCCTCCTGCACAGGCTTCAATATGGGCTCCATGTTAGGTTTCGGCGGGCACGCTTTGCAGCACGTGTGATTGCTGGCGAGGCACCTTCAGGTGTGCTTGCTTCACTTGTAACAGGCGATGCTCGACTGCTCGATGCTCCCGTTACTCTGTGTTTTTTTAAACGATTTGGATGCACAATAAGTGTTGGTAGATTCAGTTTGACCAATAGCGGCAAGATGCGATCGAAGTAAGGAGGAGTTGGAACATTTCTCGCTCTTGAGACAAGATAATAAACGAGATCGATTATATTACTATTCTCCAACGTTTGACCGTCAACGATTACTTCGAAGGTTTGCGCATTCCAGGAGATTGTTGGTTGTAGAAGTTGCAGAAGTTGGTTTGCTCTGACCTTATAACCACTACTCATAAAACCAACAATTGTGTCACTTTTCTCCCCCTCCTCGGTCTGTGTTCCTTCTTCTCGCGATCCAGGAAGTGTTTCGCTTGTATGTTGTTTTGCAGCTCTACTTGAATGTAGCAAAGAGTGAAGATACTGAATTATCTCTTTTGCCTTGATGTCATCCGGTTCATCTTTCTTCAATATATTTGGGATGTGATCTTCTTGGTAAGGTACAAGTTCGTATTTCTGCATCGATTATACTCCGATTGCTTTTGCAATCGCTCTTCCACCCAATGAGGAGATGAGACCCAACAAAGGTGGTAATAGAAACTGCAGAAAACCACCTGATTGTTGCAAGACCTTTTTAGCTTTCTTGACCCCCATTGCGTCTCGTTTTGCCAAAATGCGAATTGATGCTGCGTAAGGTTTTAATTGCTTTCTTACTCTCGGAGTTACTGTGACGTTTCCTTCACAAAGGTTCATACAAATTTCTCTGACCGTATTGAACTGATCCTTTGTAGCATGCTCCAAAAGATAATAACGTTGCTCGGGTGACGTAGTTTCTGCGAGCAAGTGAAGAAAATGAATATTCTTCTTTACACGTTTCATGTTTTATATACTATTTGGCGATGATCGTCGGGAAATATGTTCGTCCACACTCGATAGTGGTCTGAACAATTTTGAGACAAGTCAATTACGATGTATGAATACGGTTTCTTACAAGCATCCTTATATATGCTTGTCAATAAGTCGCTTTTGTTCCGTCTAAACAATTGTCGTGAAAGTATTTGTAATTGATCCACAGTTCGAGCAGAACGACATAGAATTAGAGCACTGCTACTGAACTGAATACATCTATACAGAGGATCATTAACAAATAAATATTGAGTAATGAAGATGGCCGAACAGTTGAGATGGTGGCATCCAGCTACATAGAAGTTACAGATTTCTTTTAGCCTTTTCTTGTCAGCCAAGCAATCGTCAAATATGATTAAAGAATTTCTAACATCCTCCAGGTTAGTGGGAATATCTTGACTGAAAGTTACCTCGGGAAAATCGTCAAAAATAGGTTGCTTGTACAAGTATATGTATAGTTTACGATCGAAAGGTTTATCGAAGACAGTGGTTCTATGCTTGATCAAACGTGTAACGAGTGTCGTCTTTCCACTTTGACTTTGTCCAGATATAGTCATTGAGACAGGAGTGATAAACCTATAAGGTCTAACCTCAGTCATCTCTTCCAAGTAAATGAAGACTGGTATAAATAGCACATTACATAAGACTTTTACTCTTTTTTTCTTCAAGCATGTGTGTTTTTTATGAAAACGATAAATGGCAAACAACACTTAACCTTTATGCACTCCTTTAGTTTGTCAATGTTGGATATGGGAGCTGAGAAACTCATATCTGTATATCTTGTGCAGCAAGTCAGTGTAGAATTCTCAAGTTCTAGCACTTTCAGTTTGTGCAAACACGCAATATGAGTCTGTGACTGTATCTTTTTTTTTCGGAACAAGTCTGTTCTAGATGGTTTTTTTTCTTACTTTTTTCCTGTTCAAACTTGTCTAGACATGTGATGAGCACGTGATTGGTTACGTCAGAGAAGGTAACCAACAAAGTCAAACATGTCTATGCATGCACTGTTCGCAAAGCGCTATATAAGACTGCCCTCCATGACGATTATTCGCACAGATCCTCACAGGAGGAAGGGTACGTTACACTTTTTTCCTTTCGCTCCGATATGTGGGAAAGTGTGCTTATATTTATTCTTATTTTCAGCTTCACTCTGTGTGTAGAAAAGAATAAGTGAGCCAGAGTGAGAAGTCACCACAAGAGAAGGTATGACATCTATTTTGGATAAGCTCGATAAACTCAAGAAACCTGGAGATGGAGATATTCAGAAAATGAGTACCCTACCGAAGAATGAAAAGCTGGAGGTCTTGGATTTGCGAAAGATTGACACGGTGTACGGCGAAGCGGTCTATGTAGAAGTGTTGATGGAGAACGACAAACGTGTAAAGTTCTACCTTCCTAGTCGCTTTAAGCGTTTGACAGAGGATGATCTAGAGGAGATGAGACAACTGCCAAATCTTAAAATTGAGAAAAAGGAGAGATTCAAAGATGGCAAGAGAGTTGCCTCGCCCGACATTCTATTCACTCATGGGAAGAAAAAGTGATGATACATCGACATATCGGCAGCTCCTATCCTGAGACACTTCTCTCCACATCATGGTGACCTGTCACTTATGTCCTCAACATGAACGTCAGTACTATGCAACAATAGAGGGACTCCAAATTCATCTGGCAAACGTTCACGAACTCCAGACACCCTGCATACCATTTTGTGAGAGTCTCTGCACACTACAGAACTACACGAAACGCTTCGAGTTGCATCTACATGACAGAGACGAGGCGGGGCATGAAGTGACAACGTTTTTTCATGAGTATGAACACTATCTTGCTAATGTATTGCGACACTTTGGATTCCCACTACGCTACTTCACATTTCTTAAAGTAGAACTTGGGCGACATACGCCCGATGAGGAGTTACGACTTGAGATTCATTTTGTACCTTCTAAAGTGAGAACTGTTTGGTCAGAGGGAGATGTGCTGCCTTCGATTGCGCAGTCGAGTAGTGAGATAGCACAAACATTAGAAAACTTAGAAATTCAAGGCTCCGGTTTTTTTCTCTTTCGCATTCTTGCTTGTATTCTAAACATTGGACGTTTGGCTCCTCAACTAATTGGATGTTCCCAATTTGAGTTACCGAGTGAATTGAAACGAAAGTATCGTTCCCTGTTGAATGTGGATTACGGACTACATGAAGATGAAGAGAACATGTGTTTTGCCTTCTCCGTGATTGCTGGACTACATCCTGCCTCGCATCACAGGCGGAGGGCATCTTCCTACAGACCATACATAACACAGTATGTATTTCCTGATACATTTCCCGTAGCTTTCCCAAAAGATGTAGAGATATTTGAGAAACGTAATGAAATTAGCATTAATGTGTACGCGTACGAAAAGGAAGAAAACTACATTTACCCCATCAAAGTTGTTGATGAGGAGCGTCAGAAACATGTGGACTTGTTACTAGTTGACTCTCATTTTGTGCTCATCGCAAATTTTAATGGATTGTTTGTTCCACGTGGACAATTTCATTGTAAAAGATGTACAATGGGCTTCTGCTCAGAGGGAAGTCTGAAGTGTCATTTAAGTATGTGTAAGCAACAGAAAGTAGCCAGACCATTTACCCAAAGAAGGGAGAGACATTAGCATTTGCAGGGGAACATCTCATGTCAGAAGTTCCCTTCTACTGTGTGTATGACTTTGAAAGTGTGCTGTCACCGTGTCTGGATTCAGGAAATGTGTATGAAGATCACATCCCCTCTTCATTTTGTCTGTTAGTGATACGCGCATCCGACTCATATGTCCTCCAAAAGCATCTGTATCGTGGACCTAATTGTGTCACTGTCTTTATGGAGCTACTGCACAGACTCCATGACGACATTTTGGAATGGATACGTACAATTGCCCCTCTAGAAATGACCGCAGAAAACGAGCAGCAGCATGCCACAGCAAGTCACTGCAACGTTTGCCAGGAATCTTTTGCAAAGAAGCAAAAAGTTCGTGACCATGACCATGTAAGTGGAAAATTTCGACAAACTTTGTGTAACACCCGTAACTTAAAACTGAGAGTGCCTCCTAAGATTCCAATCATTGCACACAATGCCAACTATGACTTGAGTTTTCTTTTGTCTCACTTGCATTTGCTTAAGAAAGTAGACATAAAGGTGATTGCCAGTAGCTCCCAAAAATTCAAGGCTATAGACGTTGGCTCTTATCGATTCCTAGATAGTTTAAACTTCCTGAATGCAAGTCTCGAAACATTAGTGAAAAATCTACGTGAGAAAGGTGAAGACAACTTTCGTTGTCTTCGTCATTTTTTTCCAAACGAAGGACACTTTCAACTAGTTGTTCGCAAAGGAGTGTTTTGTTACAATTTTGTCACCACTTTCGAAGCCTACAATGAGCTTTCTCTACCTCCTCGGGATCAATTCTTCAACACTTTGAATGGGACAGAAGTAAGTGAAGAAGATTATTGTCATGCACAGAGGGTCTTTGAAAAATTTCAACTCCGTAATCTGGGAGAGTATTCAGACCTATATTTACTCACAGACGCACTGCTTTTAGCAGACGTGTTTCAGGGCTTTCGTAAGTGGACACTTGACTTTCACAAGATTGAACCTTTTCACTTTGTGTCTCTGCCCGGATTAAGCATGTCTTGCGCCCTAAAAATGAGTAAGGTAGAGCTAGAGTTGATTCACGACCCTGACGCATACCTGCTGATTGAAAATGGCATACGAGGAGGTATTACACAGTGTTCGCTGAGGAAAGCGACTGCAAATGTACCAGGAACAGAGCAGTTTGACCCCAAAAGCCCAAGTAGCTTGATCCACTACATAGACGTTAATGGGCTTTACGGTTCAGTAATGAGAGAACCACTACCTTACGGAGGTTTCGAGTGGCTCACAGAGGATGAAATCACGAACTTGGATATAACACACCTCCCAGATGACGCACCTATGGGTTACTTCCTCGAGGTAGATCTAGCATATGACAAAGAAATCCACCAACGTCACAGAGATCTGCCAGTTGCCCCCGAGAAAATGTCAGTTCCCTATGATCTGCTGTCAGAGTATCAAAAGGAATTGATGAAGAAGTTTCACCTTCCTGAGAAAGCTACCGATGCAAAATTACTGTTGACATTATTCGACAAAGAGAGATATTTTCTACACTATCGCAATCTGCAGTTGTATATGCATTTGGGCTTGCGTCTCACCAAAGTTCACAGGGTTCTAAAGTTCAATCAAAAGCCCTTTCTCCGATCCTATGTGGACTTCAATCACGATCTTCGAAAACGAGCTACGAATGCCTTCGAAAGCTCCCAAGCTAAGATTGCAATTAATAGCATGTACGGACGTTCGTGTATGCAGGTTAGAAAGTTTGTAAACTGTCGTCTCACAGTAACCGACGAACAAGTGCTCAGACTCCTACGCAAACCAAACCTAAAGGAGTTCCGACCGCTGAGCTCTCATGTTATCCTCTTCCAATTCTCTCAATCTGTGCTCAGCATGAGACAGCCACTGTACCTAGGATTCGCGATACTGGAACTGTCCAAGCTGAAGATGTTTGATTTTTACCACAACCACCTTCTTCGTGTAGCTCCAGATACTAGACTGTTGTATATGGACACAGATTCCTTCATCATAAAGTTGAGTGAAGAGAAAGCGCTTCTCGAACTAGCTGACAAGCATCTGGATAACTCTAGCTATGACCCCGATCATCCGTTATATTCGGCGAAAAATAAGATGGTACTGGGAATGTTTAAAAACGAGATGCCTCGTGATCACATTCTCGGTTTCTGTTGTCTGAAACCAAAACTGTACGCTCTCGAACTGAGTAGCAAAAAGCAGTACAACCGTGCGAAAGGTGTGAAACATTCTGAAGCACAGAAGCTTCTTTATTCCCTGTACACCGACGCTCTTGAGTATGGCAGAATACACTCTATTAAACAGAACCTGATCGTACACAAAGACAATGTAAACAAAAGTGTCTCAGTGACAAATATTGCTCTCAACCCTTTGGATACAAAGCGTTACATTTGTGCAGATGGAATTGAAACGTTCCCTTTTGGTTTTCACACCTAATCATATGTATGCATCGGACACGTGTAAACAAAGATGGAAGCATCAGGATGGTAAATGATGGAAAAGCCAATTACCATCAGTATAGATGTTACCCTTTCTTTATTCTTGTGTTTTTTTCTAACAAGTGTTTAACACTAAAGGAGTGTTGATTGTACATATCTTCATTTGACTTATTCAGTGCACCTTTTTTCCTAAGTTTTTTATGTGAATGAGGGAGTTGTCACTTCCTTAAATAATGAAACTTTTTCAAAGTGTTTGCAAAAAAAGTGGAGTATGTACTTTGCAAAACAGCTTGTTTCAGTTCTCTTGTTTTCAAAGTGATGATGAAATTGTGACTGTATAATACTTTTCGCCATTTTTGTGAGCTGTCTGATGTAATGTATCCTACTTTCTTGCTAAGATGACTAAATAAAGGCTCTTTTCTTTTCAAAAACAAATTTATTCACTTTTAGAGTACACTACAACATGACATATTATCTGTTTTTCGTGGTATCTGTTTACGCACAAGTATTGCTATCAACCTATCATTGAGTTTAAAGTTGGTGTGTGAGAACCTCCGAGTACACTCTTCAAGTAGAAACCCACAGCAGAGAAGACTACCTACATAGAGACAATAAAGTCCACATGTGGCTGAGCCGTATCCCTGAAGTCGTTTCCTGTTGTAGTGAAATGAAGATGCTGGGTGTATAAATTTGTAGAACTCCTTGCATAGTGGTCGCATTCCGTAGCTATCGAAATAAGAAATGCTCCTATCGTTAGAGATATGGAATAGAGTCCAGTGTTCTCCCGGGGAAGATCTTGGAGCTGTATTCACCACATAAAGACCCGGTCCAGCTTTTTGCAATGAAATTTCATCGCGAGCGAAAGTTCCACGAAAGCATGTCCTTGTGCAATGGTTCCGAGCAAAAGCTGCATAAAATTCCCATTCTTCCATTTTGATTCGTTTATACGAATTTAACGCGTCTGTCTTTGTTTATTTCCAGAACACGAGGTGTCTCGGAAACAAAGAGCACCGTGACAGCTTCTGTAAGGTTAGCAGCAAATGTCAATGTGAGACGAACATTAGCTTGAAGCACTGGACTTAGTGACTGCAGTTCCACATCCGGTGTGAGGTGATAATGAAGCATAAATGTCTCTTTTGCATATGCAGCCGGAGCTAGAGGTATATCCTTGCTCTTAAGTTTGTGAAGCAAATTCATGTATCCCTTTGCATAGATGTCTCGTTGAAAGTCGAAGTCGTCGGTGTAGTGTTGACCGCCAACGTCGAGCACTGCTCTTTTGAGTTTAAAATTTTCAAGCTTAAAAGGGTTCCGTTCTCTATGACCCTGATATGCTTCACTCTTGACCATCAATACGGTCAACTTAGAAGGAACTCGTTCACTATAGAGATCATCAAATATCACCTGAGATTGGTTTGGAGCGATTGTCCTATACTTAATCTCTAAACCTCGAAGAAGGTATGTGGCGGGTGTCGTTTGAAGTCTTCTTTCAATGCCAACGAGTACGCTTGGAGAAACCTGCACACGTCGGAGGTAGAGCACAATTCGAGAAAACTCTATTGTATGCTTTTCAGTCTCGCTGGGACCAGAGAGGAGCCTAAATTCGTCAGTGCATTGTCTTAGCACCACTCGTATATCGGTGTTATTAAGGACAAATTTCTCTTGCTGACAGATGTCGCTAAAGATAGGAGAATAAAGATCACAGAGAGTTGATCCTTTGGTGCGTTTATAGCGTGCGAAAAGTCCTTTGGGGACAGCAAAATTTTCAGATTCTCCCACTGGATCTGGTTCGTAAAGCATTGCAGACAGGGTGTGAGTTTGAGTAACATTGTTTGCATTTGTAACAATGTCCAAGTAAGAACGATAGGCATAATGTTCGAAATTAGATACCAGAGTCGTCAAGAGTTAGTCGTCGTTAGTCGTCAAGAGTCCTTAGGTACAGAGTTTCGGTTTCACTCTCCGTTCTTTATGCGCGCGCGTTTATCTGTATAAAGGCAGCGCGCACCGCGCTCGCGTCATCACTATGTGAAGATGTTCAGCTACCAGTCCTTACAAAATTGTTCCCGCACCCACGCTTCTTGGGAAGAAGTGGAGAAGGAATGTTTCAACAGTGAAAGTCCCCGCAACGAGCTCGTCATCACTGCTTTTCGCTACGTGATAGACATGGTAGGCTTTGGCAATATAGGAGAGATCTCGCCGGGGCCGCTGCAGGAGATGGTGCGTCGGATCTACGCCCGTTACAAGAACGTCTGCATAACGGTTCCAGACGGACCCGTGGGACTAATGAGCGAATTTGTGAGCTTGTCCAAGGCAGAATTCAACTACATCACTGCAGACATCGTTGACCTTCTCGCTCGTGCCATCGCTCATATTAAGCACGCCCTGCGGAAGCAGCGACATTTGCAAGCAGTCTACATCGCCAACCTTGTCATTGATTTATTGAAATACCGCTTGGTTATTGACATGCAACGCATTAAACAGTCCGAATAACTTTGACGAGACTCTGTGTGTTCTTTCACTGAAACATCTTTATTGAATACAAACAAACAAAAAAGTTGGTCGATAGGTGCCTGCTCTTTGTTCCACGGTCACTCGATTCACAAGGGCGCTCACGGTCTTTCTTGCCCAATGCTGTACAAGGAGGGGACCTACTGCTATACAGGAAGGTAGTTTGGGCTATCGGGGAGATTGCTGGATGGCTTTTCCTGTGCTGCATGATATGCGACGACAGCGGCTATTGGTTCCTGAAAAACAATGTCATACATAGAATACACTCTCACAGCAGAACCGGTCAGCTTACATTTTGCTCCACGAAACGCCTCGCCTCGAGGATGAATGCCCCTCGTGGGCTTTCAATCAACCGTCGTAGAACTAGGGCGCCTCCTCCCCACTCATTGCGCTAGTGGCGTCTGTACTTTGGACACCGCGCCATGTCTTATTCGACGCCATTGCAATATCGCATAGGATGTTGACGATGTCAACCAAACGAAAAATGAAAGAAGGTTTTAATTTAACCCCAATTTGAAATAATTCTCCGTTTAAGAACTCCTTGATTTTGTATAATCAACATGGTCTCTAATGAAATTCGTGTTATGCACGAATTCTCCCCCCTTTTTGGAATAATCTAACGAAAAATGAAAGAAGGAGTTCAATTTTGAATAAGGCCAGATTAAAATGTACCCCCCTAATCTCCCCATTACACCTAATCAGAATTCATATTTCCCATGAATTCTCTTACCCCTTCCCAATTTTGACTGGTGCGGGGGACGCACCCCAATTCCCCATTAAGCCTAATCAGAATTCATGTTAGCCATGAATCCTCGTCCCTCCCCAATTTTGAATAATGTGGGCGATGCTCCCCCAAATTTTGAAGTTCGCGGAGCCTAATCGGACCTCATGTTAGGCATGAAGTCCCTCCCCCCCAGTTTGAAATAATTCTCCCGAGTGTACCTAGCAAATAGAGAAAAAGAGGCATTAATCAAACAACGATCTAAACACATACAAATGCACTTACCTCCTGTGCAAGCAGACCGAACGTTGTGGTGACATCGTCGACATCATCATCTTTAACTGCGGTCTATCCCACGCTCGCTTTTATACGCAGGATCTGTGGTTTCCTATTCTTCTATTGTATTGGGGCAGAGAGAGAAAGTCGCGTGATGCGAAAGACGATATGCATTTATTGGCTGTCTGTCTGTCTGTCTGTCGTGTTTACATGGGTTCTTCATGGTCTTCCATAAGAACCCAGGGATCCAATCTAGTAATAAAGGACCAGAATAAGGATTCTACGAACAAAAACCACAATCGAAAAACACTCACGGTATTTGACTCGCCATCCAGAGTTCAGCGAGTTCTCTCCAACCCGCTGCACTCGCTCTGTTCCACTGGTGCACCAGGGAGTAGAGGAGGTGCTCCGCTTCCCCGAAGCTTAAAGGAGCAGTACCTTCTAGCGGTAAAGTATGCTCCTCTAAGCTTCGGGGTATTCTGAAAAAGAGCTCTCCCTCTAGCCCCCGCTGCACAGCGATTTCTCGCCACTCCCTGGTGTAGCACGCCATGAGCACTTCTGTGGTAGCCGTCTCAATGTCCTCTTCGCCTACGATGGCGAACGTTTGCAAAAACGTCTCCATATCCAAGCGGGGCACATCTCCCCCCGCACCGGGGATCAGCTGGAAGAATAGCTGTACAATGTGTGTCACAGTGAAACCTACAGAGGAACGTTAGGTATTAGAAAATAACTATTTCTAAACAAGAAGAGATAGAGAAACACTTACCAAATGGCAGACGAATGTGGACCAGAAGGTCCAAAATTGTCTGGAACGTATGCAGCATTGTCTCGGCGCTCTTGATTCGAGAATAATGGACAAGGGGGGGTACAGGGGATGACCATCTTATAGTACAGGGTTCTCACGCTCGCACTATCCCCATTCACGTCATATCCATCGATTACGTAAATCCGCCACTTTGCTTCTGTGACAAGATGCCGCCCTTTGTTCCTCCAATATCGTGCGAGGAGGAGGAGGAGGAGGGGTGACACAGGGGGTTCGAGACCAGACACGTCCAAGGACTACAAAGACGGAGAGAGAGAGAGAGACGACCCGCTGTCACATCCTGTGTAACCGTCCCAGAGTGCGATTCGAACCCAGGATCCTTCTACACTGGGCGCGACACACTAACCACCAGTCTAATTCGTACTGCTTGACGTTTTTCGTATTGCGGGGTTCGTGTCTACACACGTCACAACATGTTCAAACACGTCCAAACATGTTCAAACACGTTCAGTGACGTCATAGAGAGGGAGAGAGGAAGTAGTGTGTCCAGGGACGACTTCGACGGTTCACCGCCTGTGTCTGAACACGTCCAAACATGTTAAAACACGTCCAAACACGTTCAGACATGTTCAATGACGTCATAGAGAGGAAGAGAGAGGAACGAGTGTGTCCAGGGGCAACTTCACTGCCTGTGTCCGAACATGTTCAAACACGTCTTAACATGTCCAAACACGTTCAATGACGTCATAGAGAGGGAGAGGAAAAGCTTTACTATAAATGACGAAGCGAACGTTCGATCGTCATTCTCGTGCCATCATGATCAGCTTGGTAGATCCTCGTAAGTAATACCCATGACGTCATCATCGTCGAAATGTTTGAAGAGTTTCGTTTCCAGTGTACAACACTTTTGCTGCGCGTGAAGTCGGTTTTTTCCCCCCTCACATATTTCGGGAGATTGGCAGCACCCGCTTCTTCTGCACCAATTGCGGTGGATTGTGGTCCAAAGGTACGCTTCCTCGTTATTTTTTAATACGTTCTATAATCGTTCACTTTTTTTTTTTTCAGAGCAAAAGCATTAGACGGACCAATTGATTCGCCCGTTTCTCGGCTGTCGGACGGTACCGTTCGACGTACGTTGCGAAGGACTTCGACTATTGAAGGAAGATGGAGACTGGAGACTGATGGAGACTAAGAGAAGACTCTGTGACTGAAGAAGATTGTACGTGTGTGTTTGAGATTAAAAAACACGTGTTTCTCACGCTCTTTTCGTTGCAGATTACGAATGGCTACTGACGGGAGATCTACCTCTGGTCCTAACCTTCAAGCCTCCTCCGAAGACCTTCTTTTTGCGGATCGGCGATCAACTGACCACCTGTCGTGCGGTGGACTCTGGTCGAGAAACCCCAGCCATTGGTTAGACTCGAGCCTTCGTCCGTATTTGGGCTGTCTTCCCGGCTACGAAACCAGAGCTGGAGCCTAATTCATGTGTAACGAGAAATAAAAAAAGGTTGTCTACTCTCATTCCGTCTCAGTCATGACGCCCGAGCAGAGGTTTGCAACGTTTGTGCAAACGCGAATGTATCGGGACTTGCTGCGATTATATTCACGGCGATAGCTGCGAGGGAGACTTTCGCTCGATTCTCAAGACGATACCTTAACGTCTGTTCACCGTCAGTGGGAAGATTGCAAAGAAAATGAAGCGTTTCGTAGATTACAAGCTCGAGCTGTTGGAAAAGTATAGACGAGGAGAGACAGTCGACCCGTGTCTCATCAATGCGAGTTTCAACCGACCTATCGTCCATCGCTACTGGCTTCTCCACACATCCCTCGACGTCACGGTGCAGACCGGCGACGACGAGCGTCGGGTCAGCACGTTGGAAGATCGTCTCGCAAGCGTCTTGTGTATGTTGTGAAAAAATAAATAGCCTATTTTTACGAAACAAGTTCGCTCACGAGGAGACGTTTTATTGTTTCGTCATTCTCTTCGAGGTTACAGGAAAACATGGATACACAATTTTTCAAGCTGTAGCGTTTCGACATGCGCGTGGCTACGTAGATACAAAAAAGCCCGCAGTAAGGCGAAAAAGGTGATTGAATACACTTGTCGTTATACTCGTCCACTACAGGTAAAGTCCTTCGAAGGTTTGCTTCGATGGGGGGAAGTCCGTAGGTGTCGAAAAACACGACAGACCCGTCGTAGTTTTTCAGGTAGAGCACCCAGTGCTGCCCGCGCCTTCTTCGCTCTTCCGTATTGATTATTAAATAGCCGGGCTTGCGTAAAACGAAGGCTTCGTCGGAAGCGCAAATGCCTCTCAGCATGGAGGAAGCGAGGGGGTTCAGGGACACGAGTTCCAAGATGTCGCTCTCGTACATCTTTTCTTATGGGAAGGTGACCGTACGGTCCTTGTCGACGCACATGAGCTTGGGACACTCGGAAATCAAGAGGACGGTGACCGCGTGTGGAAGGGCTTTAGCGAAGCGTAATTGCAGGCGAACGTTCCCTTTTCGCCACTCGTTCATATGCGAAGGAGAAGAACACTTGTCCACGTCCAAGTTGAAGTAGAGAAGGAACCCGTTCGTTTTAAATCACTCGTAGCAATACTTGAAATGTTTCTCTCCCAGTTCTTGCAAGAAGTTAAAGTAGGGAATTTTGACGAGGTCGTTCTGAAAGTCGTACTCGGCTCGCACTTGCTGGCCGTCCACGGAGAGCATCGAATGAGACAGGTCGTAATGACAGAATTTGTAGGGGTTCGATTGGATGTCGCCGAGAAAGTCGGATGTGGCGAGCAGGACGACGCATAATTTGGAAGACACCCTTTCGGGGTAAACGTTTTCAAAGTGAGCGTCCAAGCTCCCGGCACTCAAGCTCCGCACCTTGGTTTCCAATCCGCGTAGCACGTAGATGGCCGGCGTGGTCTGAAGCCGCCGCTCGTATTCCAAAAACAGGGAAGGTGCCAGCGTCACCTTGTTTAAGTGTAACGCCATTTCTTTAATTATGAGTTTCACTTTGACGTCGTCACTTCTTTTTCGCCAGTCTGTCCGCCGCTAAGATGCGGTCGAGCGTCTTCATCTTGTCCTGACACATTTCTTGACGCGCTTGCAACCATTCCAGGCGGTGGACTTGAAAGGCTTCCTCCACGATGCCGCGAATAAATTCGCGAAGTTCTTCGTTTTTTGTCTTTTCCTTGCGACGACGAGAAACGCAGGAGAATAAACCACACAAGGCGTTATCCACGTATCGGTCAGAATGATGACGCGAGCGCGGTGCGCGCTGCCTTTATACAGATAAACGCGCGCGCGCAAAGAACGGAGAGTGAAACCAAAACTCAAAAGCCACCTGTCGCCGCTAGGAGCGCGCGCGCGCGCAGCGGAGAGGCGAAACCGAAAACACCAGCGGGCGGCGCAGAGGGAGCTAGGAGCGCGCGCGCGCATGCGCGGACGGGTGGAGCAGAGGGCGCGCGCGCTTCCATAGCTGCCGCTGCGCGTCGCCTCAGTCAGTTTCTCTCTGGCTGCTGTGGAAAGCAGACGTGCGCTCCCCGCGCTCGCTCAGTTTCTGGCTGGCTGTCGTACAGGGCAGACGTGTGTTCCCCGCGCTCGCTCAGTTTCTTCCTGGAAGTTGCCGCGGGGGAAAAGGTGAGTGATTTGACGCGCTCCTTTTCTCGTATGTTTGCCGTGTTTAGCGGTGACCAACGAGTGATTCGACCGCGCTCGTGTTAAGCCTTTTCTCGCATGTTTAGACTTGTTTTGCGGTGTCCAAGCCTGTTGACGCATGTTTAGCGATGTGTGCCCAGTGGTTCCCGCCTTGTGTTAGCTGCGTAGTGTTGTGACGTTGAGGTTAGGCCTAAGCGATCGCCCCCGTAAGCCTTTTTCCTCGTATGTTTGCCGTGTTTAGCGGTGACCAACGAGTGATTTGACCGCGCTCGTGTAAAGCCTTTTCTCGCATGTTTAGACTTGTTTTGCGGTGAGCAAGCCTTTTGTTCGTGTTGACGCATGTTTAGCGATGTGTGCCCAGTGGTTCCCGCCTTGTGTTAGCTGCATAGTGTTGTGACGTTGAGGTTAGGCCTAAGCGATCGTCCCCGTAAGCCTTTTTCCCCAATGTGTACTGTTTTCTCCGTGCTGTTTTAGCAGTAGCGGTTAGACCTTTTCTCTCGCATGCCTAGACTTGTTTAGCAGTGCTGCAATTTTTACCTGCCGCTAGTATCTTGTTCTCTGTCTTTCTCCTCTAGAGCTATGATGGTGGTGCCATCTGGTGTGATGCCTTGCAACTAAGTGGCCACCTGTCGTCGATCTCTGCAACTACCCGACGTCAACAAGCGCTGGTCACCCTGGAGCCGTTTCTTCGCCGCGGCAGCGTTGATTTTCGAATAAATTGTTTCTCTCCACTCTCTTTCTATCTTTTCATTTTATTTTCTACCTATTTCTTTATTTTTTAGCAGCTCAACTAGCCCACAACTCACACAGTGGTCTGGACACGTCCTAGATGCTCCCCAATTAGTGTAATGACTCCCTGAATTATCCTAATTACTGTGGGGGTCCCAAATTGCTCTAATTGCTCATTAATGGCGTCCAGGCCGCTGTGTGAGTTGTGGGCCAGTTGAGCTGATCATATACTACTATTGGTCTGGGTTGCCAGCCCAAGCAAGGCAATATGAGACGGAAGAAATGTGAGGATCGCCGTTTCCTGTCTCTGAACTCTTACTGAACTTCGCGGCGGCGCTTACCGGCGACTGAGAGTCAGTCGGTTTGAGCGTCTCGAACGGAGACGTTTTTTTGTTTGCACTAGTGTTGTAACGAACGCCACTGGACATGAAACCCACCTTGGTGCAAGAGTATTGAGAACGATTCGGGATACTTAAAGGGACGACTGACAGGTGTAAAAAGAACCGAAGACACGAAGTATAATAGGTATAAAAGTTGTTAGATACTGCAAACGCCGTACAAGCAATCTGTGACACACGAAGGGGGAAAACTTGGCAATGTTATGTGTCAAGATCAACCGCATGAGAAATGGATACATATGCGGAAAGCAGGCAAGCTAGCTGGTGTTGACTTGATGTTAACATTGCCTTGAGTTTGAAGGAAAACGCAGGCAAACACAGGACAAGACGAACACATGGACCCACGAACCAGCCATGAAGCTTAATACACAAAGTGCAAGAGAGACAGGGTAAAAACAAGGCGTACACTTCGGCGTCTCGGCGTAAGTGAATATGATGCGCGTAATACGAACCTCTTAACGGTAGACGGTAGCGGCAATAACTGCACAAAGGAACGTGTGTGCTTGCAGAGAATGGAATGGTATTCCAAAGCAACACAAATTACAAAAAGGTTGATAAAAAGTAACAATATTGATAACAGTAACAGTAAATTATATAAAAATGAAAACATGTGATGTAAAAACAAGAGTGAATAAGGTACGGAACAAAATGTGTTTAATCTCAAATGGAATTAGTCAAGATTAGAGAAGTTATCCGGGGGTAACAGGACCAAGGAGAGTGACGAAGCCTTCTGGAAGGTCAATCCTAGGTTGGCTCACACACCCTTTTGTAGTTGCTATTAGGGAGGATTCTAGTAAGGTGCGGGACAGTTTGTCTTTGCAGGAGATTAAAGATGTGGTTCCGGGAGTGTCTGCAGAACCACCTGAACAGGCCTCCGGATGTTTAAAAAGTTCAGAAGGACTTGATTTGTTTTTGGACATTATTAGCGTTTTTTTCAAAGACTATCATTCAGGCAACGGCCACTTTGTCCAATGTAGGAACCCCCACACCGAAGAGGTATACGGTATACGCACGACTTTTTGCAGTCTACGAACTTTTCTGTGTGGGATGTGGTACACTGGTGGCTTTGACCAGATTTCATGAAGGGCGTGAGGGTGGACAGCTTGTTGTGAACAGAGTAGGCTACTCTGATTCCTTGCGAGGTTGCAAATTTTCCTAAGGCATGTGAAATACCATGATAAAGGGGTAGGACCACCCGACGGTTCATTGGGCCTTCAGGGTTCATGGGTTTTGGGGGATTGAGGAGATTTTGCAGGTGTGTATATACTGCATCAGACTGGAAGTCAGCTTCTTTGAGGCGGCTGATTTGTTGGGACACAGCAGTAGGGACTTTGTGGATACATCATTTTTTGACAGCAGAACCCAAGACGGAATTGACGGTTCATGTTCAAAGTTCATGTTGCGGGGGGGGGGGTTGCCCCCCCCCCGGAACATGAACTAGAGGAGGGGGCGCCGCCTCCCCCGGGAAGTTCCGCTAAGAGACTGACGCCAACCTTTGGGGCTCGGCGTGCCCGGGACCAAAGAGCGAAGAGGCACCAACTCCAAAAATGCATCTTGCAATTTGTAAAATATGTATCCGCCCACCATACTCATTATCGCAGTAGAAGGTGAGGCAAAGAAACACAGATGATGACACAACACATAGCCTGAATTTCGCTCAAAGCAATCAGATCAATGAAACGAAGCAGTCGAAAAGGCACCCGCAGCTGCCAGTCTTCGGAGACTATCCTTGACTTTGCTGACCAAGAGCGAGGGAGGCTCCGCCCCCAAATGGCGCGCCAATAGGAGGACTCGGGAGGCGGAGCGCTGCGGCCTCTGCTCTTGCCTAATAGATGGCGCATCGGTAGCGCTCGGATCGGTGTATGTGAGCCGCTGTCGTCTGCTTCTTCCGGTAGAGCTACGCCCTTGAAGCCTCTGCTCTCGCGTAAGAGATGGCGCTACATTGGCGCTCGGTAAGGGCACGTGTGGTCGTCACAACTTTGAGCCTCGACCTTGAGACTGGCCAATAACCTAAATTCCGATGACACGCAATGCGTGAATATTGTCTCAACTCGTGAAAAAGGAAATAAATGCTGCTGCTTTTGTTCTACTCCTCGCACTGAAATCATTTTAAATAATTGTACTGTGTTCTTTTTTGCTATTTATTTGCATTAACTGCTAAACCTGCGTAAGTTGTTACGGAAGTATGTAAAAAGTAAAGAAATGTTGCTGCTTGTTCTACTCCTCGTACAGAAATAAATAATTTGAAATAATTGTACTGTCTGTTTCTTTTTCTTCTTTCTTTTTTGTAAGTAGTTACGGAAGTACGCCAAGTTACCAACGCCTTTTTTTTTTTCTTCCCTGTTGTCCGCGCACCGACATGTTGCACCGACATGTTGCGCACCGACATGCACCGAAATGTCCGTGCACCGTAATGTTCATCGCCCGGTTGTAATGAAAATGCTGCTCTTGCCCTTCGGAGATAATGATTGAAGCGAAAAGAAAGAAACCACAAAGAGTAGGTAGTTAAACGTCCGTTTATTGACTAGCAGCTTGGGCACATCCATGTCTTAATGTTGTTACTTTAAATACCGTTTTAGGCGTATTTATATTTAAAATACGCTTAAGTACACATATCTCATCCTCCCGGGTCCAGGAAGAAATGTCCCCGGAAAAAATATCCCCGGAAGAAATGCCCCCGGAAAAATTGTTCCCGGAAAAAATGTTCCCTGGAAGAAGTGTCCCCGGAAAAAATGTCCCCCGAGGAAAATTCACTTTTGGTACGCGTGGAATGGTTGACTTCGGACGTTAATTTTTTTACTAGGACGGTGTGAACGTTTGGATTTTTTAGCACCAAAGCGAGTAATCGTATATCCTATTCCATTTCCGAATCAAATATGGAATTCAATGTTCGAATTCCAAATCGAATTGATGCTTCTACTAAACCGAATATATTTGAATAGACACGAAGCTGCACATGTGAGGCCGGCATCTCCTTTTCGTGTGGTTAAACATATACCCCCCCCCCCCGGCACATGTCGGGAAAAAAAGAGTAAGCGCTATACTTAAGCATACATATGCCGTACATGTTTGTACTCCAATATATGTTGTATATGTATACAATTACGGTTATTCAACGAGTCGCTTAATTTTTTTCGTATTAAATTCCATTTTAAAATGACTACTCACACATAGCATTTCTTTGCCTAGGGAGTCGCTGTGGGTCAGTTTTGGTAAATTTACTTCGTTGTGTCTTGCAACAAATCGGCCTGTACAGTCATGGGGCTCCGGAGATGTGACACCGCTAGACATGTTGAAATACACTTTTGCCTGTCAGTTTTGTTGTCCCCCCGCATTTTATTTCCCTCTTTACACATCACCGTGCACGTCGATCTGCGCACTTCCAAAAAAGAACTTGACATGCTCCTGGTCATTCCAAATGACGTCTTCTCTTCTGATTTGTTGAAACTGGACGTCGTACTACTTTCTGTGACACTTCACATTTGTGCTAAATAGCAGGGAAAATGTTTTTCCGTGTTAGCGCCGCGAAGCAACTGTTGCTGTACGCGGTGTACAGGCGTGGACAGAGGACAGCAGGAGGGAGGGTGACAGGGGGTTAGTATGCGACCTGGGCCGACTTCAGGGCTGAGTGAGCTGAAATTCGTCAGGAAAGTCCGACGGAAAACCCAGGGAAAACCTCAGAGAGCACACCTGGTGACATGATTCGAACGGTGTCCGCCCATTTGGTCGAACGCCGTTTGATCGAAGGCGTTTGATCGAACGCCGCTTGGTCGAAAGCCGTTTGATCGAAAGCCGGTTCATCGACGCCGTTTGTTCGAAGGGAATTCAAAGCTGCATGCACTGTGTTGTCCGCACCACTTTTTCTGTAACTTTTGACTCGAGCATACGGAGCAGGCAATCAGTGTCCTCTGCTTTTTTATTTCTTCTTCTTCTTTTTTTTTTTTTTGCTTTTTGCAGCCGAAGAGGGGAGACCACTGGTTAGTTGCAGGCGTTTGTCATTTACGAATCAGTAGGACACATATTGAAGAAAGCTGCCCCAGGTTGAGAGCAGCCGATAGTCTATCCTTGTTCTGGGCACCCTTCTTATTGCTGGCGACATATTTAAAGGGAACTGCCTGAAACGGGATAGTCATATGTGCAAAGCCACTCGAAGTCTGTGGGTGCTACGAACGAAATTTTGCCATGGTACAACGAGAGATATTAAATTAACAGCATGTAAAACCATAGTTCGACCTTAGCGTATGCATCTGCAGCCTCGAATCACCACACATGCACGATATCCGAAGAAATAGAGAAAGTACAAAGATCTGCTGCCCTATAATCTTGTCTAAGTTTCGAAGGACTTCTTCGGCTACATGGCTGTTGCAAGAACTAAATTTAGGTTCACTTGCACATAGGCGAAAAGTAAATAAACTGAAACTACTCTTTCTCCTATACAGTGGTCAGTTGATTACAAACAATAATCCACTGTTAAAATTTGTTCACATTCGACGGGAATAAATAATCAAAAATGTCATTTACTTATTTTTTAATTCATTTGCCAAAATGTTTAATACTTGACATTATTATTATTTCACAATGGGTTGGGGGATTGACAAGTACAGCATGTTTACTCACTATGTGTCGGAGCGGAAAAACCTATTCGGTTGTCCAACGGGTTAACGGTGAACAACCCTGGCCCTTGTACTGCTTTTTGGACACTAAAAAGAGGGTTAGCATGAGGAAAGTGTTTACGGGGAAGCAGATTACACAAAGTTAAATGTTCCTTAGGATAACTGCATTTAGTACTGCAGCTTTTTTTTCCTTGTCTTTTTTTGTCATTTTCGACACTCCAAGTGAACCAATTAAAAAAATCGATCAAACGACCGCTGCCGTTTCGATCAAACGGCGTTCGATCAAATGGTTTTCGACCAAATGTCCTGCGTTCGATCAAACGGCTTTCGGCCAAACGGCGTTCGATCAAATGTCCCGGAACCGATTCGAACCCGTGTCACCTCCCAGTCTCGACGTGAAAGGCGATCACCCAAACCGCTACTCCACGTGAGCTGGTACAGAAAAAAGTACGTCCCGCTCTTATGTTGATGTTGATGAAGAAAAATACTAGGGAGACGTTAATTCCCTCAAACCTGAAATGATAGCTGTGTCACCAGGCCTAAAATCTAGTCTCAAAATCCCGGCGTTCTGATTGCACATCAGTCAGTACGACGTCACGCAGGATATACTTCTTAGTATAAGAAGAAAGAAACAAAATAAGAATATCCCAGCCAAGTGTGCACGTTGTATCAACGAACGTGACAATTGATTGCAGTGTATTCGCTACGAGAAATCCTAAGTGAAAATAGGTCGAGCTTTCCAAGTAGAAACACTTAGTAAGTGGTTAGGAATTTTAGTATTTATTTTTAGCCCGAGGACTTCAAGACCTGCAATATCGCAACCGAGGATTTCGCAAAAATTCCACGCGTACCAAAAGTGGACGTTTCTCGAGGGGACATTTTTTCCGGGGGACATTTTTTCCAGGGGACATTTCTTCCGGGAACATTTTTTCCGGTTCCCCATCCTCCCATATTTGTGGGCTTCTCTCGAGTTCCACATTGTAGCCTCCAGCGGTGAAGGGTGTCATGGTTAGAGGCTACAGGTCGCTCATCCCGTGTGTTCAGGGATTTCCGCCCGTCTAGAAAACAGCACAATGTGCGAATGAGGGCATCGCCACCCCCGTTGCTTAAGTCTTGGAAGCGAGAAGAGAAATTAGAACTCCAATTTGGGAAAGTCTGTATGATTGTCTGTGTGTTCTGAGAACACACAGACAACGTGTTAAGATTAAGAAGCAATTCTCCAAGGCCCTGATACCTTCTGCATATTTCCGGCAGATAGGTTAGAAAAATGCAGCGAACAACATGTCTAACGTTAGCGTGGGCGTAGGAATAAATTGTCCCGGGTTGCGGAGCATTTTGGAAAATAAAATGTTTGGGCGTACTTTTAGCAATGCGCTCAGGCAGTATCAGCCACGAGGAGGAGAGTGGAGTTAAACGTCTAACTTTACTTTCAAAGCTCGTGCAAACGCAGTTTCAGCACTTAATGCAAATAAATAGCAAAAAAAAAAAAGCACACCATCAGATCGCTTCCTGGATGCGAAAAAGTGGATTAGGATGACGAATGTGTTTATGGGCGAGCGGATTACGCAGAGTGAAACATCAACGCTCCAAGCGAACGAATAAAAGAATCGATCAAACGGTGTTTGATCAAATGCCTTTCGACCAAATGTCCCGCGTTCGATCAAACGGCTTTCGACCAAACGACGTTCGATCAAATGTCCCGGAACCCTTACAAAAAGGAAACACACACACACAGCACAATTATTTTCTTCCGTAACTACTTACAAAAAGGAGAAGAAACAAGAAACATAGAGTATAATTATTTCAAAGGATTTAGTTCAGTTTGAGGAGTAGAACAAGCAGCAACATTTCTTTCCTTTTTACATACTTCGTAACTACTTGCAAAAAGAAAAAAAAAGACACACAAACCGTACAATTATTTTAAATGATTTATTTCAGTGCGAGTTGTAGAACAAAAGCAGCAACATTTCTTTCCTTTTTACATACTTCGTAACTACTTACAAAAAGAAAGAAAAAGAAACACACAGTACAATTATTTTAAATGATTTATTTAAGTGCGAGGTGTAGAACAAAAGCAGCAACATTTCTTTCCTTTTTCATGAGCTGAGACAATGTTCACGCATAAGAGCGGAGCGAAGCGTCGAACTGGCCAAAAATTGGTAATGTAATGACACATCCATGAAGCATCATCGTCAAAACTACGTAGTATACTTGCGTAACTACTTAAAAAAAACAGAAGAAAAACAGAAAGAAAAAAGAAACACAAAGTACAATTATTTTAAATGATTTATTTAAGTGCGAGGTGTAGAGCAACATTCTTTCCTTTTTCACGAGTTGAGACAATGTTCACGCATAAGAGCGGAGCGAAGCGTCGAACTGGCCAAAAATTGGTAATGTAATGACACATCCATGAAGCATCATCGTCAAAACTACGCAGTATACTTGCGTAACTACTTAAAAAAAACAGAAGAAAAACAGAAAGAAAAAAGAAACACAAAGTACAATTATTTTAAATGATTTATTTAAGTGCGAGGTGTAGAGCAACATTCTTTCCTTTTTCACGAGTTGAGACAATGTTCACGCATAAGAGCGGAGCGAAGCGTCGAACTGGCCAAAAATTGGTAATGTAATGACACATCCATGAAGCATCATCGTCAAAACTACGCAGTATACTTGCGTAACTACTTAAAAAAAACAGAAGAAAAACAGAAAGAAAAAAGAAACACAAAGTACAATTATTTTAAATGATTTATTTAAGTGCGAGGTGTAGAGCAACATTCTTTCCTTTTTCACGAGTTGAGACAATGTTCACGCATAAGAGCGGAGCGAAGCGTCGAACTGGCCAAAAATTTGGTAATGTAATGACACATCCATGAAGCATAATCGTCAAAACTACGCAGTACACTTGCGTAACTATTACAAAAGAAGAAAAAAAGAACACACAGTACAATTATTTTAAATGATTTATTTCAGTGCGAGAAAGCAGGAACATTTCTTTCCGTTTTCATAAACGTCGAACTGGCCAAAATAATACATCCATGAAGCATAATCGTCAAAACTACGCACTATGGTTTGCAATCGCCGCGTCATCGGAATTTAGGTTACCGGCCAGTCTCAAGGTGTAGGCTCAAAGTTGGGACGACCACACGTGCCCTTATCGAGCGCCAATATAGCGCCATCTCTTACGCGAGAGCAGAGGCTTCAAGGTCGTAGCTCTACCGGAAGAAGCAGACGACAGCGGCTCACATACCCCGATCCGAGCGCTACCGATGCGCCATCTATTAGGCAAGAGCAGAGGCCGCAGCGCTCCGCCTCCCGAGTCCTCCTATTGGCCCGCCATTTGGGGGCGGAGCCTCCCTCGCTCTTGGTCAGCAAAGTCAAGGATAGTCTCTTCGGAACCCATATCCGTTGGGAGCGGGCTCAACTCCCGCTGCTCCGTTTCACTGACCATATGTTCATTATATTGCGCGCATTTCGGGTCAAACACCGAGGATTCAATGCATTTTGTTCCTTTTGCACTCAGTCTTCAAAGGCGTAATGCCTTCAGTTGTGCACATGTTCACTGTTTACGTTCTCTCTGGGTTTTTTTTCTTTTCTTCTTCCTTCCTCTTATTTCTATACCAGTTCTGCATACATCATAGTATCCCGCCAGAGTGTGTGATTCTTCAGCTTTAGTTTTGTGTTCTTCATTTTTTTTCCTTCTTTTTGTTTTCTTTTGCTTTCTTTTTTCTTTGCCTTTTGTGTCTTCCCCCTTTCACTTTTTTTTAATAACAAGCCGACATACATCTGGCTTATCTTTCCGTTCTTTTTTTTTTTTCTTAATAAACATATCCCCCCCCCCCGGAAAAATGAAAACTCTCCGCCTGTGGTCTGCAGTACATTTTTTAGTGTTGTGCGAAATGTTCAGCGCGGGTGCATGAAAATACTGCACCTGCTCTGGCGTCCGTGCAGGGTGTGGTCCCCAGTGTAGCAGACTGCGCTTTTCTTGAAACTTTTCTTGAACTATGTATGTCTTTGCAGCTCGAGTGCAAAATAAATGTTTAAAACTTAGAAATAAAATCTAACAAGTGTCACAACTGCCATCTATCCTAAATGAACACGTCTGTTCATTTAGGATAGATTCAGATGTCGTGGAGTCAGCGCAGTAGACCACCGGTAGTGCATTACTTTTTCTTTTCCTTGTTGTGTCTTTTTTTTTCTGCAATTCGAAAGTAGCTATTATTAGACATATTCCGGAACTGTTCTGCATGTTGCTGGAAGTTGCTTTATTGCACAAAAGCATTCCACAAGCCGCATAAATTCCTGTTTGTTGTATTATGACTAGTCACATGTCTCATTCTTTCATGCACATTACACTGATTCCTAATGCAGATTGATGCTGCGATTTTACACGGCAGCCCCGAGACGCAGCGCCACAGCTGTGGCACAACAAGTCAACACTTGCATTGATGCGTGCCGTTGAATCACGCATGCGCCAGTTTGACATTGCACCCACGAAAAAAAGAGGTATCTGCTCATTCTACCTGCATGATGTTGCAATATGTCAAGGGGAAACTCTGGGGTAATATGAGTAGTATCAAAAATTTGCAAAGTGGAACGAAAAAAATTATTTATTGCAGGTGTGGAAAGACATAGCCAGTGAACTCGCAAACACTGGAATCATCGCAACATGGGAACAATGCTACACGAAGTGGAAAACATATTAAGAAAAACTACAATTCCGTCAAGGACCACAACAAAATATCAGGAAATCCCCCAAGCTGTGGGACCTTTTTGAGGTAAATGTGGATGTGTGTATGAGTTCATCATGGCAAATGCACAAGCAGGAGACAACGAAGAACAGACTCTCACACACAAAGTCTCAAACACAGATAAAGTTTAATAGAGGTACACACATTTTGAAGACAGAACAAGGTAACAGATGAAGGCAGGCGGGGAAAGACCAATAAACTTCCAGAAACTCAGAAGTTCAGGGCTTGCTTGTGTAGTTCCCACGCGGACGGATTGAGAATGATGTAGCAGACAGTAGTGGGCAGAAAGTCAGTGAGTGCCAATGGCGGGACTCAAACCCACGACTCTCATATTTCTGGTCACGTGTGCTACCATTACGCCATGCCGACATCATGCTCTCGTCAACATACACCAGGGCGTCGTTCAAGAAGACACGGGCACACATTCTTTCTTGCAGCTTTCTCTCTTATATTTTCTTCCAAGAACACATGCATCCACACAAAGGAGCGCGACATGTACAACATTTACAAAGATGCTTGCCACCAAGGAACACAACCGTTACAACACTCAAGGTGCTTAATGATTTCTGATTCGATCATCTTTTTGCTTCTCCAGTATAACACAAACCAAAAGGTCACGATACTTCATAAATGACAATAGATTGGCATGTAACATAGTTCGTCTGGTCTCACTGTGATGAACTGAAGTCACCAGCTGGTTTCCTATACAGCATGCAATGAATGTATGAATATGTATGTAATGCTGTGTACATTTATATGCTCGCCGTTGTACATGATGGAAATCTTTTAGGTCATGGACAACACAGTTGGAAAGCGACCGGAGGGCGTATTTCCAAACCCGCTCCTGTACAACAGATCGCCGCCGCCTCCGCCTCCAGTTAGCGCGCCGGCGGTGGTATACTGCGTATTCCGGCGGCCGCTATATTTGTGTTCGGTGGTTAGGAGCACAGATGTGGCATCCAATGTATTGCTCAGTAGACGGAAGCGTGGCGGGCGAACGCAATGCATCCTGGACAGGTCCTGGTCGTACGTCACAGCAAACGTCAAGGCGCACGTGACCTTAAAGATGGCGGCGCCCGTGATCGGTCTCCAAACCGTTTGTAAACAATGCGGTTGTTGTTTCTGGACGACGTTTTGGATGTTTTTCGATCACGGTAATTATTTTTATCCGATAAACCCACAGTAAAACGCGCAGTTTTACACATAAAGCCTCGTATTGTTGACAGCTTCCAAAGATGTGATGACGACCGCGCGTTAAGACTTACGAAGCCGATGTGATGTATGTAAACTTTGGTGAAATGGGCTACCATGTTGCGGAAGAAGCACCGCATAGCTTACGCTGGCAAAATATGGTCATCTCTTGGTGTTATGACGGTGAAAATATGCCGGTAAGCGGCAAAACGACACGTAAAGAAAGTCACATGACCTCAAAATGACGTTTTCTATGACGTGCGACCAGGACAAGATGGCAGTTTTGCCAAAAGCACCCGCTTGAGGGTAGTTACAACAATGGCGGGTTTGTGTCACCCCTGTGGTTAGGAGCGCGTTACTGGACAGCTAATGAGTGAGAAGTAAATGATAGATGTGTTTAGGTGTCTTTGGATGACATTTATCAATGTACAAGTCCTTCGGACACTTATGTGCCTTGCTTTTGAGAACGTGGGACCACGGATAGTCAACGTTTTCAGTTAAAGTGACGACGTGCTGCTGCTTTGTGTCTCCGGTTTGCGATGGCATGAATGCCCATTGTCGTTCAAATTATTTTGAGAAACATAGCGCGAACAGTGAAAAACCGAATTTAGGTTAAAGCTTTGTTGTGTTTAAGCACCTTCGATGGACAGTGTAGCAGTAAGAGAAATAACCCTTGTCAATCGCGTCGTAACGTTCTTTACTGCAATTATTCATAGTGACCAGTCTCTGTGGAGTTGTTAATGAGGAACGTTGGAATTCAATTATTAAGGAAATAAACCGTCGTTGAATTATGGCGTGGCCATGACGTACCTGCAAAAACAGCAAGACGTAGTGCACGTACTTAAGTCTGTACCGTGGTGACGTAAACACAACAGTTAAGTGTGTACGGATACGTTTCGAACAGCCTGCAGATTACCTTTAGTGCCCTGATACACAAAACACAATAATTTGGTTACATGGCAGTGGCTGACATTAGAAAATCCACTTGTTCAGAGGTTCCAGGAAGCGGGGCAAATGGTCACAATTGTTGAAGTTCATATATATCAGAAGCAAATATTAAACAACAAAATGAGCGTGTGCACCACACTTATAATGCAGCGTGCAACTTTTTTGTTTGCACATTGACATTGTGCGTTGGCAGCACAATATGCAAAATACCCAGTTATACTGAAGTGAAGTATGTACTATACAAGTTAGAAGTCAGTGTTGACAATCTGGGACCTGCATGTACTTCTATTTGATTATTTCAACTTGGTAAATGCCTAATATTAGCATCGGACACTGGACATCCTTTTATATTCACGCTTGCTCGTGCAACAATGGCCTACTCTCATTAGATGTCCTGAATCTCCCTGGCAGGACCATTGAAAAGGCTGAAAGCCATAGTGCTCATCGCGGTCCCTTTGTGGCCCTTTACAACAATCCAATACATGACTTTTGGCATGGGAAGTTTGGCGTTGTGGATCAGAATAGTCTCAATATTTTGTACAAAATTTCATTTTAAAAATTACTGGCGGGCGTTTTCAGAGCTTATCGGATAAAACCAAAGCCGTATCCCTAGTCATGCGATACTATCATCATTAACGTGCCGTGTTCTGCCCATCAGACTGAGATAATAAAAAGATACTGTAGTGGCAAGATAGGGAGAAGGCTGTTCAAGCATTGGAGGATGTGTGCAATCAGTGGCGTATCTAGAGCTACCTGCGCCCATGGCAACATGGTTAACATGATGTCCTTGGGGATGCGTTTTCGTGTGGTCCGCACTAGGTTTCACACTACAACCTCTCTAATGGCGGGTGCTTTAGATCATTTATGAATGTGCCAGGTTGAGTGCCCGACCTGGCACAGTCACACCCGACCACATAATGGCGCCCCTGTTCACCTGGCGCCCATGGCACCTGTCCACACCCTAGATACGCCACTGTGTGCAATAAGGTTTCAGTACCAAAACAAATGTTCAGTTACTAACACAACAACTTTATTTCAGTTACTATGATATGCATGTAGACCAAGCAAGTAATTCACTCTGCAACATATAGTGATTTTATGGAAAGGACACAGCTGTGCAACATTACAATATCAGTCTGTCAGCGCTTTAGATTGTGGAAGCTGGCATACGTTAGGAAACATGGTGAAGACAAAGATGACACATCTGACATGAATAAGTTATGCATTTTTTTCATAGCACGGTAGCGCATGCTGTTTTTTACACGGCTGCAGTGCTCTTGGAATTGCAAACACAGCACCCTGTGGCACTTAAACCTCAATTTACATGCATACGTGTACGTGATGTAAGGAAGTAGCGACATGATGGTTTGAGTACGACCAAGATGAGGTCAAGTGAGTTTGAACACCGGTACTGGATTTTTTTTATTATTTAACGCCTACGGCGTCTACATATTCGCTGTCGGTGTGCCATATGTGCTCTGCAGTTCCGGGTCGAAACTGCCACTTACACATTGACTATGACTACATTGTCAGCAACACTTTCACCATAGGAACACCCTTCGTTGCCATCACTCCAGATTGGCTGTAACAACTTTTCGTTGGCTGCTCTCCTTGGCCTTGTCTTGCACCCCAACAAGTGGACTGTCACTGCCGCTCTCCTCGGTTTTCTCTCGGCAGTTGTTCTCGTGTCTCTTTCCTTCTTTCTTTTTTACCTTTTCCTTCTTTTTAGTTTTTTCTTTTTTGGAATAGCAAGCCGGCTCTTTGCCTGGCTAACTTTTCGTATCTATTTTCTTAATAAAGATATGCCCCCTCCCCCTCCGGCCTTGACCAGTAAACATGTAGACCTAGAGGTTTGTTTGCCCACTATCACTTCTTTCCTGGATAATAACCTGAGCAGGGATTTACACGAACATACACGTATGTTCGTTTTGCTCATACTCAAGCTTGTTTCGTCAGAGGTTTCGTTTAGTACCTAGACTGCGTTTATCTATTGAACTTTTGCGTAACTGCTTTATGCTAGTTTATCAATCACAAACGTCTTAGCTCCATGATTTATACCTGTGGCGCAAGTATCCGTTGCTGTGTTCTGCAGAAGGAATGCGGCTTTATTTTACCTTATTATCCCTAACAAAATACTCACTTTTCTGTAAAAAAAAATAGGATTTTGGTGCATTACTTTTGTACCACAAACAATGCAAAACAGTGCACATATTAAGGATTTTTACTGCATATTTCGAAGATTTTCATTGCATAGCTGCATGCATATTTTGGCAGTGTTTAGTGCACATTGATTCATGCTCTAATAATAACAACAAGGATCAGTGTTGGGTGTAACTCATTACTGTAAAGCTACCTTTCTTTATTCAGAGAGCTGACGAGAAGCTGACTACATTGCGGGTCCCCCTGTATACTTTTAAACCTAATTCGTCGATTTTGAGTTCCGGTAACTTCTTGAAGAACTTGTTCCTTTTTTAGGTTATTTTGTCAAAGTAACTTGGGCTAAGTTCCAAGCTCCTTTTGAGCCCCAACATTCCCACAAGAAGAAAATCCCAGCAAATCCCCGTCTTGTATTGTATTTCCTACATGATTCAGAACCATAGATTGAGAAGTTACCCGCCAAAAAGAACTCGTTACAAGTTAAGTTACCGCGTGCAAAATGACACTAAGTTAATAACGAATGAATTGCGAATGAAGAATAGCGAATTCTTCCGCATGAAATCTAACTCGCAGTTACCGAGTTACTTAAAAAAAGAACGAGTTACTTCCAAGTTACTTCGGACACAAAATAGCGTTACGCAAGTGCAGCGCGCGTGAGCAGTTGAGTTAGACCTTGAGTTGCCTGCGGAGGAGTGCAACACGCTGGCTTAGATCGTTTTCCTTTATGCACAACAATAGACCTCTCCCTGTTTGTAAATAAATGATGTCATAGTGTTCGACAGCGCCAAAATTTGGTAGAATTGAACTACGCTCGAAGCTAAAGGTGAACAAGGTCGCGCCCGAAAGCCACGGTCTTGAGGGGATTACGACATGATCCCTTGAAGGGACGCAACCTTCGGTCCTATTTTTCTTTCAATGCCCGTTCGTGGAACCTAGCCGTCCTTCCGCTTCGTTTCGGTTTCAGTCTGCCTACCAATGTCATGATGACGTTTCTCTGGTAGAGGTCTATTCGAACGCCTTGCACCTTACGCCCCCTGTGGGCGCACAACGGTTCAGCTTCATTTCAATGGCAGCGGTTCTTACTTCCTGAATAAAATACTGTCACTCATTGAATATCAGGTTTTATGGAAAAACATGCCCTGAAGGAACCGGAGAGAAAGCAAGAAAATGTGTGGACGTGAGTGAAATGCGAGTTAAAAGTAACTTGGAACTTAACTTAAGTTACTTTGGTAAAGTTACCAAAAAAAGGAACGAGTTCCTCTGAAAGTTACCACGGCGCAAAAGTACCAAGTTAAGTTACAAGTTATCAAAAAAGGAACTTAGTTACAGTAACGAGTTACTTGTAACGAGTTACCTCGAACTCTGTTCAGAACTGACAGCAGAAGGGATGCTGATAATTTGACCAAAACAACCAGCAAGACAAAGTACAACATGACGTAATGCACTAAACGCAGGCACTCCTCAGTGTCTGATGAATTCACTACTATTGAGAGTGGGATATCAGAAGGAAAATCAAGAGGGAAGCTCAGCAGAATTAATTTACGTGAAATGCATACAAAGGAGCATGCAGGTTCACATGGCGAGTGACAAAGGGCTGACTGTGGAGTGTGCAGTGGAAATCACGCTGCGAAGATATACAGGCAGATCCGAAATTGACACATGATCATGACAATTGAGATATCTGACACATGAGATACAAGACGAAAATCTAATTGACAGACTGTAGTTAATATCACAGATAGCCATTAAATTTAGCTTTGAATATTCCTTGTTGAATGTGCAGTGGGGGCTTGTGCTATGACAGAAAATCAAGTAATGTCTTATCTAACTACACAATAATGAATTGATAAAAAAAATGAAAATATCTCTCCAAACAACTCCATCTCTCCAAGTGTGAATGGCATTCCTCACTGTGAGGTGAGCAATCCAGCATGCTTCATAATGTCATCAGGATATGTACCTATAGTCTTGTGTTGTCCTCTTCGTATGGTGTGTTCCTGAAACTCGAGGAAATGTTACCTCTTTCAATGGCTTCTGTCTTTGCTGTATCCTTTCATTGTTTTATTTTGTTGCTATTTGGTACACTTGCTGTATTTGAACATACCAATGTTCGTGCATATTATGCATGCTATTTCTCCTGTTCGTTGCCACAATTACGTGCTTGTAGTCAGAAGTACTGAATAGAAACACTGATCAGGAGAAAAGCTCAGTAGATTCCTTGTCGTAGTACACTGTACGGTTGTCAAAACTATTAGTTACGTAAAGATAGTGCAGTGTCTCTACTTATAACTAGTGGACATGATTTTTATGTCAACATGAAAGAGTCCAAGAAGTATCAGCAAAGAAGTCTAAGCAGAAAGAAAAGGGCATCATCTGAATGTATTAACAGGACCCCATTTCACAACGAATTAGAATTTCTGGTTGGAATTAGAATTTCCGAATTTGGTACCTGAGGAAGCGTGGACCTCCACGCGAAAGCTTGTACAAATTAAACTTAAACAAAAATCTTCAGTGTCGGCTTCTGTATTTTGTTTAAACGAATTAGAAGTTGGAAAACATAACCCGAATCACACCATCCCCCCGAACCCAAAAAGTTGGGACGCACAGGTTTCCATTCGCACAGAAGTGTTATCGTTTGTGCATGTACTATGTACAGACTTCAGTACATACAGTAAGTCTTGCTGTTTTTGAAGATGCGCCATGACCATGTCATAATTCGACGACGGTTTATTTCTTTAATGACTTAATTCCAATGTTTCTCGTAAACAGCTTCAGAGAGAGCGGTCGCTATGAAGAATCGCAGTAAATAACGTTACGACGGGATTGGAAAGTGTTATTTTTCATATTGATACACTCCATCGAAGGTGACACACAACAAAGCTTTAGCCTATATTTGGTTTTTCACTCTTCGCGCTTTGTTTCTCACAATAATTTGAACGACAATGGGCATTCATGCCATCGCAAACTAGAGACACGAAGCAGCAGCACATCGTCACTTTCACTGAAAACGTTGACTATCCATGGTGTCACGTTCTCAAAAGCAAGGCACATAAATGTTCGGAGAACTTGTACGTTCCTTATCGTCATCCAAAGACACCTAAACACATCTATCATTTACTTTTCACTCATTAACCGTCCAGCCGTCCACACGCTCCGACCACAAACAGTGAAACATAGCAACATAGCACAGCAGCCGCCATGTTCGCGGTTTTCTGCCGCCGCCGCCGCGCTAACTGGAGGCGGCGGGGGCCGATCTGTTGTACAGGAGCGGGTTTGGAAATACGCGACCGGAGGTGTCTACGCTAAGCACTTGCAGCAGCTTGCTTGTGTTATCATCTCCTGATACTCAAGAAGGAGCAGTCTCCTGCCGTGGCCTCATCCCAGGATAGTTTGAATGTCACGCCTAGCAACATAGATTCAAACACGTTGCATAACAACATAGATTCAAACGTACACCGCTAGAACATGCAACGTTATTTCAGAGTAGATCCCACGTGTCGTTGCTGACTGGGGCTAAAAATTGTACATGCATGCTCAACGAGATGGCTGTCGATTGGGAGTGCAGTTGGGAGATTCTTGTAGTAATGGCTCGGATTGAAGACTCACTTCGAGATATGAGGCTGTCTGAAAAGTGCTATGCAGCAAAGTTGTTCAATGACAACACGAACCTCGCGTACTTAACTTTCTTGAGACCAGTATCGCAAACGTGCAAAGAGTGAACAAAGCATTTGAGGTCAATGATGCTCACCAAGCGAGGTTTCTGAAGGACCTCACACATCCTTGTTCAAGAAGGTAGTGGGGCCAACAGCAAAGCTCTGTCCACTAACCTCGACTTTAGAGGGACACTTAGATCCGAAGCGTTACTTATGTTACCTTTTTGGAAAAATAAATACGGAACATCAAGGAAAATGGAATGTGCTCCCACGAAGAGTTCACGATAATATCAGGTTGCGTTAAGTTCGTCGTTGCCCTGGTAGAGCAGAGACAGCGTCTTCCAGGGAACATCGACGTAATTTGCAAGATGTCTGTATTGTCCGTCCAGAGTCACAGAGTGTACTCAAAGAGTCTCTTGCGCAACTTCTCGAAGACTTGAATGTGGGCTCCGCAGACATTGACAGGATCGAGCACTAGTGGAGGAATATTACACTGTTGGCATGGAAGAAGACTTCGACAACACAGGCAGGCCGCTACGCTTGCAATGAAAATCCCTACATGGAGCTAGGTAACTTCGTCATCTCATTGCTGGCTCTCCCTTACTCAAATGCAGAGGGAGAACGTACGTTCAGTCATTTGGGTCTTGTAAAAAAACAAGCTGCGGAACCACCTCCAACCTGGGTTGGTGGAAGGTATTTTGACGATCAATGAAGGACTCAGATGTCACGCAAAAAGCTGTTTTGAATATCAAGAACATTGGCACCCTAGCAGGTTATGGAGTACCTTGCGATGGTGACCTCTCTTTTGATGCTCTTCAGTAACCACGTCAAATTTTCAAGTTACTTTAGCCTAGTGCAAGAAGCGCTGTTGTTGCATTATTGTGTCCGTACGTATGCATATTTATACGCAAGAAATCGGAGTTATGTCATGTTCGAATATGTGAGAATAAAAGAAGGAACACGTGATGTTTTACGTTTTGTCTTCTATGCATCTCCGTTCCCGGTTAACGAAATGAAGGAATGTGAAGCCCTGAACGTCAGTCATTATCACTGTGATTATTTTCACGTGCCACCTGAAACAATTGCCGGCACATGTAACTTTACAGAGAAGTGTGTTCGGCAACTATTTTCGCATCATAGCGGATTCTGAGGAATATTGGAGCGACTCTGGCGGACTGCCCGCCTGGAATGTTGACAACACGGTGCGGCTGTGAATAGGGTGCCTTTTCGGAATAGAGGCTGCGTTCCAATACCTCGCGCCCGCGAAGTCGCCTGACTAGGCAGCTGAGTAGACCCCTTTCCTTGTCACTATTGGAACAGGCTTGCCTAGCCGAGGCGCCTCTGGCGCCATCTCGTTGCTCACGCAAGAAATGTGTACGGCGCAAGCGCAGCAGGTACTAGCGTTTCCCGCTGTCAGCCATCCCGGCTGTCAGATGGTCAGGCGTATAACTAGACTGCATCGATGCGCACTAGGCGGTAGCCGACTGAATAGCGGACTTGGCGAGATTTGGAACGAGACTTAACATGGCGGCACTTCCGGTTAGACCGCTAGGCAGTCGACTAACCGGGGTATTGGAACGTAGCCAGAGCCTTTCCGGTGGCATTCTCCTCAAGTTGGAGGACCACGTGATTTCCCAGCCCACATGACTTGCGCGTCGCTCGAGCCCTTACCTGCCTTCCTCCTCTGCCGTTTCTCCGCGCGCCAAAAGTTTGCGCCCCGAAAGCGGAGGGTTTCCAGTTTCGAGGAGTTCGGATCCAGTGATGGATGTCGAACCTGCGGAAGCCTCCAGCGGCTGCTGCAGTAATGTCACCGAAGAGGACTTGGCCACAGAAGAGACGCTGTTACGAGAATATCTGCAGGACTTCGCAAAAGTCGACCGTAATTGGTCTGGGTACGTGGAGTCAAAAGATAGACTCGAACAAAGGATATCTGTTGTGAACGTGTTATTCCAAACAGTAGTATCCCGACAAAAGGCATCCCCTCTGGACACCTGTAAGTCTACGCGTTACTCCTTCCTTCTGTTGTCTTCAGTGTACGAAAGAATAAAGTACCAGTGAGCTGGCATGACCGCTTCTGTTAGTCTGTTACCCGTTCGGTGCGCCCGTACGGGGACAAACGAGGACGTACTTCAAACGCTCATAAGGATCAGGGTTGTTAAAGTTACTTTTAAAAAAGTATTTGAGTAACAGTTAGGTAGATGAGCATGTACAACTACAGCTATAGATACACCATGTCAAAAAATCTAGACTGATACAGATACCTTGAAAAATATAGTCAGTATTAGAGCACTGCACGGGCCAGGTTTTGCGTTTTTTATGCGAGCATGGGCCGGACTTGGGTTTCAGCCACAGGGCCCGGGCCGGGTACGGGCTTGACAACGTATTTGGCGAGACTGGACAACTGAATTTTAATGTCACCTTTTTTTTTTTTTTCATTGGGTATCGTGTATAATGGTATTCTCATCTGAGAACCATCACTTTATAATATGTGATCATGCTTATTTCGTGTAATGGGTCTGGATTTAACACGTCCACTCACACACATTTGGGGACGTTTGGTGTGGCGGGCGCGCTGAGTAAGTCCGGCACGAGGGTCAGTTAGGTTAGGTGTTCTGACATATTTCGTTCGCGTGAGTGTTCGAGAAGGGGGAATAACACCGGTGCATGCGCAATAGAGCGGAAATGAGTCTCTCTTGATCCGCAAGGTACATACATATCGCCCACGCGCCACTGCGCGCTGCCTTCCCAAGCAAGCAAGCACCAAGCACACAGCTGCTTGCCGGCAGAGAAACACAGCCTGTAAAACATAGAGCGTACATCCTCACTCTCCACAAATTAGCTGGGTCCTTTTCCTGTGCTCTTTCAATACGCGGATTTGAAGGGAAATCAGAGCAGAGACCAGAGCATAGCTCACGTCAAAAGAACACCAGGTGGTCCAAATTATCCGCATGGCCTACCCTGCGGCATGTGCAACAGGTCACCACACTGCGCAGACAAACCTTACGTGTAACATCACAGTACCACAGTACCATTTGTGCTCTTTAGTAAATCTAAATACGCCTCCGAGCCTCGAGAACACATAGAGCAGAGGCGGGCTTGGACCGGGCCTGAGCATGGAAACAGTCGGGTACGGGCTGGGCCCGGGCCGGCGGAGTCAGGCTCTGGCCGGGTCCGGGCTGGAAATCTATAGAAGACGTCGGGCCCGGGCCGGGTGCGGGCCGTAGCAGCCGCGCTAGGGCCGGGCCTGAAAATTAGGCCCGTGCAGTGCTCTAGTCAGTATATTTAGTTACTGTCTATATTTTACCAATTGAATTAATTTGCCGTGCTTCTATCACTTTTCCATTCCTTTGTCTATTTTTGTGGATACTGCATATGAATACCAGTTATGAGCCATAAAACACCATTATTTGAATACCAAATTGGGCATACCCTGACTAGCACTGACTGATAGCATATTACTGTACTAATAGCAAATGCACTGTAATGACTGTTGTCAGTCATTTCCTGATTCAAAAGTACTCATAATATACTCAAAAAAGAGTATATGCTAACTGTAAAATTAAGTAACTCAGTTACAGTTATAAGTGTCTGCATAAAAATATATCCAATATTTTGCTCAAGACACACGAAAGTATCTAAATATAAGTACAAATTTACTTCTACTCAGTTACTTAACTCTAACAAGGATCTAGCAAAATACAGATTCCTCCATGCCGTAGCTACAACCATACACTAGACAAAACCCCTTTCCACTGGTTCTGTTTAAATCTTTTTCAAAACTCTGGTAATAGCAACGCTGAGGCTCGGGGTAGTTGGTATGGTGATAATGTTGACACAACGCAGTAAAATGGACATGGGGGATACTTTCACCATATTTCAGTCGTTGAATGAACGAGAGGAAATCTACTGAGAGAAATTTTGGAAGCCTGAACCTTTGGGCACGTTGACCGTACAGCTATAAGGTACTTCAGACACAGTGGGATTTGAGCTGTAGGCTTCTCCATGGGCCTAGCTGAACTTGATCCCTTTTTGCTGGTTGATCACCCCGTCTTCATTCGAGTGATGTTTGGACTTGGTCTTCCTCCGTTTGCCTTGCGTTAATCCGAGTTGAGAGATTGCCAGCTGCGTATGTGTCTTTCATTGTCTTTGTACCGCATCCACTTTGCTACACTAAGTCAACCTGTCATCTGCAGTAGATCCTCCATCTACTGTACTGTTTGACCTCCTTTGACACCGCTACAGTTTCCTGACTGAAGTCTTCATGCTTAATTCCAAGTCTTGTCCTGCTTTTCGCTTTAGCCCGGCTTGCTCAATTGTCGCAAAGAAGAGCACAAAGGAGATGCGGAGAGAGGACGAAATGTTCCGCCTCTTGTTTTACGTTTCTTTCCCCCGCTTTGACCTTGATGCTCATGACAATCGTCTTATCACAAAGAAAACAAAACAACCGTCTCATCACAAAGAAGGCAAAAGCCAGGGCACTTCCTCATCTAGATGCACATTTGGCGCGCGCTTCTTTGCCAAAATCGAGCGGGCGGGGCTAAAGCGGGACTTTTATTAATTCTTTTCGACTATTTTTTTTCCCCGATACTGCACATAATTTTTGTTGAGACTGTCGTTATCCGTTATCATCTCTGTAAAAAAAAAGTGAGGTTCGCTTTGCAATTTTCAAAGTTCAATTGAAAAAAATAAATTTCCCGCAATTAAAAAATGTCCAAAGCCTTCCTATATGGCGGCAAAAGTTCCCACAAGGTAATTGCCGGAAGTCCCACAATCGTCCGACGAGCACGTCGCGAGTTAGAATTTATCACTTTAGCTAAACACCCTGTATAACAAAGTTTATGTTCAACCAAACAATGGCAGTTGAAGAAAATGCACCAGCTGTGGGATTCGAATCCACACACTTCAATTTCAGGTCAGAGATGCTACCAATCGCTACCAGATTCAACCGGAGAGAAATTTATGTTCATTTCCGTAGTGTGAGTCCTGCTAACAGGTGGATCTTCCTGACACTAGTAAGGTACCATGGGTAGTCAGGGACCAGCCGAGATCTCAACCCGATGGAGAACGGCCAGAGGTCAATGGGCAAGGTTGTTTGGGCTCAGAATCTGCAAACACTCCATGAGCTTCAGAAAGCACATAGAAATGTACGGCACCACAATCCGTTCCAGGCTTAGATCAAAACAATGGCCTTGTGTATGTCCCTGCAATATCATTCAGTCGTTAAGGTGAGGGGACGACCACCGAAAGACTAGTGCCTCACTGCACTTAACGTATCTTCTCTAAATACAACCGGGCCATTCCACGCAAAGTGATCCAGAGGTGCCGCTCGACCCCCCCTAGAATCGTATGTGAATTTTTTTCTTTTTTTTTGTGTGGTTCCTTATGACCACGAAAGGAACAGGACATTGGTCTTTTCTAACGAAATTGAAATTTATGGGGTGCAGAGCCCCCCAAAGTTGCAGTGCTTGACGAAAACCTTTGTTGTTTTAGGAAGGCATTACGGCCCACGTAAGGCACCGAGCATATTGAAAAGCGTGTTACTTGGCAGGGGAGAGTTCATTTTACCGTATGTAAGCAATTCTCACCATCGCACTCGACGGGCTCGACGCTTGTGGCGTGCACAAAATTTGCAAAGTTTGTTTACGAATTTTTTGCAATACAGAATTCTGGAATTTCTTCCTCAAAATTTCTTGTCGTATATCCCCTGTATTGTAGTTTAAACACAAAAAATCCGACCCCGCCGGTGCACTGTAAGACGCACTAAAAAATCGGGAAATTGTGAAAATTCGACAAAATGCACATATTTGACCGAAAAAATTAGTGTGAGGAGGTCGGGATAGAAGCGTGATCAAGGTGTCATTCGATGCACCGTCTTCCTAGCAAGACGTAGCAAAAAAATCTCAGATGTACTTTTTGTTAAACGCAAATAATGTTTTTTTAATTGAAAGTTACTTCGCAAACGCGTATGCGCGCTGCGGCGCATCGTACCGAATGAACAACTGAGCGGGTCGTTCACCAAACACTAGATGGAAGGAAAACACTAGGTAGTCGCATTATTGAAGAGGAAATAACTATTGCAAACACGGGTTTGCCTCCTTCGAGACGCGACGGTTGTGCAACTGGAAAACATGCTCAAAGAAGCTAGTGGTGATTCAAGCACCAAGCCCAGCAAGCCACAGCTCAAAGAGCAAGCCCACGCGCACCAGCAAGCGACAAAGGAAGGCAACATCTGTGGTGCCATATAACCAGCTTCCTGAACTGCTTTAACACACGCGTAAGTCATTTTCTACGTAGCTTTCACTGGCAAATTCTTAACTGAAGCTTGTCGCTTGCTATACAGTCCTCCTGACTAGAATTGTGGGGAACCGTACAGCTGTTAAGGTCCTGGAGAGCAGCCACATACTACAAGAGGCAGAAGTTGAGGTCAAACCAGAGCTCCTGCCACGTGGACGCCTTGATTACAGGGGGGGGGGGGGGGGATATAGGTTTATTGCAAAAAAAAAAAAAAGGAAGAGGGGAAAGGTTAGCCTGGCTCCAGAAGCCGACTTACTATTCCCGCTTACAAAAAGGTAAAATAAAAAGAAGAAAAGAAAGAAAACGAGAAGGTCGAAAGAAACGAGGCGCAGTCACAGGCTCAGCGCGAGCCCTGTGTCAGTAGGAAACGTACGAGTTCCCTTCCGACGCGCCACTGAATGGGGCGTTGCAGAGGGCCTAATAGCGTTGCCAGCGAGACTTCCCTCAGCTCTAGGGTAGCTAGCCACCCCATCAGAGTGGCACGGGGAGCGGCGAACTGGCGACAGTGGAGGAGTAGGTGGGAAGTGTTGCCCTCGGTAGAGCAGGCTGCACATGTAGGGGTGTCAAGCACCTCTACAGGGTGATTACAGGGTGACTGCATCAACTGCAGCCATACTTCTCGGATGATGCGTGGAATCTACTCATGTCTTCAGGTACAGATCATTGCGCTCAGTAATATAAAAGCCTGCGTCTGGACACAATAGAGGGACGACACAAACACACGACTCAAATTATAGAATTCTTCCACCAGCTAGCCTGCATCTATGCCATGTTGTCAGTTGGGAAAGGAATTTGATTCCATTTGATTGAGTGATTATATTCCGCATCTCGAGAGACGCGTCTTCCCTTCACTCCCAATGTGAGAGGGTGAAGGAGCGCAGTGCCGCATCATGCGTCGAAGATTAGCTTTAACTTGCGGAAACAAAACAAAAACAAATGTATCGGGTGACTCTATCGGAACTGCACTTATCTTAGGTTGCGTTATTTGTTTTATTTTAATCTTTTTCCAGGACGCAAGAGGCGATAGTGTGCTCTTTCACCCTTTCACATTGAGGGTGAAGGAAAGACGTGTCTCCGATGATGCGCAATGAACAAAATAAGGGGAAAAAATGTATTCCTTCACGATTTTTTTGCGAACGATCTATCGAACGGATTTTTGTTCTGGAAACGGCTCCGGTATCGGGTGATCAAAAGGACCAGATGTGCTGATTGGGACAACTTCGTAGCTTTTATAATTAAAAAGTTAATTATTGAAAGTTAATTAAGACATTGACTCAGGAGTTTACTAATGACCTCCTAAGGAATGCCCTTCAGCCTATGCTATAATGCAATTGATTTCATCTCGGAAAAAGTGATATATATACTTTTAAAAAATATGTTCGCATTTAGCTGGGACACCCTGTATATGCTACCATTTCTCCTAGTGGCAATTAAGAAGAAATACGAATTGTGGCTGTGTGGCAACTGCCACGAAAACGATGATGGAGAGATAAAGATGGTTTGCTGCGACCGCTGCCCTGAATGGTTTCACTGGTAAGAGGCATACTGCTGCTTGGAAATTCTATCTCTGCTAACACTTTAATGCTCTTCCAATGCAGGGCCTGTGTTGCAGTAAACCGAGCGGATGTCAAAAAGAAGTTCTGGTTTTGCAGCTCCTGTGTAGACGACACAGCCACAGAATTGAATGTGAACATACAATAAAGCTGTTAATGAATGAAGCGAGCAACATTTCCTTGAGCTTCAGGTAGGGGGTTTAGACATTAGGGACAACGAAGCCAGGCTTCGTCCATCCACCTGTCCACCAGCCCGCTTGCAGTTTCTTCTCCTCTAGCTTGGTGAAAAGGGAACAACACGTTTTGTCCATGCAGTATGGTCATGCTGAATTTCATGATCAGTAATACATTTTCTAAGTGACTGTGTGTCATCGGACACACTGAAAAACATCACGCTTGACTTTATCAAGAAATCTGAAACCATTGGCCTCACTGTGGACGCTGTCAAATCTGCCATGGGGCCAAGCAACAAGGGTTTGGGGAGAACTTGCGGAATTATGGCATCACGCACTGGAAATGCAACGGTGTTCTGCGTTCACCCGTATGCTGGTTCCACAAGACAGCTCTACTTTATAGCCGATGCACCACACATCTTGAAAAACACAAAAGGCCACCTCGTTCGTGTGCAACGCTTTTACCTTCCTGATGATGTGGTTTGCCAACAAAAAATTCCAACAAACGAGGTATCTATAGTGATCAGACAGTTCGTGCATAAAGAGCACTTCAAGCACACTCTTCCCTAAACCAAGTGGCTTTTCTTCTTATCAGGTCTCTGTGTCGTACATCAGGGTTTCGGTGAAAAAAGACGCGATGCACGGCTCGAAGCTGGCACCGCACCTGAAGGCAAAACATCTCGATGCGACACATTATGACAAAATTAATATTTCTTCAGCCGTGGCTGTCTTAAATCATGCTGTCGCTGCAGGCTCAAAATACTTTGTAGATGCAAAGAAGCTCCCAGAGGCTGCGTTGACAACTGCTTGGTTCCTGCAACAAGTTCAGCGTTGGTTCACGTTAGTAACATCCCTCTGCTTCATTGTGGCTAGGAGCAAAATAAGTATTTAAAGAGATTGAAACCTTTATTTTACTGAAAAACAAGCTTTCGGACGGAGGCCGTCCTTCATCAGGTGCGATACATTGAACACTTCGTAGAGATGTTTATACTAATGTACATCAGAGAAAGGGGACAGCGAAGGTGGTGAGGAGGAAATACAAATTCTTATTAGAGAGGACTCAGGGTGCGAAAAAGAAAATACAAAAGAAAGCGATGTACAGTCGGAGCGTTACCGGAGACCAAAACCGTTGAGAGATCTCAGGTGAGCGAACATCGTAAAGAAGACCGCTGGAAGAAATATTACACTGCTGGGGTTTGAGAAAAGATAAACAATGGCAGCACTCGTGTTTAGCCTGCATTCTAACATACAGAAACTGAGAAAAGGCTATCGGTTATTAGGAGTTTTGCAAAAGTGGGACATTCTTAAAATGGGTAAAAGAAAAAAGAAACAAAAGGAAAGAAAAAGTAATAAGCAAAGAAAAATAAAATCAGGAGAAATTGTGACATGTCTGTTGAGAACACAAGGTATATGTACCACAGTTTAAAGTTAGAGGGCAGTGGAGTTGGTAAAAAAAGGGGGGGTGCATTATACAATACTAAAGGGGATTGCTTCAGGTGGTCAAATGACCGATACACACGTGGTCTCCTGCAGTAGGTGAAAAACAGGTCAAGAGTTTTTATGTTTAGCAGACGGGCAATCTTTTGGAACCTTCGGGAAAATCGGGGAAACAAGATGATAAAGTGGGCCAGAAAAAACATTGAGACCATGTAGAGTCAAGGACTGGAATTTAGCAATTAAAAATGACTCTCGGTTTTTGCGTTTGTTGTTGTCAGGAAAGCCCGATTCTAAGATGACTATCTTTAAGTGTGTGTTAACCCTTTTTGCGATACTGGGACACATGGTGTCGCAGTTGGGTGTAAATGTTTCGAAGCACCCTAGTCCCATTTATCGCACAGCGCCACGCAGGGAAGATAGCTCAACTATTCGTATATTCATTAGCCGCAAACAGATGGAGCAACAGGCCAAAAACAGTGTCGAACTTCGTCGACGATTCTGATGAACGTGCACCGACGACGACGATTTTCTGTTGACAGGTAATTGCTTCTAAGATGCCACGTTTTCATAAGGCCGTTTGAAGGTAGTGGCCAGAAATATAGCTGTCAAATATGCGGAGGGACTGTTGTGTGGCTATTTTACTGTGGGTGCACCAAAAGTGTCAGGCTTACGTTCGAGTCGAATGTGCTCCGCCGCGACAGACTGTGGCTGTACTTAGCCTTTGTCCCATATTCGTGCTCTCGCATTTATATAACTTTATTTTCATTTCAGAAAATAAAGTTCTGAGTGCCGAGGAGGCGTTGGAAGTGTTTTGGAGCCTTCCAAAAGTGTCGGGTAGCGAATGTTCCGACAGTGACGAGCTCGACCCTTTGTTCACACCTGCGCTCGCTCCAGCACTCCAGCTCCAGCAGGCAGGGTCCAACAAATGGTGGCATCGAATCTTCTGCTTCATGACTGACGCATGCATGGTCAATGCATTCATTCAGTACTCTGCTCATCACACAGTCGAGTACCTTCTGTTCAGGACCCTCGTTGGCCGTCAGCTCATCCAACGGCAAACGTTCCGCACTGGCCGCAGATCTCTGCAGGAGAACTACAAACGAAAGCTGGGACAAAGGAATGGCACTACAATGACTGGTGTCCTTGATGAGGTTCCCCTCAATGGACGAAACCATTTTCCCAAGCAATGTGACACACGAAGGAGGTGCCGTTGGTGCTCAACGAAAGACGGGGAAAGCCGCACCAAATATATGTGTAGGGCCTGCGATGTCCCCCTTTCCATCAACTGCTTCTGAGGGTTTCATTTGGTAAAATGAAGCAAACCTGTGGATGCCAAATAGCACTTCTGTCGTTAGTATCAGTGACTTTCAAGGAGCATTGGGACATACCCTGTCCCACTAGCAATCCTTTGCCGGGAACTTCAGTGGGACAGGTGTTGTCCCAGCCATAGCTCGAAATGGAACGGGGGGGGGGGAGATAAATGCATTTTGCGTTTTGGGGTGTTGTAAGGCTTGAATAACATATTTCTAGCACAGAAATATGCATGACCTTGCAAAGTTTTTCGCGCCCGTTAAAAGGTTAAGTCGTGCTCAGGAAGGTTAAAATGCAAGGAAACAGGGGGTTTTCAGAACCAACTCTAAGAGTGGAATTATAGCGGCCAATTCCACTCTTAGAGTTGGTTCTGAAATACAACTTTACCTTTTCGGACACCCATTATGTACAGATCCACGGAGCAGCGATGGGTTCGCGAGTTTCCCCAAATCGTGCTAACCTTTTTATAGGCCAATTTGAACGTAGAGCACTAGAATCGTTTGATATGCGTCCCCTAGCATACTATAGATACATCGATGACATATTCATCATCTGGCCTGATGGTGAAACGTCTCTAAAACGATTTTTTGAGCATTTCAACTCGCTGCATCATTAAATTAAATTTTCATGTCACTTCTCACACCAATCTGTTAACTTCTTAGACGTAGCCGTATCTCTTAGATCGGGCTCACTTGTTACCGAGCTTTTCAAAAAACGCACAGATCGACGACAGTATCTCCATTTTGACAGTTACCACCCCCAGAAACAGAAAAGTAACATACCTTATGGACAGTTTTTGCGCTTAGAACGTATATGCTCAGACCAGGAAGATTTTTCTAAACATGCACGCGACATGACTAGAAACTTCCTAAACCGTGGTTATCCCATCCCTCTAGTAAGTGATGCCCTCCACAAATCAAACTTACAGGAAAGAAGTGTGCTACTAGCACTTAAAACTAGAATAGAAAGCCCAAACTTAGTTTTCACCACTCAGTTCCATAAATCTCTCAATAACTGTAAAACGATCCTAAACCGCCATTTAAATATCCTTCACGCTGACAGGAAATTGAATGAAGTTTTCCCGTAGGCACCCACGGTCGCTTTCAAGCGACAGACGAATTTGCGTAACCTACTAGTAACGTCAAAGATTCACCATCAACCCCCTAGTTGTGCTCCTTGTGGCAAAACACCATACCAGACCTGTAAATTTATTGTTTCGTGTACACAGATTGATAGCTACAAAAACAACTTCACTTTTAAAATAAAACACCCTCTTAACTGTAATTCATATAATGTATACTACATAATCTTCTGCACCAAATGTCACGTTCAGTATGTCGGAGTGTGTGTGTAGTTGGAAGTTTAGTGGCGTGAGGGCAACTAAGGCCAAAAAGCGCCAAATCAATGACTAATGTGAGCTCAAGGTGAATTAGTGGGTATGGATGGATTAATAAAAATACTGTTTAGCACGTCATAAAAGAGATGCTCTAAAACTATTAAATGATCCAAGCTTTTACAGGCTACTTATCAGCTTAGTGGTTTCTAAAAATTTGATGACATTTATGTGTGGCACAACTGGTCCCTCACTCAGCAAGAGAAAAGGGTGATAAGGGATGTGATATCGATAAAATGCCGAGAAGTAAGTGCGGCGATGATGTTCATATCAAGGACATGTCAAAAGAATATGTATTACTGTCAAAGGTTCGCAACAATGGTGGCATTCTGGCTGTTCTTCACCTAACAGTAGGTGACGATGTGTTATGTTGGTATGTTCGATCCGAAGTCTTGCAAATGTAACTTCATACAACCTGTTTTTGTTGTGACTGCTACCCCATTCGTTAACCGTTGGTTTGATCATGTGTAACTTGTTTTGTATTTGTTTATTCCAGCTTTCCTGCCATAACGATAGCATGGCTCTCTTGAGCACTGTTCGGTGGTCCTGGAATGGTATAGCCATAATTTGTACCTCAGTTTCAGCTCCTTTCGCCGTGGCATCGGCAAGCTCGTTCCCTGAGGTACCAACATGGTTTGGTGGTTTGGTACCCAACAGAAGTGTATAATACAGCCTTTCTGGATAAGTCTTTGGATACACAACAGAAGATGGTGCAAAAGTGCATTTTTAGCTGGTTGTTTTGTTTTGATTGCCATCATCAAACTTTTGGAGTCTGTGTAGATGACTGCCTTTTTCTCCTTTCCGTTTTTTTTTTTTTTTCTATACATTCAAGTGCGAGCAGAACTCCGTGTATCTCTGCAGTGTATATGCTGGCTTTGGGATTAATCTTGACAGAGCGCACGTGACCTGTCTCTGTCACTGCTGCTGCAGCAACGCGGTAAGGTGACTTAGAGCCATCTGTATAGAATTCTGCAAAACCTCTCTAAGTGTTCTTTATTTCCAGGAACTCTGCTTTAATGACAAAGGAAGACGTAAGTTTCTTGTTGTATTTGCCCAGCTCAAAATTACACCGGATCTCCTTTTTCTTCCATGGAGCAACGTCATCTTTGTGTGAAACAATGTGTTCTGGAGTGAGCTCCAACCCACAATTCCTCAGCTATACTTTTAGCTCGAACTGGATGTTACGTCACGAGTAGTGTTCAGGAAGCGGTGAGCTGTGACTGTTACCGGAATGTCCATGATGCTGGTCATTTTTAAGAGGTTTGTACTTTGGATGATGTCCTGTACTTTGGCCAACAGGTCTCCAGAGGACAATTTCCTTGCTTTGTATTTTGGGCCTACAGCATTGCTCAGTACTTTACCAACAATGAAAGGGGATATGCTGCCCAGTTTCCAGAGTGTATGACAAGCAACTTCGGGAATGAGTGTTGGGGTTTGACAAGCCCTACAGATATTTCTTCGGTGCGTCCACGTTTAGGAGGACGATCAGAAGCTTGAATTTTCTTGGAACCCATATGATTACCGATTGTTTCGGCAGTGGTGCCGGCCGAGCCCAACGAGGGAACGTGATAAATGGTTGACACGTTATCCGTACACCGCTGCTATAACCCTATGCAGCGTGACCAAGGGTGATTCGATGCACAAGGTTAACCCTCGCTGCCTGGAATGAGCGGAAATCAGGAAAAGGTAGAAATTAGGACAGGCAAAGGCGACAGGAAAGTAAACGAATTGAGGAAGCTAGGAAAAGGCAACTGGGTGATTTCCCCCGGTCGGGTCACTCCGAAGGTACCGTCTGTGAGAAGCGGGAGCCAAAGTCGAGTGTTGCCTCCACTGAGGGGCCATAACGGTCCAAAACCTCGGCATTGGCTCAGCCACCAGGACCTCCTTTTCCCCGGTTACGGCTAAACCACGTACAGCCGTCACGTGGGTGGCTCCAGCCACTAGTGCTAGGGTCCGTGGTGTCGCAACCTACCAAGCGCCTGCTAGAGCAGACGCCCCTGCGGGGCAGTATGTCGGAGAAACGTCTAATTCCATGCCGAAACGGTTTTACGGACACAAAGGGGACATTGTTCATCTGCGACCAACCCCTGTTTGGTCGGCAACGGCAACCAACGGCAGCGGACGATTGCACAGCACAGCAAGCTGCAGCAGTCCCCACCGAACCGTCTGCACTCCCGACTATCTTGGGGTCATTCCATGGTCCTGAGGAGGAGCGCCGTCAGCTTCAACAAGTACTGCGGCAGTACGACGGTATCTTTACGGAAAAACCCGGTAAGACGTCTCTGTTACAGCATAGCATAGACACGGGTAACGCTAGGCCCTGGCGTTGTAATCCAAAACCTTTGAGCGTACATAAGCGTGCTTTGTTAGACGCTGCTCTAGAAGAAATGCTCCAAACCGGTGCAGTTCAGAGATGCCAGAGCCCTTGGGTGTTTCCTGTCGTCCTGGCTCCGAAACGTGATGGTACGGCAAGGTCATGCGTCGACTATCGTCGACTTAACGCAGTAACTGTAAGGGACTCTTATCCCTTCCCATCCATCGAATCAATCATGTATTCCCTGGGCAACGCTGCGGTGTTTTCAACGCTTGATTGTAGCAGAGGGTTCTTGCAGATCCAAGTCGCCCCGGAGGATGTCCCGAAGACAGCCTTTACCTGTCATAGGGGTCTGTTCGAGTTCGTACGGATGCCTTTCGGTCTGTCTAACTCACCAGCCAGTTTCCAGCGGTTGATGGACACCGTATTAGGAGATGCGAAGTACAATTTCGCGATGGCGTACATGAATGATGTCGTAGTGTTTTCCAGAAATTTTCAGGAACACTTGGAACACCTGTCAATCGTCCTTGCAAGGATGAAACAGGCGGGGCTAACCATTAACCCCCGCAAGGTACAGCTGGCATCGCCTAGGATCAGCCTTCTCGGCTTCGTGGTGGACGGAGGCACCATCAGTTCTAGCGGTGACAAGCTAAAGGCGATCATGGAGTTTCCGGTTCCCGGTAACGTAAAAGCCTTGCAGCGTTTTCTAGGTATGGTTGGTTTTTACCGGCAATTCATTCCTAATTGTGCTCAGTTAGCGCGGCCGCTTAACCAGTTGTTGCGCAAAGACACACGCTGGCATTGGGGAGAACAGCGGGAACAATCCTTCCGAGCTCTATCTCATGCAATCGCTAATACGGCCAGGCTATATTTGCCCGACCTAAATAAACCGTTTGTTGTGCAAACAGATGCTAGCGATTATGGTGTTGGCGCAGTTCTCTTGCAGGAGCATGACGCTATTCTCTGTCCAGTGGCTTTTGCAGGTCGCACGCTGAATCCGGCAGAACGGAACTATTCCGTCACGGAAAAGGAGTGCCTGGCGATCATCTTCGCTCTCACGAAGTTTGATCTCTACCTGGATGGCAGCACTTTCACCGTCCAGACTGACCACCAGGCACTCTCATTGCTGCAGCGGCTCCAAAACCCAGCTGGACGTCTTGCCAGGTGGGCCCTGAAGCTACAAGGCTACTCCTTCAACGTGGAGTACAGGCGGGGCTCCACGAACGTGGTAGCGGACGCACTATCCCGTGCGCCTCTACCGGAGGGGGAAGAGGTAGGCACCGAGGCGCCTTCTCAACTCCTAGCAGCAGCACAAGTGGCATGGGACGGATTCTCGTCCTGGGGCACGGTCGTGAGCAGAGAGCAGCTCCTACACGCTCACAGAGCGGATGGCCTTTGTCAGCGGGTGTCTCAATGGTTAGCTGAGCAGGTCTCGGCAGACACCGGAACGTCTGATGGACGGCACGACTCCTATCTGCTGGGCGAGGATGGCATCCTGTTCAGGTACATACCGCAGGCGGATGACGACGACGGTACATCCCCATTCAGAGTCGTGGTGCCGCGGAAGCTGTGTAAGTCTTTCATACGTTACTTTCATGACTCGGCCTTGGCAGGTCACAGCAGCGGCAGGAAAACTTATGAAAAGTTATGTTGACATGGCCAGGAATGAGGCAGGACGTAACTAAGTATGTTCGTACTTGTCCGATACGCCAAAGAGCAAAACCTCGCGGTGGTTTACCCCCCGGGCGCTTACAGCCGGTTCAGAGCAATAGGCCCTGGCAGATAGTTGCTTGTGATGGGATGGGACCTTTTCCTCGTAGTCCTAGAGGTAACCAATACCTGTTCGTGGTTACTGATCATTTCACAAAGTGGGTTGAGCTGTTTCTTCTCAGGACGCTGACTTCCCAAAGAGTATGGGAACGACTACTCGACACCTTTTGCCGGTTCGGGTTTCCTGCTCAGCTCATCACAGATAACGCTACCTACTTTACAAGTAAGGTGTTCTCAGATTCTTGCGCTGTCTTAGGCATTCAGCACAAGAAGACTTCCCCATATCACCCTCGGGCTAACATTACCGAACGTGTTAATTGGAACCTGAAGATGATGTTGGTTGCTTTTACTAGTCAGCACCACCGTGATTGGGATCTTCGAGTGACTGAGCTGGCGTTCGCTACACGGACGACGGTCAACAGATCTACAGGCTTCCTGGCGTTCCTGAACTTGGGACGAGAGGCTCCTTTTCCAGTAGAGAATGCCCTGGGCCTCCGGGATGGCAGTACCCAGCCTCCTTATTCAAGGTACGCTGAGGACCTCCAGAGCCGACTGGACGTCGCAGCTCGAACAGCTCGGGAGAACTTGGACGTCGCAAGGTTGGACCAGGCTTGCCAGTACAACCGTGGGCGACGGAATCTCACCTACAGCGTCGGTGACCTTGTCCTTCTACGGACTCACCCGCTTAGTGATGCGTCACGTGGCTTTGCAGCTTGGCTCGCAGATAGGTGGGATGGCCCCTTCGAGGTAAGTGCGTGCTCCTCCGGCCTCACTTACAGGCTTCGTCGTTGTGACACAGGCGAAGAAACAGGGCCAGTACATATCTCGGACCTGAAGACTTACCACCTCCGGGACCCCGAGAGTGAAGAAGCAGACGGTCAGCTTCCTCTTCTAGACCTGGACCAGGATCCTGTTCCCGGACCTTCCAGGCGCTACAGTTTGCGTCCCCGCAAGCGGCGCACGTAGCTGCCACTATCCTAGTCGCTAAATCCTAGTGCTCTTGAATACTTGGTCTTTCTTAGTGTGATTGCTGTTTCACAGTCTCCAACTATAATCTTCTGGAGGAGAGCCTTTTCAGGCTCTCGCGGTTTGAAATAGCTTTCTCACCGTATTCCCCTTCTGCCCTCTCGCAGGCGCAATGTCTTCTCGTGGGAACATGTGTGGTCGGAAAGCCTCTGGCCACCCAAGATCCGTTGCTGAGCCTGGTGGGTCTTCAAGACGTTCCCGTTCCCCACCGAGGCTGGGTTGTGGGACACCTTTACGAAGATCGGTGTCCATGTGGACGGTGGTCTCCGCTGGACGTCCGGTAGGATGGGCTTCCCGGTCCAAGTGGCAGTCGCAGCCTCGCCCTCTTCGAGGTGAAGACCCCAGCAGAGTGCCGCTTCTCTTCCGGGGGTTAACGTTGGCAGATAGGCACCCCAACGATCCCCTAATCCAACTCTCAGAGGATGAGCGTCGACAGTTGTGCCAGCTGTGCGGCGTTCCCGAGTTACACCGTCGCACTCATCGTCGAAGCCAGCTTCATCTCGCCAAACTGGACGCTACCCGGTGTCCTGTTGACATTTCCTCCGCTATCGCCACCATTCGACGTTACCGCCCTGACCTACTCGTCAACCCCGGACCTTTTGGCCCCAATGCTGCTCCCGGAGCCCCAACCCGGACGACACCCGGTGTCTTCGTAGCGTCCTTCCCTCGCAGGACAGATGAGGACGTAGTCCTGGACATGCCGGACGACGAACTATAGACGAGTGGACACTTTGAGGGTGGGGGAGTGTAGGCACTTCTTTCTTTTCGGTTGTGTTTATTCGCCGCAAGGTGGTGAAGGTGTGAGCGACGTAAGAGAGGGGCGTGGCGGGTGAGGGGGATATGGGCACACGGGCGCGTGTGGTTCGCGTGACTTAGGCTTGACGAGGCTGTGCGGTTGGGATCACGCCTGTGTGACTAACAAGGTATGAGATAAACCTTTGTTGTTTGTCGTTTGAACCTTTTGCTTGCTGTGTCTTCCTAGGTGACGAAACGGACGGGCTGGCGCCCCGAGGTTGTGGAAACACGGGTTCCCACAACTAATTCATAAGTGTAATGGTGGCGGAGCATTTGGGAATTCTATGGTTCATGGGACATTTTCTGCTTGCAATGCATCTTGTTTGTACTGACATACATATTTCAAGCTGTGTGTATGTGGTAGGGTTGTAATGCCACTTAATGGCTGTTTTTTGCTTGGGGGGGGATGCTATGTCAGCAGTGTATGTGGCAGTCATATGTTTTGCATTGTATAAAGTTAGTCCTGTGGTGTGCTTCAATGAGCACTGTAATGACATGTTGGAGTATCAATTTAATGCAACAATGGTTTGGGTGTAGGTCAGGAGTGCATGTGCGGAGTTATTTTCTTTTCTTTTTTTCGCATTGCATAATTGCATGGCATACTGGCAGAACAGGCTCTCTGGTGCATGTGTTGCATAATCTGATTTGTGTGTGTTTAGAATTCTTTGCTACCTGCAATTACACCTTTAATAAATATGAGTTGCGCTAATCTGGTGTGTTCTTTCAATATCAAATTCTGGGGGAGGTTGGGCTGCACTGTAGCACTGACAGTTAATGTGTGGGATTTAGTGTTTATGAAGTTGAAACTATCTGGGAAGGAAGACGTTTGAGTAAACTGACTTGCAAATGATTTTATTCAAGCAGACTGTCCGTGGGACTGCATGACAATGTGCGTCATTTATTGGGAATACATAACGCAGCTGATTTCATGGTACAGTTCAATATGAAAACCCAGTGAACAAGAGCTAGTTTCATTTGGATGATCCCCCTGATCATAGTGTTCACGTTGAATTGAACCTCCATTCTACCTACGTATGGCACCAGCTCGCTTGCTTTTTAAGCATTCTATTACTAGTGCATAACTCAAATGCACTTCTACAGTGAAAAGAACCGAAGGGGACACCTACGTGAGGTAAACAGGTATCGCTAAAATATTCAAAAAATGCGTCACTGATGGGCACGCCGCCGGTCTCCTCTGAACGCTGCCGCCGCCAAAAACGGCATCGGTGCACACCTCTAGCAGTGAGCCAGTTTCCGCCAGGGCCCCTCAGCACGACCTACTAGATTATAACCATGGCCGCAGGCGGCGCTCGCGTTACCTTGGAGGCTGGCTCTTGGAGATATATACTTTGGCAGTGCTTTGTGTCCACCCAAGTACTCTGTAAACATGACCTTAAAGTGCAGGTTTGAATAATAAACATGGTCATTGTGTGTCCAGCAATGAACAGGTATTTTTATATGTGGCTGTGACATTTAAAAAAAATTAAACGCTAAACAACACTATGATCTCTGTGATCAATCTGCAGGACCCCAATATCATGGAGAAACAGCGAATAAATATCCCAAGACTGGACAGAGACCTCACAGAGAAAGACAAAGTATGTGAGGTGCACTTCCAAGAGGAAGATATTGAACGGTACTACATTACTGCTCTGAAGGATGGAACAGTGGAAAGGCTAGAAAGGACACGTCCAGTGCTAAAGCAAAATGCAGTTCCATGACTTCTGGTGGCATACCTAAGCAGTGCGGCAAGGAATAGAAAACTGCCTGTGACAAAGCGCACACCACAGAAACACCTACGCACCATATTACAGCACTGCGATGAAGCAACACCTAGCTGTTCCCATCACGATACCGCTGTCTGTAGCACAGAAGGTATTACTGCAGAAACGGTACAAGAGATGGAAACGATATCTCATGAAACGCTGTTCACTGCGCTGATGGCAGAGGCACAAGAAATTCTGAAACCTGACACACAGTGGGCTGTTTCAATTGACATGTAAAAGCGCTTTACTGGATTTGTGTATGTGGACAATAAGTATGAAGCAATGAAGCGGGTGATAATCGAAGAGAAACTTGAAATGAAAGTGTTCATTAGATAAAAAAGAAAAAAAACTCTCATCACTCCCATTTCTTTGAACAGCCCGTGAACAGCCTTTTTCCATGCCCTGGAATACGTAACAGTGAAAGGTGCGATAATATTACACTGCCTTGAGCATTACGAATGATAGAGTATGACAGTGTGAATAAGATCTTGACTCCTTGCAGCTGTTCTGAACTATGCCTCGGCTACCTTGTGGTGAAGGGCGACAAAGGACCACGGCAGAAAATCCAGACATGCATCTTCTGCAGACAAGAGCAGAAGAAGGCTTCAGACAAAGCACGGCACAAAAGTCATGGAAAGAATGTGGGACGAGCATACCAGAAGGAACGTTCTGAGGAATAGACGCTATCTCAAAAAATGGTACCGAATTGCCAAGTCTTTTTCTGCCATGTAGCAGCTGCATTTCATTACTCTAATGGGCCCTCTATCATGCACATGTTCATGTCATAATGTAATGTGGGCAACCATTATGATATTCTGTAGGCACTGAGGCTCAAACAAGATGTAAACAGAATGAAACAGAAGTGTGCTATAATGAAGGAGCTGACTACTGAAAGTGACTGTGCACGAGCTGCACAGCCTCGTACACAGCCTCGTGCACGATGGACTGGATCAACGTGTTCCTGCTCATGAGAATCAAAAGTCCAAAGCTTTACAAGCACTTGAGAACACGTGATATCCTTCCTCTGCCTTTTCTGGACACTATCAATGCCAGGGCTGGGCACTATTATAATACTTTGTATTATAATAGTATTACTGTAATACATTTTTGTATTAGTACTACGTATTATAATACAGATTTTAAAAATGTATTTGTATTAGTATTATAATACGCAGAAACGCATATTACAAGTATTATAATACCCCAGTAATACTTCTCGGATTTTGATGTGTTCGTTCACCCCGGATGCGCTATCAGCATGGTGATAATCCGGTCAGGTGGGTCAGCACACCACACGTTTTTGGTCGTCATCTCTTTGAACAACTATTCTTTCGCGAATTAGTCAGTGTACATTCTCTGGTCATAAAACTCCCCAGGAAGAAAGGAACAATCGGAAGTGTTTCTAGCTCTGTGTCCAAGGTTAATGTACGCACCAGGACAGGGTTCTACTTCTGGTACAAGGGGAATCTTTGCCCCCCCCCCTCCCACGCTGGGAGGGGGGAGGCAGCTCAGGAGGGACAGTTGCCCTCAACCCTGGCTAGGCTTAGAAGGGACATGTCTTAGACGTCTTGTGGCATATTCAATATGCCGCAAGACGTTCTTTGCTTCGAACATACAGGAGAGCACTCGAAGAAGGGGCGGATCCAGACCCTCGGTTTGAGGAGGGGGGGGGGGCGGTGTCTTTGTCGGGCGCGTATTAGGGGAGGGGAGAGAGGGAAATCCAGTGTATAAACTGACTGTTTCCCCCCCCACAGGATCCACCACTGACTCAAAGATTGAATTTTTGAGAAAATGTTATTAAAGCCAAATAATCAGTAATGCATCTATTGTTTCATACAACAGGCACTGTAAATCGTGAAATCAATGTTGTGTACGCCCTGGGCTTTTCAAAAAGTTATGTATTCCTTTACCATAATGTATTATAATACAGTATTAGTATTATGTATTATAATACACATTTTCGAAAAGTATTTGTATTAGTATTATAATACGTGTTTTTGTGGAGTATTATGTATTAGTATTATATAACGAAAAAAAAATTTATTACTGCCCACCCCTGATCAATGCCTATGTGGATTCCAAGAAAGTGTCCTTGAATGTATTAGGGTGAAGGCAGACAGCATGTCCACACAGCACAGACATGGTATGTCACATTATCATCTACTCTGAAGTACTACAGTATACAATATACTGTGGTATGCAAATATCCATTAAAATCCTCATATCAATACTCTATCATTAGTTCTGCTAAATAGTGATGTAAGTAGCGTAGCCAGACAAATATTTTGAGAGGGGTTCAATGAGAACTTCATATGGGGGAGGAGGATTTCATTCTCGTCTCCCTCTCCCAAATACCCCCCCCCATGTTTATTCTTTCCATTATCCTTTTACTATCTCTAGCTGCGAGTATGCCCCAGTCACAAATGACTTTTTTTACGGCATACATTTAGATGAATGTCTCACAACAAGAACATCTGACTGCCTGTGGTTTGAATTAATTGTAGTTTATGGTATCATGCCACATTTTGTATCTGACAAAGTGTAATCTTAGGACTTGGCACTTATGAAGGAGAATGTTTGCCATGTTCAAATGACTACACCTACTCTTAGGTTTTGTGGCACATCAGAAGTTTTTGCATTAAATGACTTCTTCTGTAAGCAGAGAATTGAACTAATATTAGCTATAACATTCCAGGAGTCCTGCTTCAAGATGAAATGAAGCTTACAGAAGCTGTTTCACTTGACAAATCTACACTGAAGATCTATGGCTTCACGGACCTCGGAAAATACACCCCTGAACAGCAAATAACCAGAAAGGGAGATCAGTCTTTACGTTCCAGCCATCCAAATGGAAATGGGTGCAAGCCCTTGCTTGTTTCCTCAGTAAAGAGAGTGCTGCAGGGAACATATTGCAGAAGCTAATCCTTGAATGCATATTGAATTCCTATTGGAAAAGACAAGGCTCAACGTGGATGTCGAAACCGCAGAGGGCGTATTCTGGAATCGTAATATATATTATTTTGGAATTCATGTTGGAGAGCCCAGGTGCACCCACTCCAGTGACCTCGCCAGGAGGCTGTAGGTTACTTCGGATTTTCCCCACTTGGTTAAATGCCTCAGAAATGCCATGCTGAAAAAGAAAGAACTGCAGGTATGTCTCGGTTTCCACAGTTGTAAAGAGGTTGATAAAAATATATAAACTGCAGACACCACTGCATACCAGTGAGCGTGAAGGACTGGGGTGCAGTGGTGGAAATGGATCAGCCAAAGGCTCTCACCTTTAAGGCTTGTCCAAAGCTAAGGCCAGACCGCATCAACCCACGGCCATTCCAAAAAATGAGTGTCGCTACAGCATTTCAGGTAAGTACGATAGTGTGAATATGATCATTATTTTAAAAAGATATTTGAACATAGGTTTGTTGAGCTCTGCACACCACTGAGCACAAAAGTATGTACTTTCTGCAGTCCCTGCATGTGTGTCTTTGTGGGTTTTCTTGTGGCAAAATAGAGGTTACTCCAGGAAGTCTCTCTGGTGAAACATTTGACATTAACCATAGAAGTATAATATTATGGCATTAATTCCTTACCTTGTGACCAATAATAACACAAGTGTCACAAACCATCTCGGTACAACTGATCCACATTGTTTGTAGCAAATGTGTGCATACGATTCTGGTAAGTACACATTGTACCACATCCAGGAAGCGCAGCAACAAAACTACCAAAATTTCATTTTTTTCCACTTCCCAACCAATGGGATGACAAGAGGTACGTGTGTTTTTCACGCTGTCAAGTGCATTTGTCGCGCTGTTGTGCACTTTTGAAATTGGCTCCAATATGAATTCAAGGTGTTTTCTGGGGAAACGTACGTCAACTTGTCTGAAGCTGGTGAACACCGGCCAAAGGACCATTGACTATGCTGCATACACTTCACCGAAGACCAGTTTGCCAGAGCATCAGAAAAGCGCAGAACCGCTTGTCCATTTGCGCGAGTGACAAACTGTCGGCTCCGTTCTTTGGTTCTGCACGGTAGGTATGCTTGTGCCAAAACTCAAATAAAGCCAGGTGCAGAACACAATCATTTGTATTTGCTTTCATATTTCACTTCAATTCGTCACAGGAGTTCCATCGCGGTAAGCCGTCTCTGTGTCAGTGATTTCTCCCTCAGAGCTATATAATGAAGTGAAACTACATGGACTTAAATAACAACATGCCATAATAGAGAGCCAAACACTGCCAAAAGCCCAAACACAGGCTGGATGCCTCCTCGACTATAGCATAACGAAAATATAACAACACTGATAAACAAAGCTATGAGAGAGACAAAATGGGGATTTGTGCTCCTGTTTCTGCAAACCACATGCCTGACATCTTATATAAAGCCAAAGTGTGGATCATTTTCGTTCTAGATTGTCCACTCCCTAGTTCCTACTTCATTGTGTGTAGTGGGTACAGTGCAGTAGGTTATGTTACATTACATTGAATATTGCGACCAAACTGTTTCATAGACGTACCTAGTGACAAACGTGACATTCATATCGGCCCCATCTACCTCAGGAGTTGTTGCCGAAGTCTTGCCTCTAGTAAACACGTTTTGAATTATATTATATGGTATCTGCTATAGTATCCCCTGTTTTACTCATCACTCAGATACTCAATTGGCCATTGTGGAAAAGCCCACTTTGGATCAAGCCACAAACAGTTCGGTGAGCTTCAGACAGAGAGGCAGACAGACAGACAGATAGAGATAGATAGATAGATAGACAGACAGATAGATGTAGTGGGTGTTGTAGGGTTGTAAGGTAGCACCCTCTACTCCTTGTCTTGCCTTGGATAAGGGATTCCAGACGTGAGCCAATCCTGTTTAGTCTTCTCCTCCACTCGCTTACTTGAAAAAGTACCTTGGGGAGAGCTGGTCGCTCTCGGTTGGAACTTGTTCAGAGAATAACCGTGTTTGTCAATCAGCGCGCATCCGAGCCATCCGAGTTATAACAGGGGGAAAAACGTGCAGAACAAGGAGGTGAATGCTAATTTATGGTTATCGAAAACACATCTTACAAATATGATTTCTTGATGATTTCAGGAGACATTACACTCAGCACAAACATGACACATGCCTTCCAATTTCCTAGCAGTGTACTCTGCAGCAAGTCCTATGCACCAGAACCATGCCACTGACCTACTATCTGCTTCTGTTCCAGCTGTCCAGGCTTGCTTTTTGTTCACCTCTGTCCCACAATATTTGTGACATGCCACGATGTGCATATGGCTGGCTTTACCACAGAAATGTTGTGCATGACATTGCTTATGTGAGTCAGCGCGAGGAGCAGTAATTATTAGGGCTGCAGTCTAGATTTATCATGTGCCATGTACTGCACAACCTTCGGAGCCTCAAAAGCTGCTGCATCATCCTGTGTCGTCAGATGTGAGCACTCAACATGAAGAACAGGGTAGGGACATGCTGAGTGATGTGGATTCAGGCATTACAAACTATTTCACCGAGGAACACAGACTCGTACAGGACAATGCTCACTACTACATAGCTGGCCGTCTTGTTCACTTTTTTTCCTAAAGGAATTACCATGTACACCTGTTCACAAACACCGGTTTCCGAAGACCACATCCTTGTTTCTCACAACCAGTTTCTTGTTTTGTTTGTGCTGATGTACCTGGGGAACTATTTACAGGTGTCATGTTACCTTCAGCAAACTGTCTCAAGTGTGTTTCAAGACTGGAGGTACTCTTTCTGCAATCTGCTAAAAAAGGTGCTACACGAAAAGGGTGTTCTCAGGTTGCTTTCTGCACGTTTGTGTGATCAGAGCTTCAGCTCTCCATTTTGCAGTGACACATGTAAAGACCAGTTTGTGCAAATGTTCTCCAGTCTTCGTTTACTGTGGAATCTACAGCTTCAAAATCTACAACTTGTAAAGGTGTCCACTTGCAAGCGAACATTTGCTGCAAGAAGGGCCCACAAACTTGATATACCACATGCAGCAGTGACACCAAATGTGTGCTTCTTGAATACTTGTTGTGCTGCTTAGACCCCTGTTGTGTTTCTCTGTGCTTCTACCACGGTCAACATTATGACGTGCTGCTTCAGTCTTATGACAGGGAGGATGGTAACCAAGTGTAAGGGAATAATGAGAAGGTTCAAATTTCATACGAGATCCTCAAACTTTCATATGTGACATCACGATACCGCCAAATAAATTTGGAACTGTTACGCATTACTTATGGAGCAACCAGTATTTGTATTGTTTTTTGCTTACAAATGTGCAAACTTTTTGCGCCACACACTTTATACTTTCCAGTCTTTTCAGTGATACAGAGCGAAATCCCAGAATTTGTGACACGAAAATAGCAAGTGTTGGTAGACCGTCGATAACGCAACTTCCGAAGTACCGTATCTACCATATCCAACCAACGGATAATATTGTGATTCATGGACACTGCCATGGACATGATAGGTATGGTATATTCACGGTGACACTATCAACGGTCTACTAACACTGTCTAATATCCTGGGACCCAAACTTTATTCTCTGCCATTTAAGGACATGTGACATTCCCAAATTCCCATTTGTTGTGTGATGGGATGAGCCCTGGGATTTATTTTTCTGAAGACGCTCAGTAAAACTGAATCTTCCTTTTTTTTCTTTGCAGCCTTTATTTCTGTGTCGTTTCCGTAGACAAGTTCTAAGCTATGCGTCAAGATGCTGCCCACTATACCGCCAGTGTACTGTCTCGCGACCGGGTACTGATGACAATCACGTTCTCGTGGACTGAGCTATTCTGGGAGCCTGCTTTTGATTTTTGATTTGTTGCCCCAAAAAGCAATAATTGCACAGACAACCTGGTTTCATTTCTCACACCACCCAGTTCTATGTAAGAACATGCAATGTAATACAGCGATGTCTGTGTTAATTTGTTTGCTTGTCAGTTCAGAAATGATGTCCAGTTTATTTCATGTGCATACAGACTTGCATATGTTTGTATCTGGTAAAGTCTGAACAGGTTTATGCATGCACTGGCGCCTGTGTCAGCTTGGATACTGCACATAGGTGACACATGATTCAAGCCCACCAGCTATGCCTTGGAGGATACAGCTGCTGTTACTCCAGCTCTCAAATGGACTTGACCACATCACCAGCATTGTTTCCAACTATCCGAGTGCACCTAACATGATTACACAGCGGATCATCACTTTCATGGCTCACTGCACAGCATTCGGCAGAAATGCCCCCGGAAAAATTGTTCCCGGAAAAAATGTTCCTGGAAGAAATGTCCCCGGCAAAAATGTCCCCTGAGGAAAATTCACTTTTGGTACGCGTGGAATGGTTGACTTCGGATGTTAAGTTTTTACTAGGACGGTGTGAACGTTTGGATTTTTGAGCACCAAAGCGAGTAATCGTACATCCTATTCCATTTCCGAATCAAATATGGAATTCAATGTTCGAGTTCCAAATCGAATTGATGCTTCTACTAAACCGAATATATTTGAGTAGTCCCGAAGCTGCACATGTGAGGCCGGCATCTCCTTTTCGTGTGGATAAACATATACCCCCCCCCGGCACATGTAGGGAAAAAAAGAGTAGGCGCTATACTTAAGCATACATATACCGTACATGTTTGTATTCCAATATATGTTGTATATGTATACAATTACGGTTATTCAACGAGTCGCTTAATTTATTCGTATTAAATTCCATTTTAAAATGACTACTCACACACAGCATTTCTTTGCCTAGGGAGTCGCTGTGGGTCAGTTTTGGTAAATTTACTTCGTTGTGTCTTGCAACAAAGCGGCCTGTACAGTCATGGGGCTCCGGAGATGTGACACCGCTAGACATATTAAAATACACTCTTGCCTGTCAGTTTTGTTGTCCCCCCGCATTTTATTTTCCTTTTTACACATCACCCTGCACGTCGATCTGCGCTCTTCTAAAACAGAACTTGACATGCTCCTGGCCATTCCGAATGACATCTTCTCTCCTGATTTGTTGAAACTGGACGGCGTACTACTTTGTGTGACACTTCACATTTGTGCTAATTAGCAGAGAAAATGTTTTTCCGTGTTAGCGCCGCGAAGCAACTGTTGCTGTACACGGTGTACAGGCGTGGACAGAGGACAGCAGGAGGGAGGGTGACAGGGGGTTAGTATGCGACCTGGGCCGACTTCAGGGCTGAGTGAGCTGAAATTCGTCAGGAAAGTCCGACGGAAAACCCAGGGAAAACCTCAGAGAGCACACCTGGTGACATGATTCGAACCCGTGTCACCTCCCAGTCTCGACGTGAAAGGCGAACACCCAAACCGCTACTCCACGTGAGCTGGTACAGAAAAAAGTACGGCCCGCTCTTATGTTGACGTTGATGAAGAAAAATACTAGGGAGACGTTAATTCCCTCAAACCTGAAATGATAGCTGTGTCATCAGGCCTAAAATCTAGTCTCAAAATCCCGGCGTTCTGATTGCACATCAGTCAGTACGACGTCACGCAGGATATACTTCTTAGTATAAGAAGAAAGAAACAAAATAAGAATATCCCAGCCAAGTGTGCACGTTGTATCAACGAACGTGACAATTGATTGCAGTGTATTCGCTACGAGAAATCCTAAGTGAAAGTAGGTCGAGCTTTCCAAGTAGAAACACTTAGTAAGTGGTTAGGAATTTTAGTATTTATTTTTAGCCCGAGGACTTCAAGACCTGCAATATCGCAACCGAGGATTTCGCAAAAATTCCACGCGTACCAAAAGTGGATGTTTCTCGAGGGGACAGTTTTTCCGGGGGACATTTTTTCCAGGGGACATTTCTTCCGGGAACATTTTTTCCGGGGACATTTCTTCCGAGACATTTTTTCCGGGAACATTTTTTCTGGTTCCCGCGAGAACAGCCGCCATCCAACATATTGAGACACTGCTTCATTGTTCGATGTTCCTTCAGTGTTCAGTGGCTTCCAGCAGAACTGCAGCCGGAGTTAATTGGTTGACATCAAGATTGCTGATTTTTGGTAGAGCTAAAGAAAGACAACACACGACTGCCTTCCTAGAAGTCAATGGTGTGTAGTGATCGCCTTTCTTTAGCTCTGCCAAAAGTCGGCAGGGTCAGCGGTCTCACCTATCTGATTGAATGGTCTTGCCCTCCTCCAGAAAAGCGCTGCTGTGGTTAGGGCCATGCTGCAGTAGTGATGCTTCACACATGTGGAGGAAAGGAATTAAGTACAGAGCGGCAAGAAAGCAGGCGAGCTGGTGATAATTGTTGCCATTCAAAAAATGTGAAATCAGGCCTTGTCCGGTGCCTTTTGTCCAGCACCCTCAAAAAATCTTGTTGCCATCATGTGTTCGCCTTTTTCAGCAACCAGCTACAGCAGCTAGGAGAGGCAGGTTATAGAGATACTTGTGTCTCAGACAGCCTTCTCTGAAGCCTTTTCGACCTTTGTCAGCCATCACGCGACCTTCGTACCGTCGAGCCTTGATCCACCCACGCCGTCATCCCCCTTTTCCATACCTTCTCCCATAACTTGAAAACGCTTGCAAATAAATTTAATGTGAAAGTGACCTTTTCAAACTTTTTTCGTTTAGATCGCTTAACCCCTTTCATTGCTCAAGCATCACCATGTAAGAAACGCAAGTCCCCTTTTCTTCCCTGTCAAAAGGCAGCTGTCTATGAGGTCCCCATGGCCTGCGGGTTTTGCAATGTGGGTCAGACTTCTAAGTGCGTAAACGACTGCTTAAGGGAGAATGTGGGCAACGTAAAGAAAGCTGATCCCCATTCTAAGTTTGTCGAACATCTCCAGGAATGCAACAATTGTGAGTCGGGTTGGAAGGAGGCCAGGGTTGTGGTCAAAGAGGCTGACACAATGAAACAAATTCTACAGGAAACCTTAGATATCTGTACGTCTGGGAATGTCATTAGCAGTCCTTCGGTTTCCTACACAGAGCAGTTGAAAATGTTTCTTCCCCTTCTCTCCCCCCCTTCCCCCTTGATGTATATATCTGTGTGGGGTAAAACAAAACTTTCAGTTGTATTTGAGACTCGTGTATTGTGTGTTATTTCCCCAGTCTCAGGGTTCATTATGAAGATGAATTAAGTACCAACATCTCATATAAGTCCTCATGGTCTCTTTATGCAGCACTTGACAGTCGCAGTGGCTGACACCAGCGAACACTTTCACGCTTCTCATCGCTGTCGTTCAGAGCGATGACCTGTGTGTCACGAATATGCTTAATACGAACGCGTTTATTCGTAAGTGCCTCCAAGCCACACGCGAAATATTTTGGCTGTGCGCGAGGGGCAAAGTTTGCCAAACGGGGAGCTGAAAACCGGCTTCGCTTTTCCCCCTCAACTCGCGCAATCGGGGCCAAAATCTAGCCTCTTTGCAGTGGACATCCGCCAATTTCTGTGTGCGTGACGAAATCACGAGGGCCACGTTTCATTGGGCGCCCGGACCGGAAGTTCTGTTGTTAGTGAGTTTGTGAGAGCGCCAGCATCCGTCCGGAAAGCGATCTTCAATATGGGCGTCGAAGGAAGAAATGCGGAGACTTTGAGCCCGGAACTTCTTTCTGAACTTTCTGCGATCGAGAAGAAAATTCTGCGTGCTGAACAGCTCGGTAGGCTTTCGAAACGTCGCCGATGCCGCGGATGCGAGACGAAGTTAGAGCTCTACGAACATCAGTCACAGATGAAGCAAACAGCATGAGTCGCCTGTCTTCAGGTAAGCGATGAGCTTTTTAATGCACACTGTGATCGAACATGTAAACGTTCTCAGAAATTTCGTGTTCTGATATCAAATGCGCACTTGCTGTTCATGGTGCCGGTGTGGCTGGTGTGTCATAATGCCGAAGGAGATCGAATGCTTGTGCTGCAAGGAGCTCGAAAACACTGCCGAATGACTGCAGTATGAGTGCATTACAACCCACAAAGATTTCCAACTTCTATTCTTCAATATGACTGTCCTGAAGGTCGCATATTGAACTCCGTGGGCAGCGCGAACCTATGAGCGACTATATTCACAAGTAAGTCACATGTGTCCTTGTCGAACGATGTTAAAATTTGGGCGCCCAAAACTGGTTTGGTCCTGCAATAAAGTCGTTAAAAACTCCAGTACAGGGCGCAGCACATAAAAAGGCTATACAGTACACGACTCTGAACTGGAGAAAACCAATATAAGCAATTCTGTAATTGTCAGTGTGCTGTGTCCTGAGTCACGTTTTTATGTATTGCCCTGTGCATAAGGTTTTAGCGTAGGTTTTTAGCGATATTGAGTGTTCTTGATTGTCGATTCAGTGAAAAGTAAAACAATGTTGGGTTCTAAAAGAACACAGCATGTGTAGTAATGTACAAGGTGTGGGCAGGTAAACTGCAGTTGCTCTCAGGTACATGTAGAAATGACATTGCACACACACTGTACTGTAACCGGTTACCTATTTGCCTAAACTATATTTTATGTACATCTGTGTAGACGATGCAGATACACTGCGTATCGCCATTTTGCAAGGTGAGTATGGCACAAGCTTAGGAAAAACAAGATCATGGTCATCCCAGCCTGTGCAGTGAAGAGGGTCTGGCAAGCCTTTCCCACAGAAAATGCCACAGGCTTCAAGTACCCAAGATCCTAACTGGGGGTACCTCTTCGCACAGCTCGTCTATCACATTTAAAATAATTCAGCATCTGTATTTAGGATGATTTATAGCTCTCAGGATGATGCATGGTTCATGAGTTCAATATGTTGTGTTGAAACACAACACTAGTCCTTTTTAATGAGTCTTGCGGAACGATAGATGAGCACTCCTTTTGTGACACTGTGTACCATTGCTACAGTGAACAATTTCTTGAGCACGACTGATGAACGAACGAAAAATAGTCTTCTCTTCCAAATATGTATGTTCTTTGTAACTTCCGTATTTGTTAAGTGACCCATGTTGATGTCCCCCCTCATGTAATGCCTGCAATGGCCTTTGAGATATATTCATAAATAAATAAATATCAAAACCGGAAAAAGATGTAACACGTATCCTCTCTTTGTGTGAATGATACATAAACATTCTCAGAAGATTTGTACATAGTCACACTTTGCCTCATTTTGCATAAAGCCTACTTCCACCTCTTACATCATCTCCACATCTTCAATCTCCAAAGCAGTACAAGGCTAAAGTAATCAGCTACTATATAAAAAGAAGGAGGGGAGGAAAACAAACGCTGGCACATCTAAAATTCGAAGAAACCCTGGTACTTTCACGGGGCTACTCACGGCTCAGTGCTGGATCAGATCCCGATGGAAGACAGCTTTTCTGAGCCTCAGTGATAGATTCCCTTGATTGCACTGACTGTGAGGCACAACTCATTGGCTTGGTGGCAAGTGGGCTTGCGTCTGATAGTAGTAAGATTTGGAAGAAAGGGAGCAAGGAACATCTCTCTACGGTCTTAAGAAGGACATCAACATTACCTGTCAAGGTACAGCATTTCATGTTGCTTTCAGTAAGTACAACACTCCTCATTGCAGTTACCATTCGTGTTGGGAAAGCATGCTGAAGTTAGCTCAGGCAGTGCATCCAGAACTGTGAATCGGGTTCATAGAGAGCACCTGGTGAGAGGGACAGCAACAGTGTCCAGTAAAGACTCTCCAGGAATTTTGTGCAGGTTTGAGGGACACACCTTTTAATAGTGTTGATGGAAAGCAGGGTGTGTGAAACACTGACTTCTGGTAGATGAATTCTTGTTATTTATAACCAGGTACCCATGTTCTAGTAATCTAGAAAAAGCCTTGGCTCTCTTGGAGGAAATTGCTAATGAATCTGAGTGTCTTTTGTGGAAACAGGTTGTAACTGCCTTTCTATCCACCCTTCTTAGTTGCCCTAGCAAAAGCAAATATGTAATGCTGTACACCATATCTGGTGCTAGCACACTAATTGCTTTGAGTGTTCTCAGGCTTCTGAAATGGAGCTACCTCGTACATACGCTGTGTCATGCACCGCTCAACACAACAAATAAAAACAGAGCGTAAACGTTTTGTCGCCTATCCGGGTGGCATCATCAGTACAACAGAGGCCAAAGATGAGCACATCAGCCTATCTAAGAGGGAATCTTCCACATCCGATAGGGGGACACGGTATGTATTACAGGCTGAAGCATCACGCCTGATAAAGCAGGATTCTAAGAACTTTCTAGGGCCCCATCGCTAGTCATGAGCAAAGGTTACTGCACCATCAAAATATATGTCCGTTAGGACAGCAGTGGTAGACTGATTCGGTCCTGTTTAGTTAAGCTAAGCATTAGTAGCCCTGGCAACTGGCTCTTTTAGTCCCACATCTTTTGTCTATCTCACCAATGTAGGTTGCATCACATTCTATGCACTCAACTTGATATGCACAGTCAAAATGCCTGATGGACACAGTGCCCTCCAAATAGCGTATGAAATACGTTGGATGAAAGGAATGCGAACCACCGATTTGACTCCTTTGATGTTGTTTTTGATTGTTCTCTGTTGGAGGGATAATGCCACCTGGATAGGCAATGAAACGTTTACTCTCTTTATTCTTAATTGTTGTGTTAAGCCAGTGTTCTGAGTAAAGGATTTTACATTATGAACTTTGTTTGAATGATGATTAGTGGCGAGTTTCACACCCTGGGCCACTACTCTTAACAATTGCTTGTGGTAGTGTGGTGAAATGGAATAACGAGCCTTGTAGACAATATACTTGGATATATTTATTTATCTCTCATAGGTTGAAGAACCCAGTGTGGTGTTACATAAAGGAGGGGCACGTAATCATACAAGACCGATCACCAAAAGGCCTTGCTTTTGACTAGATTAAAATGTGAAGCGATTGTAACATAACAAATGCTGCATGGTGGCGATATGATAGGTTCTCCTCACGAGTTGTCGCCACGGTTACGGTTAGTTGAGAAACTGCATATCCAGGTAGCAGGATCAAATTTTAATTAGGTTACTTTAGCCAACACGCGGGCATAGAGCACAGTGTCAAAAGCCCTTACAAAATAAAAAAATACCTCTACGTGGACCCAGAAATCAAGACAGTTTGAAATGCTGTGAACGAATTCCACTACGTTAGTTTTGTCTAATACCCTTTTCTAAAGCCATGCTGGAATTTAAAAAAAGAAATCGACAGACTCGACTTGGTTGACAACGTGGTAGTACATGATGTGCTCCATTACTTTACAGGGAACCCTAAAAAGTGGAGCTGGTTAATAGATAGAAAGAGCATAGTTGCCACCTCTTCTGAAGACAGGAATTAGCTTGAGACCTATGTCCTCGACTCGCACACATACTAAGAACCTTTGACACAGATTAACGTATCTTCGTTCCAGCTCTTTCACTTTCAGATGTTCATCTCTGTTGAGTGGTCTGTCATTCTTGTAATACAGATTGGAATTGAAATGCAGGTGCATAAGGGATGCTCTGAAAGAAAAGTGTTTGGTTTTAGTCCTCTTAATGTTTCTGAAAACGAAAACAAACTTCACGGTGACTATTCTTCTGAAATGAGCAATTCCAGGATGACAGCAAAAAAATATATCTCGCCATATCATTATATCCACCTGGCACTTCAACTGAATAATGGCAGTTGAAGATGATGATGATTCAATTTAATGACGCATAAGCAACTCGGGCTATAGTGTGCCAAAACCATGGTAAAACTGTGACTTGCTAAATATCAGACGATTATACTAAAATAATATACTTTGTTGGTTGGTAAATTGAGATATAGACAAAAACATGATATGATAAAAATAAGCAATTGAAGAAAAGGCAATTGTTGGCTTTGTGTGACTGATGTCGAGTTTGCCACACTACGTGTTGAATAATAATGTACGCTGATACGCTGTAGCATATAAAGTACAATCATACACACGCTCAATATGTGGTGGATATGTGAAACCAATATACACATACTTACATTTCAAACTTTCTTGAAAAAGTCAATCCAAGTCTGTCGGATTTGCCAGACTCTATACAAAGCCAGTAAGCACAGTGTGGAATGACTGATTCATCTTTCGAAGGCAGAGGTGCAGCGGTGCAGCTACCACGACGCTTCGTCATCTCAATGCTTCGGAGCGGCATAGCCTAGTAAGAAGCCATCAGAAGGATCTCATAAAGATAACTTGGTTGAAAAAGTGGAGGGTTCTGTGGGATATGTAAGAAAGCATACGCGTTACACAACAGCTACGAGAATGATCGACTGCACCTGCATGGTTTTCAGTACGTAGACTTGGAACTGAAAAATAAATGTGCTAACCTTGTTGATACTACTTTTCCGTAAGGACCACACGAGAGCACATTTGGTTTCTTTAGTTGAAGGTATCATCAGGTCCCCATGCTCCTTTGAGATGCAGCAGACAAAATTTCGCTGAGGCGAGTGACTGCCGTTGTGGTTCGTCGCTTCGCAGCAGATCAAGAACAGTACACCGCAACGATAGGTGAAACGTTCAGAATATGGTGACCAACTCCAACACCAACCCAATGACCCGAACAAAGAGGATGAACCGGGAGTCACACAAGTTCACAGTTCGCAAGCTCGGCATACGGCATCCATTACAGCTGACCGGATACGGAAGCATATATCGAACGCCATGTACAGATTGAAAAGAAAATCGTAGAAACTGTTGCAGGTGATAAATGCAGGGTATATTTTTCTTTTTGAGGCTCTGTAACAAAAACATATTAACGTAGAAATGCATTTCATGAAGGAAATTGACAGATATTGCGTGACCACGTGACGCGTTTGAGCCAATTGTGGGTGTTGCGAGTGGCCCCCGTGTTGACGTCATGTTGATGGTGGGCCGGGGTGGATATTCTATATAAATGTATGTTTTCTCGGTTTGATGCTAGGCGTGCTGCACTCGGATGAAGTCGAATGTTTAAAATTCGAGTTTAGAGAAACCGTGGGGTTTTAATGCGTGAATTTTTGCATGGAGAGTCCTTGTTGGGTGCTTTATCGACTACAGGTACGAAAGAGCTCCCACAGTTTCTGGTCAGAGTCCCTTTAAGATTGGATACCATTCTAGATACCTTTCTGGATACCATTATTTCTTTCCCCGTGTCACCACCAGCATTGGGGTAGAGTATTGCCCCTGGCGATGAAACTCCCCATTCATCATCTAGCAATAAAGTTGTTATTTTGTTCCTGTTTTAAGCGATCTGGTGTTGGCGAAATTAGCCAGAACAGTTTTTGATAGGGTTAATCGAAGTGCATTTGAAGTGGGGTTTATAACTATATGTAGACGATTATTTTCTGTGTGGGAGCAGGGCAGAGCAGTTCGAAATCGCTGACTCCATCTGTATTTCAAAAACAGTAAAACCAAGCGTTAAATAACCTTATAAAAAAAAAATTTCCAGAGGCCCTGTGTCCATTAGGTTGATGAAAGTTGTTTAGGACAAATAGGTAGACTCAGGGAAGTGGGATAAAGCTCTAATGTAATTAACGATGTAGTGAATAGCGTAACTAAAGATTCGAAACGTCAGGGTAGGGGAGAAAGTAGAAGGGAGGGGAAGGTTTGATGTAGTTACGTACGTACATAAAGCTTCACATCGACTTAAACCAGCAGCATGGCCGAGCAGGTTAAGGCGTCCCGCTCGTTGGTGGTAGCCAATGTCGTGCTGAAGACACTGAGGTGGTGGGTTCAAAACACAGAGTCGAACCAAAAAGTTTATCAGTTCACTTCAGGTTCAGGTTCAACGATACGTGTTCTGTTCCGGTTCAGCTCCGGAAGGCAACGATAATGGTTCGAACCGGTTTTTCCCAAACGGTTCGGTTCACGAACCGGTTCAGTGCCCACGGGTGGGAATGAAGCACAACAGGCAGGTTAAAGCCGCTTCCGTTTGTGAGGTACAGTGGTTGAAGTGGACAGGAAGGCGTGAACGTCGTTTAAGATATTGAAAAATTTTGCGTGATATGAAAGACAAGATTAGTAGTGGTTACGATAGGAGCAAAACCATAAATTGCAGGTTGGGGTTGACTTCGCCAGCACGTCGCTCATGTCGTGGTGGTTATCTAACCCACCTGGTTGTTCGCAGAACCTCGGCATGAATATAACAGTCAACCAAGCCTGCCACCTTAGCCTAAGTCATTTAAGTCATTGCAATTGTTGATTACCAGTTAGTATAGACACGAATACACGTTAAGCAGCGAACAACGCTTCATACTAGTTGGACTGGCACGGGGGTTCTAGCGTCTTTAATTAAGTTGGATTGGAACGGTGCGACTCCGAGCCCGGGGTCTCAATGTAAAAGGCGCGTTATCGTGTTATCACTGACCACTGCCCTAAAGTGAGGTGTCTGTAGACAAAAGACAGAGCACGGGCAAGAGAAAGGTCAAAGAGAGAGTTCGACCCATTTTCAACCTATTGGTGATTCTTAAATACTATGTCAGTATGGTTGTTTTACCTCTTATTTCAAATGCACAAAGAAAACGACCTCGATATGCTCTTGTCATTCGAGCATGAGGCTGGCTGGCCCTTTACTTTTTAAGGGGCTTACGTACGCTCACGCGCTCTATGCGTCAGCGATCAGTTCTACAGTTAGGGAGGACACCCTTTATAGCTGAGGCTGATAAGTATATTATTCTATTATATGTCACTTCATGAATGCTACCCAAAACTGCCGTTGACCCTAATCCTTGTATTAAATCCCCAGGCTAAATAATTCCGAACGGGTGCACCAATAGAAGAACTTTCTTTTTTACCAGTGCCTGTCCGATACCACCTACAAGCTGCGCGCTGTGTGAATGAGTGGGAGGCACTCATTATTTAAATACAAATTCAAATGGGTTCCGTCAAAATACAACGTCTAAAGCAGGGCACCGCCGGCATCAAATGGGCACTACCCATTTGGGGACCTTCAGTGGATACCCTTTGGAGAAAAACCTGCCTCAGAAGCGGGATTTGTTGCAGTACTTAATTCTTCTGCTTCATCTGCCTGGTTGCAAACTGTTGGTGTGCCAGACGATTTGAGGTTGAACGATGTGGGAGACGCATGCCTGAAGCTCTGAATTTGTTTCGCAGATGTCGGTACTGCCCTACAAGTACACATATCAAGCTTTCCAAGGTCGGATGCACTATGTGCAAGGTTACACGTGGGATGTGTGTGTTAAGATTACACGTGTGAATGCCTTTCGTTATCGCTCCACGTGTTAGAGAGAAACTGATGTTCTGAAGCTGGAACAACATAGAAGGGACAGATACAAACAAAGCCTCAAATTGCCTAAGAAATCAACGAACCCACATGTCAATCAATCGAACCCACATCTTCTGGATTGTAATCCAGAAGATGTGGGTTCGATCCCTACAGCTGGCTAACCTTTTCAGTGACTTTTATCTTTCTTCACGTGTTACTACTATGTTGCAATTGGTTGGTTTCTCTGTGTACTGTATGTACTTGTCTGCTTCCACTAAACTTCTGTTAGTTGCGAGTCTGCAGGTATCCTGTCAGTTATGTTTTAACCCACTTGTCCATGTTCCTTGCTACAGTTCCACTCAGGTATGTACTTCAACCAACTACCCTGATTCACCCCACTTGTTAAGTCATATCCACTCCTTATTGGTGTTTTGTAAAAAAAAATCATCCACTAAGCACTGTGCACTTAAGGGTTAAATATATATAAACTACAAATATGATTGATCGTCATGAACGGTAAAGGCTCGCTTACTTGTGCGTCAAAGTCAGATGAGTGTTGCTCATCTCATGGATGCCCCGAAACGACAACTACCGTGAAACCGCAGCACTGGCGGAGTTTCGAAGGCAAGGCTTTTGAACTGAGTCTTTCTCAAAAGCCACAGAAAACCTCTGTGCTTGTTGTCTCCACCATGCTTGCTAAGTTCATTTTGAGAAACACAAAGAAATGCATGTGTAATAATCGTGCAATCATGAAACCACCGGAACTTCCAGTGCAGCCATTCCCCCAATGAGCTTCTAGCACCATTTTATGTCACATCCAATGGAAGACCATTATAAGCAGACTATACTTCGCGGCCGTGAAGGCGCCGCAGAGGAATTGAGAGGGGTAAGCAAAATAACTTTTCAATCCCTAGGTTGGAACAGTGCGCTGCGCCACAGAGTCTAAACGTGTTGCATGTAGCTTGGAGCCATTATTTACTTTCCTGTTGCGTAAAAATAAAAAATCTGCACTGTGGTGTTTTACACCATATTGCAGCACATTAAGGAATCACTCAGCCTCATTCCAAGGTTGTACTCTCCCTTCTCAGGTGCAGTGATGCACACACGATACCAGATATATACATAGTGATGACCTCTGGTCAGGGATCATTTAAACCCCGCTAGTATACCGGATAACATACCCAATACGTAGTGTTACGGAAGCGTTATCGTTCCCCTGCTTGCATGCATTTCCTGAAATGCACTTTGTAATGACCAAAACTAATTGTCATTCCTTCTTGAACAATGTATGCTATGGGCCTTTCCTTAATGGGCAAAGTAGCATTTAATTGAAAACATTCTTTTCTTTTTGTGATAATTCTTCGAACTATCACACCTGTTTCATGTTTAGCCAATGCTTATCTGGAAGGCATCAGTGCAAAGCTCGACCTAACCACAGTCAGAAGCTGTTCAATGAGCCCCTTTATAGATGGTGAAACCTCCTTGTTCTTGCATATTGTCTCACTTATGGAAACGGTCCAATACCGTTCGTTCTATTGAAAAGGTATTCGATAATCACGTGGTGTGGATGATGTACCTACGAAGAAGCACAAAACAAAACAATGGTTGAAGTGTCGACCGCTTGGCACCAGTATTCACTCTACGAACCTGCAGGAGACAAACACAAGGCCTACTGATGTTTTTGAGAGTCCTAGTGTTGTTTTTTTGTGTAGCAATTCACGTGGTAATTAAAATACGTATATCTCCACAAGTGACTTTCTATTTCTGTCCTTTGTATCCTCGTACTACTTTTTTCACAGCTATCGTACGCAGAGCAACCATATTTAGATATCCAGTTCTTATTACTGGGTGGTACAAACAATAGAAGAAAAACAGCAATGTACTGTGCTGAGAAATACAAAAAAAATGGAAAATGATTTGGTGCAGACATAGGCGTCACCTATAAACGAACAGATATGGCTGATGAACATGCGATGTTTAGGATGCTGATATTATTTTCATACCATAGACGTACGCCAACCATCACACAGGGTGGTATGTGACTGCCCATAGTTTAACCACGTGTGAACCACATCTTTCGTACAGGGTAACAGAAACACTTGTAGAGTTCTCGTGAACAAAGCAACCACTCAGTGCATAATTTATAGGGACGCAGATGTGGCTACTTGAACTTTCGCCTGGCTTATTGGAACTTGCCGAGTTGACCTTTTTTGGACACCATAGGGCTTCAATTCTCATTGTGAAGGGGCTCATAATTCGAATTATTTGGTGTGGGTTTCAATCCCCCTGCTTGTGCCTATCCTTCAAGTGCCATTATTTAATAAAACAAGGATGTTGCACATTGTCCCTATTTGCCAATAAGCTCAAATGAGCCAGTCAAAAATTCGAATAGCCACATCTGTGTCCCCATAAATCGAGCACTGAGTGGTTGCTTTATTCACGAGAACTACGAGAAACTGAAGCATGCAACCGGCATTGTGAAACTTGTGTTTGTCCTTCTCTGTTTAATCATCACATCCACTGCAACGTTATCACTGTTCTCATCAAGTGAATGAACCAAGATAAGCTTATAAGGCAGCTGGAAGGGCCACTTCAAGAAGGAGTCTCCCCCAGAATTGCACTTTTCACTTGCCTATAAATATGAGGGAGATCAAGAGTTGCTGCACATTTCTGTGGGAGCGACGAAAGTGGCCTCCATACCTGCAGTTTTTCCTGGGTCATTTCCTCGCGCTCGATTCGCTTGGTCCTTTTTGTGAAAACAGCAATGCCATCAGCACACCAAAGGAAACATACCTTGTCATTGGACCAAACTTCTGTCTTTCGTAAAGAAAGAGTTTATTTGTGAGAATTAATTAGGGCAATACTAAAAGGGGTCACTAGTGCAGCTTTAAGGTGGCCCGCATTGCCAAATATCGCCACATAAATTGTAGAGGCTGAACGAACAACACGAAGGACAACACGATATTTGAGCCTCAGCAATGCGGAGGAGTGAATGATAACTGCCCTGCTTCAGATATGTTGCAAGATACTGTAATTAAAAAATAACAGCAAAGAATTGCCCCATCTTTTAAAAAATATGACTATAGTTGGTGTGGACACCATGTATTTCGTACACACACCTACATCAGGTTGTCAAGTTTCTGTAATGATCGTACAGGCTGTGGCAATTAACAGCCGTAAGTGTGTGTCCGTGGGGTCTCATAGCTTCAACCACAAACTACTCAAGACTTTAGAGAAAGGTAATGCCAACAGTAACTGAGTTATTGTGAAGAAAGCCACCATTCAGTCCATCTTCCAGACAGCACAACTTAGACCTCCCATAGCCGATATTTCACCTATCGACTGACCTATTGAAACAATGAAGGAACTTTTAGAACAGGTGTGTCACATCAATAGTATATTCAATGTTCTTTTTGTCATCAGTTGGATGAATCAAGAGCAGCTTAAAAAGCAACAACAGGGGACATTTCAAGAGGGAGTCCCTTGGGCGTCGACAAATATATAGGTAAGCACATATGGAGATGACACCATTATGTTTTCTGAACTGAACAGGAAACTTTATGGAATAGCCACAGAACTAAAAAACATCAGAGCAGGTGATGAGAACCTTCTCCTCATCTGCCTTGCTCTTGAGCTCGTCAACGTCCCGTATATGAAAAATAGCAACGTTGCTTCCGTACCCAAAGAAAGCCCATGGAGCCCGAAGGATACCTCTCATGTGACTCAATTGTTGCTCTGTTGATGACGAAAGAAGCTGTATATGTTCCAACATCGCTTCAAGTTTCTCGGAGCATTGTTTGCAGCCCTCACTTGAGCTACCCCTAGCCACATCATTGTGCAGTCCCACAAGAGTAGTGAGTGCCTCCCCGACAGAAATGATGCGGTTCTGGAAGCCCTTGCGACTTGGTTGTGACGTTGATCTTCAACCAAAGACAATGCTTTGGTAACTGTGCACATACCAGTGATAATGTCACTGAGGGGATGCTTTGTCCCTTCTAAGCATGTGCAGTACTGCAGCATAATTCATGATGGATTCGTAGTGTCGATCCTCACAGTATGGCTATTTAGCTGGTCTTCAATAGCACGGAGCTTATCAGCTATATCTGATAGTGCGGTGTTGGTCTCCCTTCCAAGCCTAATGACGTTCTTGTTAACACAAACACCTTCACTCTGATGTAACGTATTTTGAGCCCCGCACTGTTCTTCCACATAATGGCAGACGATGTCTTTACGGAGTACCATGGCAAAACTCTTGTTACAAACTAATGCGTGAAGCTCACAGTCCTTCAAGAAGTGAGATTTCATTCGTTCCAACAATGAGACGAAATTACATCCATGATTGAAGTTGCAACAGTGAAATTAGAGCTTCTGGAAAGGCATCATTCTAACTCGTAAAACAGGCCTTTCACTTTCAAGGAACTTTTGCTTGTCGAGCGGACACTGTCGGTTACTTCGAAGAAGGCTCTGGTAACAGCCTTCACAAAGTCAATATAATTCGAGTCTGAAGATGTTTTGAGGAATAACCACGCACAAGTAACACGATTTCATTCATGGAGGTGCACAAATTGCAAGGGACGTCAGTAGAGGGCTTCAAGGTGTCCGAAAAGTTAGCTTATGGAAGACTTTGTACAGTTTAAAACGAAGCCTTCATCGAGTCTGCAGCCGTAAAAGAAACAGAGATATGCCATGCAGTGCACAAGCTTTTCTGCCTCAACAAGTGGAGTCTGTAGTGAAGTTGAACGGATCAATGGAAGGCATAGGTCGGCGCAATCACGATCGTACAAAGCCTGATGATCGCGATGATGAGTGCGATCACGAAGCACTGGCAAGGCTGCCGCGATCATGATCGCGCCGACCTATGATGGCAGGTACTGCTTGCAACACGGTTGCCTGAAATCAGCACCCCGTGGTTTATCCCATCTCAAATCTCGAGGTGTTACAACACCATTACTTTCGAGTAAGAGACACGTGCAGCATAGGGTCCACATTTAAATACAATATTGGAACAACATTTTCGAGGGCAATCAGGGAAGTATGGGCTGCAGAACTACTGACAGGCGATTTCAGACAACCGTGTCGCGAGTAGTACTTGAACCAATAAGCGGTGTGTGACATGTGCATCACGTTTAAACGATGGTCAAGACAAAATCAGATGGTTGGATATGTATTTTGTCGAGGTTCGTACGAGGGAACAAAGTTTGCAATGCTCGCACAAACAGCGTCAGCACAAATTGCAAGAGCGGCATTTGGGTCGCCTGAAGAATAAATGGGAAATGTTGTACTCAATAATGTGGTGATACAAGCCAGCAAGTCGGGAAGGAAAGAACATATAGGGGAAGAAAGAGAGGAGATAAGCATTATAAAGAGAAAACGGGTTGAAACTTGGACTTGTTGGTAACTCACACTGAAGCATTATATTGTGCTATCAACAAGCGTGCATCACAGATTTGTGTCAAGGCATTGGTTGTTTAGAAATTATATAAAAACAAGACAAAAAGAGCGTGTCGGTTAAACGTAAAAACAGTGAACAAACACTAAGGAACACACGGACACAACACAACAGGATAAGTGTTTGTTTCAAGGGGCTGCAGCACGCTCGCTATTACTGAGGTGCATGGACAAATGAGGATGTACCTTCCCCAGGACATTATGAGTTTAGATTTACTAGCTCTCTTCTGAGCCAATATCCAAGAAAACTAAAATTGAGCATGCCATATTCTATCTTATGAATGCGTACTGCTGCAAGTGACATGGACTGGTGAGTCCATGGAACAGTTTCCAAGATGGTGTTTGGCAGCTGTGAGGGATGTGCAATTTGTATGTAAGCAAAGGCAATGTGGAGTACACATGGCAGTACATGTAAGGAAGGGTAGAAGGAGGGGCAGCAGCACCAGGCAACACCAGTGCCAGCAGAAGTGTCCTGGAGGAGATCCTCCAAGAGTCATTTTCAGTGTTCATGAGTGTCAAACCTTGGAGGATAAAGTCAGGAACAGCACCACAAGGAAGAACCTCTTAAGTACAAGACCAGAGTGGGGCAACTCAACTAACCTTGTGTAAATGTCATTCCTTTCATAAGCAAGGCACTTAAAAGAGTACACAGGGGCATCCAAATAGCGCAAAAGGTTTTGTGAAACTTGCATAAACATGGCTCCGCACGTTCACCCCTCACTCTTTCCAGGAGGGGGGTCCAATATGGGAATTTTGCAATTTCACTTAACTCACCGCTCCGGGTATCCTAGAAGTTCTCATCATGCTGCTATCACAGCATGATGAGAACTAGGAAGTGAACTGTGAAAGACATTCTCTTCCTTGCGGACATGGTAGTCCATAGTTGGAGTACAAAGGCTAGGAACATTGGGGAGCGCCAAAAGATAGCAGTTAAAACTACTTGATTTCAATTTCTCAAAAACAGCAGGCGACAACGGTGGAGGAGAACCTCCTGCGAAGTGTGCTGGAACAAAAATATTTTTCGAAGCGAAAACAGATACTATTTATTACTTATTACGCGACCCTCCGTAAATTCGACAGACCTGCTCGCCTCGACACAAAACAAAGGGTGAGTTGCCCATGTTTCTTTCGATTACGCAAAGAAAAAATCCTCAAAGCCTGTTTGAACTGTTCCCTCATTATTTTGCCACCTTTGAATATGGGGTACAAAAATTTGTCGATGCACTGCACTGCTCTCTCGAGTTCTTTTACTCTTTCGGGTTTCTCTAAGACTGAGGATTCCCTGGAACCACAGTGCTGAGCAGTCCATAGACATTTTATATAGTAGCAATACATTTTTTCATAAGGGAACGGTACTTTTTTTAGTTGCGTATACAAGTCTGCAAGATCTGTCTGGCGGCGGCGTTGTTTGCGATCGTCTTGCGTTCGTCAGCTTTTATCGTGTCAATGACAAAATGATAGACAAAATTAGAAATTGATACATGATAAGAAACAAAAACCTTCTGTTGCACTTCCCCGACAACACGTATCGTTTTGGGGACGTCCCAAATAGATCCCAACGTCGCTGGCTCGATTGAGGGATCCGTGGGGATGCCTTCAGAACTTATACTTGCTACGTCGAGCAACGAGGTCCGAAAAACGTCCCCATGGGAGCATGTCAGAGACCTCTGTATGAGTGGAGGGAGAACTGATTCACGGCAATGAGAGGAGGAGGGCGAGACTGCTGACTGCGCGGTTCAATTTCCAACGGTCTTCTTGCGATCGCATGTGCTCCAGCGAGGCCTTGTCAATGTTGCTGCCAACGGCGTTATGTCAATGAATTGTAAGTATACTTTTGATGTGTTATTCGGAATCGAGAGTGAAGCTTGCTGTTAGTTTGAAAGCATGCAAAGCGTTGTAATGCTCAAACGCGTTTTTCTTCGTTTAACTTCGGTTTAGGAACATCGTGAGCTACTCCTCGATCAAAGTGTGTTTATCATGAGATGCAGCAAACGAACATCGAGGCGAACACTTCATCGTCATGTGAGCCAAGCTGTAGCGGGAAGCTTTTGCGTGATAAACTGAAGGAGCATCATATGACTGTCGCAACGATGGTGATGCCGGCAGTGAAACGCGTTCGATGTTTGTGGGCCAGTCAAGCGAACCGCTTTCGATGTTGGTGAACACTCCTAGTGATCATGAGCCACGTCCCGTGTTAGTAGATCAAAGCCTTGGTAACCACGGGAGCAGTGATGGGATGAGGTTCGTGACATTGACGGTGCGAACTTGACTGAGTCACGGCCTTCCCACCCGGAGGAAGCACTTCCAAAACTGAATGCAATTTTCGTACCTGAAGCATCATGTGTGCTTCAATATGTGGCTACCTACACCTTTTACGTTTTACAAGTCAGTATTTTTGCACCTTTCATGTGTTGTACATGCAGATAAGTGCACAGTGCTTGGAACTTTGATACATTTGAGATGATCTCATTTTCTTATTGGAACCTGCCATCGCCTAAGTACCATCATTTATTCACACTCACACACTGTTGCGAGAAGAACGATACCTGGTCGCCGCATCTCATCATGCTCAGGCGAAGTCAGAGACTTTTTCATTGAAGTTTTTCTTAGTGTTTGAATGCCAGGGTATTATCACGGTCCCTTGATAGCTTCCTGGTCACGCAGCTTCTCCGTAACTCTATGGGGAAGCTTTGCCCAGGGACCGGAGCGCCCGCGTGCTGGCGCTGCCATCGGAACGCGGGAGAAAGAAGCCTGCGTCTCCCATTGCAGTACACGCTTTTCGGCTTTTGTCGCGTTATAACCGTGTGCTAGCAGCATGCCAGAGACATACTGTGTTACCAAATGTCGCTCTGGTTATTCGGGAGGTGGTAAGGTATACATGTTCGCTTTTCCTGCGTATTCTGACAAGTGTGAGAAGTAGAGACGTTCCATCAATCACATTGATGGTGGGCAGTTCAGTTTTGACTCTCACACGTGTCTGCGAGAAGCACTTTGACCACAGCGATGTCGTATGGCACGACGAACTCGTCATCAACGGCGATAAAGTGCTGCACAAAAGCGTGGAAAGTCAGAGCTTCAAGAAGATGCAGTGCCGCGCATATTCGATGGCTGCCTTCGTATCTGAGCACGCCGCAACTGCGAAGCCGTTCCGTCAGACAACGATGCCCGGGAAACAGCCCCGTAAAAAGAAAGCGTCTGAGACACCAACAACGAACTCAGTGCTTTTGTGGATAGAATGTGAAAGAAAATTTCTCATGCAACTGGGGCTTTTGAGCTGATTTGGCTGTCAACATTTGTAATAATCGTGTAATCGCGATCTGGCGATCGCATCAAATAGTAAGGCAGCGTTCACACGGGGCAGCTTTTCCCAGCAACTATAAGCAACTTTGGAGTTATTGGCAGTCGGCCGACACGCCGACACCGGCAACCTCCAGCAACTCAAGTTGCTCGTAATCGCTCCTCGAACGAAAAGTTGCTCGCGCGCTGGCCAATCAGCGAGAGGAGTACTGTCACGTGGCTCCCGAGGGCGTGGAGGATTTCATTCTTGCATTCGCGGGTTCAAATCCTGCACGTGCGGCTCAGAAATGACTTGTTTCTTTTTTTACGAACGTCACGAAAATATGTCAATTGCTATTCTAGAAGGTAATATTGATCTATTCGCGCAAAAAAAAAAAAGACTATAATTTGACAAACGATTGATAAGGAAAAGACTCCACCAGCTGGATTCGAACCCAATCTCTCCTGTCACCGTAAGGTTGCTTGTGGGTGGAGCTACCGAGTTGCTACATGTGAACGCGGCCTCTAAGTGGTCATGTAACTGTCTGCGATTAACTGTAGAAAGTCCTTTACACGCTAAATAAAGTACGCATTATTAAAGTTGTTTAGCATGGCAGGATAAAAAGGCCGCTCGAGATTGATTCACGGAAGCACGTCGGTACATGGCGGTTCCTTTCAGTCCCGTAAAAGAAATGAGGTCGAGACGATAGATGACTAAAACAAGAGATGAACGACGAGGACACAGCGGTTAAATTTCGTGACATGTCTGTCAGTCGGGATCTTTTTAGACGCTATACTTTTGTCTTCATCAGCTTCGCGGCAACAATTGAGAGTAACTCATCTGGTACCTCGTGAAAGGACTGGTGTGACTGCGATCGGTCGATCGCGTCAATTAGTACGCCGTCATGGGCGCAGCAACTGTCTGCAATTAACTGTAAGAGGTACTGTACCAGCTAAGTAAAGTACGGATCACCTTACCACCGTGCGCTATGCACATAAACTGCGCTAGAATCTCCCACAGTTTTAGCCCATCTTTGAGGTCAATAGCAGGTCATACAACATTCTGTGACAGCACGAACAGCCATTCAGTGAATGGTGCATTCTGGTTCATCTGTTGGAAGGGAGGATTGTAGCATTCTAGGTCAAACCCATTTCTCTCCTCAGGAACTCTATCAGAAGCCCCTAACCTACCTGGCACGATGACCTTTAGGGACCCTGTGCAAGGTTAGAAGTCGTGTGGAAATTGGCTAGTATATTCATCAGAATCAGTTTTTTTCAGCCTTTTTCAACACAGAGAGATAACCACATTTGATGTTAACATTGCCTTGAGTTTGAGGGGAAAACGCAGGATGAGAAGAACACACAACAGACTGAAACAGACACACAGACACAAAAGTCTGTTGCGTGTTCTTCTCGTTCTGTGCTTTCTCTCAAACTCAAGGCAATATTCAAATCAAGACAACACCAGCTAGCTTGTATTGCTTTATTCGATGCTCCAGTATCGAATAAACTCATGTTCTTCCAGTGACTGTAATCTTCGTCACACGAGCCAAAAATGTGTCCCGAAAAGAATAATCTACAATGTATTCATGTTTGTTTCTCTCCAGATCTACCTGAAGGCTTTGCAGACACTCATGGATGAACCAAATGAAGGCAGGTTTCAAGAGCTGCTGAAAGCATTTCTTCAAGAGTGTGCAACACTACCAGGAATTGAAGTTGTTCTAAATTACATTACACACCATTATGCTGGACGAACCAATGTGTAGGCAGCTTCCTACTGGATTGGGGCCGAAAAAAATACCAACATTTTTCATGTAGCTCGAGGAACTTTGCAGGGTGGGAAGTAAAATAAGAGAGTAGACAGGCAAATATCAGCTCTGTTGAGACTCATGAAGAACAAGCTGTTTGATCACCTGATCAAATTTTCTAAGAATGTGTGTGGAGCACAAGTAAAGAAAATCTCAAAATGGCATTAGGCTGGTGTTTGCATTCCACAACAACACATATGTAAGATTGACACCCACCAGTGGTCAGTTAAGTCCCAGCCTTGTGAAGGCGTGACATACACTGTGAAGCAGCAGCCGAACGCTCAGTGTACTTCATCAACATGCGGTGTCTGAAATGTGCCATATCCACAGATCTGTCTCCGCCGTTCCTGTGTTCCTGCTCTTGAGCGCAATTTTTATTATGCAGATATAGTGACATAGAATGGCATGACTGCTGTGTATGTGTGTTGTCATTTATTTACATATGTAGCTCATACCTCACGTGGAACAATTTCTGAAGTGTATTGCCATGGGCAATGCTGCAAACAATTACACGTAAACAATATTACAAGTGTGGTTTACATATTACCTGATATCCACGGCTGTCTACTGCAATTATTTACTTTCAAAATAATCAATTATTATGTCTATATATATCGTCTCTTACCGTCCCCCTGACCTTGATTGTTTCAACTATGAGCTGAGCGCTGCACTCGCAAACCTTGTGGAACGTTTCCCGTCTTATCCTGTTCTCTTGATGGGCGATTTTAACTACCCCAGCATTAACTGGGCGCATCCTGCTTATCAAGTACACCTTCCCCCATCAGAAGAGGATTTTTTAGATATGTGCCTGAGCTTTAATCTAGAACAAATGGTCCTTTTCCCTACTAGAGTATCTCGTTCCTCAGCTTCCTGCCTCGCCCTTGTACTAACATCTAGACAAGACATTTCCAACTTGCGCTCATTTGATGGCTTAAGTGATTATAAGTTTCTCTCTTTTTCTATTTGTGCGGCACATAACCGTTCTCATACACAGCGCAAAGTCATTAAGAACTTTAATGCTGCCAACTTCGAAGCTTTCAATACTGAACTGTCTTTATTTTTCGATGACTTCGCTATGGACTTTAACACGCGATCTGTTGAACACAACTGGTGCTTGTTCAGGGAGAAACTCAGGGAACTGGAATCGATTCACATACCCACTTGTTCTGTCCCCTCCTCGGATTCAGCTCCCTGGTATAGTGCTACTGTTAGGCGACTTCATGCCAAGAAGAAGAGATTATTCCGTTTGGCTAAAGCTTCTAACTCTTCACGTGCCTGGAATCGCTATAAAATTTACGAAGTGTGTAAAGCAGTCTAAAGCTTCCTTCTATAACCACACGTTGCCATCACTCCTAGAACACCAACCAAAAAAATTTTGGCAAACTATTTCCTCACGTGTTGTTACCCCTACAAGGCTGCTTGACAGCACTGGTGTGATGGCCCCGGACGAAGATTGTTCCTCTATCCTAAACCGATACTTTGCGTCGGTATTCACACGTGAGGACCTTACACTTATGCCTTCATCCCCTTGCTACAACTTCCCCCGGATGGAGGGCCTATCCTTTACCTACCGCGGTATATTAAAACTAATTGATAACAGTAAACTTTCCTCCTCCTGCAGTGCTGATGGAATAACATCCAAAATCCTAAAAAACACTAAACAGGTCTCAGCCAAGTTTTTAACGCTTATATTTAACCAATCACATTCTACGGGGGATATCCTATCCGACTGGCTTATCTCGAAGGTAATTCCGATTTTCAAGTCTGGCTAAACAGTGAAACCTCATAACTACTAGCCCATCTCTCTCACAAGTATACCTTGTAACTTTTTTGAGCATATAATAGTGTCTCGCTTAATGACGTTCCTTGAAACAAATGTTCTACCCTTCTACCCTTTCCAACATGGGTTTCGACGTGGCTATTCATGCGAATCCCAACTGCTTGGTCTAACACATGACTTATTGAGCAGCATGGATGGCAGATGCCAGGTTGATGCAATATTTATTGACTTTGCTAAAGCATTCGACAGGGTCCCAGATGCTCGCTTAATATCAAAACTTTCCGGATTGCACATCGACCCGCTCGTCCTTACGTGGATACGGAACTTTTTGAGTAACAGAAAGCAATTCGTGTTGGTTAACAATTCCCCGTCCTCACTAGACCGAGTAACTTCCAGAATCCCTCAGGGTTCGGTTATTGGCCCCCTATTATTTCTCATTTACATTAATGACCTTCCATCTGGATTGACATCTCGTATTCGCATATTTGCTGATGATTGCGTCATTTATCGTTATATATCAAGTTCGTCAGAACAAATTGCACTCCAAGATGACCTTCATAAGATCGCTTCCTGGTGCTCCTCATGGCAGTTACCTATTAACGCCGATAAATGTAAATCAATGACGTTCACGCGGTCCACCCCCACAATGTTTCAATACTCTTGTGGTTCGTCTCTGCTTGAACACGTTACCTCATATAAGTACCTCGGGATTCATCTAAGTAGCAAGCTTTCTTGGTCTCATCACATCTCTCAGACTATAGCAGCCGCTAATGGAACCTTAGGATTCCTTCGGCGGACTCTGAGACTGGCCCCAGTGTCGGTGAAAAAGTTAGCCTATACGACATTCGTGAGGCCAAAGCTTGAATATGCCGCGGCGATATGGGACCCTCATCAGGTGTACCTCATAGACTCTTTGGAGAAGGTTCAAAACCGGGCCGCCCGGTTCATAGCCTGTGACTATCGTCCCGACAGCAGTGTCTCTGCGATAAAATTGAAGCTCGGTTTAACCACATTGACCTTCGTCGTAGGATTTCTGCCCTGCTACTTTTTCACAAAACCTTCCACAATAGCTTCCTCTACTCCTCTATACTGCTGCCCCCTAGAAATATATCTCACCGTGTGGATCATGTGTTTAAGGTTAGAGAATACCGATGTAATACTCAGCGTTTTTTCGAGTCTTGTGTTCCGTGAACTTCACGTTGGTGGAACGATCTTCCTCATGACATTGCTACAATTAGTGATCATTTGACTTTTAAGCAAGCAATCCAGGATTTATTCTGCTCGCCCTAGTTAATCCTCTTCTTACTTATAACTTTTTTCGCTTTGCTGTTCGTGCCTTGTGACCTGTACAGATATGTTTGCCCATTGTTTTTTGTTTTTTATGGGATGTATCACGTGCCTGACTTTTTCTTTTTCTTATGTTCATTTGCCTCCTTTGTTTTGTTATCTTCCACTCCGTCATGTTGTACCCACTCTGCGGGCCTTTGACGTACATACAATAAAAAAATAAATAAATATACTTCCCAGAGAGAAAACCAAAGTGGAATATCAAGTGGAATACTATCGGGAACCACTTGGTGAGCGAAGTGGGTCAAAATGGAACCACTTTGAAAGAAAATGGGTAAAAAGGGAACCGTTTTGAAAGCAAAGTGGTTTGAAATAGGACCATTTTATGGTCAAGGTGTGTCCACTTAGACATTCAAGTGGGTTTAGTCAGAGCCGTTGTTAAACCGTTAAACTGGAACCACTTGGAAATCATAATGCACTGAAGTGAGGCACCTTTCAAAGTTAAGAGTAGGTTAGACGGATCCACTTGGGGTCTGACATGAGGTACGCTGAAACCACTTGGACAACCTTGGTGAAAGTCGGAGCATCGCTGTCTGGCGAACAGACTTCAGAAAATCCCAGTGCTCTTTGCACACGCATTGCATCCTGGGTGCTTGCTGAACATAATAATATGAAGAATAATCCTTCACATTTCACACACTTGACAATCAACAGTTTAATGACGAAAAAGGAAGATAAAAGGCCTTTTATTGAGTGCTGGTCAGCGAGCCGTCACTTTCGATCACCGATAAAGGAGTGCAGGTTTTCACTTGACCTGGGTTAGCTGTGCATGTTTCGTGTTAGTCTTGGCTATATGCCTTTCATCTGTGGTATCCAGCTGCTGTTTTATTGTAGTGCCCTTGTTTTCATGTGCATTCGTTCCCATCCCTGTTGCTTTATGAACGGATTTTATTGCCTATATTTTTGTGATGGGAACGTGCGGGCTTTGCGGGCACATGTCGATCTTGAATTCCTCGTCACAAACAGAGATAAGTCAAGGTTGCATAGGAGTGTAATCTTTTGTATTCATTTTTGCTGATTAAGCAGGTGGTAGTCCACCGTGTGTGTTGTCCCTCATTCCTCATCCGTGTCTTCTCACCGCTGGTTTATATCACTAATACTGTGTACCAACTCCATACCATCCTGTAATACTATAACAACCTGAAATGACCCTGATGATGTAGCTGAAATATGCATCTTGGATTGCACATCAATCAATCAATCAATGTAATGTTTTTAATTTTAAAATCAGGTGAGATAAATGCCTTTTGCATAAAGGTGAAGTCAGTAAACACTCAGTTGTGAAATAATTTTCTCCCCTTTTTGCCTCCACAAAAGGCCAAAGGTACTGTGAGCTGGCCTCAACAAGAAAATGATTGCCGGAAGGGAGAAAGTCGTCTCAAAAGCATTCAACCAAATGTGAAAGCTTCATTATTGGGTATACCAAGTTTGGTAAACTTTGTAACAGTTCAAGTTTTGTTGCGAGGAACATTCTTGTTTCTTTTGCGAGCTAAGTCATAAGCTTATTCGATGGTGACGACGAATCAAAGCATAACCTGGGTTGGCGTGCAGTGCCGAACACTTAGCGCAGGTGAAAAATTTTTCCAAAGCAGTAAACTACACTTTGAACTGTACTACAATTTTAGTGACTTGAGAATACGTGACTATGCAACAAATATGCATGTGCACAGAGTCATTTATATACTTTTATAGGTTGCCACCATGTACTTTATTATGAAGAGTTTCATTGAATAATTTCATATGATGAGTTTGCTTGAAAGATTTGTGTTGACATGTCATGTTAAAGGGTGGTGGCATTTTGATAGACGTGGTTCATGGCTTCATGCATAAACTGTATTGCACACTAGAATATTGATGGAAAAGTGTTTTTCTAGGTGCCTTTCATTGCGAGATTAAGCCCTTGAATACATGTACCTGTCGGGCTTTGAAATCAGAGCTCCGGTCACTGCCATTGGTAGTCCTGCATCAGGAAGCAAGCACTACGAAAAAGAGAATTATCACACTTCACTCCCCTTCTGTTTCGGTGCTGCATTATGGCAGCTGCCAAAGCTGAGATGAACAAAGCAGCTGATTCCGGATATAACTTACAGTTAAAAACAGTATAATACCACGCAGACCACAATTTCAGCTACCAGCAGACACTCCTTACCACAGCTGAGTGCCTCTTTCTATTCTATTTTTTGCGAGAATGTGGTCACCAAGCGTAAGGAAAGAGAGTTGGAGGGTGGACTGAGATGCGAACAAATGCTGGCGCAAGAGACCGGAGCCGGGTGTCGTGTCAGGTACCGTGATAGCCCCCATGGTAAAAACACACCAGCGAAAGGCGTGCTACTATGACAGACAGGTTGAGCCCCCTTTTTAAGCTCCTCCCAATGGCCAGACCGTTTTAATACATCGGTCTGGCCTAACCCGCCCACAAAAATGGCATCTGTGCTGCTTTTTCTTCTTCTTTTTTTTTTTGCGTGTTAGCGCCGCGACGCAACTGTGGCTGTGAGCAGTGTACAGATGTGGACAGACGGAGAGAGGATAGTAGGAAGGAGTGGGGGACAGGGGGGTTAGTATGCGTCCTGGGCCGACTTCAGGGGGAACTGTGCCGACATTCGTCTGGAAAGTCTTCGGAAAACCCAGGGAAAACCTCAGACAGCACAGCCGGCGGTAGGATTCGAACCCACCGCCTCCCAGTCTACAGCACGACTTTGGTTACCACCAAGGAGCGGACGCCTTAGCCCACTCGGCCATGCCGCTGGTCCATCTGTGCTGCTCTCACAACTTTTTTTTAAAAGTATATGACAGAACCTTTCTTGCCCACATCTTTTCATCTAATTTCCTGAGGCACACTTCATGCTTAATCTTACTTTTTGCTTCTCACCCTTCAAATGATGACCATCCTATGTGCCCCGTTACCCCTACTGGGTGGACATACTTCACGTATGTAGTTCTCCACCATTGTCACCCCGCGCAGCGAACAGTTCTATTGAGATGCTGCTGCTAAAGTAATTCAAGCCGAGTGCACCATCGGACGTCCTGCGTGTATCAGGACTGCCAAGCCTCGATGTGCGCCATACTTCAGGTGAGAGAGCGGTGTTTAAGCAGCCAACCTTCCTATTGACGTCAGCGACTAGCCAGGAAAAACGAAAACATAGCCATGGCTCTTACGTTGCTTATTTCATAGTTGTGATATCCAGAGATATGCGATTGGCAAGTACGCTGTTGAAAATCAACCAGCAGCACTGAAATTTTCTGCTTAACATGGACGACAAATCACCAAAAGTACCATGCGAGGAATGAAGCGATCTTACGTGGAGTCACTGATGCGAGATGACCAGTCCTCACAGAGGCCAGCTTTGTTGCCGAAGAGGAGCAACGGTTGTTCTGGGTGGTTTTTCTGAACAGGTTCAGTTGCATTACTTAATTTTGAAGGTCAGGAGGAATTACAATTCCTCCTGACCTTCTAATCTGTATGGCCCATATGTATTGTTTGGGATTGTTCAAGCAAGAAATCCATACTTACTGAAGGAACACGGCAGCATGTTGGAACACGACACAAATTGGGCAAAGTCCTTTCCTGCGCACATTGGTTTCGTGAAATGGAACGCTACATAAGCTGCACGTAAGCTTCCCAAGGATTTCGAGGAGATAAAAGCAGCACTCCTAGAAGAAGTCACACAAAAGACGAAGGATTTCAATGTGCCTGACGCACTGGTGATCAAACGGGACCAGGCGGGTGTCAAGCTGTTTCCCGTGGCACAGTGGACCATGGGCTCCAGTGGCACTAAGCAAGTTGATGTAGTCGGCTTAGAGGACAAGAGAGAGACCACAGCTGTGGTTTCGACAAGGCTCTTCAGGGATCTTCTGCCACCACAGGTCAGTTATCCCAGGAAGACTAACAAGTGCCACCCTAAATCTGACTTCCCCATTGACTGGGAAGTGTTTCACAGTCCAAATCATTGGAGCAATGAGGAGACGATACTCTATTTTGTGGACAATGTCAGCGTGCCACATGTAGAAAAGTGCTGGAGGAAAATAGGAGATGCGGGCCAGGTCACAATCTGCATCTTCGATCTGCAGTACTATAGAAGCTCACACACAATAATATGCAGTACGTGTTCATCCCAGCAAGCTGCGCAGGAGACCTGTAGCCAAATGACTCAGTGTTTAATAGCATAAGAGAGACGAAGGACTGCTTCATACACTTGTATGCGAGGGCTGTACAGAACATGATGGAAAGTCCATGTTCCACTGTAGCCAGACTCAATGTGCGTGCAAGTGTTCTGAAGCCCCTGCACGCCTCATGGCGAATGGAGGTGTACAAACCCCTCGAGCAGCAACCAGCTGCCATACAGTCTGGATTCGAACTTAAATCCACGATTTCAAAGCAACATGCGAAAAACGCCAAAACACTTCCACACGAAAGAAAAAAAAAAAAGACACTTCTACAGGGTATGTGTAGAACTGAAATGTGATATTCCGGTTTGAAATGTGAACTGCGACCACATTTCCTTGAGTGCGAGGAGTGTAAAACACACGACACAGGAACACAAACTCAGGTAACTGATCATGTGAGTCTGTGCTTCTGTATCATCTGCAGGGACTGGATTTAATCTTGTTAAGATGCAACAAGTTACAGTTACTGAAGCAGTTTTCCTATGTAATATATATGTCTACGATTATTTGAGGGAAATAAGATTGACCTTGCAAAAAATGTTTAATGTTTACAATGTTTTTGACCAATGTTTACCATGCAAGTCATCATTACATCAAAACATATCCTCGTGACAACTGGCGTGCATTATAATGCACACGACAATTTCGCGCGTAGCAAAAGAAAATGAAGCTGCTGCGACTGAATCCCGGTTGTACATGGTGATGCACAGTCTGTGCTACCATCTGGTGTCGTTTGTTCTAACCGCGCGTTTGTTTTACCTGCGCAAGGGCATTTCAAAATGGCGACTCTCTCTACGAAGACCACTGATCTCTATGTATAAAGGCTGGATCTCGCATAGGAGAGGGGCTCGTGGGAGAGAGGTGCGGCAACCGGCCGCCATGTTGGAGGGCCCACTCGCGCCAGCTGCTCCCATAGGAAACAATGGGAAGCGATTTGATTTGGAGTATTTATTGCACTTTAAATGCTCCTCATTGCTCATTAGCACGCATCTTTCTTAGGAAACAGTGTGCTGATGTATTCCAAATGTGCTTCAGCCGTGTTCCTCTAGTTTTTAATGGTAATTGCCTTCTTTTTCTTCTCCGTTGCCTGTATTCCGAATAGGGGGTCGTAACTGTCGTGCACAGGGCGCGTACGCATGAAGGTGAATTTGGTGAATGTCAACCTATAAAGTTAATTATTTTTACTCAGAAAGGTTTCACACTGTCTGTCATTGTAAGGTACCTCCGTTTTTTTTTGGGTTTTTTTCCGTTTGTTGTCCGGTTTTCGTGTGGTGTTCTGCGGTTCCCGTTCATTATTATGTGATTTGGTATTGTACGGTTCTCGTTTGACTTTTTCCATTATCGTATTATGCTCTACGAGTGTCTGTGTGTGTGTGCTACAATAAGACCTCAATCCTTATTCTGAAGGGGCTCGTTATTTTATTCACCACATCGCCACCAGCAATGAGGTGGAGTATAGACCTTGGCAATGAAACTCCCCATTCCTCATCTTAAAATAACGTTATTGTCACGAGTGCTATGCAGTTGTTCAGCTGTCAGCATATTTCATTACAGAAATTCGAAGCGCTGTGCATGAAGAGCATGCACATGCGTGACTTATCACACACGCTGTAGGAGCAACTGCACATACGAGGTTAACACAGCAGTTTATTTGCTTCCACCGTACCTCACAGATTAAAAGAACAGTGGAACAAATTGGCATATTGGCGTAGGTTCTGCATCAGGTTCGTCGGCACAGCTGAGTGACTGTGAGGGGAACCTGCAAGCACAAGCGCATTGTTTATAGAAAATACATGGTCTTGAGATCTGTAGGAGCAGTCACACATGCTTTCTTAGTACGCAATAGCACCAGCGAAGTGCAAACAAGTCAGAGTTGTCAGATGCACGCGATACGAATAAACAGATTTTTCTTCAAAATAAAGGGCTTACCTGCGAAAAATTATCCCTCTTTCTCTGTCCGCGTGAAGTGTACTCAAAGCTGCAACAAACTGGCATGACATGCCCTTTAATTTAAAGGAAATTTTTAAAAATATGGGCAGTACCGCTTGAACTAAATGCAGACGACCGAAGTGCGTTGTGCCCACCAATATGGAGGCCGGTGACCACGCTGTGGAGCACCCTATGCGCGATCCCGCCTACACTATAGAGATCAATGACGAAGACGTTCTACTCGAAGCGATCGAGTAAGTTCGCATTTCTATCATGCTTTTTCTCACTGCCTTGATACAAATTGTATTTAGAACGGGTCTGTAGTGTTTAGCGACCTTGTTGGGTGTGAAACTGCACAGTATTGACATGTTTTGGCGGCTAGATCGCAAGTTGCGTGTGCATTTCGATGCACGCTGGGGTTCAGCCATGTGGCTTTTGCATTCGCCAGCTCATTTTATGTCGTGTCACAGACTGGAGCTTTTTTATTTTTAGTTTGAACTATTGCAGAAATACGCGAGGAAACCGCAGAGAGCATACTTTTGTCGATTGGAAATGGCAATACATCTGACGCTGATCTATCTGATGACGACACCGCTGTGGACAACCCCGTTGTGGAGCGTCAGGACATAGCTGTTGAAGGTAAAGCTCAGCACCATCTCAGTTTTAGACCAAATTAACTTGTTTTTTACCGTCTTAGGTTGTGCTTCTGAAACTTCTTCAGAAGAGGATGACGACGTCGAAGTCGATAGGCAGGCCAAGCAGCGGAGGAGACCCATTTGGAAAGTCGGAGTGCCATTTAACTCGACACTGAATGAGGTCCCAGACGATGTGAGCAGTGATTCAGAACTCAGACAAAGCTGGTCCCCCAAGGATTATTTTTCCCAGTACATTGCAGAAGATTTCACCAGAATGAAAGAAATGACAGATATCTCATACATGCAGCGGAAAGGGAAGCCACTAATACAACAACGACTGAAATTAAACACTTTGTGGGAGCCACCTTCCTAATGAGCTGTCTTCGCTACCCTCAGATTCCACTGTACTGGAGACGCAGCAGAAGGGTAGCAGCTATTACTGACAAAATGACGAGGGACAGGTACTTTGCCATATGCAGCAACATCAAGGTCATCAATGACCTAGAAGTAAGTGCAGAGAAGCGAAAAGAAGATCGCTTGTGGAGGGTGAGCCCACTCGTGAACAACACAAAGGCAGCCTGCAGGCGTCTTCCCAGATCATCGTGTGCAAGCATAGACGAACAAATGATACCATTTACTGGCGCCACATCCCTTCGTCAGTATGTCCCAGGGAAGCCGCACCCAACAGGACTAAAGAACTTTGTGCTTGCCAGTCCATCTGGAATGGTGCTTGATTTTGAATTGTACCAAGGAAAATAGACGGTTCAGGAAGAAGGTGAAAGAAGTCTGGGTCTCGGACCAAGTGTTGTTCCTCGCCTGAGTGAAACACTGCCTCCAGGGAGTGCAATCTTCTTTGACATGTACTTCACGACCATGCCTCTACTTGAAACACTCGCTGCTCGCAACATTCAATGCACTGGGACAATGATGCGAAACAGGATTCCGAAGGGGTTGAATCTCCTTGATGATAAGGCACTTCTCAGAAGTGGAAAAGGCTCCTTTTGTCAGTCCGTAAATAATGACAATGGTGTGTGCCTTGTGAAATGGTGTGACACCAAAACAATAACATTTGCATCAACTCATGTTGGGGAAGATCCTGTTGTTGAGTGAAAAACGTGGTGCCGAAAGTTGAAGCCTACAATGAAAAGATGGGGAGGGGGTGGACTTGTGTGATCGCATGATGAGCTTTTACCCCTCCTCAGCAAAAACAAGGAAGTGGACAGTCAGGACTCTACTTTTCTTCTTGGACCTGGCTGCCCTAAATTCCTGGCTGCAGTACAGGGATGACTCTGCGGCTCTCGGACAAACCAAGAAGACCACAACGAATTTTTTAGAATTTAAAATGCACCTTGCGCACACACTGTTGGCTGCTGTTGACAAGGACCCGGAGTGCAGCGATGATGATGAACCGCCAGCGGACCCCTCGCCGCGAATAAAGCCATTACCCAGCATAGATGTTCGCAGAGCATCTGCTAAGCACCTGCCTGAGCTCATGGGCCAAAAATCCTCATCTTGGTACAGAAATCCTGGATGCAGCCAGCGAACAAAATTTAAATGTGCAGACTGCGACACGTACCTCTGCCTTACTGTGTCTCGCAATTGTTTCAGTGCTTTCCATACATAGTTTGAGATTTTGACTATCAAGTGCTGCTTGTGTGCACATAAATAAAGTATTTTTTCAGCATTTCAAGCAATGAGCTCTTGTGCTGGCCTACCACATCACAATTTTCCATCATCACGATAAGAGTCCCAGCGTGCACTGTAATGCACGCATCCGTACAGCCAAAGTTAAAGGGATAGAGGCATTTTTTTTGTAGCCTGTTTATTCTTGTGATAATGATTACAGCTATGCATGCGAGGTGTGCTCTATCATTCCTAGCATGCGCTCGGGTGTGACGAGGATATGCTGTCTTTCTTTTTAATTTTATTTTCCATATGCCATCATTAAATCACAGCAGTGTGTGCTCACTACATGAAGCCCACCAGCAGGCATGGAAGCATGTTCAGAAATCTTCACAGATCTTCAGAACACGTTAAGATCTGTCAACAAAGACACTACGTCTGAACCAGTACATACCAGAATGTTTCAGTGTTTTTGTTAAGTGCTCATATCTGTTGTTGTCGCTAACGTGAAACGTGTCTTTTTTCTGCAAGTTTCCTGCAGCAGTAGAACATTCGTGTGTTTATTTTAATAATGTTTCTAACATGGGCGTGGTAAAAAATCAGAAATGTGAAAAACTTGAAGATTTTTTTTCTAACAAAAACTTCTGCAGATATCTCGAAGACAATTAACATACTAAACGAGAAGCCATTGCAAGGGACTGAACTCACAAATGAATTTAATAAATTTTTTACTTCTAAGCTGACTTCCCAATGCTATCACAATTGGACTTACACTGACACACATGCAGCCACATCCCAAGTTCCATCTCTTTACCTAAACCAATCAAGAGATTTGCAGTGATGTACGCGTCTCAAAGCGTTCAGGCGCAGCCATTGGCGCTGGAAAAAACTAGTTGCGGAACGTCTTGGAGAACCTCGGGAGTGCAGGTTACTAATTTATGATGTGGAATGAATGCTTTCCACATTAATTTCAGTTTCATTGTGCCTTGGGAAACTTTCCACTCAATTTAAAGGCACGAAATGGGGGAGTGGCAGCCCTATCCTAGCGGAGCCACTTTCGAGGTGTCAGTACAGAGCGGGAGAGATCTGCGTGTTCACGTACACAATTCGTTACGTTGTCGAAGAGCCTAGCGATCCTCCAAGGCAGCAAGTTTGACCATCAGCAATAGGCCTAAACAGTATCTAGAGACATGCCAAGCCACCCTTAGGAACTGAAAAGCAGTCCTAAAAAAACAGACCACACTAAAAAGTGCGGAGATCACCTCGTGCCTCTCAGCTCAGAGAGCGATGAACATAGAAGCAAAATGCAAGCTAGTTGGTGTACTATACTTGATGTTGGCAACATGTCCCTTTGCTTGGGGAAACGACAAAAGATAACACAAAATGAACTGCACAATCGTTGGACAGTCAAAGTGATGATGCAAATGTGCATCCGGAGACTGCATGGCTAGGCTAGGCCTAGCTTGGCATCAACTTCGACCAATTAGCAGGCTAGTAAGTTGCTGCAACACCTCCTTCCCACGTTTAAATTTTGTCAAACGTTGTAGCGCCCCGTTAACTTCGGGTTTCGTTTTTTTGTGACGCGCACAATCTCCATGGACTGCGAAGTGGTTGCCTATGTGCAAGTGGTGCAAAACCACCCTGTACGGCGTAAGATAGCAGAGCACCCTGTGATTGGCACAGCACTTCCATCACTGAATTTGTTCGTCATTCCTCAACCTGAGAAATAGCACTTGCACAGATAAGGACGGTTTGCGGGTGAGACTGATAAAATTTGTCATTTTTATCGAAGTAAAAAAGCGGGCATGTTGGTGTTGATCTTGCATAATGAACTAGCACCAGGGAAGGGTAACGGTAATGGTAACGGAAACAGAAACGGTATACTACCCAAATTGGAGATAACGGAAACACATACCCAGGGTGTCGAACCGCAAAAAATACGGGTTCAGTTCGGGTTCGGGTTCACGTTGTTTTGATTTCGTTCCGGTTCGGTTCCGGTTCGGCCACGCCAAGAATCGAACCGGTTCAGAAACTGGTTCGCAGCCCCGAACCGGTTCGCGAACCGGTTCGCGAACCGGTTCAACGCTTCCGTTTTATATGTTCCATAAAACAGCTTTTATCGGGAAATGCGTGGCTAATAGCTTACTGCTGTTGTCTGCATTGACGTCTCTAGCGGTGAGGTAGCCCTTTAGCGAGAGAAATGAGGAATGGATGAACACTTATTGCAAATAGAGTCCACGCTGTTGGAGCGGTGTAGTCCTGCTACTTTCTGTTCTCAAAATCTCTTTTTTCACACGCACAGTACCAGCAAGATACACTTAAAGGAAGCCTAATAAGATGGACAGCGTAACATAGACGACAGTACTGGCCGGCACACTGCCTTCGCAACGTGAATCGATCTGAAACCGTACTTTAGCATGTCGAAAATAAGCCTGCCAGCATTACTCTGTCCGAGCTCACAGCAGTGTACTAGTTAATCCACAACACAAAGGCAATATGTCACGACACAACTGCACTACCAATAAGCAGAACCACATTTACTTTTCAAGCCACGACCAATCAAACAGGCACCGTTCTGCGTACGCTCCTTCTCCACTTCTCATGTTTCTGACTTGTTTAATTTGTACTGCTCACGTGTAACGGGAAATCTTGGGCGCTTATTTGATCACATATTCGGCTTGTAGAGCTACATAACTGGCCTACTCCATTCCTGTTTCATTCGTCCGCGTGGCACCTCGTCTCTGAAGCGTAGATGCCGCACCGCGTGCGTGGGGCGCTAGCCGCGGCGCTCACAAGGACAACTGCGCTTCAACATGTTAAAAAGACGCTGAAAGTATACTTACTATACGTCGTCGTCTCACTGTTAGGTGAAAATTTCTGAAATCCTTGATATAGGCGCGTGATGATGATACCAATGTGTCTTCGTTCGGGGATAGAGAGGAACTCTTATGCTGACTTCTTTTATGTCCGAACCGTTTTGTTGCGAACCGGTTACCGCTATTATTTTTTACGGTTCTGCTCCGGTTCGGGTTCAACAGTGTCATGAAAATTTCGGGTTCGGGTTCGGGTTCGGGTTCGGGTTCGGGTTCGGTTCCGGCAAAAATAACGGTTCGGGTACGGTTTTCGGTTCGGGTTCGGGTTCGGTTCGACACCCTGCACGTACCATGGTCCTCCATTACCGGAAACAGAAACGGAAACAAATTTATCGTCCGGTATTGAATTCGGGTAATGGCTATTCCTGTTGTGCGATGACATTTGAGTGACTTTTCATTTTTCTGTTTTCGTTTTGATGACTCCATTCCCTGTATTGCTCTAAATACTACACGAAAGCGCGCAATACTGGATCTCGAGGGTGCCTCCGTCGCTTACCTCGTCCCAGCTCTCATAGCTCATGACATCAACATCATACCCCACCATCGCACAAGGAGGAGGCACTACGATTTTTAGTTACTTATTTTGTAATTTTCTTCTCTTTTTTTTCATTTCAACGTGGCCATGGCAGTATTATTTACTACTGATAGTGTCCACTTAGAAATGCGACATTGGATGAAGGATATGCCGTCTTGAGTTGCTGGACTCCGAGTGACTGAAGACATGTTCCTACTTATTTTTGGATGCGCACATGTTGCAAGATGTGCGCATCCAAACGACATAAAATTACTTGTGTAGTGTGTACGCGTGACACCGAAGCAGCACTTGGGCAAAACAGGGTGCTGACAGAGCCCGACAGGCTGTCATCGCGCAGCTCTGTAACAACCGCTCCATTACCGGAAACAGTAACGGAAACGTAACAGAAATGAAATTGAAAGATCGGAATCATAAAAGGATAACAGAAACGAAAATATAGCAGTATCGAAAATGGAAACGGTAACCAAAATACGTCTGTTATCCTTCCCTGATAGCACTGGGAACAGGACAGAGAGAAGAGAAATTCTTTTGTTGGAAGTCTAGCACTTATCCTGTCGTCTCTTCTCTCTGTCCCGTTCCCAGTGCAGTTTGTCATCTTTAACCTGGTTTAACAACGGGTATTTCTCCAACGGACCTGAAAATTGCCAAGGTTGTTGTTATTCATAAAGGAGGCAATGTCCACTCCCTTGGCAACTATAGACCCAACTCTATTTTACTAGCATTTTCTAAAGGTCTCAGAAAAATAACACACAGCAGAATCATTTCCTTTTTAGATGCATGGTCCTTACTGAATCATTGTCAATTTGGATTTTGAAAACAGCATTCAACAGAGCAAGTGCTAATGAAGCAGAAAGATATCATATTAACTGGTTTCGAAAAGAAATTATTAGCTACATAGATTAACAGCAGTGCCATGAGGAGAAAATGTTGCTGCTTTGCTACAGCTCAGCTTTAACAATGATGCACTGTAGTGAATTCACATTTCGATACAAGATATGAGAACAGGGGAGTGCAATATTTTTGTGCTTTGTAGGAATGTGTGTCACCTCTGGATGCACATAATGCCTGAGAATACGTAATAACTAGGGGTGTGCGAATATTCGAGTTCTCGAATTCGAATCGAATATCAAACGCTCGAACTATTCGATTCGCGAATCGAATATCCAATATTCGATTTTTCGAATATTCGACTATTCCACGAATATGAACGACAACCCAAAAGTGGGCTTCACCTGATGCTTCCGTGCATGAGGTGAAGCCTGCTTTACAAAACTGCCCTTGCTGCAGGATCAACACAGGCCGGACAGTGTATAACGTTAAGATAACGTTATCCAAACTTAGTTTTGTAGACATCGTCCGTGGAAGGGGTGGCGCCCCTCCCACATACAGTTTAGCGGTGCCGACGGGGGACTTTAATTTGATGTTTGTGAGGTTGCCTTTAAAAAGTTAACACTCTTGAGTAATGACTACAGCCCACAAACAAGAAGGGCATTTTAAAGATGTCCTTTATGTCTAAAATTTCAGCAGTGCAATTTCCTAGGGTGAGAGCAAAGAAACTAAAGGGTGTTCATGGCAAAGCTGAGGCAGGATGCCAATTCGTTTGTTTCACAAATGGCCTGTGGTTGTCTGAAACAATTACAGCCTCATCTATATAACGTGCTACTGCCTGACATAAAATTTTGAAATGAAGGTAACCACTCCAGTACTCCAGTAAGTGTAGGCTCACCTGAACAGCAGGAAGCACTCTGACGTAAAATTAAAGAGTAGGGGGCTTTAAACAGAAGACTTGCATGTCTTTCTTGTGACAGTTAATGCCAGAAAAATTACACTAAAGCCATGGGCCACAAAGTGGAAACTTTTATTGCGAAAGTCACATATTGTAAATTTTGCACGAATATTCAATATTCGATTCGGTATTCGGAACTTTTTCCCCCATTCGATTCGATATTCGATTCGACATAAAATATTCGGATTCGCACACCACTAGTAATAACCTAACCAAACTGGAGGCAGCTTTTATTGCACTCCACGAAAAGTCGTCGTAATGTTACCTTTCATGTGGGGATTTACGACAGAGTGATGTCATGGGACCAGCATATGCACAATTTCTGACGCAGTAACACATGGGATTCCGAGTATTTTAGAATGGAATTTGGATATTTTGTCATGGAATGCCAGGCTTCCTGGTGTTCACTTGAGGGGCTCTCTACAAGGTAAGTTATGTCTTTGCTGTGAGCAGTGTGGGGAACCACTCTCTGCACTTCATATCCTTATTATGTGCCCAGTACATGAGTCCCATCACCGTCGTCATTTTCACGAGTTTTATTAATATCATTTACAGCTGCACCCAGCCTTATTGCAGTGTGATGAGCATCTTTTACCCTTCATACAGACATATTGGCATATTAAAAGATATATAACCTGATTAAAAAATGTATTGTATCATGTTGACATTTATTCTGAAAGTTGTATAATGCACTGTCTTTAACATAATCATTTAACTTTCAACAAGTCACAGTTTTCACAATTGTCTGGCGTGTCACGGCCATAGTCACACATGCGCCAGAAAACCTCTACGTACATCTTTGCTGTGACAACGGTGTAGGGGTTATTGTGTTTTGCTCCAATGAGAACTTACACAGCCTTGAATCTTCAGTGACTTGGTCAATGAATAGCACCTCATGGCTGCACCCAGAATGTTTTACCAGTTGTATACCGTACATGCCCATAGCCAAGTTCTGGTTTCTCCCTAGCGTACTGTCCTATCGCATGACAAACCCAACCATCTTACCAGCAACTTTTCTGTGACATTGTTGATCTTGCAGCAGAGCAACAACAAACACTGCTGTATATTTGCAGTTGCTGTCATCAACGCTGTTCCATGGAGCTGTCTCAACGGTTAAAAACAGAGGCGGCAAGTCGCAAGTGCAATGTGACTACACTCGCATCTTGCCAGACTTTTTTTTGGCCAGGTTGTGTTTCAGAACTCTTACACACGTATCCAGAAAGCAGACTGCATTGGTGCCTCATTCTCAAAGGTAGGTAACATAGACAGCTTCAATGGATGCTACAACTCCAACATTTCAGCACAACCACAGAACTCTCGGTATATGTCAGGTTTCTGAGCTTCTATACTCAGCAAGGACCAGGGTGTCGGAGCGAACCGAAAACCGGAACCGAAAAAAAACGCTATTTTGGTGCGAACCGGAACGGAATCGAAACCGTATATGTTTTTTTCGCTCAGGAGGGAAACCGAAAAATATATTTAACGGTTTTCGGTCCAAGAAAAAACTTCGCCGGTTTGGACTACGGGTAGGCGAATGAAACAGACGTCGTGTGCTCTGAAGTCATGTCATGGATACTATACAAGGGTTACGGTTACAGTGGAATGTATGTCGGTATAGCATGATCCTTAGGCTGCGTTTGTAATGGTTTATCGTTGGCGCACGCACACAGACTTCGAGGTACATGTGACTCTCTAGCAATGTGCCGTAGTGTTCGTTTTCATTTGATCCCCCCAAACTCTCCTCAACTAAACAGCGACCCAAGGGGGCTGCATAACGGCTTCTTTATCGGTAATGTCGCGCAACGCGTCCCTTGTTTGAGAGCAGCTAAGTTGAATACATTTACGTATACTCGAGGGCAAGCCCGTGCAAAGTGGTAACTCTTTTGTGGACAGGGCACGAAGAAAATAAAACGGAGCCGTCGAGCGCGTTTGTGAGTGAAGGTGTTCCTCGATTTGCGTCGTACTCGTGCGGTGGTGCTTGCTGGCTAGACATTAGCAACAGACATTCAGATGGGACGCAATCGCTCCAACCCAGCAAGAAAGTACTTTACGTATGACATCACGACAAACAAGTCCATTTGTAGCATGCGCTCCAAGAAAGGAGAGAGCCCATAGGAACAGACAGTAACCTACAGGAACCAGGAGCTACCAATTTCACAGCTGTCTATTAATATTAAATACCATGTATGCGGAATAAACGGGTTTAGATTTTGTAACTTTGATGATTATTATTTTTTTGTGGGGATGAATATTCCCAGCAGAAGCGGAACCGGTTAAAAACCGGTATTAACCGTTATTTTTTTGCTCCGGAGCAGAACTGGTTACGGATCGTTTATGATGTAACCGGAACGAAAACCAGAACGAAAAACGTTTCGGTTCGACACCCTGGCAAGGACAATGTAGTATGAGGCTTTACCCGCACAGCGAGGAATCAAGTAAGCTCAAGATTAACTGTATCTTCATCATTAACCTCAATAAAACTTACGCACGTAAGCTGTAGTTAGTTTGGCTTTAAAAATACTTGAGCTGAGTCCCTAACAGTGTTGTCATTCAACCTAATGCATTCAATAACTGCTTAAGCTGCAGTGGACTTGTCAGTTAATCCATACTGTTTTCGCATTGTCCTGGCCGCCATTTTGGTTATAGGTTATAGAGACTGCACATCATGGTGTGAAGGACATGGCCAGTTATCATATTGTCCCTTCGGTGCAGCCGAACATTTCTCCTTTCAAAGAGGGGGAGAAGCGCGAGGTCACGTGGAAACTGCAAGAACACAAGGTCCGCCTTGCACTACTTCCTCCCCACAAAGCCTAGCCAATGAAGGCATGGCCTTCATGAACTGGGAAATAGAGAAAGTCCAGGGAAAGCCTGTTTGGCAAGCAAAAATAACAGATTTCTGCCAATTATCATGAAATAAAGTGTTAGGACTGTTTTTCTAAATTGCCCCTCGAATAGTGTTTCTCATTCATCAGCCAGCAGGTGGCAGTGTATGTGCAATTTTCGGTTATGCCATCCCATAGTACCGCATTTTATGTACTTCTTTCGTGTCACCACCAGGTACACGTTAATGGTGTTCTACTGTCTTTTAAACTCACAAAATTTGTGCACTCAAAAATGGCTTGGCCTCGTCCTGTCACAACAGCTGCCATGCAGTAGTGATCTATCATGCAGCTCTTGTCGACTGTAACGTGACTGACAAGGTGCATAATGGAGTTGTTACTGATAGGCTGTTGCACTTACCTGATGGTGATCTTGTTATTCTTCAGTTGAGCTTCACTGTAGATTCCATATCACCATAAGTAGCACAAAACGTACATAGATAACCTGGGACGATGATGCGGCAGGATGGTTCGACAGGACGTTCATTCTCAAAAAATCTTCAGTAGTCATCCTCACTGCACTGCACAACTACTAGTAGTGTCCACGTTACACTGTCCCTCACGATACACTGAAAAGGGTAGGATAGTGTTAGATGTGGAAAGTAGAATACTGTAAAGATAAATATAGTGGCACTGAGATGAACATATTTGTGATGTCTCAGTCATATGTTAGGTGAAGAGGCAGTGTCAACCCATAATGCACTCTTTTCACAGATGGGCTGCTCAAGCATCAAATATGTGGGATGGGGATCTCAGTTTGCTGCATACCATTCAGTCTCACACTCCTAAATAATAAGTGAATATGCCAATGTAGATGTAGATGTAGATGTAGATGTAGATGTAGTTTCCCCTATGATATGCCACTGTAAAAATGTGAACAATGAAACGAAAACATGGTTTGTCAAATGCTGTTAGATGAATCAGCAAGTGCATGGCCTGGTCACTGAAACGCGGTACAACAGATCACAGTAGGCATGTGCAAATATACCGAATACCGAAGTGAACATTTCTACATCCACTTCGATGCAGAACAACCAAAGTGAACGCTTCATATTCTGAAGCACAACAGACAACCTCAGGAAATCGCAGCACTCCTTGCACACCCATTGTATCCTGGAAGCTTACTGTAATGAGAAATGGAGATCTGTCCGTGACTTCCGTGACTTTTCGTTTTCGCCTTCGTCACCTTGACACCTCGCGGACAATCCACCAAGACAGGAGAAACCGAAACAGTTTTGAGACCTTCTCTGCCTTTGTTATGAGCAAGTTCCCATATTGCAAAGCGGCACTAAGCTCTCTGGGATTTTCTGAAGTGGTTTATTGAGGCGCTACATCATATTCTGATCCGTACAAATATATCACGTATACGTGCTGTACTCATGTTAATATCCATAAATACATGTGCTTCTTGTGTATCTGGACCGGTTATACAAGTATTCCCTTGGGTTTTAAAATAACTATATTTGCACATGCCTACACTACAGTTTTAGTGAATTGCAACAGGCTAGCCTGCACTGCCATAACAGCGCTATGGCAAGATGATTATTTGTCATAACAGGCATGCACTTCTGCATGGTACTAAACATCCAAGATGCCATTCAAGTTCCTAGTCACTAGCAGCCTGGCCAAGTGGGTAAAACCATCTGCTCATTGGTGGTAGCCAAGGCCATGCTGAAGACTGGGAGGTGGTGGGTTCAAACCACCTACCACCAGCTGTGTTGTATGAGGTTCCCTGGGATTTCCCACAGACTTTTCAGACGAACGTCGGCACAGTTCCCCCAACGTCGGCCCAAGATTCATACCAACCCCCTGTGTCTCACCTCTTCCTGCTGTTCTCTCTCCAACCGTTCATGTCTGGACACTGCTCATACTAACCTTACTTTAGTGCTAACTTGGAATTTTGAAAAAGTATCCTGTCTTTGGCCGGACTTGTTGATGCAAGCTGCATTCAAGTGCAAGTATTCACTGTGTTGTGTAATGTGCGCCATCCGAACCGTGTGATCATAAAGGATGTGATGTTAAATCAGCCTCTGCAATTGACAAATACATGGATATTCCCAGCACTGCCTACACACACCCCAGAAATTTCTGATATGAATATACATGGCAGTAGCTAGCTAACAAGGGTGTCACATATGCCAACAGAATTCCAATGGCCCCAGGAAGCAAAACCCTGGGCAAATGCAATGACAGAGATTTGTAGGTGTGCAAAGTTCTTAAAATGTTCCTCTGTTCCCACATACTGGTACATGCTGCAACAATATGCAAAACAGCACATTGTACAACTCAACAATCAACAACGTAGAACTTTGATTAAACATGTTAAGTGCTGAACTGCTCTGTGGTATTTATTTGGTAAGAGTCCTCCATTACACCAACACAGCCAGCCACCATCAGTGATTGTTCTTCCATTTTAGCATGTTTAGCAATTTCAGCACAAGTTAGTGATGCGCTGCATAGATAAGATGTGACATGTAACTCTGCACAGCTAGCATACTCCGTAATTTCATGCACATTAGCTGCATCACGGATAGGCCGCCAGGAATCTTATTTTGTACGTGTGGCAATATTCCTGACACATAAGTCACACCTTCATATAAGTTGCAGTCTGTATGCTGGATGCTAGACACAACAGATATGTCCAAGGAACCAAGTTTAAAACATGTTTTTAACCATATAAACAAATTTCCAGAAGGTACTCACGCCTGTTTGTGTGACAGACATCGTCGCTCAGAAAGAGATAGCGTTGCACCATTCTCGCTTTTTGGCAGAGGATCGTTTAAACCAGGGGTCTCCAACATGATCAGCTATTCTTTGGCCTGAGTTGCCCTTGACCACTGAACAGAAGGAAACTACCCTGTAAAAAAATAATAAGAATGACACCACAGTTTCAGCCATTGTTTTTAAGCAGCACGCATCAGCAGTATGTGGACACTTCTTGTAAATGTTGAACATCAACAACATATGATCACTGAAACCTGGTATTCGCATGCACGTTGGTAAACTAACGCTAACTAATATGAGGCTAAGGATGAGATTGTCATTCTTTTTTTTTTCAGAGTTTATTTAGTTAGAGTCAGAGTCAGTTTAGTTAGTCAGAGTTTAGAAGCAGCGGCCTACTCTGGATGCCATCTGCAGGAAATCAGAGAGAAACAGAGAAAGGCAGAACACAAAATAAACTAAAACAGAACAGTATACACAAGGGCCATTGTATTGATTGTAATAGAATTTCTAGGAGTCATATTCAAGTAGCAAGCCCGGAACCATCCACACTCTTTCTTTCTTTTCTTTTTGTATTGCTTTTTCCAAGTCGAAACTGTAAGCAAAGGCAACAATACAGTGTGTAAGCAGTAGATAATTTCAGTGCTCCTGAACATAGTCATCATCGTTTGTGACAAAGTAAGTAAGTTGCTCTTTGTGTGTCAAGTCGAGTTTTTACAATCACAAATTTTACACACACCCTCTGGCTCCACAATAACTACACTGCTCTTGTTTTCTCAGCATATTTTTATTTGATGGCATGTCAGGGTATTTTATGGCAATTACAGCCATGTCTTTTTTGTGCGGCCCTCCAAGGTGTGGTGTAAGGTCGATGCAGCCCTCGATTCGACGAGTTTAGGCCCCTGGTTTAGACACTCTTTAAAAGCACCTTTTATATGAGTTCACTGAAACTACAGGGTGTGTGCAGAAAAACATGACCCGCATTTTTACATGTAACTCGTTGTCTACTTAGCCGAGGAACTTCCGGTGGCGCACGACGGCGTATTTATGCGTGCGAAAGCTACAAAAAAATCCTGGAAGCCATACTCAATGTAAAAAAATAAACAAAGCGCTAAAACATGGGCTTCCATGCATTAGAATAGGGCGGTCATGACAGTGCATGGTAGTGTATCTCGGTCTCATAAGAGTTATGTGCAGGCCCCGCTAGGGGCACTGCCGATGAGCATCCATGTGGGACATCGTTTCGATTTATGCACCGATAGCTCCCCTAGCGGTACTTGAACACAACTCTCCTACGTGCACCATGTTGCCCTTTCACATACACCCTGTTGCCCACCATGTTGCCCTATTCTGATGCACGGAAGCCGACGTTTTCGTTGTTCCGTTTATTTTTTAAGCTGGGTATGGCTTCCACAATTTTTCTACAGATTTCGCACGCATAAATGCGCCATCGTGCGCCACCGGAAGTTCGTTAGTTAGGTAGGCAACAAGCTATGTGCCTAAATGCGGGTCATGTTTTTCTGCACACACCCTGTACTTTCCGTGCAGATTCTACCCAATGGCAAACTTGAGCATACATCACGCAACAGGTTTGTCTGGTTGCCATGAAACTTTTATCACTGCTTTGTATCCATAATTTCCATTTGTGACTGTAGCTGTGCTGGGACCGTACCTGCTTTTCTAGCAAAATCGCTGGGATATGCACGGTACTGTGAAACATTACTAAGCTCTGAAGTGTGTAGAGGTATTATTGGGGCTAACAGGCTCTTAAGAATGAGTCAGAATGGAGAGAGGAAGGCATTCTACTGGGACCTTCAGTTTGGAGTTTTCAGGCCTCAGGGTTTAGAGTTCTCATGTTTTGGAGGCTTCAGTTTTCTGGCACAAAGATAGGAAGCTTTAGTCATCCCACTGACCATTCTATATGAAGAAGAAAGCTTCTTTTCTGTCAAGTATTGTGGGAAGCCATTCGCAGAGGGTACACTTAGTGAGATAAAAAACACTAGCGTACATGCTGCAAAGTAGCATTGAAAACTTTTTCAACAGATAACTGCAGCTTACAGGTGTGAAATTATAGTATTTTTCAAACATATTTCTTAATATTACTTCGGATATATTTTGTAAATAATAATGGGCAAAACTAAAAAGCAATCATAACTGTTTATATGACTCAATAAAGAAGTTACCCGTTACCCATTTATTATTACAACACTAAAAAAGATGTGTTGCTTGCAGACTCTTATTTTTTCTATAACCAAAGCCAGGGAGTGCTCAAGCCAACTTCATCCACCATGTGCTCAGGCACCGCCATTGATGTCCAGCAGTGAAGTTGTCGTGAGAGAATGGTGGCAGGACGACGCAAATTAATTCTATATTCGGAACAAGCAAGGGCCTGCTCAGGGTAGCAACTTTTTTAATGTTTAATTACAACCATGTACGTAAGCACAGTGAAACATTACAATGTTCGAGACAGACCATCTCGACCTGTTTCAAGTCCTCATTGAAAGATCCAAAGATGTCATCTCCTGCCCATCATTCTTTTCTTAATTGCTCGCCTCCCTGATGACCCATACCTTATGACAAATCACTGCACAAATTACCTTTCCCCAGACAGTGATTTGCCAATTTTTTACATCAATTTGCCCTAGACGTCCAACCCCCCAAAAACACCCTTCCCAAAATTGTCACACTTTTAAACACAACGGCATAAAAGCATGAACATATTTCAACCGATAGACGACTTCAGAAAATCCCAGAGTGCTTAGTGCTGCTTTGAACTGTGGGAGATTGCTAATATGAAAGAAACGTGTCGCTCAAAACTGTTTCTGAATTCTGGATTTTCTGAATTCTGAATTTTCTGAATTCTGGGATTCTCTGTCTATTTGTAGCAAGGGATAACGTCAAATGGAACACTTTCCAGAAAGCTCTGAATGGAAAACCTCATCTCTCATATTAACTTCAGCCTAGATCCCCAAACTACATCCAGAAGGGATGGATAGTTGCGCATCCACAAAACAAGGATCATTCTGACATGGTATGCCCACTAGGCAGCCAAGCTCTGACTTCACCAAACTGGTTCATTGGTCAAGTTTACTAAAAAAAGCACTAGCAAAACTGGTTCCCCCTTGAACTCTTGTGCACAATGGTCTAAACATAAAGAATTATTAGCAAATGCTTGTCCTATTGCAAAACGAAATGACTAAATGGTTAAGCTCTGAAAGAGGTGACTGGACACATTATCCTTTTAAAGGACCTGTTTAATATTGTCACAGCCCAGAAGGACCCTGAGAGACATGATCTCCAGAGCCACCATATACTTTCTGCAAGCCACATACTGTATGTACTTCAGTTCCATATATGCAAGAACATTCAGTTAGACTATTCACAATGGCATCTTACGATATTCAATTTGATTGTTTATTTTGTTGTTAAAGGGGCCGCAAACAGGTATACAAGGTGCGCATTTTCCTGTGTTATATTCTTGCAACTTAGGCAGTGAAAGGGTAGCAATAAACGCTACCCGAGAAACATCATCATGACGTTGGTAGACAGACTGAAACAAAAACAAAATCAGAATGGGAGGCCTGGGTTCCACGAATGGACATTTGTTCGCTGCCTCCTACTGAAAGAAAAGAAGGACTGCAGGTCGTGTCCCTTTCGAGTGCTATCGTAATCCTCTCAAGACCGTGGCTTTCGGTTGCGACCTTGTTCCTCTCTAACTTCCAGCGTAGTTCAACACTACCAATCTGGTGGCGCTGCCGAACACTATGATGTCATTTGTTTACAAACAGAGAGAGGTCTATTACTAGCCCTCAAAACCAAAAGGCGCTTGTATGTGGATGAAATTTTCACTGCCCTCTTTCGCTTTTTAGCTCCGCCATGCGCTCTAACTTTACGTCATTTTGATGTGGCGCTTTCCTCACCAATTACGATGAAGGGTTCCACGTATGATATTATTTCACTCGCGGAAATGGCCTAGATGAATGTGGGTCCTCTTCTATTCAAAGTCTATACCAGGGTTGCAGAGTTGGCACTCCGGAGTTGGAATGATTCCGGAATCATTCCAGATTTAGCAGAGCCCGGAATGGAATTGGAATGGAATGGCGGAAACTGTCATAGGAATGGGAATGGAATGGTCTGGGTGACCCAGTGGCAGTTTTGGTTTTAACGTGCTGGTTTCTGCCCTCGCACCCTTTGCACCGCACCTGCACACGGTCAAGAGTGAAATAACCTTGTCTTTGTGCCTTTTCCGTGCTTGGTAATGTCAACCTCCTCTAGCACTGCTGGACCATATGGACTTGCCAGTATGGTTACCGGTCCTTTTCTTTTTTTGAGGGAATTAACGGAATGGAATCGGGTTGCCAAGCCATTCCAGGAGTGGGAACTGACCATACCTTTTCATTCCGAGGAATTGAAAGGAATCGAATTATCACAAATCTCCATTCCTCAGAATGAAATTGGAACGGAATGGGAGACCCCATTCCGCAACCCTGGTCTACACAGTTACAACCTCAAAGTGGAAAAGAAATGCGTTACATATAGGTATCACACGTGCACTACGTTTTCCATGCAGTAGCATGCAGCACACCGCGAGTGCGAATGAATATCCGGTGCTACAGTTCCAGAATCTTAGGTAGGTGTGCGATGGGTCATCTTTGTCATCTTCGCATGGTTCCGACGACTGGGCTGCCGTACTTTGGTTTGAGCCACGCGCCATTGCGTCACCAGCTTACATGCCACGGTGGTTACCGTGCTGGCCATGTCACGTAGTGGCTGCGAGGTACGCAGTTTCGAATCGCGCCATATGATAGCAACGCAATTGTTGACGTTTGCGAAGCTGAAGATGTTGGAGATGACATGATGCTGAATTTCGGAACCACGGTGCGCAAAATATAGTTCCACACAAACAAGCGGAGCACTCCGTCCCACAGCTTATAATGAAGACTTAACTGGCTGGTAATTTGAAACGTCATGTTCGGAGCTCGGCCCCCGACTGGACGGCAAAAGGCTACATAGCCATGTGACATATGCGTGGTGTAGAGGGGCGCACTGGTTATACTCATCCTTGAAAGCAGTTATATGGGCCACTGAGCTGGCACGAGACGAACAAAATGTATATTTCGGTATTATGACTTGCATTCTTTCATGGGGTATCATTATTTGTGAAATGTTTGGCATCCTGTTTACGGCCCCTTTAATTTGTTTTTTTTTTTTCTTTTTCTAAGAGCCTGACTGCAGTCCACTGACAAGTGGGGATGCGTTTCGTGGGTTGCTCATTTCTACACTTGAAATGAAGCGATCAATGGAGTACTACCCAAACTACCCCGACATAGACAGAACCTACAAGTGTCTTAATATCCGTATTCAAATTCACAATGCCGACAGGAATGGAAGCACAGAGTAAACAATTGTCTGTGTCCATTACAACTCAAGGAAACAAGTAAACTGGGGCATTATCATGACAGGACTTTTCTCTCGACCTGCAAGCGATCAATTCCACACCATTCATGAAACAGTTGCTGGATGATATGGCTTTCCTACCTGATGTTCTTACCTCAGCAGGAACCGAACAGAGCATGTCTAAAATGACTGACGACCTGGACCCGTGTCACGCAGAGCCGGCATATATGACTAATCATGGGGTGATCGAACCGTTATTGAAAGACGACAATACGCAAACAGAAAGACCATATCAGACTGACCGCTCTTCTAAACAGCCCATGATAACAGCATCCAATGGCATACAAACCGGTTCGCAGCCCCGAACTGGTTCGCGAACCGGTTTAACACTTCTATTTTATATGTTCCATAACACTGCTTTTATCAGAAAATGCGTGGCTAATAGCTTACTGCTGTTGTCTGCATTGATGTTTTTAGTGGTCAAGTACTCCCTGTAGCGAGAGAAAGGAGAAATGGATGAACACTTATTTCAAATAGAGTCCATGCTAATGAAGCGGTGTAGTCCTGCTACTTTCTGTTCCTGAAAGCTGTTTTTTCAGACGCACAGTGCCAGCAAGATACACGTAAAGGTAGCCTAATAAGATGGACAGCGTTACATAGACGACAGTACTTGCTGGCACACTGCATTTGCAGCGTGAATCGATCTGAAACCGTGCTGAAGCATGTCGAAAATAAGCCTAGCAGCCTTACTCTGTCCGAGCTCACAGCGGTGTACCAGTCAATCCACAACACAAAGGCAATGTGTCACGACACAATTGCACTACCAATAAGTAGAACTGCATTTACCTTTCAAACCACGACCATGTCCGTGAGACCGGATGGGCCGTCTGCCTGACGAGATGGCTTACCTGTACACATCAATTCCCGCAAGGAGCTGTGAAGCACGTCCTGGTCTTGGCTTCCAACTAATCCACATTGCACAAAGGATTGCTTGATGAGATCGTGGGATACCGTATCCCATGCTTCCGTTACCCATTGCACGACGGTCAGGTAGGAAGCGCTTCGTCGCTTCCCAGTTTTCGTGAACTCCGCGGCCCCATTGCACAGCCAACCTTCCCAACGTTTTCTCATGGCCGCCTTGAACGGCTTGTTCCACACGACGTCCGCCGGCTGGAGAAGAGGTGTCAGGCCTCCTGGAATGACTGACAGTGACGTATTGTAGTGCTGTTTGAAGCTTGTCTTTGTGGTATTCTTCAGATGCGCTGGCGCACTATCCATCACGAGGACAGTCTTGGGCTTAAAAAAGGCTCCCGGACGTGCACCCCAAACTTTCTGTTTGTAAGTGTTCATAAGTTCTGCTGTCATGCTGCCCTTCATAGCAATAGTCACCACAACTTCCTTTGGGAACTCACATTTTGGGACGTTCTTGAGCCCTTTAAAAATTATCATAGGCTTTAGCTTCTGCCATCGCACTCAGGACAACGGTGTATCTCAGCTTCTCTTTTCCGGTAGTTTTACATCTCACTTGCTTGACTCCCTTGAAATCGAATGTCCTGTTCTGTGGCAGATCGAACCAAAGAGGAGTCTCGTCCATGTTCTCTATGCACGATGGTGGTAAACCACCAACAACACTGTTGTTGAAGTAAAAAAAGCTGCGGCACAACAGACTTGCGTTTTCCGGAACTTTCTGGCCTACGCTTGTGACCGTCCTGCACACAACGTCGTATCGGGTCAAGAAGCGGTCCAGCCACCCGTTTGATGCTTGGAAGTCCTGGGACTGACCATCGCCGTTCTCGAGTATTTCTTGGGCGCGGGACTTTATCGTGCAAGTAGAAACTGGAAAGCCGTTCTTACGTTGGAGTGTTATCCATGCTGAAAGTTCCTGCTCCATATCAGGAAACTTGGCCCGTTTCTTCTTCCCTTCCTCACTTGAAGGAACGTTTCTTCACTTTCGAATGCAGATGTCACTAAGTGAGGTGCATGAGCGAAGTTGGTCCTTGCTTTTCATCCAGTCTTGGATGCACTGACGAGGAATTCCATGGGCCCTTGCCGTAGCGCTGATATTCCCGTTGAGCTCTTCCAGTGTCTTGAGGACGTCCAACTTAAAGGCAATGGAATAACTGCGGCTGCGGGAACGGCCACGGTGCCGTTCTCGTGCCGCCCCGTTGTTTCCTGGCTCTTCCATGTCCCGTTGACCAATGCCAGAGGTGTCTGCTGCGTCCATCTCCGTCAAATTTGACGAGAACACTACCGAACTGCTACACTGCTTCCCAGCGCCGTTTAGGGATAAACTGACCTCCCCATTCTTTTAGATCACCCTGATGACCTCATGAGAAAGGAGTGTGTGCCTGTATTAGTCACAGGCAGCTTCCACTCTGGCTAATCCCTTTTGTGTGTGTGCCCTTGCTTGACGGCATTATATTATTCACGGAAAACGCTATTTTGTCCGGTTTGATCCCAAAATGGAAGGTAGTCTGGGTTTTTACATGCTCCTCGCCACGAAAAAAGATGACCCGGATTTTCCGGCATGCCGCATAATACGGGGTTTAGCGGCATGCTGGCCTCCCCCGGTCTTTCCCGGCATGCCGGTTGATGCGGGGGAATACGGTACCAATGTGTCTTCGTTTGGGGATTGAGAGGAACTCTTATGCTGACTTCTTTTATGTCCAAAGCGTTTTGTTGCGAACCGGTTTATTTTTATATACCGTGTTTATTCATCGTGTTCAATAGTGTCATGAAAATTTCCGTTTTGGTTCGGTTCGACACCCTGGTCTTAATTCTTCAGAACACTACTTGTCTAACCTCAGCCTGTTTCTCTTGGCTGCATCCCAACATTATGATGTGAAGATCTTCCTGAATTTCACTAACACCCGCAAGCTAAGTGCAGTCGAATATTCGGGAATATGACTTGCTTTATTCTGTGCATTTCTCACTGTTTGTTTGTGAGGCATAGACATATTAGAAACATACATAGAAATTCACCGAACTGGTAGAAAAGTACGAAGGGAGTTGCCTTAGGACAGACGCCGCCGATATTTCGAACAGGGAATTATTGTTCTTGTTCTTCACCCAGAAGAACAGTCTCTGTTCCAAATATCCGTGGCTCCTGTCCTGAGGCAACTCCCTTCGTACACTGCATAATATGGGTCACAGGCCTAGTTTCCATCATACAACCAGTAGCAAAACTAGTGTGAGCATGTTGATAGCACATTCCAAACTGTGTTTTGGAACTTTATCGTTTGGAGCAGATAAACAAGTTCTAAATAAAGCAGTCAGTTCCTTTGAAACGAAAATATGAAAATATATCTGAGATTCAATGAGATATCGCAGTCACTGCACTCCAAACGTACTGTCAAATTTGCTTAAAGGTGTTTGTGTTGCAAGTGAAGCATTGCTGTCAAGATAGAACTACATTAGCGTAGAGTTTGCTGAATGCACTCTAGTTATTTTCTCATGTTAAGTGGGTTACACTGTACGGGATGTGAACAACACAAAATGCAGAAATAACAATAATATTCAGGAGTCTGTGAATGTCAACATGCTTATTAATGCTCTTTGCGCCCTTGCTTGGTGGTGGAAGATAGGCGATTAGTTTTAAGCATTTCATTGGTTACAGCGTTTGACATGTTTAGGGAAAAGTTATTTTTTTCCCACCCTGGAAATGCCTCATTACGGAGGAGGCAATCTCACACAGGTAGACTCTACCTGAGGAACATGTGTTCCTGTTAAAAGCGTATTAACGTAACTTTTCATTTTGTCAAATGCTTTGTAAGAGAAGCCATCATGTGGTTGCAAGAATGAAAGCAGGGGTAGGCAACAACAGAAACTCCTTAGCATTCCTGCGACACCGAAGCTTTGATGCGGTATGCCAACACGCTGTCTATTCTTCCTGGAGGTGCTGGCCCTGGCGAAAGCATGAGCAAACATTATGCCATTAGTCTCATCTTTTTACCACCTGGTAGCTACTTATTGATGGCTCGATGAGTGGTTGCTTGTGATGGCACCTGCGTGACTTGACCACAGGGAGAACTGACCAATCTGTCGACAGTAGGTGGACGGGAAAGTTTGAGGCCGAGATTCGCGCGTATCTCGAATAAAACACTGGGATTGCGAAAAAACAGTCTCGTGTTCTGAAGAGGGAAATTATTAAATGTGCATGTGGGCTATATGTATTAAATTACATCTTAAATGCGCAAAATGTCAAGCTCAAGATGATAGTGAAATAACATATCTTGGCTCTATGCAGCCATATAGTACTTCATGCTGGCTATGTGAGGGAACATAAATATTGCACTGTCTTTAGACACATTCGGCAACAAGATGCATACCGTATGGTGTTGTCTAGATAAGGGTACGGTAGTGGAAAAGTAGCTGCATAGTACTTGTGTTACTGTTATTTGGTAGCAGTAGTGGTATCGTGTTACGTTTTCAGATTGATAGTGATGCTAGTATTGTGCTACCTTTTTGTGGAGTAGCAGGAAGCAGTATTCCGTTATTTCGTTCTGGTATCGGGTACAACGCTCATTACCACTGTGATGTTCCCGGCAGGAAGGAGGAGGCACCAGCCAAGCAGGTCCCAAACCAACAACAACCTTTATTTCAAAATCCACTGTTTATATAGCTTATGTCAAACACGCCGCCTTGCGGCATGAACTAAACAAGATAACACAAACGTGTATAAGATAACCAGATAAGGAACGAGGAAAGCAGATGCGTGATAATAAAGATAACCTACGACACAACATCTCTTCCCCCCTTAACGTAACTGTTAGTATTTGTTAAACAAGTTAATTTAGTTAGAACCACAGAATGCAACCATAGACCGTCCCAACATTCCACACATTTTCAAAATTCCTACTTCTAATCCAAAACATAATCACGGAGATACGCTGGGGGTCGTCGCACTCTCCGAGGTCGACTTGTGTGCTGTCCCTCGGGTACAGTTCCCTGCACATTTGCATCCTCATCCCCCTCCTCAGTAGAAGTAGCTGGAGGCCCTGGCTCTGGGGTCTGGACATCACTCCCCGTGTCTATGTTGGTTGGTCCTTCAGGTTCTTGAGCTGCTTGCACATCACCACACAATACATCTTGCACCCCACTGTAGATGGCAGGCGACAACAGCTCTGACGAACAGGCTGTATCCGTAGAGACAGGCCGAGAGTATAGTGCTAACTTTGATGCATTCCACACCCGACGATCCTGAAGCAGAAACGAGTTTTTCCCGCATTTCTTCAATACCTTCAATGGCCTTGAAAACCGAGGCATTGCCTTGCCTTTTTCCTTCAATTTTATGCGAACGAAATCCCCGGGATTAACCTGTGGTGACTTTGCACCTCGACGCGCGTCCGTGTATCTTTTCATATACTCTTGTCGGTCGCTCACCTTCCGACGTAGATCAACTCCGGGAGGGGTTGAAGGCACTGCTATGCCAACCACGTGCAACTTCGTCCGAGGCATTCGGCCGTGCAAGAGCACTGCTGGAGCACATCCCGTTGTAGCATGCGGCGTGCACCGAAATGCCAGCAGACCCTGCTGTACTACCTCCGTCACTGGCTTCCCTTGCAAAACTGCAAGCTGCACTTGATCTTTCAGAACACGATTAAACCGTTCTATCAATCCATTTGCCTGCGGATAATACACAGACGAAAATAAGTGCTTAATACCCTGATTCTTCAGGAATTCCTCGAATACTGCTGACGTAAATTGAGGTCCGTGGTCCGAGACTAATTCGTTAGGCAGCCCCTCACGGCAAAACACACGCTGAAGAAACCCAATGACCACCTGCGCTGTTACAGTTCCAACAAAAGCAACCTCAGGCCATCGGCTAAAATAGTCCATCAGCGAGATGGCAAATCTGCACCCTTGTGGAGCACACTGAAATGGCCCGACGATATCAATCGCCAACTTCTGCCATGGTCCTTCAGGTAATGGTACTGGTTGTAGTGGTGCCGGTGACACTCTTGCAGACTTATCTGCTGCTTGGCAAACTGCACAACTCTTTACATATTCTTCAACTTCTCGATCCATGCTGGTCCACCAATATACCTGCCTAATTCGTTGTTTGGTCCTTACCATCCCTTGGTGAGCCTGATGAGCTTGGGAAATGATCCTTCTCGACAACTGTTTTGGAACCACTAGTCTTTCACCCCTGTACACAAGACCATCAACTACGGACAGTTCCTCCCGTACCTGATAGAACGGTTCTTCCTCTGTAGACACACTCCGCTTCACTGGCCAAGACGTCCTGATGTATGTGATAACTTTCTTCAACAGGTCATCCTGCTCCGTTGCTCGCTGTACTTCTGCCTTTGTCAGACAGGTAGTTACCCATGAAACTACCTCCTCATCGAATTTTGTTTCCTCGCTGTTGGACAGAGGCAGCCTAGACAGGGCATCGGCTATGACGTTTTCATAGCCCTTCTTATGTTCGACCGTGTAGTGGTAATTCAGGAGTCTGGCTGTCCAGCGCACAATCCGCAGAGGTCGATGTCCCTGCCCTCGGGTTGACAGAAGAGTGACCAGCGCGCGATGATCAGTCCTAAGTGTAAAGTGTCTCCCCCAGAGGTAAACATGCCATCGCTCACAAGCCCAGATGCAAGCGAGCGCTTCTCGCTCACCTGTCGAATAGTTCCGTTCTGCAGTGGACAAGGTCCTCGATGCAAAAGCTACTGTGTGCAGGCTCTTCTCGTCTCGCTGCTGCAACACCGCTCCAACACCACAGCTAGAGGCGTCCGTTGTTACAATAACTGGCAACTTAGGGTCGAAAGGACGCAGTACCCCTGCTGCTCCTAGAAGCTGTTTGACTCTCCTGAAGGCTTCGTCCGCTTCCTTATTCCACTCAAACGACGCACCTTTACGTAGAAGTCTACGCAGGGGTTCCACCACATGCGCGTAGCGAGGTACGAAGCGGGCATAATAACCAGTAAGTCCTATGAATGCACGGAGTCCTTCTTGATTTTTGGGCGCTGGGGCTTGCATGACAGCATCAATTTTCGATTGCAGAGGCCGAATTCCACCGGAAGACAACTGGTGCCCGAGGAACTGAATTTCCTGCCTGTCGAATACACACTTCCTGTTAAGGGTTAGTCCAGCCTCCGCTATTTTCTTCAAGACCCTTCGCAAATTTCTCCGGTATTCTTCCCGATCACTGCCGAACACCACAACATCGTCCAAGTACACAACGACTCCTTGGCAGTCTCGAAGAAGCTGCAACATCAGTTTCTGGAACACCGATGGTGCCGACGCTAGTCCAAAACACACACGCCGAAACCGGAACAGTCCCTCATGTGTGATAAATGTTGTCAGCGCACGACTTTCCTGACTCAGATCAACTTGATAATATGCTGACGCCAAATCCAATTTTGCAAAATACAGTCGACCCCCGTTTATCCGGACTTCATTTATCCGGATCCCGCGGTATCCGGACAAAAGGCACGGGAACAGATTTTCCTCCATGTATTTTGTTCTCGTTTATCCGGACTTCAGCTTCCGGACTCGGACAAGAATTCCAGGGAACGAAAGTCGAAAATTCTTGTAATCCAGCTTCAGTTATCCGGACTACCGTGAGTAAGAGGAGAGCTGACCCCACTTCGTCACCCTTTTCGCTGTTTTGGGGTTATTCCCGTCACACGTCAGGGACCTACATTCCTCCGTAGGGGAGACAACCGTGCACGATGACCCCCTTTTCTATTTGTGTGCGTCACGTTGACCAGTCGAGTCATTTGGAAATATCTCGAGCAACTGTCCGGTTCTAGAGGGGAAAACTCCAACCCGAGGGCCTGCTGCTTACGGCCCGTTGAGCTGGGATTCCTGATGCAGAAACTCACTGCGACTGCCGTAGATGATGCTGCGGTTTCTGACTACGTTGACGTCGATAAGGATGATGACGTGTGTGCAGCTGTGACTGATGACGGTGTGATTGCTGCTGTTGTCTCCGATCATGTGCAGCTAGACGGTGCCGATGACGCCAGTGAGAAACAAGGCTCGGACATTGACACCTTGCCACCGCACTGACATTCTTCGAGCAGCGCAACAGCGTGGCTCAACTCTATGCAATTAGCAAAAGTTTGCAGGAATCGAGTGCCTACACTACTATGTAACAGCTGTCATTTACGAGATTTCTGTGTTTTAATTAAACCTTGCTCTGTAGGACGTCTCTATTCGGTCGTTTCATTTATCCGGATGCCCCGGTATCCGGACGATTTCGCCGGGAACGGCATCGTCCGGATAAACGGGGGTCGACTGTAGTTCGCTCCTGATAAAGAATTCAGCAATTCCTCCACTGTAGGCAACGGGTACGCATCAGCTACTATCGCTTTGTTGGGCTCCCTCAGATCGACACAAAGTCGAATGTTACCGTCCGGCTTCTGAACCACCACAATTGGTGACACCCACGGCGATGCATCAACCCTTTCAATGATGCCTTCACTTTCGAGCTTATTCAGTTCTTTGGACACCCTGTCTCTCAACGCCAGCGGTAGCCGACGCAACTTCTGTGCTACAGGCTTGACATCAGCCTTCACATGCACTTTATGCATAAATCCTTTTGCAAAACCAATGCGTTTCTCAAACAACTGTCCGAACTCTCTTCTTAGATCTGTCGGCAAGACACTCTCATTAGTCCCATCGATACTCAAACACTGCAACGACTTGCCCTCAATGCATATGTTCAACACCCGGACGGCATCACGTCCCAGCAAGGTTGTTCCCCTTGGTACAACATAGAACAAAATCGTCCCCACTTTGTCCTTGAACACAACCTTAGCTTCGAAGCAGCCCGTAACAGATATCTTCTGATTACTGTAATTCACCAGCTTGCGCGGCGGTGGTGCTAACCGGTACTTCCGCTCGAAATTGACCTTGTACACATCTTGACGCATTAACGAAGCCGCTGACCCAGTGTCGACAGTTAATCTCATGGAGACATCTTCCACAGTAACTTCGGCATACACCTCATTCGCATGTCCGTCCCCAATTCTTAATACAGCGATATCCTCGTCGTTTGACTGAATTGCGTTAATAGTCTTTGAATTTCGGCAGACCTTGATAAGATGTCCAATCTTTCCACATCCTCTGCATTTCTTATCTATGGCTCTACAATTTCCGTCATTGGCGAAATGACCAATTTTTCCACAACGATAACATGCCAATTGCTTACCGGCACGTTGTAATGTTGGTTTAGGACCCCCCGTTGGTTGTCGGTCTGCGCCCTTGGCTTCCTTTTGCGGCCATTTCCCTTTCCTTCTCTCCTGCTGCCGGTACTTGTCAACTTTTTGTACTTCACCAGACTGCTGAAACTCTTTGGCGGCCTTTATGCTCTCTTCGTACGTAGTTGCCAACGTCACCGCAGCACTCAGTGATAACCGTCCGCCTTCTATAAGTAGTCGCTCCCGTAGTCCCGGGACCACAGTGCCTTCCAGTAATTGGTCCCTGACGGCATCATCTTCAAATGTCCCATACTGACATTTCGCTGCGTGGCATCTTAGTTCTCCGACGAACGCTTGCGTTGACTCTCCAGGCTGCTGTCGTCTCGCACGAAACCGGTGGCGAAGAACGGCTACGTTCGGCGCACTTCCAAACCTCTTGTCCAGGATCTGCAACGCTTGTTCCAACACTTCACTCTGCTTGCTCTCGTCCTTGCCACCATCTTTCCCGTCTCCCTCGCCCTCTTTCATGACAACAGTCGCCGTCTCCAAAGCCTGAAAGATCCGTTGCCCTTCTGCACCCAAACAGTGCAACAACACCGCCTTCTTCCTCGGGCCCGTGAACGTAGTGTCGGTAATGGCAGCCAAGTAGTTCAAAAACATGCTGCGCCACTGCTCCCATGGCAACTCTGGGTCCCCCGGCAATGGAAGAAACGGCGCCGGCGGCTGAAGACCAAAGAAGCTCATCCTGTGGCCGTGGCTCGTGGTTCGTACAGCACTTAAGCCCTCGTCGCCATTTTGTGATGTTCCCGGCAGGAAGGAGGAGGCACCAGCCAAGCAGGTCCCAAACCAACAACAACCTTTATTTCAAAATCCACTGTTTATATAGCTTATGTCAAACACGCCGCCTTGCGGCATGAACTAAACAAGATAACACAAACGTGTATAAGATAACCAGATAAGGAACGAGGAAAGCAGATGCGTGATAATAAAGATAACCTACGACACAACAACCACTCTTGCTTGTCTGCCCAACACAGCAGCACACCACGTATCCACTAAACCTTACGTGCCTTCTACAAACTAGGAACATACGAAGAATGATTCAGGTACTTCAGGATATCCACTAACATAACAACAAGCAGATTGTGCAGTCTGTTGAGGGTCGTTGATGCATTTAGTATATGGCCATTTGAACTACTACTGCTGCACCAACTGGGCTCAAGGATGATGATCAAAGAAGAGAAAACTCGTTCACTGGACTAATTCATTAGTTGGACCCTGCTTGTTCCGTCATGCTTCTTGCTCATTTTGTGGTTGCATTTGTCCTGTTTTTCTAGTTTATTTTCTATTCACATGCTCTGGAGTAGCCAGCCCTTTTGGCAGGACTCACACCTCCATATTTTTCAGTCTTCAATCAATCAGTCAATATAAAAAGTACTTAAGCTAGATACTGTTGAATGTCCCAAAGAAGACGACAGCCTGTTACGACATCGCTCGAGTCACCATTCTTGGTCACTACTGCACGACTATAGCTTGCTCATTCCTTCACTTGCTCTTTGTGAATAAACATCATGTCATCATCCCTGACTGCTGTCCTATCTTCCACAAGCTGGTGCCATGACCAGGATATATACACAGCGAACGAAGATGGAAGGCTACGGTACAACTACGGGGTGACAGAGGAACGGATATCGCACGACGATGGACAAAGCTCAGCTGATCAAGAAGCGAAAGGGTCTGCATTCTCAAGTGACCAATATATTGACTGACATTGAACGACGCATCATCGATGAGTCAGTACCTCTGGGTGAGCTTGAAGAACGCATGGAACGTCTGAAAAGCCTTACCGATACACTCACGACCATTGACAGTTCACTTGAGCCCCTTTTTACCGAAGACGAATTCGAGACAGGAATATACCAGGCAGCTCGAATATACCAACAGCATCGGCACTCTTACTTTTAATGTGAAGGCGTTCTTATCTGCCAGGCACAGCGACTCTGCAACTCACAGGGCTCAGCCTCCGGACACTTCATCGCCGCCAACAGCTACTAACGCTCGAGGACGAGGGATTCGACTCCCTAAACTGGACCTGTTGAAGTTTGACAGAAAACGATATCTTTGGCCAGCCTTCTGGACTCGGTTTCAGTCCACTGTTCATAGTAACAATCATTTCTCTTCAGCTGGCAAGATGAACTACCTCATGACTGCGCTACAAGATGAAGCGACTAATGCGGTACAAGGCCCACAGTTGACTGCCGTGACATATGAGACGGCAATTTCAATCCTGCGTGATTGTTTCGAAAATGAAACCGTCTTAATTCAAGAACACTTGAAGAGCCTCGCAGACACTGAGCCTGTACGTTCCAGTCGTCAAGTGCCTTTGCTCCGACGACTCTACAACTCTGTGCAAGCACTCATCCGAGGCTTAGAATGCCTAATCACATCTACGGAGTCCTACTGTTTCATGTTATATCCAATTCTGCTTCGGGCCATACCGGCAGATATGACTCTGCAGTTTAATAGTGTGCTTGCAAAAAAGGGGTCGACATCCGCATCCACCGGACTGCCATTTCATCATGAAGGATTACAGTCACTGCTGATTTTCTTGGGCAACGGAATCGAGTACCGCGACGAGTTAAGTACCCGATTCAAGCAGAGCACATTCAATGATCGTCCCAGGTCACAGCTCTCCCAGGTTGCAAAGACTGCAAGCAGTTTTCCGGTCACAACATTGCAGAGCACAGCAAGGCCTTCAAAGGGAAGTAAGTGCGTATCCTGCAACGCACCGGAACACAAAACATCAGAATGTTCAAGTCCAAGGCTGCTTGATGAGAAGAAGAAATTACTGGTGGCGCAACGTCAGTGTTTTCGGTGCACTGAGCCAAATCACTCAGTGAAACAGTGCCGGGGTTCCCTGAAGTGTAGATCTTGCTCCGGACGTCATGCATCCAGTATATGTGACCCGACTTACAAACCACCTTGCAAAGATACTGCCGCTCCGTCGTCAGAGTCAAGTCAGCCTCGGGGCAAGAGTCACCAGTATCAGTCAGTCCAACTGCGTCGTACTGCTTCAGACTGCCACTGTTTTGGCTCGAGAAATGAAGCAAAAGGCCTTTACTCGTCTACTCTTCGACGGAGGCAGCCAACGCACCTTCATCACTAAAGCTCTCTCTGACACACTCAGCTGTCTGCGGCTTCAATCTGAAAGTGTGTTCATTCATTCTTTTGGGCACTCCCCGTGTCTGCAATTTCTCGATACCATGGAAGGAGAGCTGAGGAGCCAGTTCACTGATGAATATCACATCATCTTAGCCCATGTTGTTGGACGGATCTGTGCAAAGGCTCTCAAGGTCCCTTCGGAAGATATACAGAGTCAGATGCAACGCTGCGGGTTAGCCATGGCTGACATGTAGCTCAATTCATCACAACCGACTGAAATCCTCATCGGGGCTGACTACTATTGGCAGCTCGGCACTGAGAATTCACGCAAGCTTACACAGGGCGTGCAAGCGACAGAAACGCTGGGATGGACGTTGCATGGGCCATACGCTGCTATCAACAGTGTAAGAACAGCTGCTTGTAACAATGTCATCGTGCTGCACGTAGGCCCAGTGCACCAGCAGGAGGTAAAAGGCATGATGGACCACATATTTTTATTAATTTAGTTATTTATTTATTGCAACCCTCAAGGCTCTGGGGAGCATTACAGAGGGGATTGGGCACGATAACACATACATAACTATAACATGTTAATTGCTGAAAAAAAAAAAAAACAGTAAAGATAATGTTAATGTGATAGATTAAATATACCACTATCAAAAACCGTGATAACAGCAACACAGAAAGGACTAAATAAATAAATTTTACAGCATATATGCGCATACTGCACTACGAAAATGTGCAGCGTCGTTAATGTTTATGATTGAAGGAGGCAGGTCAATCCACTGTTTAATAGTAGATGCTAGAAATGAATGATAATGTGCGACTGTCTTACTTTCTACAGTCTTAATCTTCTTTCGATGATCGACACAACCCGACACAAGGATGGTAGTCACGATTCCTTGAGAATGGGGTTGGCACGGTATATTTTGTGCAGTAGACATAACCGTGATATTTTACGTCGAGTTCACAGGTCCGGTAGTGACAATGATGATTTCATGGCAGTGCTATGACAGCGCCATTCGAGAATATCTAACCTTAGGTGTCGCAGAAAAGGTCACAGATGCAATGAACGAAAATGCGTGTTAAGCACATGCCATATGATGCTGTAATCAAGGAAGAAAGGGTGACAACGAAAATAAGGATAGTCCTCGACCCTTCTTCTCATGGAGACTCCGCCACATCACTCAATAACAACTTGGAGCCCTGTCCTAACCTGAAGCCGGACATTTTCGCTCCTTTACTGAACTTCAGGGTGTACCACGTTGCCTTAATCGCCGACATTCAGAAAGCGTTTCTCCAAATAGCCATTCGACCTAAAAGCAGAGACGCGCTGCAATATCTTTGGTATGAGACATCACCCCAGGAGGGGAAACCATTGCCTAAGGTGGAAACGTGGCGAATGACAAGGGTCACATTCCGAACAGCTCCAGGTACTTGGCTGCAACCATATCCCATCACCTCCAGGTGCTTGCTAAGGAATATCCTGAGACTGTTCGGCTTCTTCAGACCCCATCTCGGAACTGCAAGCCCTGAGGAGGAAGAGCAGGTGTACCTCCAAGTTCAGCAGGTCTTCCATAAGGCTTCTATAAAGCTGCCAAAATGGGGATCAAGTTGTCCCAAAATGCGCAGAAGATTCCGGTCTGAGAAGGACGCAGTGGTGATCAGGGCCATTACAAAGGTTCTCAGTATGCCTTGGAACCAAGAAACCAATGTCATGCTCCTCCCTATAAAAGATCATGACGGCATGAAGGGTCCCACGACGAAATGACAGGTCTTGCGTCTTGTTGCACAAATTTACGAACCATTGGGATTCGTCCCGCTCTTCACGATAATGGGGAGACTGCTACTACAGTCGATATGGAAAAGAGGACTCAAATGGGACACGCCGTTACCCACAGATCTAAAAGTGCTTGTCGAGCGTGGTACTCCGAGTTGGCGCTACTGCAAGCTGTACAAATTCAATGGTACTATGGTGCAGTGCACACCCAAGTTCAGATGAGAAGGTTTGGGCTTGCGTCTGTACAAAATCGAGTCCGGGACAGCGCAACTACCATCGAATCATGCAACAACACCCATTGCCGCAGGCGGCAAGCTGTTGAATGCACCAAAGATGATGACAGCTCATTGTGTCATCGCTCGCGTCACTATTCTTGGTCGCTACTGCGCGACTATAGCTCGCTCATTCCTTCACTTGCCCTTGGTGAATAAACGTCGTGTCATCATCCCTGATCACTGTCCTGTCTTCCACAGATACTGAATGATGACATTTAAAAGGTATTTCCAACCAGGCCCCCCAAACTCACCTCGGAAAAGCGTGCAACGAAGAAGGCCGCCACTAGATACCCCACTGTTGCCATTGCGGATCACTTCAGCGTGCTAAGTTTAGCGGCAAAATGTTTTTGTTGTTTCTGCAAATGAATCTAGTCTTTATATGTCCAAATAAAACGCGTATAACAACTTTCTGTGTTGTGTTTCACTTTTTGGTCCCGTTTTTAAACGTGTTGAGCGATCGGAAGGATCTAGTGCACGGCTGCGTGCATCACATAGCGTACCTGTCGTACCAGGCGCCGCAGGCACAGTCGTCCATTTCTCCTTCGGTGACTTGGCCTGGCTTGGATTGTGCTTCAACTGGATCTTTAGCGTGCCACAATCCAATGCAAGTCAACGTCTCTGGTAACAATGGGGTACCTAAGGGCGGCCTCCGGCATTGCACGCATCGGGATAGGAACAAATACATGGGAAAATGGCGGCCTTGGGGACCTGTTTCCAACAATGGTAGCAGTGGCGTCACGAGGGCATGCGTCACCCGGTAGGGACCTCTTTGCGTCAGCCCCCTCTCCCTATAATAGATCTCTTACCATACAGATGGGTAAGCGATAAATAACAATATCATACCACCGGCACAAAAAGAAAAATCCCGCTCTTGCTGAGGGCTCCTCGGGTCGCTGGAGAGGGCTACTGGTGCAGGGCACCACTCCCTTCAGTCATGTCACCTTGTGCGAATCGCACCCCCTGCACCCCCTAGTGACGACACTGAATGGTAGTAAGGCTCCAGTGGCGCAGTCAGACCTCCAAAGTGGTGCGACTTGATACGAAAACCCATTTCCCCTGCAGATCCTGGGTATGCCAACACACCCATACTTGTGCATGCAGTGAGATGACAGATGAAAATATACCATATTTTAACGTTTAATAATGCATTTACATATGGGGTGTCATGACCAGTGAGGTTGTGCCACAAGATTTGAAGTAGCTTGAGAAGCTCATAATTTCAACAGTATTTAAGTATGCTGCTTAGATGGACTGTTGTAACAGCAAGAACTTTCAAAACTGTCACACTGAACCCCTCCCATATATATAATTTTTTATCCCCCGATCACGATTTGCATGGGTCTGCCTGTGGCAGGTAGGGGGTGCTCGAGACTCCACTGGCCACTGTAACATATCAACTTACATCCAAAAGTATTTGAGATAGAGAATCCTGAGTGGATTATTTAGGCTATGTGCAAGCTTGGTGTGAAGCTCAATGTTGCCCATAATCGTTTGCCTTACGATGTCTGGTCGAAAACGATGCTTTGTGGGTACTGGGTACATATAGACAGCATCACTGTAACAACAAATTATTACTGTGAGCATTGCCTAAATTATTACTAACCATATATTTGTGCCCGTTTCACATGTTCTGGAGCTCCCTTCTAAATTTTGAATCCGTTTCTTTCTCAGGAGAAATTATTCTTAGAAAATCATGATGAATATCAGTGATTTCAATCGGAATGATTTCAATTACGCAACCCTGCCCGGCACTGCAGCAAATTCAAGTCTAAATATTCACCTCTCCCCCACCGATGAAAGAGCACAGTCTGTCTTGCGCAAACTGCTAAACCCCTCTACAATGAAAGGAAGGTTCTAGGTCGGCATCGCACCCTTCTTGGCAAGGAAGTTACTCAGTCTTATTACATAGAGAGTGTAAAATGTAGAGGAACACCACCTCCTCTACAAGAGAACTGAGAACAATATCAGTCAGAGGTCCCTAATCCTTTCTCCGTTTGAAGTCACCTTCCTGTCAGGGGAGTTTGGTGATTAGCCTTTCGGCGGGGTTGCCACTAAATGTTTGTTGTGGTTGAATGCTTGACCAGTGTGTGTTCTGCCTGTGTCCTTCTTAGCGTTCGTTCAGTATGTTTACTACTGTTATCGCCCGTTACCATGGTTGTACGCCATCGTCGGACATTGTTATAACATGGGCGTTCTGTTCAAACTATGATCTGCAGTGACGGCTAGTGTAGTAACCCAAAGGCAGCGTTCACACGGGACAACTTTTTCCAGCAACTATGAGCAATTTTCAAGTTGTTGGCAGTCAGCCGACACGGGCCAGTAGGATGCACCATAAGAATTATTTCACCCCTTAGAGTCATAATTACAGCAGAAATTGAATTTAAAGTACGCCGCAAAAAGCGACCGTGTGCGACGGCGGTGGAGAGCAGTACCATCCTGTGATCTGCCTGGCACCTCGCGCTGACGCTACAGGGGCTACTTGGCTGTCTGGAGGTCTGAAAAAGCATTGCTCCTGGCTCGGCAGTGATTTGGCCGCTCCTTCTATCCGAAATTCTCAGGGGGAACTGGTAAAACTGGTTTACAGCGGTGAAGGGACAGCGCGCTGACCCCCACTGACCAGCAAATCAGAACGAGTTGCCCCTGTGACGTCATTGGTGACGTGGCACCATACTTCTCCTCGTTATACCCAGAGTGGCAAGTTAAGGGTGAACGCGCGGAGCCACGTTTATGTGCGTTTTTTGGGGGGAAACAAACTGCACATATCAAAACCTTGCACGCTATTTGGTAAAATGACACACACACACTTCGATCAGACGTCTTAATCTGAGATTTTTTGGGTTGGCCCTCTGTACCCCTTTAAGAATATGAAGGAATGCACTGCTGTTACTCCTTAATGCCTTCCTATACGCTATGAGCAGTCGGTAAGTATAGATTTTTGGAACAGGTTTAATATAGGTTTACTTTATAGGTTTAATTTAGGTTAATATACAGGTTTAATACAGGGCTTTTTGCTGCTCTCCCAACCGCAAGGAAATAAATTGAAATTGAATATTCAGCTCGAGCAAAAGAGCGTCAATAGAATACAAGTCCGAAGAGTTTCCCATGACCCTAACTCTTTTTGGCACCTTTGCATCTAACTGCTACCTAGCTCAATACGATGTTGCCATTACCGTTGTTGCTAGCACCTGCGTAATACGTTTGCCAAGCCATTGCTCGGTCGAATACGGGCGTAAGGTTATATGTTTTCCTCTCTTTGGGCAGATCTTACCCTCGAGGCAGCTCTGACATGCACAGAAGTTATACAAAATTCTGCTCGACGCATTCACGACAGTTTTAACACAACCAAACATTGTGTTCGCAGTCTCCACACCACACTGGACGAGGAGAAATTAGATTGCAGGCCAATGTGTAGACCATTAGCACACTTCGTAAAACATGAATCGCACCACCTTTCTTTGGGTGTAGTTCCGTATCGGGACCACTCGTTTTTAAAAATTACTGAAACGGTTAGGAAAGTAAATATTGCATAGAAGTGGAAGAATATCATATACTGAATCTAAAAATGTAAGAATTATAAAATTCTGTGGACTAGAAGTTTTTTTATATGCATTTAAACAACCCCATCTGATTCACTTTTAGCGCAGGAGAAACACGGGAATGCTAAGCCTAACGGATTCGAAACTTGCCGTCTTGCGAAAGGTAGGGTCGTCGAAATGGGCTAAATCACCTCACTTTAGTGAGGTTGGGTTAAGTTAGGTTCTACAGATTGGGGGGGGGGTCTGGGGGGGGCGCCGCCCCCCCCAGGCACGCACTAGGCGGTGCGGGCGTCGAGACTGTGCCTCGGGTTAGGTCAGTAAGGTCCTCAGCCAAGATGGCGGATCGCCATCAAGAAACCGGCGATAAAATTTAATTTTTATACATTTTACGCAATATACGAGGGACATTCCTGTTGAATTTCGTTACTAATTACTTCCTCTTTCACGTAAAAGCGTTAGATTTTTGTTTTTATTCGTTTTTCTTTAAAAAAAGCCAGTGGTCCCGATACGGAACTACATCCTTTCTTTTAACAGACAACCCTGACAACAAAATACATATATGTCTCTGAAAGGCTTTTTCTGCAGTATCGCGTCATCGCTGCGATAAATATCGCGTCACAACTTCGAAAGAAAGGTTGTCATAACTTCATGCAAACCAATATTGCATTCACATGAATTTACAAGCATGCACAGTTCAGCACGTGGCTTGTGACACGAATAAAATATACTACACCTTTTTCATTGCACTTCCGCGGACAAAACTTCCCGCACATGCACAAAAACGCGAAGCCTTCGGTTGTATTGGATTGTATGAAGACGCACAAGTGCTGGATTGGATAATGGATCGTAACCGTATCCGAGCCCGAGGTCGCATCCACAAAATTGTGCGGCCGCCGCCGATTGAGGCAACGCGGGTAACGCCGACCTACAAGGTCCCTTCTGTCGGCAGCAATATTATTGTGATTGCTTATAGACCTCTACCTCATTGTAAACAAATGACGTCATAATGTTCGACAGCGCCACCAGTTTGGTAGAGTTGAACTACGTTCAATGCTAGTGGCGAACAAGGTCGCGCCCAAAAGCCACGGTCTTGAGGGGATTACGATGGTCTCTGAAAAGGACGCGGCCTTCGGTCCTACTTTTCTTTTAATAGGAGGCAGCGAACAACTGCCCATTTGTGGAACCCAGCTCTCCCCTTCCGATCTGTCTTGGTTTCGGTCTGTCTACCAACGTCATGATGTCGTTTGTCGGGTAGAGAGAGGTTCATTGCATGAAGGAAGGAAACACAGGAGTGGACTCTTTCGCTCGAGTTTCATTCATAATATATATCCCCCCTCCCTCGAGTTGCGTAATGGGTACCCAAAAATATCGAAATTTTGAATGTCGATAATAATCGTGATATTTATTCCGCCTGTTACACACCGGCATACAAAACAAGTAACAACAGGTATACGGGGTGCCCAGCTAAGTGTATACAGATACTTAAAAAATATATATAACACTTTTTCCAAGATGAAATCAATTGCAATATAGCATATGCTGAAGGGCACTCCTAGGAGGGCATTAGCAAAGCCCAAAGGGTCTTAATTAACTTTTATTAATTAACTTGTTAATTATAAAAGCTAGAAAGTTGTCCCAATGGGAACATCTGTTCCTTTCCGTCACCTGATATCGTAGCCGTTTCCAGAACAAAAAACCGTTCGATAGATCGCCCGCAAAAAAATTCGCGAAGGAACGCCATTTTTTTTCCTTATTTTGTTCATTGCGCTTCTTAGAAGACGCGTCTTTCCTTCATCCCAAATGTGAGAGAGAGAAAGAGCACACTATCGCCCCTCGCGTCCTCGAAAAAGATTAAAAGGAAACAGAACATGCAACCCAAGATAAGGCCAGTTCCGATAGAGTCACCCGATACATTTGTTTTTGTTTTGTTTCCGCAAGTTAACCCAAGCAGCACAATGTACTGAAAGTCGAGTGCAATAGGGGTGGACGGTTAGGTGGAAGGCCTTGAACACACTCGTGAAACAGAAGTACTCTGATAAGACACATACCGACCACCCCTATTGCACTCGACTTTCAGTACATTGTGCTGCTTGGGAAAGCTCATCTTCGACGCATGGGGATGTCTCACGCTGGGGATGAAGGAAATACGTGTCTGCGAAGATGCGCAATGAACAAAATAAAGAAAAAAATGGCGTTCCTTCACTAATTTTTTGCCGGCGACCTATCGAACGGATTTTTGTTCTCAAAACGGATACGATATCAGGTGACCGAAAGGAACAGATGTTCTCATTGGGACAACTTTGTAGCCTTTATAATTAAATTAATGAAAGTTAATTAAGACGTTGCCTTTGGACTTTGCTGATGCCCTCCGAGGGAGTGCCCTTCAGCATATGATATATTGCAATTGATTTCATCTTGGAAAAAGTGTTATATATATTTTAAAAAATCCGTATACACTTAGCTGGGACACCCTGTATAACAAGTAATAGCTTGCATATATATACATAAAAAATAAAAAAATAAAAAGCAGATAGCGCTATCGACAAACATCCGGGGCCATTGTAGGAATACCACGGGCAGGCACCAGCGCGTCATTTTGATGATGGAATCCGGTTGGATTCGAAACGTTAATTTTTAAACAGTTTTTACTTGTTGTGTATGCCGGTGTGTAACAAATGGAATAAATGTGACTATTCCAGGCATTTGAACTATTTTTAATAATCCAGATCTTAAACAAAATGTCGATTAAAATACCGATATTTATATCGATGGTATGATACATTGGTATTCCTAAAGGAAATTAGGACGTATTGATACTGGCTTATCCCAGGCGAAAATCTGGAATGGCGCCGGAATGGTTCCAGTTGAATCTGGATGGTCCCAGCTGGATTCCCAAGTGAGGTAGTCGGCTTTAAATCAGCGGGACGACTCTGGCCCCAGATGGTTCCAGAAGTTCCAGCTGGAACTTGGGCTTCGGGAGAGGAAAATAAGTTGCGCTGCGCATGCGCTAGAAGTGATGTCGCGTGCCTTTCTTTGCCGCCGCAGTGCCGTCTGCTCGTTTCCCGTGCGCATGCGCTAGTAGACAGCGGTTTGTTTGCTCGAGGATGATGCTATTTGTGGCAGCGGTGAAGCAGCTTTGCCAAATATTCCGTTCAAGTTCCTCGCTGGATGTCCCGCTCGTCCGTCGATGTTCATCAGGTGGGGGGACGTTTCAGCAACGCCTGCGAGTTTCATGCTCGGTTCAAAAGGTGAGGGCGTCTGTACAAAATTGTTCAATGGGCCGCAACAAGTGCCAGTCCACTTTTTCTCAGCTGCACCAGGTGTAGGTACATAACTTCCAAGTGAATTAAGACGCACGAGTGCAATTCTGAAGCTGGTAAGTGCGTCTCATGCTCTGTTACACTAGTGGACACATACCATTCGCGTTCAACGCACTTATTTTGCATGTGTTGTAGCAAATGATTCGGTGGCATAAACCGGCAGATTGGTGCGTAATGTACACCCATAGTGCCGAGTTGGACTAATTCGGGTGGCGTGTTCGTACAGTCTGTGCAATCGGACTGTCTAATTATCACCTGTTCTATCTTAACACCGAAGTCGGTATATGAGTATAAGAAATATCGTGGTTTCGAAAATTATCAGTAATCTTTCGTTGTGCTTAATGATTCCTATTATTTTGTATTTGTGTTTTTACTCAGAATTATCACACTGTATTCTTAACTGGAGCAACAAAATCACGAAACACGTGAGGATTGTGTTGAAACTGACGATACTGCTTATTTTTACTGATTTCAGATTTTCAGGCACAGAGAGAAGAAATGCAGGCAGGATGCAGCCAAGAGTAATTTTACTAAAGGCACAGGGGTAAAAAGATTGAAAGATGGAAGTTTAAAATGTTATATTTGTAACTGATCAGGTGCTTTTACAGAGAGGACACATCAAAGGAAAAGATACATCAAATCACAAGGTTCCGTCAGGCGTGGGGACACCTGCCTTGCTTATACAGGGTGTCCCAGAAAATGTGTCATTGAACTATAATAAAAAAACTACGCCACCTAGAATCATGCGGTCAGCGGCATTTGTTCTTATTAGGTTTTTGCCACCTTGTAAACTTAATGTCATGTACCCCAAGTTTAATTATGCAAATATTTGAGAACTAAACTCAGAAATTTGCCAAGGCAAGGTCACTTTTTTACGCCACCAATATGAAGAGCGTGTGGAATTCACTTAAATTCATGATAATTGACAGTGATATTCACGAGCTATCCCATCGGAAAAAATACCGGAATATCATGCTTTTCGGAGCACCGGACCATAACGCGCGAGGTCTTTCTGAGCGCAATCGCTCGCAGTCCAACGAAAGGAGGTTCCGAAGCTAGCCCACAGAGTGATAGTAGAAAATGTAACAGTTCCTAAAATTGGGAGAGGGAAAGCATTATCCCAGCGAAAGTCGGCCGTGATAAGCCATGTCTGCGTTATCTCTTTCTGCGATGCCGCGGTGGGCTGGGTTTCCAACCCCCTTTCGTCGGACTGACAAAGATTGCGCTGAAAAATTCATCGTGCGCTATTCTGTGCGACCTCCGTAGAGCATGATGTTCGGCTATTTTTTCCGATGGGATAGCTCCTGAATATCCCTGTCAATCATCATTAGAGTAAATTGGACACGCTCTTCACATTGGTGGGGTAAAAAAGTGACCTTTACTAGGCAAATTTCCGACTTAAGCTCGCAAAAATTTACATAATTAAACTTACGTTACACGACATTCACATGAGGAGGTGGCAAAAACCCAGTAAGAACAAACGCCGTTGACCGCATGACTCTAGGTGGTGTAGTTTTTTTATTATAACTCAATGACACGTTTTCTGGGACACCCTGTATGTCTGCAATGTTCCAAACTGGCAAGGTCTCGTTTGTCTTCCGAGCTTCCTATTATGCACATAATTTTGGGCTGTGCCACATCCCACTGACAAAAACAGAGGAAGATGCAATAGAGGGGACCAGTGCAGGCACTTTTAAAACACTATGTTGTACTGGAATGTCTTATTTTTTTTTACCCTCAAGAAACTATTTGTTTATGTTAGGGAAACTACGTGACGTCATTGCACTCAGCGTACTATGCAGATCAGAATTCGGGGTGTGCTGGATGGCACGTTTCAAAGGATCCAATTCACCTCACTACAAGGCAGTACTTGTACATCACCATGAGGGACTATAATATACAGGGTGTGTACAGAAAAACATGACCCGCATTTAGGCACATAGCTTGTTGTCCACGTAACTAACGAACTTCCGGTGGCGCAAGATGGCGCATTTATGCGTGCGAAATCTGCAGAAAAATTATGGAAGCCATACTCAGCTTAAAAAATAAACGGAGCAACGAAAACGTCAGCCTCCGCGTATCAGAATTGGGCAACATGGTGGACGTAAAAGAGTTGTGTCCAAGTACCGCTAGGGGAGCTATCGGTGCATAAATCAAAACGATGTCCCACATGGATGCTCATCGGCAGTACCCCTAGCGGTGCCTGCACATAACTCTCCTGAGACCAAAATGCACTACCATTCACTGTGATGACCACCCTATTCTAATGCATGGAAGCCCATGTTTTCGCACTCTGTTTATTTTTTTACGCTCAGTATTTTTTCCAGGATGGCTTCCAGGATTTCTTTGTAGCTTTCGCACGCATAAATACGCCACCGGATGTTCCTCGGGTAAGTAGGCAACGATTTACATGTAAAAATGCGGGTCACGTTTTTCTGCACACACCCTGTATGTTACGGTGAGAGGAAACACGACGACAATCAAAACAGTGTTGCCCTGTTGGTCAGTTCTATCAGAGCCCAAACAAGCAGTTCAGTGCTTTCCCTCACACACAAAGGCAAGAAGGATGATCTCACTCTTTTTTCAATTAGGAAATACTGACTTCTTGCAAGATGAGTATTTCTTGCTAGTTCTCATGACAGGCATGCAAAAACAGCTGTTAAGGCATTTGGGCACCAACAGAAGTGTGACGAACATAGGAGGAGCAGGCAAGCTAGCTGGTGTTGACTTGATGTTAATACCAAAGTGTACACTTTCCTTTTACCCTGTCTCTCCTTCACTTTGTGTATTAAAGCTTCATTGCAGGTTCGTGTGTCTATGTGTTCGTCTCGTCCCGTGTTCGTCCTGTGTTTTCCCTCAAACTCAAGGCAATGTTAACATCAAAAGAGAAGTGTGCATCAATTCTACACATAGCACCACAGATGGGTCATTCTATGTGACAGTTGTGTACTGCCACTTCCTACATTTTGGGTAATGGTTCAGGTGAAACACTTTACAGCAATGTATGCTCTCCTGCATTATGACTTTTCAACTGAAGACCATATCCCACATTTTGAGCTTGGTCTGGGGTATATTACTGCAGGTAAATATATTTAAGTGTGATGACATACATACACATAACACACATAAGTGGCAATTTGTATATCCTATAAAGTACCTGAGAAATCTTGTAGAAAAAAGAATGGTGTTAATATTCTGCCAATAAGAAGTGGAATAAATTATGTTGTCTCATGCTAGTGTTGGCTGTCTGTGCGGTAGCCAGAAAATATTATGGGGGGTTCTATGGGGACTTTACATGGGTAAGGAGGATTTTGCCCTAGTTTCCCTCTCCCAAATGCACTACCAAAGGTACGATTTTGGGAGGTTTGAACCCCCCTGGCTACGCCCCTGTGGGCTATGCTAAACCTGCTGTGACACTACTGAACAAAAATGCCAAACAACTCCGCTTTGTCTCAACACAGATGCAAGGAGTTAAAACGGGTGCAGCTATGTGAAAGCCAACCACTGCAGAAATGCAAATAAGAACAACAGTTCCGGAACCTGATGTTCGAACAGTTACTGGAAATTCAGAAGATCATACTGTGCGTGAAAATAACTAGCACACAATCACAAATGTTTAAATTTTCATGCGTCTTGGCCCCAGCAACTGAGGTCCAATGTATGCTTCATTGCATTTATTTAGCGTTTGTGACAAGAGAGGCAAAAGTCTTCCAGATCTACTCAGTCTACTTAGTATAGGCCAGTTAGATCACACAGCTTGGTTGATTCATTTTATAAAGCTTTGTTTCACACCTCAAGGAAACATAGCTCCTCGGTAACCTGAGTGAGCCAAACACGCAGTTTAGGATGAACCCACATCTTCTGGATTACCAGAAGGTGTGGGTTCGAGTCCTACAGCTGACTAACCTTTTCAGTAGATGGGTAGAAATCCAGCGAACCGGTAGAATGTAGGAAGGGAGTTGCCTCAGGACAGAAGCCGCTTCTGTCCTGAGGCAACTCCCTTCCTAACCTTTTCAGTGACTTTCATCTTTCATCGTTAATTTCTTAGGCAACTTGAGGCCTTGTATGTGATTGTCCCTTCTATGTTGTTCCAGCCTCAGAACATCAGTTCTCTGATGTTCTCTCACGCAGTTTAGGTCCAGTTTTTGATATTTTTACTGGTCTCGTTTGCTTGTTAGCAATACATCGTTCCAAAATACCACAAATTCCAGCTGGACACCATATCAATGAACCTGTTGCCTTGCACTTCATCGGAGCGGCCCCCTGCTGGCCAGCAGGACAATATCGAGTAAGAAACAGGTGACTGGCTGTTTATTGCACCTCTCAGTGTGTGTGTCCACTCCTGTTTGCTGCTAGAGTGTCGCTCCCATGAAGACATGCGACACCCCGGTGCTCCGTAAACTTTTGTCCCAATGTGTACGAATAGTGATGCACAGATGGTGTGAAGAAAGCAATGTGCCAAGCAGCAGGAAATACACCCAGCCAGAGGATTTCTGTTGAATTCATGCTTAACGACCTTCACATCTACATCATTTACTTATGAATGCAGCATTGTCATGTGGTACTTGGACACAACTCTCCTACGTCCACCATGTTGCCCGATTCTGATGCACGGAGGCCGACGTTTTCGTTGTTCCGTTTATTTTTTAAGCTGAGTATGGCTTCCAGAATTTTTCTGCAGATTTCGCATGCATAAATGCGCCATCGTGCGCCACCGGAAGTTCGTTAGTTAGGTAGGCAACAAGCTATGTGCCTAAATGCGGGTCATGTTTTTCTGTACACACCCTGTATATTATAGTCCCTCATGGTGATGTACAAGTACTGCCTTGTAGTGAAGTGAATTGGATCCTTTGAAACGTGCCATCCAGCACACCCCGAATTCTGAGCTGCATAGTACGCTGAGTGCAATGACGTCACGTAGTTTCCCTAACACAAACAAATAGTTTCTTGAAGGTAAAAAAAAAAGACATTCCAGTACAACATAGCGTTTTAAAAGTGCCTGCACTGGCCACCTCTATTGCATCTTCCTCTGTTTTTGTCAGTGGGATCTGGCACAGCCCAAAGTCATGTGCATAATAGGAAGCTTGGAAGACAAACGAGACCTTGACAGGTTGGAACATTGCAGACATATAAGCAATGCAGGTGTCCCCACGCCTGACGGAACCTTGTGATTTGATGGACCTTTTCCTTTGATGTGTCCTCTCTGTAAAAGCTCTCTGATCAGTTACAAATATAACAACACTTTAAACTTCCATCTTTCAATCTTTTTACCCCTGTGCCTTTAGTAAAATGACTCTTGGCTGCATCCAGCATTTCTTCTCTCCATGCCTGAAAATCTGAAATCAGTAAAAATAAGCAATGTCTTCAGTTTTAACACAATCCTCACATGTTTCGTGATTTTGTTGCTCCAGCTAAGAATACAGTGTGATCATTCTGAGTAAAAACACAAATACAAAATAATAGGAATCATTAAGCACAACGAAAGATTACTGATAATTTTCGAAACCACGATATTTCTTACTCATATACCGACTTCGGTGTTAAGATAGAACAGGTGATAATTAGACAGTTCGATTGCACAGATTGTACGAACACGCCACCCGAATTAGTCCAACTCGGCATTATGGGTGTACATTACGCACCAATCTGCCGGTTTATGCCACCGAATCATTTGCTACAACACATGCAAAATAAGTGCGTTGAACGCGAATGGTATGTGTGTACAGAGCATATGAGACGTACTTACCAGCTTCACAATTGCATTCGTGCGTCTTAATTCACTTTGAAGTTGTGTATACATTCACCTGGTGCTGCTGCTGCCTGGACTGAGAAGGTGCAGCTGAGATAAAGTGGACTGGCACTTGTTGCGGCCCATTGAACAATTTTGAACAGACCCTTTTGAACCGAGCATGAAACTCGCAGGCGTTGCTGAAACGTCCCCTCACCTGTTGGACATCGACGGACGAGCGGGACATCCAGCGAGGAACTTGAACGGAATATTTGGCAAAGCTGCTTCACCGCTACCACAAATCGCATCCTCAAGCAAACAAACCGCTGTCTGCTAGCGCATGAGCACCCGAAGCGAGCAGAAGGCACGGCGGCGGCAAAGAAAGACACGTGACATCACTTCCAGCGCATGCGCAGCGCAACTCATTTTCCTCTCCCGAAGCCCAAGTCCAGCTGGAGCATCACAGGTACCATTTTGTTCCCAGAATGCTCAACTAACCCACTTGTGACTCCAAGGTACCAGCTCCGGTGGCGCAGCGGTAACGCGTGCGCTTGGAGACTGGGAGGTCCGCGGTTCGAATCCGCGGGCCGGCTGTGCCGTCTGGGGTTTTTCCTGGGTTTCCCTCAGATGTGTAATAGGCGTATCGCCTGCACAGTTCCCCTGAAGTCGGCCCATGGACGCAGCTATCCCCCCGAGCGGATTCCGCTCGGTCGTCCACTTCACCCTTTCCTCTCCTCCTCTCCACCACCTTTCCCTTCCCGAGAAACATGCCGCCTAATCAGGCAGGCAGACCTCTCGGGTTCCTCTCAACGACACTCCTCCTCCTCCTGACTCCAAGGTGGGCAGCTTCCCTCTTATAGATCTCATGGGGAAGCATTCCACCCTTGCCATCATGGAGGAATTAAAGAGAGGAGGAGCCTGAAACGCATTCCTGAAACGGAAACTTGGTAAAAATCTGTCCTCCGTCCACGCATATCGACCCCGTATAACACATTGCATAGACATAGAGTACACGAGGGAGCCCCCACAGCACAGTGCCCCGGGGCCCCCACCACTGTAAATCTGGCACTGTTCAATACAGATAAACTTTCGAATGCTAATAATAGGTGCTAACAGTTTTCATCCTTTTTCATTTAAACAAATAACGACAGGTCTGCAATTGTGTGAGGTGCAAGTTTGATCGCCCGCTTTAGCACTACAGTGACAGTCCTCAAGGAGCTACATATTGCATACATTGAACGCTGTCATCAGTGATCATATGTGTTGCTATCTTGTGTGTGCGTAGTAGTTTCGTTCCGGACGCCAGCAGGAACTTGTATGTATTCGTGTTTGTTTGTTTCATTATTATTATTATTGTTATATTGTACAGTGCGATGTCCAAGTCCATGAACTACTCTACAGTGGAAACCACACAGCAGTGTAACACTTTTATTCCTACATAACTATATAGCTATGTAACTGATGTGATACAAGTTTTCTTCAGGTATGAGACCTGATCTGTATACTGCGACAACGGCAAAGCACTACGAAGATCGATAGCACAATAAACGAAATCGCCCAAAAACATATCTGACAGTGCAGCGCAATGACGATTTTCTCAGGCCGCCTTTGGAGGCTTGTCGAGCATTCGTGGGTAGATTTCTTGACGGCACGATATTTCGTTCCTGAAAACAATTTTTTTGATCTGGACGGGAAACCAAGAGCACCATATTATTGCAGTTTCCTGTCCACCAAGTAATACCTTACCCTTTTATTTCATTCTGACGTACGTTTCGGCAAAATGCTCCGAACATGCCTCATAGGGCACCAATTTTTCTGGCGCTTGCTTTCCATTTCGCAGCTTGATTATCAAGATAATCATAGTATTATAAACTTTTCATGTTTCGGCTAGTTCTGGAAGTTTATTCCAAGTGTAGCTGATGACGATTTGCAATTAAAAACAGCGCAATACCGTATAAACACGACCAAACGCGGTCACTACCGCAGACACGCATCCCATTGTTTCCACACTACACTTCCGGTTTCGGTTACATACATCTCTATGGGAGCCCATAACGCATAGTTTCGGAATACTTGGAGAGGTGTGGTGGTAGCGCGCCGAAGTGGCCCCGAAAGTGGCCACCACAGCTCACGTCCTATCAACATGTCACTTGCCCCACGCTTCTCTCTTCTCTCGAAGAGCCGTTGGGGCGCCTCCTTTTCTTCTTTCCTCCATGCTTGCTATACACCCTTCTGGTATTGTTTGATCTATTACTCTGACCTATTTTAGCATATGCACTTTTTTATTGCTTTTTACCCAGCTGCGTATGCGGTAAAATATATGCTGTAACTTCAATTTATGCTCATATTTTCATCTAAAAGTGATTATCATAAGATATATAGCACTAGCAAAATGTCAAAAGACGCATTCAAAAAAAAAAACGACAAAAGCTAAGCTAAGTAGTTAGAAAAAGAGCACAGAAGGATAGGTAATAGACCTCTACCAGAGAAACGTCGTCATGATGTTGGTAAACAGACTGAAACCGAAACAAATCGGAATGAGAGGGCTGGGTGCCACTAGAGTCACTAAATAAGCTACGCTTCAGGCTATCGACACTGAGTTCCAAGAGCGAGCAAGCGCCATCTTGTTTCCGCGCCACGCTGCCCACGCACACGCGTACTTCTGGCGCACTTCAGCGCACGATGCTATCTATCGTACACGGGTGAAATGTCCCTTTCGTTTGTAAGCAGCTCATCGGTTAGGCATCATATCCTCCAAATGCCCATTTCCACCGACGTCCCAAATCAATCCGAAAAGCTCGTTTCATCCGAAAAAAATGTTTGGAGGTTCTTGGCTCTCGGTTGATCTCCCCCCGCGGGTGGCAGTGACCCATATCTCCCAAATGCTCTTTTCATCCGAGCGCCCAGAACCACCGAAAGCGGGATACTTGAAAGGACACGCTTCCCCTGTTTGTCAGGGAGAGGAGGAAGGGTGAGCGGTTCTTGGGTGTGCGGGAATCCAATGTACTTCCTGCAACTGACTCAGAAGTGAAGTTTGCCAAGGAAAGGTACTATTGATGTCGATGGCGTTCAAGAAGTGATCCTATCCGAATAAAGAGATATTTTCTATATGAGTGACTGGAGTCCAGGCACTGTGTGCGTCATGATAGTGGAAAACGAATAGTAAGAAAGCGCCCATGGCATAGGTCCCGAAAAAGGTTACAAAAAGGACCTCTTCCTTTACTTTTCTTTCATGCTTTCTGTTAATACAGTACAGACGTTCAGAAAACGCTCTATTAGCCGTCTGAAACAAAACCCATAGAAAAAGCTTGCAAGCAGTATGAATGCATGAAACCAACATATCGTCTGAACTGTCAATTTCCTCAGAAGGCGCTTGTGATTTGTATGTTTTCCGCCGTCCCGCTACATGTTCCAGCCACAGGACATACCATTCCCACCATGTTCTTTTTCCGTGCCTCATGACGCGGACCTCCATGAGCTTCCGGAGATAGTGCTTCTCCCATGAGAACGTGCATACGAATAAAATTCGTTTTCGAACTATCTCTCTGTTCAGACCACTTCTTGAACGCGATCTCATTTGTACCACGACCATCTCTATAATACACGACCATAACACTCGCCCGTCCGCCTATGGGACTTCCGTCCGCGCCTCCAGGAGCGGAAGTGCAATATTTACGCGCGGAGCGCCCGCCAGGGGCGCCACTTGCGGGACCCAGAAGAGCGTTTGTTGTAGCTCAGCTGTGTGCAATATGAGTGGTCCTTGTGGTTAATTCTTCGTGCGTACATGTTTGTGTATTGTCGCAGGTTCTCTGTTCACGTAGAGCTAAGAGTTCTGAAACTAAATACTCAGAAAGAGGCTGTGCTGTGAAGCGTAGGTGGCATGTAAACTTGTGAAACTCGCGCACTATGTGCCGTACATCGTACACATAAACTTGGCAGCAGCACCTTGTGTGTTGGGCCAGTTATCATGCGTTTACGATTGTCAGACGCAAGTGCGTTCAGACTTTACGTTTCACGTGAGAGGCGTTCCGTGTTAACATACATGGCAGTTACAGAGAATGGGTGAATGCGACCGTAAGAAGAAACTGTTCCTGGCAAAGAGATGACTGACACCTGTTACGACGTCCAACAGAATTTGTTGTATAAGCAAGCACTTCAGTGTTAAATCAGCAGTTGCTTGTTTTGTTTTCCTACTTATTGGTCCCTTTTTATTTTACTTTTACACTTTTTTTTCTTCTTTTGCGGTTTGCCATTACAATGCTCTGCTAACCTTTATTATGCTGTTCGGATAGAAGCCACTCTGAGAATTTTTCTTGATGGTGGCTTTTCTGCGACGCTACCTTTTGGTGCCTTTTTTGTGTTCGTTTTGCACTCCTGGGAGATGCAAGGCTGTGTAAACTTCGTGATCACTAAACGTATAGGTACCGTAGCCACGGTGCCACGTCCGAGAATTTTGCGCTTTGCGCCGATGCTAAAGTCTTCGGGCTTGAAATGCCGAGAACACGCAGAGTTCGAGCTAGCATGCAGGCGAAAAACGATTTTAGATGGAGAGTTTTTCGCTGTTGTTGCAGACAATGGTCGCGGCTGATTACTTTGTTGTACGAAGCATCTTCATGAAATTTAATGCAAGCCTTTGCTCATCGACACCAGTGAAAATGCTGTTCTCCTCTGCGAATCTGATTGTACGGCCGATCACAAGAATCCTAAGTGATGCAGTCAAAAACTTCTAATATTAAAATTACCGTGATAATCTAACAAATAAATGCTATTTTTCCTTGCTGACTTGTTGTTATGTTCATCGTTATTTCTGTAATTCCAGATGACATCTTCATCACAGTATTTATGTTACTAGTTACGGCATTTAAATACTGTATATTTTATATTTAAATATACTCATATCGAAAAGTATTTATGAAGAGTATTTAAACACCCCTTTCAAGAAAGTATTTTGTATTTATATTTAAATACTCAAAAAGTGCATTTATGTCCACCCCTGGTCGGAGGCCGCGGTTCATTATTCGTTTTCTTTTTTTTTTTTTTTAAGCGAGAGATGCGTAAAAAGTACTCAGCTATATTAGATGCACTGGAGACAAACACTGCCACCGCGTGAAAAATAGCAAAAACCAAACGCGAATGACGGCAGCAACGGTATCCGCATAGCATGCGTCGTCTGCCGAGGGTACCGTATTCAGCGCCACAAACGCGCGGCGGCCGCTTGGCGAAACTACATCAGTGGCGCTGGGGCTAGGTGCGAGTGTGATGGTCGTGTATTATAGAGATGGTCGTGATTTGTACACACCGGCTGTCGGATCATTTCTACCCACCCAAGCTCAGGCTTCTTTAATATAAATTCCGTGCATCAGCTCTCATTTTTATATCAGTCATATCTGTTCCATCTCTCAGAGATACAGATGCTAGATCTCTAAGGAGAATTATTAAGCACGGGAACAAAAGAAGCTGTTGAAGTCAGCGGGCCGCATACATCACGTTACAGAACATTCCGAGCACCGGATGAGCAGCACCCAGGGACCCACGTGACGGCTAGGGTTACGTGACCCTCTCTGGTGAGTTGTAGGAAGTACAGCTCGAGGCAGACGGAACTGAACGCGACTTCGACCGCCGAATCCAGAGCCGAATCGGGAAGAGAACCACCTTAGCGGCGCTTAGGAGAAATACAGGGAAATAATGTTTCGACTGTCCTACTTATGGCGAATTCGGGTGGTCATTTTATGACAAATTGCTAGGTCGGCTCCCGAACTGGATCACGTGACAGTAGCCACCCGAACATGAGTGCCAGGGATCTAGTGATTTTAGGATCAGGATCAGGCTCGCCTCATCCCTTTTGAATCAGGGCAGAGTTCGTACACTTGGATCAAGCTAGGGGCATCGCGGTCGCCCGACTTCGGGTTCCGGCGTCTGCTAAATTACGTGAACTTCGACGTGCGGGCCAATGAGGGCGCTCGTCACCGTTGCAGTGCCGATTTGACGACACCGGATATTCGCGTTTTTCGCCAAATTGACGCCGCACAGCGGTGAAACTTTGGATAGCCAAACCAGGTACGCCCGGCCGACCCCGCGTACACTTGCGGAGAAGTTGCTGCTTTTCGAAGGAATCGGTGAGCTGCACCCGTATTTTGCTGTTGAAATCATGGATGAAATAAACATTGCAGACAACGACCAGCGAACTAAACCAAACTAGTTTTGTTCTGTGTCACAATGCGACTATGCGCGCCGAGGGGATAGCCAGTTTGTCTTTCCGCGTTTTCTTCTTTCGACACATAGAATACCGTCTACTTCGACGCATCCTCGGAAGAAATGGATTGAGCGACTCAAAATCAGCAAATCTGTTACATCAGCCTTGTGTGTATCTGGCAGAGCTCCTGGAGCGGTACTGCCTACATATCTGATGAACGTTCTTTCTATTTTTTTTTCTTTTCTGAAGCACACTTCTGTGCAACTGACGAAGGGAAGCAAAAACTTGTCTATACAAAACAGAACAAGTTTGTTTCAAACTTGAATAGCTATTATGTGTAAGAAAGCGCAAGAGATAGCGTGAAAACGTATACCAAGTCAGTTTTGTAACTCTGTATTTGAATGAGCTCGTCAAATCACTTGGGAAAGAATGCAGAAAGAATGCGACGTTTCGTTAAGGTTTCCCAAAAACATGCGCACCAGTGACACACGGATGTCGCAACATTACCGTGTAACTTGTAAACTACATTCGTACACGCGCTACGCACTTAGAAGATGTTAGCTGTAAGAGAACTGCAGCACAGATGTCGTGTGCTTGCATGTCTCTCACATTCCTGCAGCGCAGGACACTCGCTGCTTGCTATTTCGACCTCGCAACCGGTAAACGTGAAATTCACCTTCACGAAATGTGGTTGATCAAACACGCCGGAACTTCGCAAATAATGCGCGACAATTAACGTCTTCTCTTTGGACAACCCGGTTACGCCTGCCAGAAGTACAGGGTGTGTGCAGAAAAACGTGACCCGCATTTTTACATGTAACTCGTTGTCTAATTAGCCGAGGAACTTCCGGTGGCGCATGACGGCGTATTTATGCATGCGAAAGCTACAAAAAAAATCCTGGAAGCCATACTCAGTGTAAAAAAATAAACAGAACGCGAAAACATGCGCTTCCATGCATTAGAATAGGGCGGTCATGACAGTGCATGGTAGTGCATTTCGGTCTCAGGAGAGTTATGTGCAGGCACCGCTAGGGGTACGCCGATGAGCATCCATGTGGGACATCGTTTCGATTTATGCACCGATAGCTCCCCTAGCGGTACTTGAACACAACTCTCCTACGATAACCATGTTGCCCTTTCAGATTCACCCTGTTGTTCACCATGTTGCCCTATTCTGATGCACGGAAGCCGACGTTTTCGTTGTTCCGTTTATTTTTTAAGCTGAGTATGGCTTTCAGAATTTTTCTGCAGATTTCGCATGCATAAATGCGCCATCGTGCGCCACCGGAAGTTCGTTAGTTAGGTAGGCAACAAGCTATGTGCCTAAATGCGGGTCATGTTTTTCTGCACACACCCTGTATATGAGCAGCGTTTAATACTCGTTCGCCTTCAACGCATCGATAATTAACATTGCAGTTCAGAAATCTCAAAATCGAAACTAAGCGACAACATGGATACGCCCGCCATGTTGGAGTTTAGATGCGCCACCTACAGGTCATGAAAAACGCGAATAGTTGGGCAACCCGCCGCTCGATAGTTTCGAGACCGCGCGAAAAAGTGCTAGCTGGCAAATTCTCGGCGCTCGAACATGCGAGATTGAGAGAACTGATGTTCTGAGGCTGGAACAACATAGAAAGGACAATTGGCTTTGTTTCGACCAAGCGAACATGACTGTTCGGGATCTGGAAAAAAAAAGTTGCCACGAAATGACCACCCAAATTCGTCATTATGCTGCGACGGTGTCCGCCTTGGAAAGAGTTGTGCACTCGGCATTGCCATCAACTGTGGTTATCACCGCGACGTTTGTTTGGGTTTGAGGCAATTCCTGCATCCTCATTTGTTTCATCAGAAATTTGAAAATGCCCCACTGAGCGAACGCGACCACCTTCGCGTGTATCAATGAGATAAAATCATCGCATCCGTGCGATTCGTGGGGCCTTCGTACACCTTCACATAATCACCGAAAACACAAACAAACATCGCTATCGTCAAACATCACAGCTGAGGGTAATGCTGAGTCAACGGCTCATGGCAAGGTGGACGCTCCAGCAGCAACAGTGGGACAGTCGAAACACTGTTTTTCCTTTATTTCTGGTAGGGCTGGTCTCTCCCCGACTTTAGCTCCGCCAGTCGAAGTGGTGTTCCAGTTAACTCTGCTTCGAGCTGTACGTTGGATTCCCGCACACTTAGGAACCGCTCACCCTTCCTCCTTTCCCTGTTAAACGGGGGAAGCGTATCCTTTCAAGTATCCCGCTTTCAATGGTTCTGGGCGCTCGGATGAAAAGGGCATTTGGGGGATATGGGTCACTGCCCCCCGCGTGCCCAGATCAACCAAAAAGCCCAGAAGCTCCGAATATTTTTTCGGAGGAAATGAGCTTTTGGTTGATTTGGGACGTCGGTGAAAATGGGCGTTTGGAGGATATGACTGCTACCAGCTCATCAAAGTTAGCCGCCTTGAGCTCATCTTGCCGTCCTCGGTACGCTGTGGTTGACAATACATGGATTATCGCACAACAATCACACACGCTTCTCCATCGCACAGGGAGCATTATGTTATCCGTCTTTGACCCTCAACTCGATTGGTACCGGTGTAGTGCGGAAAAAAGATGGCGTTCCTGCTCTCCCTTGGACCTCAGTGTCGATACTCTGAAGCGAAGCTTATTTAGTGACTCTAGGTGCCACGAACGACTCTACTGCTGTGACTCTAGTGACTCAAGGTGCCCGTTCACGAACGGGTACTTGTTCTCGGCCTCTCATTGAAAGAGAAGTAGGACCGAAGGTCGCGTCCCTCTCAGGGACCATCGCAATGGACCTTTTTCACATACCCCACACAACCACCAATATCCAGAGGACGTCCTGAAATGGTCAGAATATCTTTGTCGGAATGTGACGTAAATAGGATGTCTTGTGGATGTCTATTTGTGATGTCCGTTGGGACAACAAAACCGTACATCCTGTAGATATCCTGCAGTCATCCTGTGACTCATGCCTCATGTCAAATCAGAAGTTGCGATTGACATCATGTGGTATGAATTTCCAAAGTGTGTGGTGGGTGTAATTCTCTCCCGGCTTGCATGCCACATTAATAATACAATGTACGTATTGTATAGCAAAAAGGCAAAATAGCTAAGCTCTATTGACATGCTACACAAATATTTTAATAATTAGTCCAATACCCATTTTGTTTTTCATTACTTGATTTAATGTTTTTTGTGGATCTCTTGGATGATCCATTCTTACTGGCATGAAGCACGGAGTCTTGCCTCAATCTGATCTCACTAATGAATGATTTCACACTAATTGTGTGTCGTCCCAAACAACACAGAACACAAAAGGATATGTACAACAGCATATTAAAATGGTTAATGTCAAGTGCCACTGTGGTTGCACAGTCCTTTGACAAATTCCACTGCAAGATTTGTGCAGAAACGTTTGAGCAGACAAGTCGAAGTTACACGGGGATTGAAGCATTTCCCGTCACTCACTCTTGGCGTATTGTGTGTGACGAGACAAAACAGTAGATGTCATAAGACTCTTCAGCGCAGTTAGAGAGCTCGGGTATCAAGTCACTTCAATTTCCCACTACCTTAGAGGGAATCCAAATACTGCAGTTATTGCCCTTTGTTTGGTTTCTGTGTCTTCAATACACTATTTAGGAAATTGTCCAAAGTGCGCAAATGTGTGCAAATAATTCATGCTCAAACATAAAAATAAATAAATCGAATAATAAAACAAAGAAATTAATTAATTAAATAATAAAACAAATAAATAAAATAATAAAATAAATATATACCAAAAGTTTACAAAGTTGTGCAGACAACTACAAATACCGGAGTATTGCAAAAACTGATTGTGGAATACGATAGTTCCTGGCTTTAGTTACGTTGCGATACGTGAGCTTTCCCGGTCTTTCAAACCGAAACTTAACTATAGCCACAGTGCTCTCATCGTCACATGCGACCAAGCAGCATCGGCATCAACTGGGAGTCTGTTTTTAACTTTGAAACTTCTGTTGGCTTAGCGTCTACGCAGCCTGGTGAATTGTGTTTCCTCCTGTCCTTCAACTCTTCCGAACGTATAAAAATGTGAACGCCTTTTCACCTGTGTAGTGAGGTGCTTCCTTATGGATTTTGTTGCTGAAGCTTTGCAGAAGCTCTATTACGGCAAAGGGGAAGCGGCGTGTGTAGAAGTTCCGAACCAGCAGGTGACCAGATATTTATCTATAGTTATCTGAACTGCATTCATAATGTGTACTCGTGCTCCACTCGAATCCCTTAAAACCTCTAGTATTACCAACGTGATCTTGCCATGTTTATCAGATGCAATAATGCATGATATGCCTATGTTCTGTGTAAACGCTTACAAAGTACTGATTTGCATCGCATGGTTTCGGTTCGGCTCTAGTGATCCCTGAAACAGAAGCATTGCGGTACTAGTCAACTATTTCTATCCGTCAATTTCACTACGTATGCAGAAACATATCAAACTAGGCGTCATATAATTACATGAGCTTATGTCTGGAGCCTGAAGGTTTCGGGAAATATTTTTTTCCAAATTGGGGGTTGAAAAATCAGAGAAATAACCATACGATCTAAATTCATGCGAATTCTGGGTAGAAATCTTCCTTCATGCTAAAGTTCAGGAGAAATCTGACTCAAACAAACTGTGCAGGTTTCATAGAAATTATGAAGTAATTGCCTTTGCTGCCAAACAAGCTAGTGTGCATCTTTTTAGTTTGTTTTCTTCGGTTTATTTTTCAGTAAGTTTCGGTGAGGGCAATTTTCTTTGTAAAAAACTAATCTCACCCTAAACAAGCAACCTTCAATTTGTGTTGTAAATTCGGGGAATTAGCAGATTAAACCCTTTCAGGCTCTACTCATGTTGATAAAGTATATGGAGGAAGCATCATCAGACCGCAGGGACACCACCAGTCTTCCGCATAAGAGAGGAAAAGTCTCAATTATGTGTTGTGTTAAGTCAGTGGTAATCTTTTTCTGTCAGTGTGATGAGCTTTTGGAACATTTCCTGATTTCAGATTCAAGAGCTTGATCAGCTTGGCGGTAGTGAAGTAAAGCAATCTACACGAAAGATACTCGAGTACCTTCTGACGAACTGCGTTGCTGCAGAGTTCAGCTGGGTTGTTCAAAAGGGCAAGCGGAAGTTTGTGTGGCAAATCTGTTTCAGTACAATTGCCTACTTCACATTTTTGGTGTACCAAAGTGCCTGGGCTAGCTCGCATCTATATGCCCTTTATGGTGCTGGTAACTAAATTCACCACCTCCGTTACTCAGGATGCTCACCCACTTAGATGAAACACCAGTTCCTAGATCAGCTGCTCATTCCAAAAACTGATGTTAACTTGATACATTGTTAGCTAGCTGATTGCCAGGTGATATACAGATGGGTTTTTGAGTGGGAGTACAGAATATTCAATAAAATGTCTTGTCACAGTGAACAGGCTTGTGTGATGGAACAGCTTGCATTATAAGATCTATACAAAGCATACGGGGCAGGGGGCATACTGCATTAACGTTCTGGAATGTCCAGAAAAACATCCTGAGATGCCTAGAAAAATATCCCGAAAATGTCATAAAGGAAGCCACCAGGATTGCCGAAATCAAGTCCCCGGCTGTTGCAATGGAAGTACGAATGATGTCCAATAGTATGTCATCCGGACAATCCGGGATACCTTACGGACATCTGATTGCCCAGTTGGTGACATCATATAGACATCCTCAGGATGTGCCTTGGTTGTGTGGGACGCGTCGTATCCTAGCGGCTCTCCAACGAACCATGCTCGGCGCGCCTCAAAACACATCCACGTGGATAGCACAAAGGACCAAAACCGGTCCGGAGCGGGACCGACAAGGTCGCGCCATTCCTGTGGTCTCCACACTGGTCCCCACTTTTGTCGTTCCCATAGTGCGCCATCTACTGAAGACGGAGATAATCCTCTCCAGCGCCTCAAGGTCATACGCATGGGCATAGGTTACTGTGAAAAAGGCCCATCCCCTCAAGACCATCGCTTTTGGGCGCGACCTTGTTCACCTCTAGCTTCGAGCGTAGTTCTACTCTACCAACTTTGTGGCGCTGTAGAACACTATGACGTCATTTGTTTACAAACAGGGAGAGGTCTGTTGCAGAGGCTGATGCAATAACTATAAAGGCGCACCTGTAGCCGGCTTAAATTCAAACGGCGAGACTGTAGTGATGGGCAAAATAACTCTATTTAGTGAATCGGTTCATTTGATTCAGTTCGCTTTAGTGATTCGTTCACTGATTCAGTGATGTCACGACACCACGTGACGCGATGACGTCATTAGGTCACGCGACTAGTGACCTTGCATTTATTATAAAGAAAGAGGACAAGGGCGGACATGCACGCTTTCGGTAGCCGCACGTTGCTGTGGTTATCTCTGCTTATGATAAGGTACTCACAATCAGCACGACAGAACACTGTAACGGCACTCATAAGAAATTAACAAACAGGAAATAAAAAGGCGGACGTGCACAGAAGAGTTCCAGTGTTTACTTCCCCACGTGCACACTCAGCTTTCATCGACTCAGCTACCCTTCCTTTCACGCCCTTGCCATATACGGGGTGGTTCACCAACCATGATAGAAATTCATAGTAAAAAACGTAGGCTCCGGAGAGACATGCGGTCAAGGGATTTTTTTCTGCCAATAACTTTTGCCACATATTGGTAACATTTTTATTTCATTTCAATTGATGGAAAGTTAATTTCTTGAATTGAACTCCGAAATTTCCCAAGGTAACCTCACGTTTTCATTGCGGAAATGAGCTGAAGTGGGAGGTTACACTGACACACGCCACACAAGGGGAGAAAGGGTTACAAGCCTTACCAACGGAACAAACACGCTCGGTGAGTGCGGGAATCAGAGCTATCTCATCAAAAATGAGGTCACACGACGGCTCGTAACCCTTTCCACCTCGTGTGGCGTCTCAATGTAACATCCTTTCTTCGCAGCTTCGCGCTCAAACTACGAGCCGTCAAAAAAGAGGCGGAGCCATGGGCTCATTTCCACGGATTTTCGGCGAATTTATTTCGGCAATTGCCATTGCATTACGAGTGGGATTAGGTGCTATACTGAGTGAAATGACCACGGGGAACCCATTTCCGCAAAGAAAACGTTAGGTTGCATTGGGAGATTTCGGAGTTGAATTCAAGAAATCAACTTTCCGTCAATAGAAATGAAATAAAAATGTTACCAATATGTGGCAAAAGGTATTGGCAGAAAAAAATCCCTTGACCGCATGTCTCTCCGGGGCTTACGTTTTTTACTATGAATTTCTATCATGGTTGGTTGACCAGTCTGTATACATGCTAGAATTGTGTCATACGGTAACCAGAAATATGAAAGGAATTGAAACGTCATATTAAATTTTGTTTTATTGTTGTGTCAAGCCAGTGTGTGTAAGTTTCCTCATGACGTCCCCTAGCTTCTGGTCTATTTCCAACCAGGAATCTGGACGAGCCACCATTGACGCCCAGATGCCTAGTAATTCAGAGAAAGCATCGAATTCGTTAACATTAAAATCGAATTCCCAGATGCCATATTCACGTTCACACTTCATAGCCTACACGACCAGTAGCTGCCTTCCAAATATATGCATGAAAATTCAGACCGCTCACCGGCACGAACGAGTCGCTAAGAGCCCGGCAGCTCACAGAAGATGACACACGTCGAGGCACATACCCCAACCTCGAGCTTCAGCCTGGGACGCTGTTACTAAGCCAACACCAAGTCCCTCAGAACGATCGGCAACGATTGCATCCCCTTTTGAGCGGGCACGTCAGGGCTGCTACCGTACTTAAAGGTCAGATATGAAGATTTTGAAGCGCCGCAGAATTGAGCGGTACTCGCGCTGTGTGTTCATTAGCGAACACTGAATATGTGTGCGAAATATCTTGGTCCAACTGTTCGTAGTTTTTTTAGAAAACATTGTTTTTAGTTCCCACGCCAGCCCGTCAGACCGTCGGCAAACCCTGCGCACGGGCGCAGCAACGTCACTGCTCTCGGTTTATCTGTCTTTGGCTTGGCATGGACTCTTGGCTTGGCCGCTTGGCTTCTTTTGTTTCGTCCTCTGTGCATCGTACATAAGCGAGCAGCTGTTATGTTATTCGCTAAGCCGGAAACAAAGCATGTGAATATTTTTTGGCACAGCATCGTTTGGAAAGTGCACTTCCTTGTTCTGACCTTGCCTTTTATGGGCTGGAGTATGATCATACGTATCATATCACGTATGGGCTGGAGTATGGAGTACTGGATCCGCATTACACATGGTCCCTAAAAAGACCGGCGACTGGAGACCATGTGGCGACTACCGCGCGCTCAACAACGTGACAGTTCCTGATCGATACCCCTTGCCGAACATACAAGATTGCACGGCCCATCTGCACGGATGCCCTACCTTCAGCAAGGTTGATCTCATCAAAGCATATCATCAGATTCCGGTTCAGCCCTCCGACGTCCCAAAAACCGCCATCACCACACTACTTGGTTTATTTGAGTACCTGAGGACGCCATTTGGTCTGCGAAACGCTGCACAGACATTTCAGAGATTCATTGACGAAGCATTGCGAGGCCTTACCTTCTGCTTTGCGTATCTCGACGACTTGCTCGTCGCCAGCGCCGACGAGGAACAGCACATGATGCACCTCCGTCAACTTTTCCGTCGTTGCGGCAAGGTTGCGGCAGTCCGGAACTTCCCCCAGCCCACCACCAAACGCAAGCTGCGTGAGTTCCTTGAACTGGTCAATTTCTACCGGCGCTTCATTCCCGGCTGCTCGGCTATCATACACCATCTGGAAGCGATGCTTTCTTCTGCTGCGCCGCGTACCACCCTCGACTGGACACCTTCGGCCATCGAAGCTTTCAGCGCCATCAAAGCCGTATTGGCGAATGCCTCGCTCCTTGTATATCCAATTCCAGGCTCCCCAACATGCCTGATGGTGGATGCTTCCAATATTGCTTTAGGAGCTGTCCTTCAACAGAAGTTGCATGGCGTCTGGCAACCCATTTCATATTTTTCACGTAAGCTCAAACCACCGGAGACACGGTACAGCACTTTCGGCAGGGAGCTGCTCGCCGTCTATAGTGCTGTACGTCATTTTCAACATTTCTTGGAAGGTCGTAACTTCTTCGTGTGCACTGACCACAAGCCGCTCACCTCAGCCATTACGTCGAACTCTACGAACCGCTCACCGCGCGAAGCTCGCCATTTATCCTTCATCGCCGAGTTCACGGAAGTGAACTCGGCGATACGTGATATGCCAGGCGTATGATACGTGATATGCCAGGCGTATGATACGTGATATGCCAGGGCGAAGTTGTCGAGAATGCGACGGTGCTACGCTGTTAGAACAATTCATCGGGGCATTCAAGTGTCACCTATTATAAGCTGCCAAACGACCAAGCAGTGCGAAGCTCTTGGCTGACAGAGGTGCCTGCTAAGTTCCACCACTCCAAGGATTTCGTCCACGAATGTTATCATGGGTTACGCGCGACTCCAGAGGCAATTTGGAATCTCGGCACGAAATCGTCTGATGAAAATCTGAGATGTCCGACAGACAAATTTTGAACTTGCCACGGAGGATCAAGACAAACAACGAGAGCGGAAAGTTAAGTCGAGGTTCAGATATAAAAATAGCAAGCTTCATGAATCGATTGTGCAGCTGTCCTACTGCACATAGCCACGATTAACGACACAACAGTATTCATAATCTAACTTGTGAATTACCACAGGTGCACGCTGAAGGCGGAAATGATGGATTTGCCTTGCATCTGGTTCATGAAGAAATTGCTGACACTTAGTTACAGTCTAGCTGCCACCAACAGGTATGACAATGTGATGTTATAATTTGAGTATAACCTATATGTTCCGCTTTTCATGGGCGCTCTCATGCAGACATCTTGACACCACTCTTAAATCTGCCCTCAATGTTACGACCTGTGCTTTCAGGGTGGAAAACAAAGGTCGCCATTCCGATTAGCTGCTATCTCCAAGTTCAAGCACTTTTGCTGTCTGGACACTGGTTCCTGTGGATGGGGTGGTACAAGCTTCACTGTCTGATATAGAAGGTATGTTACATTAGTTCAGTTAATTTGTATTTTATACATTTTTGTTACTGTTAGCTGGATTACTGTTGGACATACAATCCTTTCTGACAGGCAGAAGCTGATGTCGTCTCTGACAACGTTTTAGAATTTTCACTGTCATCAACGTCCATTGAGGAAGGTGCCTTTATTATCTGTGAATGTTTGATTGAAGAATAGCCCAGAATTCATGTTAACATTGTCTACTCTTATTAATTCACTGTCTCTGTTCTGAGAGCTAAGAAAAATGGGAACTATTTATTTGTCACAGCTTCACACTGGATAGTGGTACTGGATTGTCATGTAAGATAAAAGACCTGGGTTCTACAATACTTGTGTTGAACTTGGTGCATTACTGTGGGCAATGCCACATTCTTTACATTTTTAGTGGGTCCACTGCACAATTCAGTTCAGTTCAATTCAATTTATTGATTTACCACATTACATGGTGGGACAGCAAAGCTAAAAGTTACCGGGAGTAACTTGACAAGGCTCTGCCGCCCAAAGTTTCAGCAGCATACATCATGTCATATATTATACACACAAACTAATGATAACAAATCAGTATTTTTATCGAGCGTGAAATAAATAACAATGTGAAAAACTGGTGATGATGAAAAACTAACTTTCTATTTCTTAACAAATAAAGTTCGAAGATCTTTTTTAGTTCATATGTTTAGAGCAGCACTATTGTTGAGTTGTTCATTAAGAAACTGCGGTAAATTATGACGAAGTGATTGATTTGCGTAATTTGTGCGAAAGAACGGAATCTTCCATTTATCGTTACCACGGAGGCAGATGGTACGACTGAATTCTTCTAATTCTGAAGTAGTTTTTAGGAAGTGTTGATATGCAACATTACCAAATTGGTATGCAGAGAGTAACTTATAGGTATACATATTATTTACCTTTATTATGCCTAGAGTCTCAAACAAACCTATGGTTGTCTGTGATGATGGGGTGTTTGTTATATGGCGAATTATTTTCTTTTGGAGTACTAGTAATCTGTTCATGTTATCTTTTGTGGTAGTTCCCCAAACTAGAAGGCAATAGTTCAACTGCGATTGAAACAATGCAAAATAGATTAGTTTTTGATGCTTTGTGGTAAGAAGAAGCAGCATCGCGCTGTAATGCCAATGACTTTGGACAACTGAGAGATCAGATGGTTTACGTGAGTGTTCCAGGTCAAGTCATGAGTAAAATAAACACCTCGCTTTAAAGGAGTGTACGATTTCGATGGTGCTGTTATTCAGGCTGATGCAGGTGTTCGTTTCGACAATTTTATTTTTAGTATGAAATATCATTGCTTTAGTGTTTGTGTTATTAATTTTTAGTCCGTTTGCGTGGCTCCAGTCAGCTATTTTTCCAAGGACAGAGTTTGCCTTATTGATTAACTCATCTGCATTCGTGGAACTAAACAGTAGAGTCGTGTCATCCGCATAAATGATATATGTTGGTATCTGGCTGACGCTTGTTATATCGTTTATGTATTGACCAAAAGTGGTCCTAGTACACTTACTTGTGGTACGCCTGTTTTTGGTGTCATAAGGCAAGATAAGTGAAACTTATTACAACGTACTGGTATCTGTTTGTTAGGTAGGACCTTAGGAAAGAAAAACAAATACATCGGAAACCGTAATGATGCTGTAAAGAAAGATGACATCATATCGCGTAAAATCATGGCACGGATCTCGTGACTTGAGATTCCTCAGCCATCTTGGTATTCATTGAAAGTTTTGCAGTACCCTTGAACCCGGAAGTGCCGAAACCCGGGAAGCGGGTCCTACCTGATCAGGAAGTACTGACTGGACTATAGGGCGGAGCAGGGCGTCATACCGGAATCGTTATGGAGGACTTGGAGAGGTTGAAGAAGCTACGCACTGCTTGTCGGGGAACTGTGACACGCACTACTTCGGACCTCACAGCTCTTTTGGCTACGACTCCTTTGCCCCACGATCAGCTCACATCAAAGCTGGCATTCCTAGAATCTAAAGCAGCGACCTTGGCACAGCTGGATGGCCGAATACAGGGTATCATCGACGAAAACCTTTTAGAAGACGAATGCACAGACTGCGATCGATATCTTGAATCTATCACGACTATCACAGTACAGGTCCGCAGGGCGTTGTCGACATCTGCAGGTCCAGTTCCAATAAACCACCGTGACGGTCATCAGGCTTTACCGCAGCATGAGCACGGTGCTAGTGATGGAGTCAGTTTGCCCAAGCTCCATATCGACACTTTCAATGGTGAGCTTTCAAAATGGCAAGGGTTTTGGGACCAGTTGAGAGCAAGCATACACGACAACTCACGCCTTTTGCAAGTCAACAAGCTTAAATATCTCGTGTCGCTTGTCTGGATCTGCTGCTACGGCCATCGAAGGTTTGACCATCACTGATCAAAATTATGTCATTGCTGTTGACATCTTAAAGGCACGCTTCGGCAAGGACGAGTTTCTTATTAACGATCATCTGGACTCATTATTCGATCTTAAGCCCGTTACGGACTTTCAGGATGTCCGAGGGTTACGAGACTTACATGGGACTGTAACTGCTCGGGTTCTAAACCTGCAAGCTTTAGGCATTCCGACGAGTCAGTATGACGTCGCTGTTCGTCGAGAGATTGTGCGCAAGATTCCTCATGAGCTTGAGCTCGAGTACTATCTTATGCACGGAAGAGATGCGACCCTCGCTCCTGAAAGCTTGTCAGATCTTATGGATTTTTTTAACAAAGAAATCGAATGCCGTGAACGCCTTCGCAGAGACGCAGTATTAGACAACGTTGGATCGCGACCGAAAACCGAAGGAGGAAGTGCTGTCAAACGAAAATCATCGCTCTCGTTTTCCGCGTCATCTTTAGCGGCAAATGTTACGCAGCAGAGCTGTGTCCTGTGTAAGTCAAAAGATCATGCGCTCGAAAGTTGTCCGGCCATACTCACTCCTGTGGAAAAAAGAATCATTCTTCGTCGTGAAGGCAGATGCTTTCTTTGTGGAAAGAGGTTCCACCTGTCCAAGGATTGCCGGGTCTGCTGGAGGCTTCGTTGTGGAAAGTGCAACAGACGACACCTTCTTACGCAGTTATGTCCAGGTCCTTCAGTGCCTGCTCAGAATCAATCTTCGGTTACAACGGTTGTTGAGGACGTAGTTACCTCATTTTCGTCATCAGAAGTTTCGAAGACTCCAAAGTGCTCGGAAGTCCTTCTGCAGACCGCTAAAGTTTGGCTTGTGGGTCCACGTGGACGAAAACAGCTCATCAGGGTCTTGTTTGACGGGGGAAGTCAAAAGTTTCATTCGCGCCGACATATCAAAACGCATGGAATGTAAAGACGTACGGTCAGAAGATCTACAAATTCACACCCTTCCCAGTCAGCTATATACAACCTTAGGATGTCCCATGGAGTAACGACCTCGGATAACCAGACGTCCTCAGGACGTCGGGAAACTTCCCACGGATGGAAATTGTACACTCTAAATCGTTTTACACCTTAAAGGGTGTAAATCAAAATGTTCATGGCGCACACCTTTTAAGGTATATTTTAACACCCTCATGGCAATTGGGGTGTAAAGGGTGTAATGCCGAATAAAACTGTTGGGTTTCTGGCAATATGCTGGTAACTGTGTTTTCACAATTACCAGCATATTGCGTATAATCACATTGAGGTCCATATATGTATGCACATCAAGGTGATTAAATATGTGTGTAAACATGCACAGCCGACATACAATCATGTATGGCGTGGCAGCTGTGCATGGCAGTGAAGCATGGCAGCTGTATATAGCTTTTCGTGAAACTGTAGACCTTCTCATGAGCAGGCACCTCCCCCATATGCGTGTTCATTACTTAGAACGCTGCATTTATTCACTTCTTCAAGGCTTTACAGTGTTGTACCCACAAATATCTAACCCTTCTAAAATGCATTACGTTGTTCATTATTCGCGACTCATCAGGATGTTTGGTCCTTTCCTATGTGTATGGTTGTACGCGTTTCGAAGGGAAACACCAGCATTTTAAAGATGTTGCTAGAAAAAATTGACATTTTAAGAACATAACCCTTTCATTAGCAAGAAGGCATCAATTTTATCAAATGCATGTGTGGTCGCAGCCCTTCATGAGAAATGCCACATCTACTGATGGTTCCAAGGAGATACTACTTCAACATGCCCCAGAAGCAATTCAGAGTTACATTCATGACCGTGATATTCACGCAGAATCTATAGTCCATGTGAAAAGTGCAGTTGATGATAACACATTTGCTGTTGGCTTGCCAAAGAATCTTCCGAGGAGGACTTACCCGTGTTCATTGAGATTGCAGGCATACATGTTATTAACTCTGATACCATTTTTCTCATACAAACATTAACTACAGTTGAGTATGATGAGCACTATCATGTATTTGTTCTGTCTTGCAATGAGGAGCAACGTGTTTTAAGAAATTTAAGCACTCTCTCAACAGATCTTCTAAATCTGCATGCATTACCAGATTGTAGACGTGTTGTAAATCCAGGGCATGCACTTTTGTAATGTAACTTCCTGTTCCCTGTAGTTGTATATATTTACTTTTGTTCATGTGAACGAAAACAAACATACTCCCTTTCTACACCCTGGCGATACACTATCACCATATTTCACCTGAGGGCGTAGTACACCATTGTTACACCCTCAGGAACTTCCAAAACAAAGTTATAGGGTGTGAAAGGGGTGTGATCTTTGTTAATACACCTATTTTACACCTTTAAAGGTGTGAAACGATTTAGAGTGTACTAACATAGTTTGTTCAATGTTACCGCCCGAACCGGTCTACAGGACATCCTGGCCGACGAACAGAGGACACATTTTGGATAATTTGGGGCATGCAGGGGGCCGTTCTGTGGTTATCCTGTGGACGCTGTGGCAGGTTTTTATTGGGTTCTACAGGTACTACATGATTTGATTTTATTTCTCTATTTTATTTACTTCTGGTGGTTACACAGTAAAGACAGCATATACAGAACAAAGAACGTTTATTACACACTAAGAAACTTCAAAGCGGCACATCTGTGAGTGCTACAGTCCCTTAGTCTGGAGGAATGTAGTTCGCGTGTAAGTCAGCTTCCATTTCTTCACTGCAAAAGAACAGGTTTCAGATTTTTCTGGAGCATCCTAGCCATCGCTTTCACAACACTGAGCATAGCTTTATTTTGTCACCGTCAGTTAATTCCATGCGTCGTTCTAGACCTACACAGATACATTTGTCACAACGCAAAATGCACCTCTGAACCAGCCGTACGACCTGCATCCAAATCAGAAATACTACCTGAAAACACTTCGCTATCCGAAATATATGGCACTCTGACAGGACAGGTGTACCCAGTACCCACCTCAATCACCGATGTTACCGCTTGAGCGAACACCGTTTCTTGCTTGACATATCCGTAGCTGATGTTCTCAGCTGTTGTGATAACTTGGAGACCGCAATATGGCGGCCGGCTGCCTGCTGCCTGACCTGTTGTGGACGACGAATATGAGCTGCGTCTGCTCGCCGTTCTGTTTTTGCATAGCTCACCTGTACACGTTGCTGCTTCAGCGATACTTTAACTGAAGCGTGCACAAGTACCAACTTGTGTAGCTGACACACTCATCGACGGGCAAACTGGTCAAAACAAACCGCCACGGCCGCCTGCCCACTGTAGCCAGCCGTGAGCTGCTCTCGATTTCGTGCATGATCTCCTACCCCAGTCAAAAATGCGTCGCGGTAATGAACTACATTTTGGGATCACGAGCACCAACAAAGCAAACTTGCGAGTCAGGTACACTAGATTAATGCTTATTGAAGTCGCAGCACTAGTTCAAATTCTAATCGAATTTCACTGCGAAGTCTACTGACACGGATGCCCACACGCAGGGATTTCCCTACACCCCCCCTCCAGGGGGGGGGGGGGGTACACCCTCCCTGCATTTTTCCAACACCCCTCTGAAATTTCTCAGGAGACCCCAACCAGCTGGCCACCAACACGTTCTGGTAGTGAGTCCGGCGCAGCGAATTACATCCTGTACTGTGAAACTGTAGGACCACAGACATGCAGATGATCGTACCAGGCTAGTTCCATCTCAAATCGAACAATCCGGTACACTTGATGTGCCGAATGAACGGGAAAAAAATATATGTTGAAGCCATCGGTGAGTTAGGAGAAATAAACGCTTCCCGAATTCTGCGCGGTTCGGGAAATAGGAGAGGAGGAAAAAACTGCCTCTCATAAGGCGACGTCGTCGCGAGCGGGTTTGAGCGTTCGCTACAAGGCCATTTCTTCTCACATTATAGTAATTTCTTGATCTGGCTTTAGACCACTTAGGGCACAATAGGATCCTTCGTTGGTAGTGCTGTACCGGTTTTTGTTTGTCTGCAAAAAAGTATCATTGTTGACTCAAAGTGCCGAAAAACACCATATTCACTGCAGCTTTGCGGACGATGTAAAAAACGGATAAGACTGAGCTTTATGCCGTTTAATTTGTCATTCATAGGGCTATCCAATGATGTATAATTTGTTGCTCTTCTACTCTGTAAAGAACGTAAGCGATACCTCTTTTAGTAGCACCATACCACCGAAAAATGAATTTCGGAAGCCTTTATCTAAAAAACCCCACCAAAAACTTACCTCGAAAATATTATATATTGTAGGTAGTTCCTTAGACTATGCACAGAAGCAAAATCAAAATTCGGACTTGATCGGTAGGCGCACTGTGAATTTTTTGCCAGCCCTATACACGGAGCGCATTCAACCCAAGCAAGCAATGGCCGATGGCCGACGGTTGGCAAAAGGTCGGATGACGGTTGGCCAACGACTCTCTCGGCCATCCAACGTTGGCGCAGCGTTGCATAGTGATTGGAAAGCCGTCGGCCAGGGTACAAATCCGTATCAAGAAACGAGCTCGTTGGCCAAGCACTTGCCAAAGCTTTGATCAATCTCGCCTGGGGGAGAGGGAAACACAGAATGGTCTAGCGCTGCATAAGTTCGACTTTCGATGGACCAAGGCAATTTCTCAAAACTAAAGCAGTAAGAAACAGAAGCATTACCTTCATGGCGAGTTAACACGACAAGCAATTCATCATTTCAGTGTCGTTTGTGTACGCGCAAAATTAAACTTAGACACGCCTCACCCTTAATTTTGACACACACGCGAACAGGTCTCTCGAATTTGCGGAAGCTCGCGAGACAAGTTATGTATGGTATCTGTTTTTCCTCAGGAAACGTTGTGGGAAATACGAGCAACAAACAAATAATGGTATATCGTTACCTTACGCCGCGAGACAATTGAATCTGAAAATGAGGGACGCCGCAGGAATGCTTTGGTCTGTATCTTGGCACAAGCTTGGCACAACGTAGGCTGGCCAATGCTTGGCAAATCGTTGGCCAAGGTACAGATCCGCATCAAGAAACAAGCTTGTTGGCCGATGATGTACCAAGCAAGGCCAGGTAGGCCAGCCTAACTATAGCCTAGCTTGGCCCAACCTTTGTTTGTTGCTTGGGAAGCGGAGGCACCTCGTCCCGCGTGTTGCTAAATCGAATTTTCCAAAGGGACTTTCAACTTCTGTCTTCATATAAAAAGTAATTGCTGTCATTTGAAACCATTCTGAGGTTTCAAGGTTTCCTTTTCAAGGTTCTGAGCGTTTGCGTTCATAACAATGGTGTAATCGCTGAATCTAGATTGTGGAGCAACCAGATGTGCTCGCATTTTTTGCGGGATGTCACACATGCATTGCAAGTGCTGGGAGCCCGGGAAGAACAGGATGATTTTACATCTTTGTAAGAGGCATATCTGTTCAGGGTTATTCTAAACAAGCATGTTTAATGTACGCATTATGGCAGGAGGGACCCAGTGACTTCCAGTATTCTTTGAAACATTTTCTTTCCTACGGCCCCATGACCTCGGACGGGGGAAATTGCACTGAGGAAAATGTTGTAGTGTCATACGCACACACTCAAGGCTAATTCATGGTGCCTTTTGTGAACCTTGCCGAAGCAGCCCGACTGGCGCCGCTGTCCAATATGTTATTTGGTTCGACATGCTGCGACCATGGGAAGGTCCTGATCGCATTTACTCCCTGAAGACACCTTGCGCAAAGTTTCGCCTACACACAAAAGACGTTTCACTCACTTCTCGACTACAGAAGTGCATGGAGTGCCCTTATACAGAAAGTGCGACGACATCTGCATTACTGTAGTGTGTCGTCCTGGTATCACACCTACCTCAATGGCCTCTTCGTTGTACAGTGCTGATCGTGTGGATTTCGCTGACTACCGCCTCATACACAAGAAAAAAGTGCTATAGACAAAGGATTTTCGCTTTGCTTCGGAGATCGGCGTAGCTGCCATAAAGACTATGGTTCCAGCAGATCAAGCCGAAGGCGTAACAGAAATGGGCCAGCTATGCAGAAGCTGCTTCAAGTACTTCACAGCAAAGGTGGCTGAATCACAACACGCAGCAATGTTGCCCACATTTGAAAGAAACTCTGACAAGAACCTGCCATCAAAAGTAACATTAAGGAAAGTGGCTTCCACAACGGCCTAAAGCAGTTCATGACACGAGCACTCTCATCCACCCGGAATGCTCTGCATAACTTACGTTACCTTCTTACCTTCGTCACCTTGTCTTCTTCGCTGTCAAGTTCTTGTTATTCTGTGTACTGTAAATATGCTTCGATATGATCACCGTGGACAAATATACCTCTTATAAAGACTCAAAAGTATTCTAAAGCATTCTGTTCTTCACGGGCTCCCAGCACTTGCAATGCATGTGTGTCATCCCGCAAAAAATGTGAGCACATATGGTTGCTCCACAATTTACATTCAGCGATTACAACACTATTATGAACGCAAGCGCTCAGAACAGTTTCAAATGAGAGCAATTACTTTTTATATGAAGACAGAAGTTGAAAGTCCCTTTGGAAAATTCGATTTTGCAACACGCGGGACACGGTGCCACGGCTTGAATGCGCTCCGCGTATAGGGCTGGCAAAAAATTCACAGTGCGCCTACCGATAAAGTCCGACTTTTGATTTTTCTTCTGTGCATAGTCTAAGGAACTACCTACAACATATAACATTTTTGAGGCAAGTTTTTGGTGGGGTTTTTTAGATAAAGACTTCCGAAATTCGTCATTTTTCGGTGGTATGGTGTTACTGAAAGAGGTATCGCTTACGTTCCTGACAGAGCAGAGCAACAAATTATACATCATTTGATAGCCACATGAATGCAAATTAAACGGCATAAAGCTCAATCTTATCCGTTATGTACATCGCCCGCAAAGTTGCAGTGAATATGGTGCTTTTCGGCACTTTGAGTCAACTTTGATATTTTTTTGTAGACAAACAAAAACGGACACAGCACTGCCAACGCAGGATCATATTGTGCCCTAAGTGGTCTAAAGCCAGATCAAGAAATTTCTATAATGCGACAAGAAATAGCCTTGTAGCGAACTCTCAAACCCGCGCGCGACGACATCGTCCTATGAGAGGCATTTTTTTCCTCCTCTCCTACTTCCCGAACCGCGCAGCGCAGAGAACTCGGAAAGCGTTTATTTCTCCTAACTCACCGATGGCTTCAACATATATTTTTTTCCCGTTCATTCGAGACATCAAGTGTACCGCATTGTTCGATTTGAGATGGAACTAGCCACCATGCATTTGTCCAAAATCATTTTAAAGTGACTGTTCAATGCATATATTGCGCGCATATACGAGCAAAAATGCGTGCGGGCTCGCAAACCCGATGTGGATCGTCAAGAACCATTTGCGCCCAACTCAATCAAGCGAGGTATTCTGCTTCTTTCGTCTAAGGTTTTCCCGTTTGTTGCTAGGTATTCATTGAGCTTCGTGAGACAAGGCGCTAGTCTTTTTTCTTTGTCGCTCGTATGATTATGCATCTTAATGTTGAAATGCCGTTCATAATGAATCTGTATTCTAATGTACTGTGTTCTAACGTAATAACATGTACAAATAAAACTGGAAAGCTGTCCAGATATGTCAGCGTTGTGCCACGATTATTTCCGTGTCTATTATCCCCCCCCCCCCCGTCAATATCTGCTAAATGGACATGCGAAGCGCGTACCTGAGACGGAGAACACCGGTGGAGGGCCTATATATTATATGCCTCATCATGCTGTCATACGGAGAGATCGGGAGACGACTAAAGTACACATTGTATTCAACGCTTCGTCAAAGTCATCTGGTGCAGTCTCTTTAAATGAAGCTCTTCACGCTGGAACCAACTTGAACCCAGATGTTCTAGATTTGCTCCTTCAGTTCAGGGCATATCAAATAGCTCTTACAGCTGACGTTGAAAAAGCATTCGTACTCGATCCACAGGATCGCGATTCTTTGCGCTTTCTTTGGTACGCCACTGCGTCGAAGGCAGACGAGGCTTTGCCTCCTATTGAGACTTGGAGAATGATGCGGGTACCGTTCGGCGCAAAGTCCAGCCCGTTTTTGTTGGCCGCCACTATCCGACATCATTTGCAATCTGTGATTTCACGATATCCTCGAACGGCTTCTCTTCTATCAAGTCACTTTTATGTGGACGACCTGGTTGTCGGCGTGGATTCCGTTGACGAAGGAAATACGCTCTACCGTGAATCGCGTGACATCCTTATTGAAGCAGGGATGAAGCTCGTCAAATGGACCAGCAACGGCAGCACCCTGTGGAAGTTATTTCAAGCGGAAGGCACTGCTTCATCATCCACCACTTCCCTTAAAAAGGTGCTCGGACCCAATTGGGATATCGACTCTGATGAGATACAGCTCTCCATGAAATCATTATCCAATTTTCTGGAACGTCCGGTTGACACTAAGCGTTACGTGCTTCAGGCTGTTTCTCGGATTTTTGATCCTCTGGGCTACGTGGCGCCGTTCGTCATTACGGCCAAGATCCTACTGCAATGCATCTGGCTTGCTAAGCTTCAGTGGGACGATATCCTTCCTGACGACATAAGGTCTGTATGGAGCAATTGGTGTTAAGAGGTGGCTACGCTGGCTCGTTTCCGGCTACCTCGGAAGCTAACAGGTGCCACAGCTCCGTTGACGGAGGTTGCAAGGAGTCTGCAATGTTTCGGCGATGCCAGCACCAAGGCCTACGGAGCAGCTGTTTACTTGGTTTCTCAACGTGGCGAAGGCCTATTGGAAGCATGTCTTTTGCTGGCCAAAACCAGAGTCGCCCCGGTGAAAGCAATGTCCCTCCCGCGCCTCGAGTTGATGGGCACCGTTCTAGCCTCACGACTGCTTAAGTTTGTCCGGCAGACGTTATTCCTTTTAGATGTGGAAGCCATCTTGTGGACAGACTCCGAGGTTGCTTTGCATTGGATCCACGGATCTCCCTCGGCGTGGAAACCTTTTGTACGGAACCGCGTTGCCGAGATTCAATCTTCTACGCAAACCCGCCAATGGAGACACTGTCCTGGTCCCGACAATCCTGCCGACCTTTTGACGAGGGGTGTGTCATGCCGACGCCTTCTGGACACTACGTGTTGGTGGAATGGCCCGAGTTGGTTGTGCAGTCCTGAATCGTGGCCGCCAGGTTGGCGCTCTACAGCCAATGCTCCAGGAGATGTCTACTCCAAGGCTAAGACCTCCGACGTTCTCGCAGTGATGACAGTGATCAACGAGCCCATCCTGCAAGTACGAAAGTACAGCTCGTTCTCCAGACTAGCAGTCGCATTGTAGCTGTCTCATCCGGTCCTTGGCCGCTTGTGTTTCACTATGGCCATGTTTGCTATTGCAAGAGAAAAAAAAAAAAGAGCATAGAAAAACACGAAAACAGCAACCTGGAAAGCTCCCTGTTCTAGTGCTTACATGGAGGCAATGCAATGAGGTAACATGTTCCATTCATGAACTGTACATAGTAGTACACATCACAATGGCAACCGATTATTCAGATTTTTCTTGAACTACTTTGTCTTTTGGAGCTTAGATTGCAGAGCCTATTATTGGAGCCGTATGTGATTCCCCTCTTGAGATACTTCAAAGGAGCAGTCTAGAGGCACACAACTTTTTTTCTGTTTTTGGTCGGCATGGAATTTAGGCGTCCGAAAACCATTTTCCCACAATTAGTACAACTGCAGTGAACTTTCGATGCCTACAACAGCCCCCCGAATCTCCCGTGCTCGAAACGCCTCCACTCTAGACACGTGATGAGCTCCGAGACGCACGTCACTATGTGACGTGTGTGGTAAAACGCTCCTCTTTGGTTCTGGGATCATATGATCGAAGTGACGCCGGCCACCATCCGTCAGAGCTGAGGACCGAGCGTCTGCTACCGCTTTCGAGATGCTTGACGATCTTCGTTTTGCGAAATGACGGATCCGGAAACTGCCAACGATCTCGATTTTTTGGGGCCGCTGACACCATGGGAAGAACGAGTAGTGCAGCGTTGTCGCGAATATAACTGTGTGTTATACAGTGACACCCCAGTTCTACCAGATGGTGTGCGGTTCCATGGAGCCGGAGTTGTCGCATCAGAAAGGGCTTCGGTGACCCCTGCACCACGACGTGGCAACTGGTAAGTGTGGACCGGACAGTGTGGACTCGAATTATAAGGATATTTGTTTGCTAGGTGTACGTGTGGCAACTGCATCGCCATGCCAACTGAGGGGGAGAATATTTGCTGCTTTTCCATTGTTGAAGTACGACGGAAGCGCTCAGGAGGTTGTGTGACTGAAAATTCCGACTTCCAAACTCTTTGCCTGACCACAGTCGTCATGGGAGTGATGGGGATCGAGTTCCAAAAGTGCGGGCTGCTCCTAGGCAAGGAGCAGAACGAGTAAGTGTGTATTGCCATCAAGTAAATAAAGCGTTATCCGCGTTTGTCTCGCCATGATAGGCCAGCAATAATGCCGCGTGTGCGACCTCGTTCGACGTGCACGCTCTCGTGCGCAAGTATAATTAACTACATTTGGAACCCTTCTCACTGGACACTATCTATGTGTATCGGTTTCACCAACATTTGAACTGACATCAGCAGTGCCTCAACTCTAATTAGCCCCTTAACCCTGCTTAACATTCACCATGTCACTAATTAAACTTGCTAAAAAAGAATTGTGTGTTACATTCAATTTTTGCGACCCTTGATCTAGATTAAAATTAACCAAGGTTGGTGAAACTGGGTCTACATCACCTGTTTTTGTACCACTGATGTTTGAGAGTGAGTGAGTATGTATAGAGAAGCATTGTGCCCATCGAAGACCAGACCTGCACATCTGTTTATTTTGAAGAACATACCAGTAGCATGCAAGCTGTTTATTTCATCATATATAAAGCTTTCCACAGTGCAAAGGTCACAGTGAGATGGAAAGATGTCATCTGGTTATTTCATTCCTGTACATTTTTCTGATCTAGTAAAAAATGTGCAAACATGTACAATGTTCAATGTTCTATGCTTTACGGCTTCGTGCAAAGCCGAGCAACTGTACAAAAACTTGACAAAAACCAGAAGCATAACATTACACAGCATCATGGAACCTCTTCAAGCTACTTTGACTAGTTCAGTAGAAACATAGGCAAGCACATTATTAACCGCATGCAGAACCTATCCTGTCAACATGAATCTGTAGCAGTAGTATAGTTTCGAGCTCCGCAACAGCCACGTTTTTCTAATCCAGTTCTAGGAATTTATAATCCACCACCCATTTCTAATCCAGGTCAAGCCAGGTCTAATCCAGGCTCCACCCCTTCATGGTGATCCATCTAATTTCTATGTGATTGGCTGCCCTTCATTGCCACATTTGCTCACTCGCTCATAGACACCAAAATTATCTATTCTATTCAATTCTAAGTCAGCTCATAGGCTTCCAAATCGCTCTTTTTCTAATCCAGTCATAGGAATTTCTAATTCACCACCCAAGTCTAATCCAGGTCAAGCCACTTCTAAGTCCTCTGGTTGGTTGGTCACAGCTTCACCCCTTCACGCTGATTGACCGATCCAGGCTCCACCCCTTCATGGTGATCCATCTAGTTTCTATGTGATTGGCTACCCTTCATTGCCACGACATCTGCTCACTCACTCGTAGACACCAAAATGATCTATTCAATTCTAAGTCGGCTCATAGGCTTCCAAATCGCTCACCTGTCTATTGGTCTGGGGGTGGTCACTTCCATTCATTTCTAAAGCCTAGTGATTGGCCTATTGGCTGCCTCTCATACATGCTCGATAGACTCATTTGTCACTTCCACTCTCTAGTTACTCAATCACACGCTTTCAACTGCATATTGCTTCATAATTTCAACCGCAGCATAGACAACCGCTGGTAGGTCAATTCCATTCATTTCTGGGCCAGCTCACAGGCCCCCCAAATTGCATATTGGCTTGGGATGCTTTCTACTTAAGCCAGGACAACGCTTCGGAACAGTAGGGATGTAGAAAAACACGAGAAATAGTTTTCAGCATTTATTAAACACATCATGGCATTCTCAGAGAGATTGTAGTTCTCTCTGGGGCACTTCCAGGCACACTGGACATTTCCGCCCGCATCCATGGCGTTTTTCGCATAAGTACTATTTGGATCACCCAGGTGTTCGTTCTTCTCCATCCACGGCTCAGTCCCAGACCGCACGCGAGAACAGCATGTCACAGAAGTATCAGTTCTCTTCCTGCACATCTTCTGGAGCGAAAAAAGAAAGTTATGAGCTTCACTATTTACATCATCCATTTAAACTTACCATATTCACAGCTTCCGTAAGGCTAGGATTCGATGTCATTGCAGAGGTATCGCTTGTCGTCATATGCCATCAGACTTCTTTTGACGTTTCTGATGGTGTACATGCACTGTTTCTTTCCAACTATTGACACTTGCTCATTCGATACGCTCGTGTGATTGAACAAGGTATTGTAGTATGTCTCATGGAGGAGGTGCTTGCGTACAATATTTTTCTTTACCCCTTTAGCTCTTGCAATTTGCTTTTCTCCAGCTAGTTTGATGTAGTACATTGTGGGCGAGACAAATTATATCGCGACATTGTGTAATCCCTGTAATGTCGCGTGCACAACGAGGGAAAAATTGCCGATCATGGTACACAATTTGTCCTACGATTTGGCCGGGCTGCTGCGGGAATTTCACATTCTTGGGTGGAAGCGACCTCCCTTCATTGTGGCCAGCTCCATGGAAAAAATTCGTTCATTCGAAATTGGCACCTTCCTGTTTAGAGATACCATGCAATATCTAAATTCGTCGCTGGGGGAGCTCGTGGAAACCGTCAAATCCATGGGGAGTGCAGAGGCATTCCAATGTTTGAAGCAGGCATTCGGAAACGACTACGAAATTTTACTTCGTAAAGGTGTATTCCCGTACAGCCATGTCAGTTCTTTCGCGGTGTACGATGAATTGGCCTTGCCAGAAAAATCCTCCTTTCGCAACGATCTCACGGGGGAGGGTATAAGTGAGGAGGACTACCAGTATGCGTTGCTCGTATTTGAACATTTTGGATGCTCAAATTTGAGAGATTATAATGCACTGTACTTGAAAACGGATGCCCTATTACATGCGGACGTGATGCAGCACTTCTGTCTGTGCTACAGCGCACGCGGATTGTAATTGCTTCATTGTGTTTCTCTGGCATCCTATTCGTGGCAATGCGCTCTAAATTACACGCAGGCAAAATTGGAGTTAATCACCGACGAGAACATGTACAGAACCATCGAATCGGGCGTTAGAGGCGGACTCTGTCAGACGAGCAGACGTCATTTACGTGCCAACAACCCTCTGTGTAGTGGCTATGATCCCGATAAAGAGATGGTGTATATATCATACATAGATTGCAACAGTCTTTACAGATTCAGTATGATAAAGCACCTCACCGTTGGTGATTTCGAATGGGTCAAGGATTTTAGCTCCGTGGATTTTATGCGTCACCCCACTGATTCAGACGTTGGCTACGTGTATGTATGTGACTTGGAGTATCCAAAATCTATCCACGCACTGACACAGTACTTTCCCCTGGCTCCTGAGAAGATGGTCGCCCCGAAGGATTGGCTCTCGCCATTCCAGCGAGGGCTTCTCGAAGAATTAATGTATCAGCCAGCTAACAGCAAAAAGCTGCTGCTCACGTGCAAGGACAAGGTCGAGTACGTCGTTCATTACGCACTGCTCGCACTCTATTGTAGATTGGGTATGAGAGTGACGAAAATTTACAGAATTCTAAAATTTCGCCAGGCACCATTCCTGCGTCCCTACATCGAGGACAATGTTGCCAGATGCGTGGCCTTGAGCACGACGTTCGAAAAAAATTTCTATAAACTTTCAAATAATGCGGTATTCGGGAGAACGCTTTTAAATAAATTTAACATGCGGGACATTTGAGTAGCCTTCGATGAGGAGACGGCGAGTCGCCTCGGGAGTCAGGCGGAATGCGTGAGGATGGAAATTTTGTCCCCGGATTGTGTCATGTACGAAATGCGCAAGAGAAAAGTGCGATGCGATTTCCCGCTCCAGATTGGGTTTACGATTTTGGAACTGAGTAAATTAGCCATGTACTCATTCTACTACGAAACCCTCTTGAGTAAGCTCACTTGTCCAGTGATTACCTATTACTTTGACACGGATTCCCTGATCCTCGGCCTATTCTGCAAGGACTACGAAGATCAGTTACGAGCGATCGCCGACGACCACTTAGATTTGTCTTCCTTTGATTGGGATCATCCACTGTACAGTGAAAAGAATCATGGAAGACTTGGGGCATTCAAAAGCGAAACTGGTAGTGTACCTATCGAAGAAGTAATATGCTTGAAAGCTAAAATGTACTCCATCAAACTAGCTGGAGAAAAGCAAATTGCAAGAGCTAAAGGGGTAAAGAAAAATATTGTACGCAAGCACCTCCTCCATGAGACATACTACGATACCTTGTTCAATCACACGAGCGTATCGAATGAGCAAGTGTCAATAGTTGGAAAGAAACAGTGCATGTACACCATCAGAAACGTCAAAAGAAGTCTGATGGCATATGACGACAAGCGATACCTCTGCAATGACATCGAATCCTACCCTTACGGAAGCTGTGAATATGGTAAGTTTAAATGGATGATGTAAATAGTGAAGCTCATAACTTTCTTTTTTCGCTCCAGAAGATGTGCAGGAAGAGAACTGATACTTCTGTGACATGCTGTTCTCGCGTGCGGTCTGGGACTGAGCCGTGGATGGAGAAGGACAAACGCCTGGGTGATCCACATGGTACTTATGCGAAAAACGCCATAGATGCGGGCGGAAATGTCCAGTGTGCCTGGAAGTGCCCCAGAGAGAACTACAATCTCTCTGAGAATGCCATGATGGGTTTAATAAATGCTGAAAACTATTTCCCGTGTTTTTCTACGTCCCTACTGTTCCGAAGCGTTGTCCTGGCTCAACTAGAAAGCATCCCAAGCCAATATGCAATTTGGGGGGCCTGTGAGCTGGCCCAGAAATGAATGGAATTGACCTACCAGTGGTTGTCTATGCTGCGGTTGAAATTATGAAGCAATATGCAGTTGAAAGCGTGTGACCGAGTAACTAGAGAGTGGAAATGACAAATGAGTCTCGAGCATGTATGAGAGGCAGCCAATAGGCCAATCACTAGGTTTTAGAAATGAATGGAAGTGACCACCCCCAGATCAATAGACAGGTGAGCGATTTGGAAGCCTATGAGCCGACTTAGAATTGAATAGAATAGATCATTTTGGTGTCTACGAGCGAGTGAGCAGATGTTGTGGCAATGAAGGGTAGCCAATCACATAGAAATTAGATGGATCACCATGAAGGGGTGGAGCCTGGATTGGTCAATGAGCGTGAAGGGGTGAAGCTGTGACCAACCAACCAGAGGACTTAGAAGTGGCTTGACCTGGATTAGACTTGGGTGGTGAATTAGAAATTCCTAGAACTGGATTAGAAAAAAGAGCGATTTGGAAGCCTATGAGCTGACTTAGAATTGAATAGAATAGATAATTTTGGTGTCTATGAGCGAGCGAGCAAATGTGGCAATGACGGGCAGCCAATCACATAGAAATTAGATGGATCACCATGAAGGGGTGGAGCCTGGATTAGACCTGGCTTGACCTGGATTAGAAATGGGTGGTGGATTAGAAATTCCTAGAACTGGATTAGAAAAAAGTGGCTGTTGTGGGGCTCGAATCTATACTACTTGTAGCTACTACTGTGTCACGGGTCCCAAATAAATAAAATCTGCTTTGACACACATACAAACAGTGTAATTTTGCATAGATTTGTACACAAACACTAAAAACAGATAATTAAAAACAAAATCCAGGTGGTTATGCTCTTGAAGCTTGACTACTCTGGTATTTCGAAGCAGTGACTGTTAGTGTGTAAATACTAAATACAGTCGACCTGCGTTTATCCGCACTTCATTTATCCGGATCCTGCGCTATCCGGACAAAAAAGCATGGGCACGGATTTCTCCCCACGTATTTCGCCCTTGTTTATCCGGACTTCAGCTTCCGCACTCGGACGAGGATTCCAGGGAACAGAAGTGACTAATACTCAACAATCAGCTTCAGTTATCCGGTCATTGTCCAGGAAAGACACTTGGCCCGCACCTAGTTAAGCGAGGTCGAGAACCCTGGCCGTGGCCTCCTTTTTACTCACACAAAGACGGTGTTCCTAGGACGAATTTTCTCCCTTTCCGACTTTGCACGTTACACAAAAGTAATCCAATGAGCAGTCTGGTCATTTCAGACTGAGAAGGTCCGCAACGAGGACCCCTGCGCTGCAATCACACATGACGACATCGTCAGTGTCGTTGCTTCCGATAGTGTTCAAGAAGAATCTAATGATGAAAGCGTGGATGCACCGACTGTGACGGTAGAAAATGCGCGGGCGGCACTGAGAACAGCACTATTATTTTTCGAGCATCAGAACAATATTTCGCAAATCAATGCCATTAGCAAAGGTTTGCAAGACTTGGATGCGTGTATTAGAATGAAACAGATGACAATGTATAGTTTTCCCTGTAATGGTCAATAAAGATGTCCTTTTACGATCACTCTGGATTTTCGAGTTTCACTTATCCGGTTCCCCCGCTATCCGGACATTTTCACAGGAAACGAAACCGTCCGGATAAACGCGGGTCGACTGTAGTAACATTGTTTGGCTCAGTTGCTGCTTTTTGGCACACGAAAGATAATCGCATACTTCAGATGTGTCAATGTTTCGAAATATTTCTGGTTTTGCAAAGACATGAGTGTTTAACCTTCCTTTTCTTTTCATTTTCCCTTGTGCAGGACAGAGAAACACAAAATGGTGCATTAACATAATGGTGCAAATGCTGCATCACTTTCCTATAGTCATTACTCAATAGCATTGTGTTCAGAAATTTTTAGCAGTAACCAGTTACCATGTTTTCGCAACAGGCAGAAGTCTGGTTTCCACCGAAGCTTTGACACAATCCCTGATCACTGTTAATGATCACTTATAGCAACAGAGCACCCATGCTTACAGCACATGCAGTTATGAAAATTTCAAAGATCACAACATTCTGTGTTGGAAGAAGGACCTTGGAAGCCACCAGATAGGCATGTTAGCTTAGCTCAATTAGTAAGAGCCCTGGACCAGTAATCCAGAAGATGTGGGTTCGAGTGCTACAGCTGGCTAACCTTTTCAGTGACTTCCTTCTTTTATCATTAATTACTTAGGCACTTGAGGTTTTGTATGTATTTGTCCTTTCTATGTGTTCCAGCATCACAACATCAATTCCCATCATATTCTTCCTATGTTTCAGGATTTGGCGTCACATTGCATATCGCAACTTTACATCATGGGTATGGGGGCTCCTTCCTGTAGAAGAAAGGCGTGTGCTGTCTGCATGTGTTGTGACATCCATACGTGCAAGGTTCCCATCACCTTCGGGGGAGTACACTGGTTTCTGACCTGCATACTGAAGAACTGTATAGCCATGATACTGTGCAGTGTTGATAAATCTTGTAAAACCCGAATAATTCACAATTTTGATTAACTGGAGATGTATTATAGCATGCTATGTTTTCAATGTATCACAAGGCTTGTTAATTCATGCTGCAATTTTCAGTAATTCAAATAATTCATTCCCTGGCACAATAAAGCGCCTTTGTGACCAGAAAATGGCTGCTGGAGCTTTGCATTCACGACTATCAAGATCAAGCACCATATGGTGGCTGCTGCGACATTCTGCTATTTGCTCTTCCAGTCATGTTCACAGTCTGACCGGCTGTTCATATGCTGACAGGGCACTCTTCATATGAGTCCAGTAATCCCATGATGCTCAAATCTCTCGGTAGGTCAATCGTACAAGTAGACTACAAAAGTGGCATTACAGGTTTGTGCGAGAATAAAAAAGAAAAAAGAAACGAAGTTCCCATGCACTGCACTGTTCCCATGAAGAAATACCCTGCCCCAGTGCTCTGTCCAACACTCTGATGCCTCACTACAGACAAATCTACTGACTACTGCACTACATAGTAGAAATAACAAAAGGTGTGTGTTACCTTTACTGCTGTCAACTATGTGCACACTTCTTTTTGTCTTTCCCCTTAGATATATACCCCTTTCATTGAATTCTATGTTACTCATGAGGCTTTCATATGTAAATGCAATGTGTCAAAGAGTACAAAGATAACTTCACAAATATATTTTAGTACTGGCACATGTCCAGGTGCTCACCTTCTCTACTTTAACCAGTGCGCTGAGCGCAGCTGCAAGGGCCCAAGCGGTGCTCTCTCACAGCAACTAGCTCCTTTTTGTTTGGTGCAGGAGTTGCTTCTGTGAGGAAGGGCGGGTCATAGCTGGGAAAAGCCTTGAAAGCGTCATTGAAAGATGGGCATGTGTTGCACAATTCGATGCATTTCTAAATGAGCTCATCACAGTAGTCTGAAATATAAAGAGAGAGGTTAGTAGATTGGTAGGCTCAGACATAGACGGTGTTCCTTACGAAATGTTGGTTCATCTTTGATAGGCAGCGCAACGTGCTCCTGCTTGTAGATTTTTGATGCCCTATACTCTCCATCCTCAGTCATGGCATGCTGCCTGCATGAATTCTCATTGAAGTGCAGGATTGCCAGGTGGACTCTAAACCAAACGATGCTGATTAGCATCGTTCTGCACGAGTGCTGACAAGTTTTTCAACAAACTCAATAAAATAGTATGAGAACGTTAAACACCTGTTCGGCATTGTCCTGGCACTAAAGGCCACGGACTTTGGAGCAAACCTGATTAACAAGCTGTGGAATGCTTCTAATCTGGATGTTTGAACATCTGGTGAAAGGTGGTGGAGGTCCTTGAGTAGGTGCTTTGCCTCAGTGATAGTAGTCAGCTTTGTCTTTGGACGAGAATCTACAATATGAGGAAGCGTGATTGGCACGGGCATTATTACGGGATTAGCTTCAAGCATTCCCTAGATGTCCTTAATTATCTTACCTGGGAGGAGCCATGGTCGTTTTTTGTCATCGAGAGGAGGGTGAAGGCACCGTGAGTATGGTCCTTCGTGACCATCATGAATATTTCAGACATGGGTATTGAAACTCCGCCACATTGAGATGACTCGTACAGCGTTCCCTTCACTATGTGTGACACAGTGGTACAGGTGGTTGATCACTGGTTTCACCCATAGTTCAATAATCTCGCAGTTCTTCTCTTTGCTAGCTGCTAGCATCCTTTTCCGAATACCTGTTAGAGTAAAGAGGAGCTGTCTTGTACAAAGTACGACAGGTCATAAGGCAATGCTGAATAATGTCGCAGCAGCTTTCAGGCATTGTGTGTGGGAACATATACAGCTTCAGCACTAGAGTGCAGATAAAGGCTGTAGAAATAACATGCACCCGGGCACTAATGTCTTTTAAATATGCACCAGAATCCCCAGCGATATGCAATGTGTTTCTCTGTTTCTGGCATATCAGTCTGAATATTAAAATAGGGACTAATGGGTCAAATAACCCATGATTGTGTTTGGAAGTGATCAACAGGAGAGGCTTTCAGACAAATTGTAACCGCACATTTTGACAGTGGGCAGGGCATAGCATCTCATCTGCTTCATTTTCACATTTTGCCGTTCATTACAAATACGGCATTGAAGGTTAAGTGGCGTGATATTGTCTCCCATGTCGCCTGTGTTGCCTCCTAATTCGAGAACGAACACTACAACAACTAAAACAACACTAACACAACCCATGTCCTCAGCGGTGCTGAAGAGATTTTATGAAACGCTACTCGGTTAAAAAAAGAAATGAAACAAGACCACACTAATCAAATACAGCAATCATTGCTGGGTATCCCACCTTCATTCGTTCAATGCAGTACTTGACACTCTGCATTGATTCAGTAGTATAAAAATTATACATTGCTGTGGCTAAACGTAAATGTCTGTTGTTAGCTAGAACTACGGTAATGTTTGTGAGTACCTTTTGACACATGCCATACATGAAACTGATGCTTGACATCAGGATATGTAGTTCGCATGTACTTCCGCACACTAGGGTGGCGGTCCGTGGTGGTCCGCACACTAGGGTGGAAGGACTGCAGCAAGACGTTCAGGTCAGCCAACTCATCAAGTCCTCGGCGCACTGCCTCGAGTTCCATATGACTGCTTGAGGCTACTTCATTGGCCTGGTAGAATATTTGTTGGATGCTGAGTTATTATGCAAAGCTAATGTTATCTTTGTCAAATTAAATGCTAGCATACTTCACCTGCACTTGAACAGTATGAATGATTTTCTTCAAGCCTTCATGGTAGAAGCTATAAGTCATATACTTTGAGTTGTGACCAGGCAAATCGCATCGTCCATCCCCTGCAAGTAAAGACTTTCCCCCCTGGATTTCCGTCATGAGTTGCGCCTGATGCTTTGTCCAAACCTAGAAAAAAGGATGTGATTATGACGTGTGCACTAGTAGGGCCTGTGTGACAGGGGTACAACAGGGGTACACACATGAAGTTATTCTACTTGATAGTATTTTTACACGAGACTGTCAGGAGGAGGAGAACATGTTGGAGGGACTGCACTTACTTGTTGAATTGATGGTAGTAGATAACCTTTCTGGTAATTGAAGTAAGTTTGTTTACAAAAGACCTGCAAAATTATGAAGGGAGTTTGGTCTCACATCTTTTGTACGAGAGTAGCCTATTTTTACACATAGCAGGGATATGGATTACAGTTACTTAGGTGCAGGTGTACACGCTAGTTAACATGCAAGAAATACATAAGGCATTCCGCAGCCTGGAGGAAGATTACAAAAGTAATTACATTCCATGACTGGTACCTGAGGTACAAGGAAGACAAGTGCCAGTGTACATGGGACAGTGGTCACCATTTAGACGACAGCATTGTGTTCAAAAGGACACACAGACTAATGTATATGTATTTCCCTTACTTATTATCTTATCATATGCATAGTATGAATATGTTTTCCTCTAATTAGAGCTCAGAACCCCTAAATACCAGAAGACAAGAGGAGGGTCATATATTGTAGGGATATTGTGTTTTCACCTACTTTGACGTTCATCAGCTCCAACATCCTTAGTGTCTGCACAGGACTAGATCCACTGAACAGGATGGAAGCGGACAGAAGCAAATTTCCTGCCGGCTTATTGCCGACATAAGGCTGACTTTCCCACATGAAATCATGGCCATCGGGACAGGAGCATTGAACACGTAGGAGCGTGCCTTTAGAAAAGAACCTTGCATCACATATCTTCAGGCAGACTTTACAGGTCTCAAAAAGTTTCCTCAACTGGCTCTCGAAGACAATGTATTTGTTGTCGTCCTGTGGAGAGGATTCGCAGTCGGTGCTCCTGATAATAGAATAAGGAGAGGTCTAAGGCTATGTCGAGACCCATCTGTCCCATACGAACCTGGTTGTGCTGTCAAGGGCTGGCATGTACGAGGTGTCATCTGAATTCACTGTAGTGTCTCCTCTAGATATGTCCAATTCAGTCTCGGAGCTGTCATGCACTGGTGTAGAACAATGAATCGGCGACATTGACCTTCCATGCTCCTGTTCATTAGATGGGCTGGTTGTGAGGTCTGTCTGTATTCCGATGCTCCGCATTGGTTTTGCATGCATATGGACTTGACAGCCTGAATCGAAAAATGTGTCATGAGCTCACAATCAAGCAAACTCAATAGCATACCCTTCACATGCTGCTTCAGTTTAGCAGTCTGCACACCAATGGTTCTTTTCATGGGCTCCCATGTTTGTGTTGCAGCAGGCTTGTGTGGTGCTTGATGACCCTAAAGTGCACAATTTTTTCTTTAATCAAAAGTAGCATCTGCATAAGCTTTCATTCTAGTCTTTCCTTCACGTAAAATGCATGTTTTGCTTATGCCAAAATATAGCATTAAAAAAAAAAAAATCTGTCCATTCCCCGCTCCTTCCTGTTGTCCTCACTTTATCTGTCACCATCTGCATTCCACTCATAGCCTTCATGGAGCTATCGTGGAATAAGAACAAAATTTCTGGAAAGTGCAATTAGCTATACAAAGACTGTGCACAGTAGACTCAATTTAGGACACTCCTGTTTACACTGCTACCTCTTTATCAGCAGATGGACACATTTTTTTTTTGTAATGAAGTATTTGCCACACCATGCTGCAAACTAAAGCCATATCTCATACAGACATTTTTACAGCTGCAGGCAGTTGTAGTGTGCACATACGTATTTCTTACCTGTGGAATTGCAGCAGCTTTATCTGTGGAGCACAAGTTTTGAACATGGGTGTCTGCCTGTACAATTAAATCCAATTGCATCATGTCTAGCTCTAAAGTTGTATACACGTTGCAGTACAGGCTTACCACGCTTGGACCAATACTTAGGCATTCAGCAGTTGCTGACACAGGTTCAACCTGCAATTGCCACACGTTAATTAGAAAGTAGGTCTTCGGAACTATAGGCAAAAGAACCGTGCAAAGAAGTATAGGACATACATGTACTCCTGACTCACTCTCAGATGTGAGGATATCATCACACGAAGCGGTCGGAATACATAATTCAACCTGTAAAGTTCATTAATGTACAGTATAGGAACCTAGTATATGTGTATGCAAAACTTACCATCTCTACGGGCTCGGCAGTGCCTGGCTGAACACACACAACGTGCTGAGAGGTCTGTTCTCGCTGTAGAAATGGAACTTGTTGGGGTGAGCTGGTCTTTTGTGGCATTAAGTAGACTACCTACCGTGCTTTTAGCGCCGTCCTCGTCAGCAGTTTGTGTTGCAGAGCATAATCGTTGACGCTTGCTTTGTTGGGTAGCGCGGGGTAAGTTTTGCGAGGGAGTAGCACCGCGCTTCAGATATAATCGAAACTCCCCAGGCGAAAATTTTTTGAACTGGTACCAGTTGAACTGTGTTATCGAACAGGGACCAGTTCAGCCGGTCCCAGATCTACTGGTACCAGTTGGGACAACTGGTCCCTGTTCGATAACACAGATCACCCAGTCCCAGTGGCAACCGGTCCCAGTTGAGACTGGGACCGGTTAGAAACCAGTTGTGCCAACTGGTACCAGTTGAGACTGGGACCGGCCAGATACCAGTTGATCGAACTGGTCCCTGTTCGATAACACAGTTCGCCCAGTCCCAGTTGCAACTGGACCAGTTAAACTGGGACTGGGTGAGCTGTGTTATCGAACAGGGACCAGTTCGATCAACTGGTACCAGTTGGCCCAACTGGTTTCTGGCCGGTCCCAGTCTCAACTGGTACCAGTTGGCCCAACTGGTTTCTAACCAGTCGCAGTCTCGACTGGAACAGGTTGCAAACCTCATTGTTGAGCTGGGACCGGTTGAAGTGCCGTCACTTAGAGCGGCCTCTTCGGACAGAGGTTAGCTTGTATATAGCCGGTGCCCCTTTGTAGGATTGCTGTTCCCAGCAACGGCAGATCCAAAGAACTGCAATGCAAAATTGTATTTTATTTGTAGTCAAACATCACACATGTTTTAATGTACATGTAGCGTAACTATAATGTAATTAAATTATAGCAGTAGATGAACTACAGAGTTACATGGAATAGATAATACTTCATGGTTGATTGGTCCCTTGCTTGACTGCCTTGTGGACATCTTGAATCATTCAACAAAGTATTTGAGATGTTCTTAATAGCACATAATGGATCGATATTTTCCTTTGAGCCCCAGCAGCTTAACGTTTCTGGAAAGTTGAAAGGGCACAAGTGAATATGCATTCAATTACAACATGTAATTGTAGTGTGTGCCTGGGCAGTCACTCAATTTGAGCGGTCGTGGCCCCGGAAAGTACGCGAATCTCTCAACATTTTCGTTGTGCAGTAGTTGGACCTTTCAACTAAGAGATTCGCCAGCTTTCGGGGGCAATGAGTACTACTCTTGCGCACTACGCTAGTTCGACAACATCCGTGGTGTGAAGGATCTAAAACACGAGAATGAACGGGAAAAAAAGCAAAAACAAAAACATGAATGAAAAAAGTTGCTGGTAGCGTTAACATAAACCGGATGTTCTCGTAAAACGGCATGCACTTGCAGGTGCCACGAATGTGACGCGGAACAAAGAGAAGAGGTTCTAGTGGAAGTAATATTTCTAAATGGTGCACAACGGAAAAGCACTTAAGCATATAGTACTCACGATATAAAGCGGTCTCCACAGTTGTAGTCAAGCTGCAATCCTATAACACCCACCCGCCGGCCGCTGGCGCTCATTGTACTGTCGCACTGTCGTAACTTGAAGACAAATCCTTTAGATTATAAAACCAACGCCTATGTCACACATCACGCTAAGAACATAACGGGCAAAAATCGATGCTAAGCAAGCGACCGTTGCACATTATGGAGCGAATGTACAGCGAAAAAGCTGCGAACTTCGCTCAGCGTCAGACGCCCTGCGCGAGGCGTCAAAAATGTGAGCGTCCGCCGCCGATCTGCCCATGCCAGATATTTTCGCCCAGCGTCCGCGATTCCGGAAGCGCCAACTGCAGATGAACCAATCAAAGTGCTCTTCCGCTACGAATCTACGCCAGATCGCCTGCACGTGGTCGTCTGCCACTGATCTCTATGTATAAAGGCTGGATAGCAGATGGGTGAGGGTATCGCGGGAAAGGGTACGACCACCGGCCGCCATATTGCGGTGCTCAAAAGAGCGATTACAGCCCATAGGAATGCATGTAAGCTGTGACAAGTTTTGCTGTTTGTGAGCGCTTCCCTTGCTGCTGCGCTAAAATTTTGCCACGGATCGCTGCAGAAATCCCTCGTGATTGAGTTCCTTACGTTTTTTTGTGAAATCCCGTCACATACATGTTATTTCCTGTCTATTTTGTACTCGTGTGAGCGCGTGTCGTTCCAATCTTGTACTTTGAACTACGATTATGTGATTTGCTGGTTTTGTGTGGTGTTGTATTTGTTGTGTTACGTTTCCTTTGTCGTCCGTCAGCGTGTTGCTTCCCGTGTTTCTCCCATTTCCTTTCTGCTCGGGGGTGCGGAATGCCAGGGAATGTTCGGCACGTTTGTTTATGTAACTACCTTAATATGCTTGGGTATAAACATTATGCTTTGTACAGGAAGTTTAGATATGACTGGTTATGACACGAAATGCCGAACGGCACTAAAGCACTTCCAAAGGACTAGAATGATATGTGATATAAAGGCTATATGACGGTAAAAACATACCGACTAGAAATATGTGCACTGGGGAAATAAATGGCTGTAAAGACAGTTCAAAATGACTAGAGGTAGAGTGAATAAGTCATAAAAAGGCTAAGTAGCAAGGTCTTGTGGTGAAAGTTCCAACATCAAAGTATCACAAGTCCAGTTGCAACAGCAAGTTTGAAGCAGTCAAGCAGGTAAGTGGGCAGAGTGCATTACTGGTTGTTGAATATGATCAACCTTGACAATTTCTTTCGCAGCTGAGGCCTGGCTGTCACCTTCTCTGTATATTCTTTGGCAAGGTGGTACAGTCCGATACTGCTGTAGCACTGGGAAACTTCTTTGATCAGACGGATCACATTGTTTTCATTTGGGCTGCATTCAAACATGTGTTGTCGCAAGCTTAAGCAGCGAGAATAAAGAGTAGACATTCGAGGTTGAAAAATTATTTATTGTCTCTAAGTAAAGTAAACATGCTGGAATGCACCAAAGAGACATGTGGCTGGTGTGTTTGTATGTCCCACTAATACGAGTTTGTACGTTAGTCAACATGTTCATGCAATACTTTTTTCTTTATATGCTTTTGCCCATCTTAGTATTGTCCTATACAATATGGAGTGGCTTTTAACTGCATATGAATGCATAATTCAGGAGTGTTTTCATATATTGGACTAGCTGCAGCTTTAAGGTGCTCTTCGTGCAGTACTGATTCCAATCATCAACCATCGCTTGGAACTCTTAACTAGGGAACATGATTCTAGAGGCTAGATTTTCATGCAAATACACACTTTCAACCAGAGTTCGAGGGAACTCGTTACTGTAACTAAGTTCCTTTTCTTGGTAACTATATAACTTAACTCGCAACTTTTGCGCCGTGTTAATTTTCAGAGGAACTCCTTTTTCAGGTAACTTTGCCAAAGTAACTTAAGCTACGTTCCAAGTTACTAATTCGCTTTTCACTCACGTCCACTTATTTCCTTGCTTTGTTTACGGTTCTTCCACAGCATTTTATGTCATAAAACATGATGTCCAGTCAATGACAGTATTCTGTTCAGGAAGTAAGAACTGCTGCTATTGAAATGAAGCTGAACCATCGTGTGCAGACAGGGAATAAGATGTAACACGTTCGAATTGTTGGACATAAACGAAAACTCAACGCAGGCAACTCAGGGTCGAACTCAGCTGCACCTGTGTAGTGTTATTTTGTGTCCGAAGTAACTTGGGAGCAACTCGTTCTTTTTTTTTAAGTAACTCTGTAACGTTTCAAGCTACGTTTCGGGCTGAATAACTTAGTTGCATTTTTCACACGGTAACTTTGTAACGAGTTCCTTTTGACGGGCAACTTCTCGATCTATGCTTTCAACTCTGCATGCTTTTTGTACACTACATAAAGTAAGATACTTTTGCCCCAGTGAGTTTGCTGCGTATTTTAAATGCATGCAAGTGAATTCCTAGAGGTACATATTTTGAGCAAGATAAATGAGTTTTTCATGCATGTGTGTTCAACTAGCTTTTAGTGGATATAAATCTGGCCTCTACATATGTCGCATGCATTATTACTTTCTGGAGGTGTTCTGGGAAGTCGAACTTGTTGGGCACAGCGTCAGGCCTCAGGCGAACGGTTTGGCCCGTTCTGTCGAAGCATTTGTTTTTAAAATGTTTGCTGCAGACCAGTGATGTCGTCGACGGCGTCCAGTCCTTTCCGCACACTTTGTTTAAATGTTCTGGGAGGCCGTGAGGGAACCTGCATTGAACAATTGATGTCATCAATTACGGAAGGGATGACAAGGCTAATCCAAGCAAGCAATCGTCGATACCGTGACCAACAAACTGAGCCGTAGATATCACAGCTGACAAGCGCACTTCAACGCTCGCTGAGTGCCGAGACCATACCCGTGAACTGCAGGAAGGCTAGACTATCACAATGACTCTATGCAGATAACGTACGGCTTAAAGTTTAACGCTTAGATCTTGAGATACGATTCACAAAGTGCCGCGCACATGCATCAACAGCAACGTTTTGTCACTCCGCTCGTGGACTAATAAATCACATTTATTTGTAAAACCATGTCACTTACTTGTGAAATGTCGTCCCCGGTGCCTTGCCAGTACGGTCAGCACACCCATAACCACAGCAGGCGGGCATGACACCACAAAAGTGCTACGCAAAGGCGCATGCACATAATGCAGCTGAGTGGCGGACGGCAATGTTTTGAGCTTCCCAAGATGGCGGCCGGCGACCGTACGGTTGCACCCTCAATCCGCTATCCAGCCTATTACTATAGAGATCAGTGTCGTCTGCTCTCGTGAATCATCGTCATCGTCCTCTTCTTGCAACTGGATGCTGTCGTCTGCTCGCTGTTTCGCCAACTGCATCGTTAGAACGTGAGGCATTCTCTGCCAAGAAACATGTTTTCCTTTCGCAGTAGTGAATATGCCTTTCGGGACGTTACTGGGCGAATCTTTTCAGACAGTTGTTGGATTTAGTTGAAAAATTTGTGACATTAAATGCACTTTTTCGAGCAATTGATTTCACTAAGCTTTCACCTTATACCCTGGCAACAGTGACATCACAGCATGACTTCCCGACGCCGTCCGCTGGTTTTTCGCCCCATGGAGCTGGTGCCGGCGAACAACTGGCGGCGGAACGCGCGTGGCAGTCTGCCGCGCGAACTTCGTTGCAAAAATTCGCTCCATGGAGGTTGCCCTTCATCGCGGGAGCAGGAACGCACAAAATACAAATATAAGAGTTCCAAAATAACTTTCGTTAACAGGAACTTTACCAAAAATTGGAATATGATTATTTCTATTAATAAAGTTACTTTCTGATCGTTTTTATAACTTCGTCTTGCAATCTTCATATTAACCTGTCCTGGCACTGAAACCGAAACTTCCCCCCAAATATGTAAACTGCTCCAGTTCGAACTGGCACCACCTCACTTCCAGTTGCTACCAGTCCAGCTTGAACTGGTTGCACACAGTGCCCACTTGCCACCAGACCAGCTTGAACTGGTACCAGTTCACTTTCCAGTTACCGCCAGTCCAGCTTGAACTGGTACCTGTTCACTTCCCAGTTGCTACCAGTTCAGCTTGAACTGGTACCACAAAGTGCCCAGTTGCCACCCGCCCAGCTTGAACTGGTACCAGTTTACTTTCCAGTTGTACCAGTTGGTTCCAGTTGACCACCAGTTGGTACGAACTGGGAACGAGCTGGTACCAGTTGACTTCCCAGCTCAAATTTTCGCCTGGGATCGAAACCGACGGATTTCACGACGCTCGGATGTGATCGATAATCACTTTCGTTGAAGTGCAAACTACAAGCAATGCATCAGGCTTGGTGTCCTGACGCCGAATTAAAGCGAGCCATTTGCTTCTTTCTGGCTCATTCGGCGGGACCTTGTGAAAACGACAGTCAGGGGTTGCTTTGCCTTTCTCATTCACGCAGCCCCGAACACCGCACTGCATGACTAGTGGTCACGGTGAGCTGTTCGGCAACACACTTAGCTGATGTGGAGACACAAGAGATCAAACAGACTTTTCCGTGTCTGGGAACTAGCGAATACAACGGAGACACGCACAAGAGCAAACGCTTCGGAAAGTATTCTCGCTTTGAACGCCGCGCATCACAAGGTCACAAGACCCAAGACGCCGGTCCCCAGTTGGAGACGCGCAACGAAAAGAATTGAACAGAAGCCACGAAAACTACTCTATTGATCGAAATACTATTTTGGGTGGCTGCTTTTATGCCTTATTTTTCAGAAAACATTGATATCACGAAAAAGGAACGACTCGCCATAGGATATTTTCTAGCTAGCAGACGATTTTTTCTTGCAGCGAATGAGGGAGCTGTCCACCACGAACGTCACACTAGAGGGAGTGTGGCCTCCAGTTGGAGCGCTCCGACCTGTGATTGCGGCAGCGGTTTTGGAAATTAATTGCGCCGCGGTGAAACAACTTTGGGCAGAAATATTTTGTGGGAATACTTTTCACATGTTGCTTTACAACATGACAGCAGGTTTTGGCCATGTTGGATACCATTTTAATGGTCCTTTAAGATTGCTGATGCCGCGCAGTGTGTTAATTTTGAAACTGTACTGTGCTGAGGTACAAAAAGAGAATTTAGTTGTCGATGCGCCATAAAAATCCTAATCATCATCATCATCAAAAAGATAATTGTCATATCTGCATTTGAATACATAGGAATAATTTGTAAGTTGACATTTATATTTGTAAGTCCTTGTTGACATTTATATTTGCACCAGATCCCAACACTGTTGATTGATAGAAAACGTAAATAAAGAGATTTATCTGCCTGCCAAAAAATACACAAATGTCGTCTTTTCTAGAGAGATATTCCCTGTTCACCAGACATCACTGTGGAAAAGTTAAAGGGGCACAATGACGGTAGAGTCTAGCATTGTTTTTTGCCACTTCACATATATTCACTGTTATTCGTGTGCACATGTAGGACTAGGAAGGTACAGCATGCGCATCAAAAATAATTTCTTATGCATCCACACATATGGTTCAGATGATCAGATAGATGATAGACGTCCAAGCATATATAATTGTGCTTCATGTGGAGTGGGTATGCTAACGCATAACTTCCACGAAGGCAAGTTTCATGGGCCCTGTAAGACTGCCCTTTGCGAATGGTTTGGTAACGTGTCTCTAACTGTAAAGGTAAGAGGCAGTCGAGAATGCTGCAGACAGGGTTGCAACTTACATATTGCTTATCATTTCTGGCATAATAAATATTAAATACAAGGTGATTTGTGCAATAATTCCTGAGTACGGAATTAATTCTTAGGCTGGCCAGTGATGTTACCCAGGACGACAAGTCACATAAATTACCTCTAACATTTTTACACCCCATGGGCTGAGTTGTGAGTTGAAACAGCACTCTAAGGAGGGATAAGGTGCACCCACTGATTTGATTTCTAGGATATATGCTATGCCCTAACTCTTCAGACCCCACATTTCTAAAAACATCATTTCTAAGTGGCAATATGTGCTCTGGAATTTCTTTTACGTCGGCATAGTGCGCAACCACATGGCTTCTTGAGCTTTCGTGCGTATGTTTTTGTGCTACGGTGCTCATTACAAACAATATCCAGATGTTAGACATGAAATGCAGTAGTTTGTAGCGTGCCACACGACGCAGCATGACATGGGAGTGTGTGATTCAAAGAAAGCTTCTGGAAAATGCACAGAATCCCACAAAAATTTTAAAATGTGATTTGTATTTCGGTTTACGCCGCTCGTCGTTCCATAACATCGTCGACGGTGTTGCACATTGGTAAATCGTACGTAAAACTTGTCCCATAGCAGTATACGGTTTCTCAAATAATCGAGCTATGATAGCTCGATTTTTTCCTGCAAAAATAAAACTCTGTCGGCATTTTCTTGCTAAAACGGCTGTTGAAACGTCAGTCAATTTCCTAAGATAATTGACCCTACAATGGGCAGGTGCTGTAAAGGGGCTAACGCAGACGCGACTTGATACAAATTGTACGTGCTCACAAAACAGAAACGACGAATTCCAGTAACAACATCGCACAGAGCTTGGTTCACGAATGAGTTCGCAGCTGCTGCACTGTTTACTTATCGCGGAACCAGCGGAACCCGGCTGTCCGCCATCTTCAAGCACAGATACGTGAAGCCAAGAAAAGCCGTAGCTGAAATCCAGCTGACAAGTACGAAGGCGCGTACACGTCACAATGCCCGTTCGGGTGCATCTACGTCATAAAAATGGCTGCGCCCATATGTGTTTCGGAATGAATTATCTGTTTTTTTGACATCTTACTGTACCGAACTGGGAGAATGAAGGTGCATTTTGAGGAGAGCTGGATGTGGGCTTTCAGAATATCACAACCCTTTCGACTATTTGGGATATTGGCATAGCTGACCTTTAAGGCCGTTCAATGTGAAAATTATCTCGTCAGCTGCCGAACCCAGGCAAAAATCTGGAATAGGACCAGTCCAAAGAGGATTATTGGACAAGGACCACTTTGAATGTGGAGCCACTTAGCAACTGGGACCCGTTGAAAGTGGAACCACTTTCATGATGGTTCCACTTGAAGCGGTGGTACAAGTGGTCCCCGATCTGGCCACTTAGCAGCTGGGACCTCTGAGTGCTGCACAATGCATGACCCAAAATAATGTGTAGAAATGCGCATATTGATCAAGTAAATATTGTTTCTTCTACTAAAACACACACTGAGCAGAAAGAAATAATCAATACATCTCCATGTACCGTGAACACACTTTTGGCTTGTCACAAATTGCTTGTCCCATGGCGCACACCTTTTTGGCGTCGCCTTTACACGAGAATCGATGGTGTTGTCTGAAACACACTTTAAGTAGGTGTATTCCTCATAAAACAGTGTTGGAATTAGCGCTTAAAAACAAAAACACCATTAAAAGGGGAGCATTCTATTGAAAACACCTTTCAGGATGGAGTTGTTTTGTGGCAAATATTTCCTCGCAAATGACTAGTGTAATACAAGCTCCCGCGGCGGCATACCGAGACGTACTGTTCGACGTTCTTGCGTCTATGGCAAGCACGGTTGACTTCCAGCTGTGGTTCCATCGTACAGCCACGGTCCTTCGCAATGCGTCACAGGCATGCCTCGTTAGGTACCGTAGTCGTGAGTGCCGAATCTTGAAGAGACCTGGGCACACTCGGTAGCCTATATTGGCGTATCGGATGGATCATATAATGAAATACAATTTGGTGGGGGCATGTAGTGGGGGCAAAACATCTGTAATGGCGATGAGAATTCGTCTTTGCAATTAAAACGAAAATTTGCCTGCAACGAGTCAAGGATACCATCTAAATTCCTGACATCCGTCCCTGTCATATACTGTGTTTTCAACTCACGTTATCGTTTTTAATGTGATTAACTGCTGAGTTGAGCTGTGAAACCAGTATAATTTTTCTCTAACTAATTAAAACACCATTTTCAACATCATGTTCCCAGTTCAAATGGACTGTAAAAAAGATCCATATGACATAAACACCTCTTTCATCACCTCTTTACACCCTTAAAGGAACTGTAAAGTGAATTTCAACCCAGGGTAACCTTATGATTTTATGAAAGCCTAGAAAGAGTACATCTCAGTTACGAAATATTTCTTTTTGAATCCCTCTTCTTTTTTTTTTTTTGGGGGGGGGGGGGTAATCGAATTTCAAAGATTGCATTCGAGCGCAAAGCTGAGTTGAAAAATAAAGCTAATTTATCGCCTGTAAGTTCATTTTACTTTTGCGAAAAATGAAAAGTCACGGTTTGACTTGAACACCCCTCGTACTAGCATTCCCTTTCCAAGAGAAAACAAGTACTATATATTGCTTGTCGCACGAACTTCCGCGAATTCGAGGGTACTGCTCGCCTCCGAAGCAAAACGGAGGGTGAGTTGTCTAAGTATAATTCGATTATACACAAAAACGACAGTCGAGGACTCAAGTAGAGGGTTGCGTGATGTATTAACTCTGCAACAAGGTAACGCTTGTGTTTCTTACTGTTCTTGGTCTGAGACACTCAGCAGGTTCATCAAAAGTCAAATTTGAGAGTGCCACAGAATTGCGCATCTCTGCCTCTTTCGCAATAAGTGCTCAACGTAACATAGACGGCCAGTTTTGAAAGGAGCGAAATCGTGCAATCTTGCACAGAACCGCCCTTTGTTTCTGAGAAACGTCATTCAGCCCCTGTTTGCACGTAGTCTTTGGCTCGTGATGCGATCACCTCAGAATATCCAAATCTCGATGTACCCAAGATATTCGCTTTGGGACGTACAGGGGACATACAGAATTGGATATCCCCAACAACTAAAATAGTTTGAGGAGACAGTCCATGTGACGTCCATGGAACATAGCTACAGTTTGACATCTGCGACATAGTTTGGATCCAATCACAAATATCCATGGGACGTACACAGGATGTCTCGACGTCTTGGACGTCTGCGACACATTTTGGGGGTCTCCAGGATATTCGTGGTTTGCTGGGCATTTGTGTCTTTACGTCCAGTTTTCAACTTTTCATGACATCGAATGGAAATTTGTATGTTTTGGATATTAGGTACTGCATGAAACATTGAGCAGTAAACAAACTTCTTGTTGCCTTAATTCCCATCCTGTTTTTGCCTTACAGAAGAAAACAAAGGGCAGCCGCCATGTAACAACAACAACAACAACATAGATGAATGGATGATGATGATGACGACGTGGGATGTTTCCCTGCGTTGAGTGCAGCCACCATGTAAACTGAACATTGTGTCTACTGAAAACAACATTTTTACACCAAATGGTTGTAAAGATGCTGGAAAGGGGGAGTTATTTTGCTCCAACACCTATTTTACACCACAGAAATGGTGTAATTGAGGAGGTTTGAAACGATTGCACCCTGATTACACCCAAATTACACCAGAACGGGTGTTTTGAAATTAACAGTGTAGGAGAGGGTCTGTCCTTGAAATGATGTGATTTGTTCACTTTGCAGACGACTTCAGCTATGCGAAAATAATCATAAATGTTGACGAAGCTGTTGTGAAGCAGCGACTGCAACTAATCTGTATAGAACTGCTCTTACTGTCTTGCACAGGGTTTCCACAACGTCGATAAATACCCTGTTTGCTCGAAGCCTTAGTCGCTGCCTTGGAGTTCCAAGAATGGCTGAAACACGGCAAGTCCTGGCTGAAGCTGGTGAACTCCCAGTGGAGGTTCTCCGTGATAGTGAAACGGCTCGACACTTCCTACGTTTGCGTGCGCACATTCCCCGTCACCAACTCCTCAGGAAAATTCGACACCGTCCTGAAAGTGATTTCTGTCGCGTAGCGCAGAGGACATGCCAGGCTCTCACTGGCTTCATAGCTAAGGACGTCACACCGCCGGACGCTCCCTGGTCTCTGCATGTGCCACCCACCTTCGTACGTCTTCCGGACCTCCATGAATGAAGAGATCAAGTTCCCCCATAAAGTCCATCTAGCCCATTTTTATGCTCTGGTGGACGCGCAGTTTTCCACCCCTGCCGCAGCATACACCGATGGCGAATCTCAAAATGGCAAGTCCGCCTCGGCATTCGACATCCCATCCGAAGACGTAGTGGAAGGACGTCACCTTTCGCATCAAACCTCATCGACAGCTGCGGAACTCTATGCCATACTTTTCTTTCAGCAGCACATAGTTGATTTTACCCCACGGGAACAGGTCGTGTTCACTGACTTAACATGCTTACTTACGTACATACATACATACGTACTTCGACGCCTCGTGACTCCCCTGGCTACCCGCCAATAGATCGCTGACATTCTCCCCCCAGCCATGCTGAGCAGAGTTGACCCAGCGCTCGCTCTCCGCATGCCTCGACATACCTCTCGTCAAGATGTCGCATTAGTTCATCGAATGCGCGTCGATGTTGCTCTTACAGCGCACTGGCGTTACCACTTCAGACAGGTTGACTCTCCCCAATGCAGTCACTACGGTGCTGTAGAAGATCTAGAACACATTCTTCTCCATTGCCCACACTACCAACCTTCACGAACCGTACTCACCGGATCCCTTAACCAGCTGGACTCTTGCCCCCCTCTCTCTCACAAAATTGCTAGGTACCTCGCACATCCAGCCTATCAACGCTCAGCCCTGAAAGCTCTCTTCACCTTTCTGGATACCGTAAAACTTCGAACCTTATTGTGAAGGGGTTCATTATTTCATTGCCCGCATCACCACCAGCAGTGGGGTAGAGTATCGCCCCAGGCGATGAAACTTCCCATTCATCACCTCTCATTAAAGTCGTTGTTGCTCTGTTGAACTGGGCAGAACAGTATAATGCAAAATTCGTTCAAAGTGTGATATAGTACCATACAGATGGGATGTGAATCAGGCGAGGAAATATTTTTCTTGCGTAGGGGGGGGGGGGGGAACAAATACACGTGGAGATTTTCAATATGTTACAGGAGAGGATCTGTTATACAAATAGGGCACGATTTCTTTTACTTTCTAGACGACCTATATGTGAAAATACTGTCTGAAAAAAAAAAGTACTTTTTTTACAATTGGTTGATATCCTCGAGCGCTTGGTTAAACAATGAATATAGATCAGCTTGATACTTTTATGTGGAGCTAATCTCCACACAGGAGTTTACAAGCATAAATAACCTGGGGCTCCTTCAAGAATGCTTATTTGCTGGAAATTTATCGTAAGCTTGACCGAAAACGTGCTTCGTTCTTGAGTTCTCACCACGTCGCTAGATGTCTTCTCGTTCTATGTGCCCTTTGGGAAGGTAGACCCACGCTTCTCCTCTCACACCAGGCAAGGAAAGCGCAGAAATGACGTATATGTTGTGGGATTCCCTTCCCTAAACTCCACCGGGGTTTCCCTGCCGTTCCGTCTTACAGCTTCCCGAGAACACGGACACAACCAAAAAATGCAGCAATCCAACATTTATTCCTTACATGCTTATCAGCAGTTCAATTCCAGTCCGCGGCGTACACACCTCTCTCTCGTGCCAAACGAATGGCAGACAAAATTCTATCGCGAAGATAATTAGCATACTTCGCGAACGAACGACTAGGCTGTGCGTGCCGTGTTCGCAGCGTGTTTTCCAGGGGGAACACAATTTCCGGTCCGAAATTCAAATAAGCCGGGGTAAATCCTGTCGACCTATTTTCCGTATTACGAGTAGCAAAGCCAAGCTCCGTAAGACGGGCGTCCCAATCTTTATGCCTTTCGGTAAAAGATACCAACATCATCTTGATGTTGCGATTAACCCGCTCAGTTATGTTCGCCTGAGGGTAGTAAGGGGGCGTCTTTACGTGACGTATGCTCAATGCAGAGCAAATATCGACAAACACCTTACTTGTAAAGTACGAGGCGTTATCCGTGATGAGCTGGTCCGGGAATCCAAACCGGGAAAAAACGTCCAGCAGTCTGTCCCAGATCCGAGCGGACACCAACTTCCGCAGCGGGTAAAGCTCAACCCACTTCGTGAAGTGATCTGTAACAACTAACAGATACTGGTTACCACGGGGACTTCTGGGATAAGGACCCATTACGTCACATGCGACTATCTGCCAAGGTTTGTGGCTAACAATCGGTTGCAGCAAGCCGGGGGGCTGCCCTCCACGCGGCTTAGACTTCTGACATATCGGACAGCTGCATGTATACCGCAAAACATCCTGTCTCATGCCTGGCCAAGTCGCGATACGACACAACTTAGAATAAGTGCTGCCGCTACCGTGACCCGACAATGCAGAATCATGGAAGTATTTGAGGAATGACTTACGTAGCTTCCTTGGAACTACGATCCGAAAGGGGCTATCACCAACCTCGTCGTCGTCCGCCTGGGGAATGTACCGGACCAGGAGACCATCCTCACTCAGCTGATAGGAGTCGTACCTCTCCTCAGCGCCTTCTGTGCCTTCCAGGTTTGACGTTTCCAGCCACCTTGACACACGCTGACAAAGGCCGTCGGTCCTCTGCGCTTCCAGGATGTCGTTCCTGCTTACAATCTAGATGTCACAAGGAAGATTGTAACGTACAACTTCTTCATGTTTCGACACAGTTTAACGCGCTCCAATTGTTCAAGAAAACGAAATGAGGAGAAAAAGTTCTATGATGAGAAAAAACATTCTATGTACACATCGTTCAAAGATTTTTCAGTGGTATTTAAGCGAGTCAAGCTACACTTCTGGCTGGTTTGGGCTGGAATGGCCCAGACTGACAGTTTCACAAGCAGATGTATGTCAGCTTTAAAAACATGAAGGAAAATAATTATTTTAAAATGCTTTACTATTAGTGTTCTGTGACAAGCTTCCTTAATTTACTACTTTTCATAGCTTACATATGTGACAGGTGTTCGTTATTATCCTAAATTGGTTTTATGGCCAAAATCCACGGGAATGACCGTCGGCACATTAACAAGTTTCAGCTGCATACGAAGTAATAACAGAAACATACGCTTACTCTTTCTGCAACCATGATGTGCATTACATTGTTGAATGGACCTTTTTCACAATGGCCTATGCGCATGCGTATGACCTTGAGGCGCCGGAGAGGATTATCTCCGTCTTCGCTAGATGGCGCACTATAGGGACGACAGAAGTGGGGACCAGTGGGGACTGCGGAGACCGCACAAATGCCGCGACCTTGTCGGCCTCACTCCGGACCGGTTTTGGTCCTTTGTGCTATCCCCGTGGATTTGTTCTGACGCGCGCCGAGCATGGTTCGTTGGAGAGCCGCTAGGATACGACGCGTATGTGAAAAAGGCGACCTCTGCGTTGCTGCGTTTATATACTGAAGAAAAATGTGTAACGAAGAGCTGAGACATCGAGGTTGGGTTAGAAGATACCCCACTGTTAGTGTTCAAATCATATAGACGTCTGCAACTTTCTGTACCGTTCTGTTTCAAGAATTGCATAATGACCATGCCTATCCCCTGACACAGGAGCATATATTTGATTTCTTCTAGAGTGGAAATTCACTCGTCCCAGGTCATTCAGTGAGCCGCTCACCCTACTTATCGAAAGGCGGAACAATTAGGTGCGGTTTTGAGTCAGAGCTGACGATAGGGAACTGGTTCTAGGAATGTTCTAAGTTGAAGCTGTTGTTGAAAATTGGATGAGAATGGCCGTTTGACGAAAACTACTTATCGTGATACATTGCTTGCGAGGACGATTTCTCCGGGGGACATTTTTTCCGGGGACGAAAATCCGGCCTCTCGGGCGAGCTACGATTATGTGAAATGACTTCTCCGTGATGATTCCTTCAGTTGGCAACTAGCGCTCAGATTCATCTCTGGAAACCCCCCTTTTGTAATTTCACCTTTGTCTGTGTTACCCTACAAGAATAGTGAATTGCCTAAAATACGCATAAATTTGGCTCACAAGGTGTCCAGTTCTTCAGCTTTTTACACGACCGAATTCCACGTTTTCAAGTTTGTATTGAATTAACAGAGACCTAAGCATTCAACACAACGAAATCTGGAGGAAAAAATTTACGCTTCAGAAGTTCTTTTACAAAAAAAAAAGAAAGAAAAGAAAAAGAAGGATATATTTTCTTGTCCCACATCAAATATAAGGATTGTGTTTATAAGTCCCATACGTCGCCACACCAGCACTGGACAGCTGTTTCGGCCTTATTGGGCCATCACCAGCAATGCGTACGTTTGAGCGAGTGGCGTCGGAAGGTCGCGTGGAACGTGATGTCCTCCCGTCAGGGTGAGAGGCTCACCTCTGAAAGCCCAGTGCAAAGCCAGTGAGGTACAAATGAAAAAAAAAGTAGCAGAAGCTCTTTGGCTGCACGTTGAACTTGTGTTTATAAGTTCTAAACGTCGCCACACCAGCACTTGACAGCTGTTGTGTTAATCATCATGTTAAGTAACCTGATTCCACAACGCTTTCGGAACGGAAAATATTTTAAATGGCTTTCTGAGCTCTCTTAAGCCGGCACGCTCACCAGCGCTGTTTGTGGAGAGGTAAAGTGTCGGACTTTGAGACGAAAGGTCCGCAGTTCGATTCGAGACACTGACGTGTTTTTGCTTGTCTCCTATTGCTGTATGACTACTTTGTTATTTCTATTTTGTTGCTATATATTTGTGCTATATTTATTGTTTTCACAAGTCACTGGCGTCTGTACTGGCTGATTATGGAATGTTTTAGTTGCTCTTCGTATTGTTGAATTTGTGCATACTTGCTATATGGCGACGCGTACAAATGTGATCGGATAGTATGGATGGTAATATGGGCAATACGTACACAGATGGCATTATAACCGAAGGCTGCCAGCACTGAGTCTGAGCGCTACTAGATTACCAATTAAAGAAATCAGGAGATGACCACGGAAAACTTACATCATGCGCTTCAAAGCTCTCCCGCGATGTCGGTATCTCGAAGGCTCTCAACTGGATGTACTAGCGGCTGTATATTAGGCTATCAACATTGCCTGCACATCGCGCTTAGAATGCCGATCTGGAAAATCTAGTGCTCGAAAACAGTATTTTATTCCTGCACTCGCCTACACGTACCTTGATAATACCTCTACTATTGATGCAAAAATGACATTTTGGTATGTACGTATATTTCTGGTAAGCAAGTATTATCAAATACCTGAATTCATTTTCAAGGCGTTGGTGCAAAATACTTTTCAAAATTTCTGTCGCAAAATAGACTGCTGATTATCACCCGGAAACTTCCAGTAACATATTTTAAAGACTCATTTCCCCACTGTTTTCCCTTCTTTTTCTTTCACATTACACCGGCCCAGAAAAATGATGTCTGTCGACAATCCTCAGTGACAGAGGACTGCATTTGTCTCGGCTTGGTGTGCCAGTTTACCAAACCGTACAAAGGCGGTGAAGGGCGATAAAGTTCACTGGCTTTGGATCGACACACAGGAAACCAGCCAAGGAAGATATGGAAAGGTCGAGCGACGAGGCCCCGGAGAGGGAGTCGCGACATTCCCAACAGAGACTGTTCTTTTTTCTTCTTCCTGGACGCCAAGAAGAACGATTCGACAAAATATAAAAGAACATAGAGTAAAAAAATAATAACAATGGTCTCCTAACAACATAAGAGGTTCTCGTTTTAATGTAGGAAAAAAATGCATTTCGACCTCCTTATATTTCATGAAGGAAAGAAAAGTAGCAGAAGCTCTTGGGCTGCACGTTGAACATGTGTTTATAAGTCCCAAACGTCGCCACACCAGCACTGGACAGCTGTTTCAGCCTTATTGGGCCATCATCAGCAGTGCGTAGGTAGGCGACGTTTGAGCGAGTGGAAGGTCACGTGGATCGTGATGCCCACCCGTCAGGGTAAGAAAAACTCACCTCTGAAAGCCCAGTGCGAAGCCAGTGAAGTATACAGGAAAGAAAAGTAGCAGAAGCTCTTTGGCTGCACGTTGAACATGTGTTTATAAGTCCCAAACGTCGCCACACCAGCAGTGGACAGCTGTTTCGGCCTTATTACAGAATATTTATTTACACCAACAACAAACACGTACAGCACACATTTCGCTGTCACTAATTACATCAGTCAATCACGTGTTTACAATGCAGGAGCTACACCACTATTGATGTTCTGTCCCAAAGCGACTGTCAAAGCGACTGTCCCATTGGTAACAGAGATGTAGCGAGTACCCCACCTTTTCGATAACCCCACGCCTCTCTTTCGCCCAATTGAAACAACTGAGTCTCAAGGTGCGTATACAACACGTTTCTCAGGCGTAGTAACATAGGGTGCATTGCTCTATAAGGTCTATTTCCGGCTAAAGCAATACATCGACTACGCCAAAGGACATATAAGGCAACCACCACAAGCAGGTTCTCGAACTGACACCGTCTGCGTCGACGGACCCTTGGATAAATCCCAAACGATCTACCCGCCAGCGCAAGGAAAGTTCTAACTTGGACACAACTTTCAACAGCGTGACTATTGGTTTCTTCCTGACCGCTGTTCGGACAATTGACGTTTGCAGTGACTCCCCATCTGCAAAGCCTGTCCCGTGTAGGCAATACTCCATGGCAAACCTTCCACATGAAGTCCCACACAATGCGAGGAAAGTGCGACGACGCCAGGTGTTCCCACGTCGCGTCTACGTTTAGGACATTGGGGATGCCATTCACTCGCGAGGTGCAAAGAATTTCGCAAACGCGAGACACTGGCGCTCCTTGCACCTCAATATCGGGGCAGCTTCCTTGAATCTCTTTGTAGAGTCTGATGATCTTCGCGTAGAACGGAGGAGTGACCTCACTGCTTGGACCCATGTTTCCAAGTCAACGCGGCACTAGAGTGCGGCGATTCGGTCCAAAGCGGTACCAGTGGATGAGCCATGCACTCCACGTCGTCGAGCATGCTTAGCACTTGTCGCAGAGACAGCAACTGTGAAAACGTAGAACCACAGGGCATGCTCCACCCGCCTTGTGATGCCGGTAACCGAAGCACATCTCTCGCCACAAGTTCCGTCTTCCCATCCCAGAAGAAAGAGTGACAGAGCGTCGTTAGCTTCGTGCAGAAGAGTCTCGGGGGATGACCAACCCTTACCATGTACCACGTCTTGGCGCAAAATACTGATTTGATAAGGTACGCTTTTTCTTGTAGGGATAGCTGGAAATTCCGCGCAATCGTTATCTGTTGTTCCGCTTTCTTGAGCAAGCTTCGCCAGTTCTGTGGCGAAACACCATTGTTATCAAACACAGCTCCCAAGATGCGCAAGCTTTGAACGTTCTGAAGTCCGTTCCGCAGCGTACCCAGTACCTTCCCAAGCTGAAGTGCCTTGCTCTTCTGATGATTTAATAGTGCTCCCGAACATATCGAGTAAGTACTCGCCGAACTCACGGAAGACATGAAGTAGGCTATCGGCGTCCCTCAGGTACAGAGTGATGTCGTCCGCATATGCTGCTGCGGCCACAACCTTCGTCCCCGGCAGTGGATGTCCCCTTATATGTCGATTGGCGTTCAATTTACGCAGCAGCGGGTCAATACAAAGCACAAAAATCATGGGTGACAAGGGACCCCGCTCGATACAACAAACTCTGTGGTAGGTACACCATTCAAAAGCCAATCACTCACTAAGTCGGCGTAGAAATTGGATATAATATTTACAAACTGTTGTGCAAAACCAAAGCTTCTAAGTAACAAATAAATGTGCTCAACCATATCGAACGCCTTCTTCTGGTCCAAAGAGACGACCAAGCCTGGCATGAGGCGGCTGTTCGTAAATTCTATTAAGTCACGTGTCAGCGAGAGCGAGGAAAAAATGTTCCTCCCCACCACTGACGAGGTTTGGTATGGCGACAGAACATAGAGCAATACTTCTTTCAAGCTTCTAGCTAACAGGGAAGCGAGTTTTTTATAGTCGACATTCAACAAAGTGATGGGTCGCCATTCCTGTGGGTTACCAATGTCGGCTTGGTCCTCCTTTGGGATCAAAACAATTCTGCCCTTACCAAAAAATGGTGGCACATTCCCAACTGCAAGAAACGGGTGCATTTGGTCAACCAGCTTGCGACTAAGTACAGCGAAGAAACGTTGATAGAACTGAACTGGGAGCCCGTCACAGCCCGGCGAGGAAGATGCCTTCATACCGTGAAGTACTATCCGCACCTCCTCTACAGTGGCCGTTCTAAGCAGCTCTTCATTATACTTTTTGGAAACTCGGGGTAAGTTAGACAGAAGCGAGCTTAGCCGCGTTTGAAATTCGTCCGTGTAGTTGCTCATTCCCCGATTCCTCTCGATTGTGTAAATCCCGTTCATCTTCGCTTTCTACTGCTGTCGACGCAGGCTGACGCCGGGGAACCGTGGCATCTGATGAAATCCGAGTTGGAGCTGATGCTGCTGACCGCTTCGGGAAAGGGTGCATGGCCTCCGCTGGAGCCCGGTCTACACAGCTGAAGCTAGCCTCCTCGGAGGACGACGACTCGCTTGGGTTCGATGTTTCCATGACTAATGTTCCGACATTATTTTCGCATATGTTCCGCTCCTTGGATATCGCAGGAGGTGGAAACTCTCTCTGGTCTCTTCGGAAACAGGGGACCCAGTGTCCAGAACGATATTCGACGCAAAGGTAACCTGAGTGCCGTGGACTCCTTCTGCTGCAAATGGTTCCAGTGCCGGCGCAGACGATGGTAGCGGCGGAAAATCCTGCAGTCCTGGACTCACAGCCTCCGAGTACGCCTTAGGCTTGGTGCAGTCCACCAAGGCGTGGGCGGCACCGCACCGTCGGCATGGGGCACTACAGCCCTCTCCAGCGTGACCAAAAATCAAACAACGGTCACAGAATGGTGTGATGCACGATTCCTTATAGTGACCTTGCTGCCTGCATCTCCTGCAGACCCTCCTCATTCCCCGGCAATTAGAGGTGACGCGATGTCCGTTTACCCGCAGGAAGTTGGGAACTGGGTTGTTTTCTAAAATTTCCATCCTCATGTTTCTGTCGCCAGTCCTTACGGTAGGTCGGTCCTTATACATGGCGAAGTTGACAACAAGTACATTGCCTTACGATTGCAGTGCCCACACGAGATGTTCCCAGGAGACATATGCAGGCAGGTACCTACATGTTACTACAACGACACGTGGTCCAATGGGTTCGATATTGACCTGCTCATTTCCGATTTTCACATGACCCTTTTCAGTGACTAAACGACTGGCTGCCGCCGACGAGACTACCACCTGGAAAATGGTGCTTCCGAGATGTTGAACACATGATGTGTTCAACAGATGTGGTCAACACCCACTAATTCTGCTGCTGCATCGATGATGCCGTCGACGGAAGTGCCAGCAGTCATATTCACGTTGAACGCGCATTCCTTGCTGGGCGACAAAAGCGATGTCATCCTGCTCCGGGAGACGACAACGGCGAATCAAGGGCCTACTTCCTAAGGTAGATAGCGCAGTGGCTAGAGGCCTTGACCTTCCAAATGACGAACGATTCCTTCGCAGATTCGGAGCCTGAGCTACGCAGCTTAGCCTTATTAGGCCATCATCAGCACTGCGTAGGTGCTCGACGTTTGAGCGAGTCGCTTCGGAAGGTCACGTGGAATGTGATGCCCTCCCGTCAGGGTGAGAGACTCACCTCTGAAAGCCCAGTGCAAAGCTAGTGAAGTATAAAGGAAAGAAAAGTAGCAGAAGTTGTTTGGCTGCACGTTGAACATGTGTTTATCAGTCCCATACGTCGCCACACGAGCACTGGACAGCTGTTTCGGCCTGATTGGGCCGAATCAGGTTACTTAACATGATGATTAACACAACAATTTTCTCTGTACGCGATATATTTCGTAGAAAAAAAGACACTTGATCATCGCCGCGCGCGTTCCCGCTCGACTCGCTCTTCAGGGTTATACGAGGAGGAGAAGGAAAAAACGTCATTTGTGACGTAATAAAAGTGGAAAGCGGCGACCGCGCTTCTATCTGGGTCAGTGCTGCGCGGTTGTCTTTTCTTTCTTGTTTTTTTTTATTTTTCCCTGCTCTCTCCCTGTCAAGTGATGAATAAGGAAGGACCTCGATATTCCTGGGGTCGGATTCACAAATAAGAGGATAGAGAGGTAGCAAGCGAGCTGGTGGTATAGATGTCTGTGTTGTCGTTTTTTGTTCCCTAGTCTCTGGATTTTAAGTTATGGATTCACAAACAAGTTCGTAAGATTCGCTGTGATGTCGTAGTCTACAACCGTCGTAAGACATCGTCGCAAATCGCGGGATTCAGTATTCACGAAAGGATCGTAAAGGAGGGGGTGGTTCATGATGGGCAGAACGAGCAAGAAAGAGCAGGTGACGTGCTTCCTGAAATGTGACCGTGGGATTAATGAGGGAGGGGGCCCCAGGGTATGTTATTGTTATAACAACGACGTTAGCTCAACCAATGGGACTCGTTGCAACCTATGACACATGCCACGGTGTTTGTCAACAAAATCGCGCGGTATTTTCAGAAGTGTGTTCTGAAGTTGATATAGAAGATACTCATCGGGCCTCAAAGCGTGTCCACCGGTCGAATTTTACGGAGAGGGAGATAGAGACCCTCGCGGAGGGGTACAAAACAAACAAAAACGCTATCGACGTCAGTGACGATGGAGCAGATGGAGCTAAAGACAAGCAAAAGGCTTCGAAGCACATCACTGCATCCCTCTTCGCGGTTTCGGGAATTACACGGATGGTTGCGGAAGTAGAAGTGGACAGACTTTAAAAGTTCGAGCAAAAGAGAGGTACGATGGGGACGTTCGCAGGAACAGCACAATGGGAGAGTTCATTGGGTATTACGATAGTTGTTAGGGTAAATATTAGCAGAGAGGAAAGGAAAGGACAGTTATGAAATTTCATAACATTCACAACTATATTAATTTCAAACGTCAGGAGCAAGTGTAGACCGCAGCGCAGCTGGGATCGGTGACGCTACTGGAGGAAAGAGTGGTCGGGGCGATTGACCGAACTGCTGCCCATGATATTCCTGCCAGTTTCGATATTGGTGTGTGTGTGTGAGGGGGGAGGGGGGAGTGCACCGAACATTTTCACCATAAATGTGTGTTATTTAATTCCCTGAGAATGCTGTGCTGTGCTGTGTGAGAATGCTGTGACTCAGCACAAGAACTCACCAATCCAGGCCCATCCCATCGGCCATGTCCAACGACGCCCCTTTCAGGGAGTACGTTTTCTCCCATGTGTACTTACCTTCCGAAAAAGCGACTGTGAATGATACCTGTGTAGAACCTGCTCAGCAGCTTTAGGCATCCGCCTCATGTTCAAGCAAGGACTCAGGGGCATTCAGGGTAGAATCATGCGTAGAACCACAAGCATACTGTACCTCCTCATGCTTCCTGACGTGCGTTCACAGTGTACAGTCAATTGAGTCAATAATTATCTGCATGTCTTATCAGATTAGTGTGTGCATGGCATTTCATTATGGCGTCAAGATGACAGCCGCACTGGGGCAAAGGAAGTTTTGGTGACTCACAAAAAACTGAGAAACATTTAGCAGGCCTGCTTGTTCTGCAAAGGCGAATGCTTGCCATAGAGCAACACAAGTAAGAGGTGAACACATTGCTAGGCGGAAGCTTAAACCATGGCAACAGTGAATAGACTGCGTACACAAGTATGTGGAATCTTCATTTATTTACTTGTCTTCAGTAACGAAATTATTTAGGAGCGTATTCAGACATAAATGTGTTTTCTAGAACAACCACACTCTCCATCCCCATCCCCATCTACATCGCATGACAACTGCCTGGACATGACCAAACATAATTTACCCAGGGTTGTCTTTAGAAGTTCACTCGGTGTGCGAATGAACTTCACTTGAGCGATCGCCCGCTCCACGACTGCACTTCTTACACCAACGACGATGCGGGAACAACTGCTTTGTCTCACGGCCGCCAAATCTCCAATCACCAATTGGAAGCTTCCACTTGAACAAAAGCGAAACGCAATCATCACCTGCACGTCCCCGCGAATAGCGTGGCACCGAGCAGTTGGTCGCCTCAAAGCGGGAGCCAACACGTCGCACAGGCTATACGAATCCCAGCACTGTGGTAGCGTAGCAAGTGGCTCTCGGAGACGTCAGACAAGGTCACACGATTCCAAGAAGCTCTCTCACGTCGCAAACCTCGTTGCGGTTCCAACAGTTCGAAATCCACAGCGGCCAAAGTAGGCAGCCATGTTTGCTGTTGATTGACTTACGACAGCTCGGGGGCTCTCTTAGGATTTCGCCGTAACTTATGACGATCTTACGACGCCCGCGCTTCGTGAATCCGCACTTTATCGCAAGTTTGTCTTAGGACGGACTTGCGACAATTTTTGTCGTGCGAACTGTTTGTGAGTCCGACCCCTGGTCGTGAAACCCCCGTTCTCGAAATTCATGTTCTCGCATTGCAAACTTTAGGATGGGATGGATTTATATTCTGGAAACAAGGAAAACCAGGGAAAATGCTTCTTCGTAAGATGATATGCCGTGATTAAGAACATAACATCACTATTTAATCGCTCAAATTCACGAGTGTTCGATATGTGTTCAAGTCGTGTTAGCGAACGAAAGCCACATTTTAGCAGCCATTTGGCTTAGCAGGGAGGCATGTTGGTTAGTTTATTATCAGGTTAGTTTGTTTGGTATTTGCAATGTTATGTCTGGGTTAGTCACAGTTCGCCGTTGGCAGTTTCCCGCGCGCGATTGTGCATTTTATAGCCAGATAACATTTACGCTAGTCACGTGTTGTTTCAGTGCACGCTGATATGTCGACAGGCGGAAACTTAACCGACCCATGACTTGAAAACCCGAGACGAGGTAGAGGACCAAAGCAGACAAACACAGACCGGAGTTGTCGGTCACTATGTGGTAACAAAACAAAAGGTGCCGGGCACGGATGAACTTGTAGAGGACGATGGTATTTCTCTAGAAAACCAAACTTGCGTGTTTGTGTCGTCCACGTTTGTAGCCTGCGCCGGCTAATTCGCGTTTAGCTCGATGATTGCTAAGTTGACCATAAATTGTGGTGGTTTTATGACACTGCTTGGCTATGTTGGTGTGTAACCAAGCCAATTGATGTTCAACGCCTGATGCCGCGACGAGCCAGCGACGGCATATTGCGATAGGTTTCACTGGATTGTATCTTACAACGTATCGGAAAGAACACTCCTCCGGCTGAATCAGATATTAACTGAATGGCTAGCAAAGTTGCTAGTCGAAGTGACGGGCAAATTAGTGATCATAGCGATGCAGCGATCATTTTGAAGCTTGGACTGAATCAGCGCTTAGTGCTGCACTGTGCTTCTACTTACTGCCGCCAACAACAGAACAACAAGCAGTCACTACGATAACGAACACCATAGAAAACACAGACATGGACAGAACAGCGTTCAACTGGCACCGGAAGTTTATTTTCATAATCCACCTACTGCGTAAGGTCGCGGGAGGGAAAAGCGAGGTCGAGCGGGGACAGGTTGACTGATTTTTGGTTAACTTTGCTCGGGGAGTTCAATGAGGATGGCCTTCACAATCCCACGGCCTAACCATAAACGGTGTCTGTAGACCAACAACGACACGGATACCGGACCCACTAACACGACACACGCAGCAGCCGAACAAATCATTTCCAGCACCACAACCACAACTCTCCGCAACATCGCTGAGCCACCCCGAGAAAACGCTGACGCAAGCACCGTAATAGATATATCACGCTCACTAACCAGCGACGAACTACAAGTCCTCTCTAGGGGGTTAACATTCTGCCCTACACTCAATTCTGTTAACGAATACGAAATCCACAAAGACATATCAGACTTTGCGAGACGGCTACGCCTTAGAGAATTCTTCGCTCATACAACACAAGAAAACAACAACGACCTCCGACTACCATCAACCTGGACACCAAATCACGGCCGAGAACCCGCAATAGACCTGTACATTAAACAAGTAAGCAACGACATCCTTCGCGGTATTTCCCAAAGCTCGCGTGGTCACAACCTCACTAAAACACAACGTGACATCATCAATGCGCTAGCTGACAGAGATGATATCATTATCAAGCCCGCAGATAAGGGTGGGAGTATCGTCATCTGGCCCACAGATAAATATATCTCTGAAGCACATAGGCAACTCAACAATACGCAACACTACCTCAAACTGGACCATGACCCAACAAAGGAGTACACGGCGCTAATAACCCATACCATACAGGACCTCCACGAACGAAAGCTCATCACACGTGATGACCTCAGATATCTCACCCCATCAAACACAGACGCAGGTCGTTTCTATTTACTGCCCAAAATCCACAAGGTACACGCCAACGAGCTCTACACGGCTGACATCCCCGGCAGGCCAATTGTATCTAATAACAACACACCAACAGAAAGACTCTCGAAATTCCTGGACCACTATTTAAACCATATTCCGACAACACTGCCATCGCATGTACAAGACACACCCCACCTCCTCAGAATAATCAGAGATATAAACAACACTCGTACATTTGGTAGGGACACAATACTAGCCACGCTGGATGTGACATCACTGTATACTAACATCCCACACAACGACGGAATCACAGCCCTCTGCAATACCCTTTCTACTACAAACACCAGAAAAGACACGGAAACCATACTCGCTCTAATGGACTTGGTTCTTAAACTGAACTACTTCGAGTTCAATGGTGAATACTACCTACAAGTACACGGTACAAGTATGGGCACACCTGTTGCACCCACATACGCAAATATCTTCATGGGGTTCCTAGAAAACAAAGTTCTCAGCGCCCTCTCATTAAAACCCACGGTGTACCTTCGATACATCGATGATATACTGATAATATGGGAACACGGGGAACATGAATTTCAAAAGTTCGTAGATCTACTGAACACCGCGCATAGCAACATAAAGTTCACATCACAACAGTCAACTCACTTAATTAACTTCCTCGACACCATGATATCACTAGACAGCGGCAACCTCGTCACAACCCTGTACAAAAAGCCAACTGATAAACAACAATACCTTCACTTCAAGAGCCACCACCCGCATCACTGTAAGGTTGGAATTCCTAATGGGCAGAGTGTAAGACTACGCAGAATTTGTTCAAACGACACAGATTACGCTGAGAAGCTTGACGAACTCTGCAGTACACTTGCCCAAAGGGACTATCCAGACTCCCTCCTAACCGAATTCCGTCGCAAGGCACTCACACTCGATCGAAACGAGGTTCTGGAAAACCGAAAAAATCCCGACGCGTGCCAAATAAGCTTCATCACAAGATATTCCAACGCACTTCCAAACATCAAAGCCATTCTACAGAAGCACGAGCCCCTCCTCCAAAGCAGTGACCGACTTAACAACATATTCACAAATCCCATACAGGTGACATACCGACGCGCAAGAAACCTGGCAGACTCCTTGGTCAATGCCAAAATCAGCAAAACGAGCGCCCCGTACACGGGAACACGACCCTGCAACCTCCCGCGCTGCAAAACATGCAAGCACGTTCAACACGCTAACTCCATCAAAAGCACTGCGAGCAATTACACCCATCCCGTTAACCACGCATTCACATGCACAAGCTCCAATGTTATATACTGCATTGAATGCGGCGACTGCTCTATGCAATACATTGGTGAAACCGGCCAACAAATGAACAACCGCCTTACCGGACACAGAACCGACACGTCCAACAAACTCCCCAAAGCAGTCGCCGAACACTTTAACGTTCCTGGTCACAATTTTGACAACATTAAACTATATATTCTAGAAACCGGGTTTAGATCCACACGTGACAGACGTGATAGGGAGTCTTATCTCATATACAAGTTCAACGCTCTTCACCCGTCCGGTATCAACAAATCACAAGGCACCCTAGAAACACTTCACAAATGAAATATGCTTTTTCCATCTACCTCCATTATCATCTGTTATGTTCTGCATGGCCACTGCTTTCTGCTCTCTTTATTGCATGCCACAACTTTGTATTACAAGTATATATTAAAAAAAAAAATTGCTCGTTCTGGAATTTTCCCCACGTAACCACTAACCTCCTTATCTTTCGCTATGCTTGCGAATTCTTGCCTGTTGTCCCGTTTCGTCCACGTGTTCGTGAACCTTCCATTTTTCTGCAACCGGTCTGTAGCCTAGATCACTACGTTCACATAATCCCCTCCACACTCTAACAAAGCAGCCATTCACTCCCGCCGTAAAAACCCGTACGGACCTTTCTTCCCTCCGGGCTGTTGACCCACAATTCGCATGAACCTTTAAACACGTCACACCTAACCCTTTAAATACCATGCCAATGATGAGGACGGTGCCCAGAAGAAGAACAGTCTCTGTTCGAAATATCGGCGGCTTCTGTCCTGAGGCAACTCCCTTCCTACATCTCTACCGGTTCGCTGGATTTCTACCCATCTCTGTAGACCAATGTTCGTTTACTGTATCTGATAAATCAAAGAACAAGAAAAAAGAAACCACCTTCCATCGCTGCGGCGGGGTCCCGAGTGAAAAATAGCAGACTACGTTCCTCTAAACCAATCAGCGGCTCTACTTTCCCGACGTCAAAATGACGCGAGCGGCTCGACGGCTCGTTCCGGGCATTGCCACTGTTGCGCAGTGTCGCGATTTTCAAAATCGAATTCTGCGATTTATGTGCACCTGTTGATAGAATTACTCTGCATAGTGCATTTTAATAGGCATACGAACCGCTTGGTTTTAAAAAATGGTGATGATTGAACTGCTTTCCGAGCTCCTTCAAACTCGCGACCTCAACCGTGCACAATGGGGATTATTTCGGAGGCGAAGGGCGTGATAAGGCACGGCGAGCGTGGCACCATCTAGGGTCGAGAAAATCGTGAATCGGAGTTGCTCCCCGACTGGTATAGCCTCTTAATAATAATGGTGGCGTGATATTAAACGTAAGGCTGCTGCTGCTGCTCAAATTGAGGCTCTGGACCCTGGACTAACACCACCTCCAACTAAGCAGAGGCTCCTAAAAAAGAGAGTAATAAGCCGTAACAGATTACATTGTTTTCTTTTTGTTTTGTTTTTGTATTCCCATGACAGCTTTGGTACGCCTACTTTTTCAAAATCCCCCTTCTCAGATAGTTGAACATCTGTATGGAAATTGAGCCATTGCGAAAGAAAAACGAAGACGCTCCGCGCGGTTCTTCGCTTCTCGGTCGTTCGGTATCATTTTCGAAGTGAGCACACCGACTATCTCAGGGATCCTACTGTTTTGGCTACAAAGGAGCTCCGAATGCAGAAACCGGGCAACCGTGCACTTGAGATTGGTGAGACGATTATTTGCAAAGTCTAATGAACAGATTAATGGATGACACGTTATTTCTCCCTCTGAATACGCGCCCAGAAAACATAGCAGTCTCTCACTTGTATTTTGCTTAATTTCTTCTCCTTGCTGAGCTTGCCCCCCATGTTGCTTCAAACCCTTCGAAACATCGTAAGCACTGCCCTCATATATTAGGTAATTTCGACAACTTCAGTCGACAACTTTCCAGCAGTTCAACCGACATGTTACGATCGGTACAGAATGAACACTCACCTTTGTAATGAGAGCAACTCTTGCGACTCTCTTGTCCGAAAAACTAAAAACTCGTCCAAATTACTGTGCACTGCCCTGTTGAAAGCCTAAGATCTATGACATAACCAAGTATATGCTTACCCAGTCAAGGACCCGGCAGTACTAAGCAACATCGAGCAGCATGTTCGCGAACATTTCGGCGTCCGTGGTGCCGCTCCAGTACCTCGACATACTGTCACCTACATCAACCGTCACCCGGCAGTCAGTTACCCAGGAAGTGGTGCCTCAGCGGCTCCACCTCTTCAACAATCGAGTGGTCAACCGGTCGTCGAAAGGATGAAAAGCGCTGCCCCAGAACCAAAGACCGTTGCTCCATCGTTGCCTAGAGAGACCGGCCAGGTACGTGGTCATGTTACTGCAAGTGACGGCGAGCGACAGAATTAGAACATCGTGACCGTTAGTAGAGTTTGAACATGCGAACTTCAGCTCTGAATGAAGCGTAGCGTAATGCAGCTACCTTAGTCTTGCAGGGAGATGCAAAGCAGCAATACAACGCGAACGAAAGAAAATGCACGACTTTCGTCTCTTTTCACTAGTTTTGTCCGCGTGCCAGTGGTTGCTTTACATCACTGTGCAGGATATGTACCAGCTACCCCGCACCTAGACAATGGTTCAGCTAGCTTTACCATTGTAGGTATGGATGGTTGTCGCACCCGGACGAAAAAAATGACACAAAATGTCAAACGCAACTCGGTTGTTGTATCGTAACTATAAAGCGGTGCTGGGGAAGCGCAGAGCGTAGGGTGAAAGGAAGTGTACTGACGAGGCATGCTAAACTTGCTTGCCATGTCTAAAGACTGTGTGACAACTTTTAATAGCGGGGATACGAGCAGGGTGTCGAACCACAAAAAATACGGGATTGGTTCGGGTTCGGGTTCGCGTTACTTTGATTTCGTTCCGGTTCAGTTCCGGTTCGGCCACGCCAAAAATCGAACCGGTTCGCAAACCGGTTCAACGCTTCCATTTTATATGCTCCATAAAACTGCTTTTTTCAGGAAATGCGTGGCTAATAGCTTACTGCTGTTGTCTGCATTGACGTTTTTAGCGGTCAGGTACTTCCTTTAGCGAGAGAAATGGATGAACACTTATTTCAAATAGAGTCCACGCTGATGAAGCGGTGTAGTACTGCTACTTTCTGTTCCCAAAATATTTTTTTTTCTTTTCACACGCACAGTGCCAGCCAGATACACTTAAAGGATGCCTAATAAGATGGACAGCGTTACATAAACGACGGTACTTGCAGACTGCATTCGCAGCGTAAATCAATCTGAAATCGTACTGAAGCACGTCGAAAATAAGCCTACCAGCCTTACTCTGTCAGCCATACTCTGTCCGAGCTCACAGCAGTGTACTAGTCTATCCACAACACAAAGGCAATGTGTCACGGCGACACAATTGCACTACCAATAAGCAGAACTGCATTTACTTTTCAAACCACGACCAATCAAACAGGCACCGTTCTGCGTACGCTCCTTCTCGACTTCTCATGTTTCTGACTTGATTCTGATTTTTACTGCTCACGTGTAAAGGGAAATGTTGGGCGCTTCCTTAATCAGATATTTGTCCTGTAGAGCTACATAACTGGCCTACTCCATTCCTGTTTCATTCGTCCGCGTGGCGACTCGTCTCTGAAGAGTAGACGCCGCAGCGCGTGCGTGAGGCACTAGCCGCTAGCGAACTGCTAGCCAACTGCGCTTGATGATGATACCAATGTGTCTTCGTTCGGGGATTAAGAGGAACTCTTATGCTGACTTCTTTTATGTCCGAACCGTTTTGTTGCGAACCGGTTACCACTATTATTTCTTACGGTTCTGCTCCGGTTCGGGTTTAACAGTGTCATGAAAATTTCGGTTCGGGTTCGGTTCCGTCAAAAATAACGGTTCGGGTTCGGTTCCAGCCAAAAATAACGGTTCGGGTACGGTTTTCGGTTCGACACCCTGAATACGAGTGAACCGGTATCCCCGAATCACGATTTTTTCGCGTGTAGATGGCGCCACACGAACATACGGGTCTCAGCCTGGAGAAAGCTGTAATCATTACCCTGGGTACAAGTTACTTACTCGTCCGCGGGATCCTGTAGTCGCATAACCACGTGTGACCTCCTTGACTATTGAGGTGCAGGGATCTCACGTCATGTTTGGGTTGCCAAGGTCAACTCAGCTACAGAAAAAAGAGGGAAGAAAGAAGAAAGTCCTGACGAAGGCGAATTCTTCTTTTTTGTCCCTTTGTGGATTACATCTGGTGACTTCTTGGGGTTATGTTATCCCTAGAGTGACTAAATAAGCTTCGCTTCAGAGTATCGACATCATCATCATCGACATTGACTGAGGTACAAGGGAGAGCAGGAGCGCCATCTTGTTTCCCCACCACACCGGTACCATCCCTAGTTGATGATCAAAGACGACTTACAAAATGCTCACTGTGGGATAGAGAAACGTGTATGATTGTTGTGCGATAATCCATGTATTGTCCACCAGAGCGTCCAGAGGGTGTCAAGGAGAGCTCAAGGCCTTCAACCTTGATGAGCTGCTTGCAAGAGAAAGGAACATTTCACCCGTCTACGATAGATGGCATGGTGCCCTAAAGTGCGCGTGGCTACCGTGGCGTGGAAACAAGATGGCGCATGCTCGCTCTTGAAACTCAGTGTCGATACTCTGAAGCGAAGCTTATTTAGTGATGAAAGATGAAAGGCACTGAAAAGGTTAGCCAGCTGTAGGGATCGAACCCACATCTTCTGGATTACCGGTCCAGGGCTCTACCAATTGAGCTAAGCTAACACGCCTCTCCAGCGACTTTCGAGGTGCCTCATCTGAAGGGACGACAAACCAGCCACTCACTCTCACTCACCCTCCTTTCACTCTTACATTTTTTGCTCACTCATACACACATTCATACGACGGAAATCGACGCAAAGGCACCTGTTGAACAAGAGATAAACTGATGTTCTGAGGCTGGAACGGTATTCCAGAAGATGTGGGTTCGAGTCCTACAGCTGGCTAACCTTTTCAGTGACTTTCATCTTTCATCGTTGATTTCTTAGGCATTTGAGGCTTTGTTTGTATCTGTCCCTTCTATGTTTGTTCCAGCCTTAGAACATCAGTTTCTCTCTTATTTAGTGACTCTAGTTATCTCAGCTTGTCTGACTTTCTCGACAGCACACAAAGTCCAAAAGTTATATTTCGTTCGCCCGCGCTTATTTATATTCACCTGATTTCTCTTTCACACTGAGTTCTCACACTAGAGTATTTTGCAGACAATGTTTTCGCGAGGCCAACTACGGTGTATTGACAAAAAAGTGTGGCTTATTCATTGATTAAACATGTGTACTCATATAGAATATTGTAAATTTACAAACCATTCCCCAGCGGAACGAACCTACGTTTGATGATAACATGTCTTATTCTATTTCTTATTTGTCCTTCATTTGAAACGGTCACAATCGGGCAGGAAGACAATACGTGGCACGTTTGACAAATTCTAGCACAGTATACAGCTCTGTCCTACATATTTGATGTCGGTTCCGGGACATTTCGTCGAACGGCGTTTGGTCGGAAGCCGTTTGATTGAACGCGGGACATTTGGTCGAAAGCCATTTGGTCAAAATGGTAGAGGCCGTTTGATCGATTTTTTTATTGGTTTACCTGGAACGCTGATAAAAAAGAAGAAAACTACAAATTTTAACAAAGTAGATGGGTAGAAATCCAGCGAACCGGTAAAATGTAGGAAGGGAGTTGCCTAACGGGGGGGGGGGGTTGCCCTTTAAACACGTCACACCTAACTCTTTAAATACCATGCCAATGATGAGGACGGTGCCCAGAAGAAGAACAGTCTCTGTTCGAAATATCGGCGGCTTCTGTCCTGAGGCAACTCCCTTCCTAAATTTTAACAATGTATTTTTAATCTTTCTACTTCACTGACCATTGTATAGGTGAAAGAACAGTTTTAGTTTATTTACTTTGCGCCTATGTGCAAGTGAACAGATCTTTGTACGTGCACTAGTTCTTTCTTTCTTTCTTTTTTTTCGGATATCGTGCAGGTGTAGGAATCCCAGAGGGGTGGCAATCATAAGGTTGAAACTCATGGGGCCGAATTATCAGAAGACCGAAACTGAAAAGGCCGAAAGATCAAAACATCGAACAATCAGAAGGCCGAAAATTCAGAAAACCGAACTATCAGAAGGCCGAAAAGCCAGAAAACCGAATTACCGAAAGGTCGAAAAGTAAGGAACCCAAGATACGGAAACTGCTATTCCAACTGCGATAGAAAATGAGTTGTAGGAATTAAGTAGGATATACTTATTGTGAATTTATACAGGGAATAAATCATTTCACCCAACTTCCCATTAGATAACGTACTTTCGATCACTTAGGTGGAAAACAAAAAGGAAAAGTAGACATCACTGTGTTACCGTATGTGTTCGTTGTACACAATTACAATCACGTTCGGGTTACCAAATGTATAGAGCGACACCATCTCCTCTACAATTCATTCAGAAGGTGATACAAGTCACCCACCAGGCACTTTCTTTTTGTAGTAAACATGTTATAGAATATTGTTTTCCTCTCTCTCTCGGTTTCTAGTCAAAACTAATTCCGAGCACCAAATGCTACGCATTCCAATTATTTGATTTCTAATGAAAGAGTTAAATAAAACTTCTACAAAACTTTTTCATAATCTTATGAAAAGGACAATGCCCTTCAGTGGCCGTGCCCTAGGTCTTCTGTCTCTTTGGCCTTTGTTACTGAACCGACACGACAATGACACTGACACGGCGTCGACGGAAGACAGACATAGCTCTCTTGACCTTTCTGGATACCATAGAACTTCCATCCTTACTGTGAAGGGGCTCATTATTTCATTCCCTGCATCACACACAATAAAGTTGTTGTTAACGTAATATTGTCACCATACTTTGTGTTGCCAAGCGCAGCTATCACATTGCGCTGGCCGACAGCGACAGACGCAAGTCGACAAAATGTCGCTTCAGTATGACAGATTTGGATGACAAAATCAGCAGGCAGACAGTGTCTGTCGTCAGCGGTTTGATCGTTGCTCAAAATATATCGCCGACAACAGACACATACTGCGCGAAAAGCTTTTTTGCTTTTCTGGGGGAGCTGATTGATTGATTGGTTTCCACATTAAGTGCCCACAAACAGCTGTTAGGCCTTTGATAGCGGTGCACCAGAACTACATAAAGAAGAGAGAAATACAAATTTACAAATGGCAAACAAACAATCTAGTGGTAAGAAATGCAACATGAGCTTGAGAGTGATACATGATTTGACATTAAAAATGTCTAACTGATCGTTTCTCGTGGCGTAAACATTAAAAGTCATCTGCATCCTTGATATTGGGCAGCATTTGTCTAGAACAGTGGGAATAAAAAGGACGAACGGTGCGCATTTGCCTCGGCGGAGCAGGCAAATTTACAGAACTAGGCAGCAAGGGAGAGTCAACTGATCCGTGAATAAGCTTGCCTAAAAACATTACGTCGCGGCATAGCCTCCTGCGCTCAAGGGAGTGAACGCAAAATCCGGATAGCATAATACCATACGTATAATCGAACCTACGATAGTAAAATCTATGATACACCAATCTGACAAACTTTCTTTTAAATGCTCGATGAGACCGTCGATGAAACTGAATTCCAGACAACAGGTAATGTTTGTGATTTAATGTACTGTGGGCGATTTAGGAACGACATTAAACGGTAGAAGCATTTGCATTTAACGACAAGCAAATGTTTTACAAGCTTTCGTGCATGAAACTAGCATACCTTACGCGCGGGACTCGCCGGTCACTCGATTATTGAGTAATCCAGTCACACACTTGTTTCGGTAGCATGATTTTAACAAAGCACTCTACCAGTTATGCGGGAACATGCAATATTGTAACAAATTTAGCACGGAGAAACAGTTTTTGTTAAACGCAAATTTTGGCGCGCAGGTGCAACGCTCTGTGATATAAGAAATGGCGAACATGCTCTCTCGCGCAGTTTTGTCCCAGCTTCGACGCGTGATTTCTCTAGCTGTAGATGTTCCTCATTACCATATTTCGTGTCAGTTCACTCAGCTTTTAAAGCTCTTTCATCTGATAGATATATCGTGCGTATACCTCCTACAGGTATCTGCTGAAGCAGGCAAATGTTAAGGTATATTTCGAAAAAACAAGGATTTTGAGCGTCCGTTCCTCAAAAAGGCCCCTTTTTATTTCATTTATATTCTGCCAGGACATGGCCCGATGTTAGACTTTTCATCTTACGTAAAAAAATTCTGCTTCAAAACGCGTACACTGGCGATTAGCGCGTTAAAACGCGGCCCTATAGGGCTGTGAGACTATAGTCTGTGTGCGTACGCGTCGGAGCCCGGCTGCCGGCACCGCGGGGTGCGGGCTTCGTGTTGATGCTCCCTTTGTTTGGGCAAGGTTGTCTGGCCTTAGCCTTACCTGAGCTATTCGTCGGCAAACTTTTGATGTTCTGCTGAAGAAAGAATTCACGCCTGGGGGTTAGTTATTTCCAACAAGGCATCTGAATGAAATCCTACGTTGCCGTAAAGCCGTATTTCAACGGCTAGGTCAAACTCAATGGTCAGCGAAGGTAAAACCTCACTCTTGCAAGCTGCGTACACGGTGATACCGACACTGTACAAATAAATATCGAGCTAGGAATTTCTTTTTCCAAGGTTCCCGCAAATTCCCCCGAAGCTTGATTCACTTCAGTTTACGATGTTTTTAACTTATGCAGAGGGCTTTTAGCACAAAACGCGTGTTCTGTGCTTAACTTGCAGCAGTGCATTTCTTCTCAGAGCTATGGAAGTGGGCGGGTTCTCTCATTTGTCATAGTTATATTAGAGACGTTCAGAGCAGAGCCATACGGGAGACGCACATAATGCACTTCGATTTCGCTGAAAACTGGACAGTAGCCATGCCTAGCAAAATACAAGCGTGCCACTGAATAAGTCGCAAGAGCGGAAGGACAGAGTTAGGGCAAAAGTGGCAGCCATGTTCAGTTTTCTTGTTTGGCGACATGTTCCTGCAGACTGTACAGACGTTGGATGGGGAAAAACAGATTTCCATATTCACATGTGCGGTAACAGCTGGCACGGAAACGCATAGTTTTGGTCTGGTGAGCGAAGACTTGTGTCACGATTCAGCACAGTCACTGTTAGCTTCCTTAGCATTGAAGAATGGCTTGACGAGAATGTTCCTCTTGCAGCTAATGATTTACGTGTGAGATGGAGCAGCGAGCCATTTTAAGAATCGGCATAGGCTCTATGAGCTCTCCAAATCTAGTTTTGCGAGAGCGGCATGGCTGTTCAGGAACAGGCCACGACAAAAGTGCGTGTGAGAGGATCGGTGGAATAATCAAGTACCATGCCACAACACCTAACTTGTGTTCACTCGAGCAAGATGTCATCTTAGAGTCACAAGATATGATAACGTGCTTGCCAAAACACCTAACGCGCGTCCATTTACTCCATGTACGGGCTGTGGATGTGGCTTCTTTTAGAATGCAAAAGAAAAATGAATGGGCAAATGTATATCGCATCAAAGTTGCATACAAGGTTCGCATGCGTGGCAAAGCAAGACATCGGAAAGTCGAGGCCGAGAAACATTCATAGCTCGTACCTTGGACAGTGAATGCAGAAGAGTGACGTTTTCATAGAAAATGAGTGAAATAATTTGTCGCTGTCATAATACTGCTTTTTCGCAGTCTTCTAAATATATCGATATAAACTACCACTTTTGACTACACAATGCTGTCCCTTTCTTGTAAGACATCGACAGGAGGCCCGCTATCCCGCGGTACCGGCAGCCGGGCTCCGACACGTGCGCACGCAGACTAGGGTCGCGTTTTAACGCGCTAATCGCCAGTGTACGCTTTTTGAAGCAGAATTTGTTTTATATAAGATGAATGGTCTAACATCGGGCCATGTCCTTGCAAAATATAAATGAAATAACAAGGGGCCTTTTCGAGAAATGAACGCTCAAAATCAGTTTTTTCGAAGTATACCTTAACATTTGCCTGTTTCAGCAGATACCTGTAGGAGGTACACGCATGATATATATATATATATATCAAATGAAAGAGCGTTAAAAGCTGAGAGAACTGATATCAAACATGGTAATGAGGAACATCTACAGCCAGAGCAATCACGCGTCGAAGTTTGAACAAAACTACGCGAGAGAGCATGTTCGCCATTTTTTATAGCACAGAGCGTTGCACCTGCGCGCCAAAATTTGCACTCGGACTCCTAGCCTGAAGGCATGCAAAAGCATACAAAAATTTTCACTACAATATATTTTAAAACTCAGGAGATATACGCGTGAGAACACGGCAAAACTCAAAACACTCGAATTCAGGACCGGCTTTTCTCGATTTTTTTGCCCGAAAACTATTCCACAGAAATTATTCACTTTATCGCTGTTGATCATCATGTACGATGAGCTTCTAAATATAAATAAATAATGAAAATCGAGGAGGTCGATGGGACCTCCCTGCCTGAACTGACGTGAAACCGGCCCCTTACCCTTTGCACGTTCAACGTAGTGGAGTTCGCAGGTATTCGATGATACACGCGTCCCAGGCAATAGACGGGGGTCAAGTCAAATTATCTGTAGCAGCACAACATGTTTCGACAAGGGTTTTACAGGAACTGGTGTGTGTTGGTGGTGGTGGTGATGGTGGGGGGGGGGGGATTTCACCTTCGTTGTCCACGTCCCAAGTGCACTACCAAAGTTACGATATCGCGTGGGGGGACAGATTCCCCCCCCCCCTTTGGCTATGCTGCTGATCTGTAGTGGTTTTCTGAGTGTTTTGTAGTAACGGACGCAAAAGCAAGGTACATTACTTATGAAGAAATAGAAATTTTAACATAGGTAGCCATGTCTCTTATATGTAACGATTTGAATGTGTTTCTGTACGCCGATTAACATTATGACTACATCGTCTTTCCATTAGAAGGAAGGGTAGAATTAGTATAGCATGCATGGATCGTAGCATTCTCTAGCGAAAAGCGGACTTTCAAGTCTGCCAATAATGTCCATACTTAGTGCAAAATTTCTCTCGCAGGCAGCGGAAGGAAGCAAACCGAAGCCTTCTGAACTCCCAAAACCCAAGTCATTTCAGTTACCGGTTGCCGTAAGAGCTCCTGAGACCGGCTCGGGCAGAGCGACTCCATGCTTATGCAAAGCGAGGTTGATCTACGGTCATCTTGAGCTCATCCCGGAGGATGACGATGAACACGCTGTTCACTCTAATGGAACTGCTCCAAAGGCTGAAGCTCGGCCGCGTACTTCGCGTTCCTCAGAGAAGAACACGCAATCGACAAAAGGAAAAAATCCTCTTAAGAAGCTGTTGAAGGCAAAACTGTGAGCTTGTACAACACTGCTACTCAAAAAAAGAGAAAAAAAAAACGCACAAAACTTCAAACTTGCTATGAACTAGCACAGGTTAGTTGACAGTGACGGAGTAAAAGCATGGCATCCCCAAGGCGGAGCATTCGAGGGAGGGCCTGAGGCCCAATGTCTACAGGAAAGTTAGGGCGTCTCACCATTGCCGAACGCGAAATCTTACACGTGTGTCTGGGAAAGCACCATCTTCATGGGCTCCAAATCCCGAAATTCTCGTCTGCAGCTCACCTTGGTCTGAGGCGTACTTTGGTGTTCTTTGCATGATGCCAATAAACAGATAAAAATATTGCCCGATTTCAAACATGCGCCGCCACTGGCAGTATTCGGGAACGTTAAGGAACCAAATTAGTTGCAGGATATGATGACTCCCTGATTTACTATATTTAACAAGGTTGAGTGACGTATGTAGCTAGTACGAAAACTTCAGTCATCGCAAACTGTTACACTCGGAAGCCATGCGATTCATAATTAAAATTGCACTCATGACGTCATATGACTTCTTTACGATATGTGAATACAACGTGAACACAAACAGAACAGTATAATGCCGTTCGAACCCTATCGAACTTGGCACGCTAGCGCTCCCTGTCGCTCCGAGCCACGAGTACAGAACATCCCTCTAGCACCGGACAACTGCATAGATTGATGGTTGATGTTCCGGTACGGGTCTGTGACGCGATAATTTGTTTGTTTTCGAAGGCGAATGGAGGAGCACCAGCGGCAGACCAACATGCAAATAATGTGCGAAATCGTCATATGCGTAGTGATCATCATCATACTCTTCTACTTCCTCGTTCCTACACCAAGTACGTCACGCACGCTTTAATAATCCTGTCGTAACCCCTGTTCTCTAATTCCAGGTTTCCTGAAGGGTCATCCTAACAAGACAGTAACAAAGAAAACAATCACTTCGACGCTGCACCACTGAAGCGCCTAATAAGCGCTTGTACATAGTTCGTCTAATTAAATATATGCCGAAGAGGACATGTTTAAATGTTACTTTAAGGGGAAGTATACTCGTGTATACTCTTACTTTTTCGCAAAGTACTTCCGTGTGATAGCGCGGTGACGCCACATCGCCTGGATATAAGTTCGTCACTAGAGATAACTATGCGGGGAACGGGCTACAAAAGTTGGCTGTTGGGGGGTATCACTGTCCTGTCAGCAGACTTGTACCCGTTACCGAAAAAAAGGAACTAAATACCGTTACTCGTTACCACGAAAAAAAGGAACTAAATACGTTACCCGTTACCAAAGTAACAAAAGGAACGCGTTCCCGTTACTCGATAGTAACGAGTTACTTTTACGTTACCACACTATTACAGAGCCACAACCATGTCAAGGTTGACACGTGCTTCATTTGGTCCGACAATTTCCATCGAATTCGCTTTGAATAATAGTTGGTGCTCGAGAAACCCTCTGTGGCAAGACTGAAAAATTGCTGTGGAAAGGCATGGTTGCACCAGATATAGCCACCTTTGTTTGATGCATGTGTTGGATGCGCGCCTGATTAATAGCGAGGCTGACTTTCCTTCTTTTTTTGTTCTGTGAATTCAAGGTCAGTAGCTGCTTTTATTCCCATATTTTGGCACCACTGTTAGGAGGCTACACGACGTCAGCGCGATATTGTGCGTTTATGTAAACTGATAAATGCTACACCAACGTCTACAAGCCGTTGTATAAGCTGGCTCTTTGCATGGCTAACCTTTCCTTTCTTTTAGTAAACATACCCCCCCCCTCCCCCAAACCACCCCTTGGAAACCATCAGATCAGCCAAGGTTCTCGGGCTACCTCCTCACAACACGGCATTGGCTCCACGAGATATTCGATTGATTCGTGGAAAGCAGTGCCTTTAACGTATAATCATCGATACGGTAACTGCTACAGCTAACTAAAATATTGAAGACGCTTACCTCAGCACACTTCTCCAAATTCGAATGCGACGAGTGGGATGCTCTCGGTCATTTTTTTGGGAAAGCAAAGAAGACACTAAAATGCTACATTCCCGTCATCTTTCGCCGTCTTCACCCTGAACGTCTCGTCCAACCCAGGCCACACTCACGAGACTTTCATCTGTGCCATCTTATATTCAAACGAGTGATCCTCATTGGAGCCCACAAGAGTGGAGGTGGGAGCGAAAATACAGGGACTAAGGTTTCTTCCCGGGATACGCTGCTAGGCCAATGACACGCGCGAGCTGCATATAATAAACCCGGGATTTCGTGGTCCACGTCAGGTGGACACACTTTACAACAACACGGCGAATCAGCAGAGAATGACAATGCCATCTCAGGATCCGAGTTTCGGCGAACTTAGTTACTCTAGTATATCCATTGGCAGCTGCTGGGAGATAACACCCACGCCCACAAACAAATCCAGGGTATTTTTCCAAGAATGCTTTCATGGTCAATGACACGACCGGGAAGTGTTGCGGCATTCGTCATGCCGGTCATCTTAGGGCTCAACAAAAGAATGACTGTCGACCAGAGGCTCCCAGGAGCTGAACATCCACAGGTCAGGTCACGTCGTGTTAGAAGCGTACGAGATTTCGGGTATTTCCCCATACTAACTGACCATGTCGTCCATGTTGAAGCCGAGCGTAAACGAAGGAAAGGAACGAGTAACGTGAGTAACGAGTTACCGATTTTTGTAACTGAATTCGTTATTAGTTACAATTTTTAGAAAAGTAACTAGGTCGTTACTTCGTTACCGAAAAAAGTAACTGGTTACTGGGTAACGAGTTACTTGTAACGAGTTACGTACAACTCTGCCTGTCAGCTACACGTAAACTTTTTTACACTTTTTTGGTGTAAATGGCTTGTCCTATGGCGCACACGTTTTTGGTGTTGCCTTCACCCTCAAATGATGGGTGTTTTCTAATACACCCTTTAGTTAAGTGTATCCCTAATACAACACTGTCACAATGGGCGTTTAAAAACAAAAACACCCTTAAAAGGGGAGTATTCTATTGAAAACACCTTTTATGATGGAATTGTTTGCTAGCAAGTATTCCCCCGCAAATAGCTAGTGTAATAGAAGCTTCCGCAGCAGCATGCCGAGACATACAGTTCGACGTTCTTGCTTCCATGGCAAGCAGCCCCGTGAACACGGCAGACTTCCAGCCGTGGTTCCATCGTAGAACCTAAACCGGAGCGCAATGCGTAGCAGGCAAGCCTTGTTAGCTTGGTAACACTGTGGGACCAACGTGAGTGTCGAGGTTTGAAGAGACCTCGGGCACCCTCAGTAGCCCATATTGGCGTGTCGGATGGATCATATACTGAAATACAATTTGTTGGTGCACGTACGTTACATGTGGTGGGGCGGGAAATGTTTGTAAGGGTGACAGGAATGCGTTTTTGCAATTAACACCAACGCTTCCAACGAGTCAAAGATATCAGCTAAATTCCTAACATCCCTCCTTGTCAAATACTGTTTTTAACTCAGGTTATCATCTATAATGTGATTATTTGCTGAGCGGAGCTGTGAAACAAAACATAATTTTTCTCTCACGAAATAAAACACCATTTTTAACACCATATTCCCAGTTCAAAACGTGTATTAGACGGTAAACACCTATTTCAACACCCCCCTTTACACCCTTAATGATCGACATTGGATAAAATGTGGTGTATGTCGATATTACACCTTTATTAATGCTCTTCTTGCACCCTTTGCGGAATAGAAAAGGGTGTTTTTTATAGGAATGTACCTTATTTGAGCAAATAAAGGTGTAAAATGATTTACTGTGTACGCTACTTGCTGCAGTTCGTCGTGGGATTCCTTGGAACACCCAGCCGTTGCAATAAAGCTCCTATGTGACGACCCTGTCAGAGAGCCACGTTCACGGCTGTAAAAGTTACGGCCGTATAGTACCTACGGCAGTTAGCTTCGTGCCAGACAGCAAAGGCGACAGCTGTAACCAAAAACAGAGTTTTAACGTAACGGCGTTCTCAGAACTCCGTTGACGGTGTGCCGTGAAGACTGTCAAAGCCTTGTGACCGGACGCTACTCAACAAATCCCGTCATTTTTTTCTCAACCGACGTGTACAGCTTGGGACAAAAGTTTACGGAACACTCGAGCCACGTACTTTTTCTTCGGTGCGGCACCCTAGCGGCTGCCGGAATCGGGTGAGTCCACTGTTTCGAAGGGGTGGACGGATGCGCTGTTAGCGACACACAGTGGTGGTTCCAGGTTCCAGTGTCGCTTATGCGTGCCTGGGAAGTACAAGTTACCGCTGTGTGTCGCTAACAGCGCACCCGTCCACCCCTCCGAAACAGTGAACTCACTCGCTTCCGGCAGCCGCTAGGGTGTCGCACCGGAGAAAGAGTACGTCGCTCGCGTGTTCCGTAAACTTTTGTCCCAACCTGTACTTCTCACATAATGATAAACGGAAAGCAGCCAGGGACAAGGACAGGGAAGCGCACAAACGAACTACTGACTCTCAACTAACAGAAGTTTACTTGCTACACAGGTTTAAATACAAAACAAGACACAAGGAATGTGACAACAAAACCTTATCACAATAGGAAAACAAAAACCAGATGGTCAACACACGATGGTTGCGATCCGGGCACGTCCCAAGATATTCCATTTAGGCTGATAAGAGAGACAAAGAAGGTGTGCTCACACAGTGATCTTCCTGATTTATTTCAACAGCGTTTATTTTGAGGACGTGTATTTTTAAACGGTTTATTTCAGAAAATGGATTTCGAAGGGTGGGAATTATAAGCGTGGATTTTTTAATGTTTTATTTTAAAAGATTTATTTCGGCGTACAGCCTTCTAAGGAAGATATGGAAAAGCTCCGGGTCACTGGGGATTCTCCGCTGAACGAAAGGTCTGGTGTAATGTGAAGTACCCTGTGAAAACCAAGGAGTGTCTAAAAATATAGTACTGAAGTTTCCGGGTAATAATCAGAGCGTTATGAGACGGAAATCGTGCTCCGAGACCTCGTTGCGCGTCAAGTTCCTTTCATTTTATCTTGTACATTTACACATAAAGATGTTCGGTCGAAAGCCGGTTGATCGACGCCGTCTGTTCGAAAGACGTTTTTTCGAAGGGAGTTCGAAGTTCGCAGCGTGTCCTTAGCATATCTTTTCTGTAACTTTTGATTCGAACATACGGAGCATGAGGCAATCAGTGTATTCTCCTTTTTTGTTTGTTTCTTGCTTTTCTTTGCAGCTAAAGAGGGGAGACCACTGGTCATTTGCAGAAAGGTTTTATTGGTCATTCACGAACAGCATAGCCTTCTGGCTTTTTACTCTCTCCCACCCGAAAGGAAATAAAATTGAATAAAATTGAATAGAACAATGCGGAAGTATCCCGCGTAGCTGTAGGACACATACCGAAGAAAATGTCTTCAAGTTGGGAGCAGCCAATAGTCTGTGCTTCTTCTGGGCACCCGTTTCATTGCTGGGATCCGAAATGGGATAGAGATATGTGCACGAAAGGCACTCGAAGTATAAATGCTAAGATGGAAATTTCGTCATAGTATAAAATACAGATATTGTATTAACAGCCATATAAAACTTTAGATCAATATTGTTTATAGCATGCATCTGCTCCAAACGAAGCAATAAAAAACTCCATGAAGCGACCGCTGCCGTTTCGATCAAACGGTGTTCGATCAAATGACTTTCGACCAAATGTCCCGCGTTCGATCAAACGGCTTTCGTTCTTGCGTAGACGATTTCTCCGGGAGCAGTTTTCTCTGGGGACGGTTCTTCCTGGGGACATTTTTTCCGGGGATGAAAATCTGGCATCTCGGGCGAGCTTTGATTATATGAAACGACTTCTCCGTGATCATTCCTTCATTTGGCAACTAGCGCTCATATTCATCTCTGGAAACCCCAATTTTGTAATTGCATCTGTGTTGCCCTTCAAGAATAGTGATTTTCCTAGAATACGCATAAATTTGGCTCACATGGTATCCAGTTCTTCAGCTTTTCCACGACCGAATTTCACGTTTTCAAGTTTAGATTGAATTAACTGAGACCTCAGCATCCAACACAACGAAATCTGGAGTAAAAATTTACGCTTCAGAAATTATTCTAAAAAAAGAAAAGAAGGCATATATTATCCTGTCCCACATAATAAGGAGGCCAAACTGTACTTTTTTGCCACACTCAAACAAGAACCTGTTATGTTGTCAGGTGACCATATTATTTTTCTACAATGTGTCCTTTTATTTTTTGTCGAATCGTTCCTCTTGGCGTTCAGGAAAAAAAAAAGAAAAGAAAAAGACTGTGTTGGGAATATCGCGACTCCCGCTGCAAGGCCTTGCCGCTCGACCTTCCCATATCTTTTTTGGTTGGTTTCCGTGTGTCGACCCGAAGCCTTTATCGCCCTTCACCTCCTTTGTACGGTTTTGCAAACTCGTACACCAGAAGAAAGGGAGTTCCCTGTCACTGGGGTTGTCGACTGACATCATTTTTCTGAGCGGGTGTAAGGTGAAAGAAAAAGAAGGGAGAACATGGAGGAAAGGAGCCTTTCAAATATGTTACTGAAGTTTTCGGGTAATAATAAGAAGTCTGTTCTACGACGGAAATTTTGAAAAGCCTTTTGCACAAACGCCTTGTAAATGAATTCAGATATTTGATAATGCTTACTTACCAGAAATATACATATCAAAATGTCATTTTTGCATGAATAATAGAGATATTATCAAGGTAAATTGCATGTTGTAAAAACATTTTTGGGACCCCTCATATAGGACCCCGGTCAGCGAATGCTGCCCTGTTGTGCATTTCTCACACACAAAATATGGACTTTGTCGCAGGCAATGCTATGTACCTCGTATCTTTAATGAGCTCCCCTTCGACAGTTTTTCTTTGGAATCGAAGTACAAACTAAAAAAAGCGCTACAGCAACTTTATCGTAGGATGTAGTGCCTTTATATGTTAATGTACTGTCAAACTGTATGCCGCTGACTGCTTCAGGCCCAGTGCCACAAGCTTTTCCGCTTAGACGGGCCTGTTTTATTATATTTGTAGTTTGATTGCTTGAGTAAAATTATTATTATTATTATTTATTATTATTATTATTATTATTATTATTATTATTATTATTATTATTATTATTATTATTATGTAAGCGAGTGCAAAAAAAAAAAAAAAAAAAAAAGGAATACCGTTTCGAGCAGATTTTCCAGACTGGCATTGTAAGCGCTGTGTGTAGGCAATGTTTATAGCCTAATTTACAGCCGCTGGTAGACCCAATTGAGAGCCTCCGAGATACCGGCATCCGTACTATCCGATCACACTTGTACGTCGGCATACAGTAAGTATGCACTAGTAAAACAATACGAAGAGCAACTAAAAGTTCCATAATCAGTCAGTACAGGCGGTAGTGACTTGTGAAAACAATAATTGTAGCATGAATATATGAACAAAAAATAAAAATAAATTACTCATGTAGCAATAGGAAACAAGCAAAAGACGTGAATGTCTCGAATCGAACTGTGGACCTTTTGTGGCAAAGTCCGACACTTTACCACTCGACAAACAGCGCAGAGGGCGCGGGCCGCCTTAAACTCGCGAGGTCAACCATGCACAATGGGGATTATTTCGTGAGTCGGAGACGAACGGCGTGATAAGGACGGCGAGCGTGGCGCCATCTAGAATCAGGAAAATCGTGAATCGGAGTTGCTCCCGACTGGGAGCAACTCCGGCGGGAGTTGCTGGGAGCGTAGACTGGGAGCGACTGGGAGCGAAGAAGAGGAACATACTCCTCAACTAAAAGAAATGGAGCAGCAGACCCCAAACTCGGGCGTCACCAAGCTCCAAAACGCAGCTACTTCTACTCTACTCTACTCTCTCTTAAGAAGGTCGCTAGAACTTCTCGAGCAATGCGCGCTTTGAACACACCCTCTATTGTGGTATCACTAAATAGCGGGGAGCACCCACAGGTCGTGCAGTGAAGAGCCAGCTGTCCTGATGGAGTGGTGCTCCATACTAACGCCCTATGTTCGTTAAGTCTAGTGTTAATACAGCGCCTAGGCTGGCCTATATATACTCTCCCGCATGTTAACGGAATGCGATACACTACATTCTGCCGGCATTCAACCGAGGCATTCCTGTGCGAAATCTGGCAGCCCCTTTTTGCAGGAGAACCATTTACCTTAACACAAAGAGTTAATAACTTAATGGGCGTTGAGAGGACCACGGGCACGCTATGTCTCTCTCCCACTTTTTTCACGTTGTGTGACATAGTGTGTACATACGGTATGGACACTGGTCGACCTGGTAATCTATCGTGCTTCGTCTTAGCCACACCTTTTAACTTAGCCAAGAGCGTTTCAGATATGTCATACAACATTCCTATCGGGTAGCCCCCTTCGCATAGCTTCTTCACTTGTATAGCAAAACTGCTCTCTACATCATGTTCGCATGACCTGTCCAAAGCAGCCCCAAGGGACGCTGAGGCGAGCGATGGCCCTTTTTACAACTAGAGTGGCACGAGTCGAAGGGTAGAGCTGCCTTTTTAGACCTGGGATAGTATGTCCAGCATAAATGACAGGGAGATACCGTCAAGCGTAGGTCAAGGAACTGCAGGCAGCCTGCACTAGGCATTTCAAAGGTAAACTTCATTCCCTTGGACGGGACCGAAAGACATCTAAGAAGTCGTTCTCAGAGATTCGCGGTGAACAACAATCATTCTGCCAGTACAAAATCAAAAACTCATCAACATACGTGAAAGTGCGGTATCTGCACCTGTTCTCCAGTGCACCACTGACAAACCTGTCAAAATCAGCCAAGAAGATTTGACAAACAATTGGGGAAAGTCTAGAATCAATTGGGGTGCCACCTTTTCATACGAACAGTTTACCATTCTTCTTGATGATAGTTGAAGACAAGTAAATCCGTTGTAGATCCATACACTCAGTCACGGTCATACCCGCATTATTTTGAAACCGGACAGGGTCCGATCGCTCAATGGCATCTTGCACTGATGAAATTTCTAGTAGTAAATAGTTACATTTTCTTGTAACTAGTTACTTCTAAGTTACTTCCCAAGACTGGTCTTCGCAGTATAGAAAACTTATCAAAAATGTTTAGATGAAGACTTCACACGCCGACACAAGTTGTCCAGGTTGTTGTAGCTGCACAATTCGAGCACAGCCTTATAAGTGTCCCTGGCTTCCCGCTGTGTAGCAGGGCGAAAATTCTTCAACAGAGCTTGGTCTCGTTTCTCTAGGTACAAGGACGTGGGCACCACCACGAAACCCCCTTCCTTGCCTGACGTGATTAGCTTAACTTGTGCGTCAGTACAGAAATCTGTGACTTGCCTCGGTATATTGGTTGCTCCAGTGGGTAGTGGAAGTGCTTGACCGTATGGACCGCTTCCCGTATGCAAGCATCTTGCTCTCCTTTAGGTGCAGCCCCTGACACACTCCTAATCAAGCTCAAAACTTCAGGTTTCTTAAGATCAGGTTGCAAGCTGAACTTCGGGCCAAGTTTTTAAAGTGTCAAGTACTTTTTTTGTCACATCCACTAAGTCCAGCACAGTGACATGTCCTTCCACAGAGAATGCTTCCTTTCTTTTCCCAAGCCTAGTAGAAGTCCTCGAAGCGTTGAATCCCACAAGGCCTCAGCGAACTGGTTCCCCATTTGGCTGTACTGTTTAAACCTTCAGAGCGATGTTTCTTCAGGTTCTCTCGGAACGCAGCAACACACCTTCAAGCAGTCTCGAAGAAAACGGTAGTGCCGCCAACAATCGCACCGAAGGATCTTCCTAGGCATGTCTTGTTGTCGGAGTAATGAAGACAAACAATTGCTGGAATTGTTGATGTATGCAGTGGTGATCCAGAGCGAACGATATGGATCGAGCTTTGCAGATACTCAAAGCTGATTGGAATAAGCATATAGCGATGCTAGTAGGAGAACCACCATGAAGAACATTCAAAAAAGAGTTCCCCTTTGGACTGGAAATAAACTGAATGAGTGTCGAAATGCGGGGTAGTTGGTAACAGTATACATAATGATAAACGGAAAGCAGCCAGGAACTGCTGACTCTCAACTAAGGGCCGGGTCCCATAGCTTTATGCGAGAAGCAGCAGCAAAGCAGCAGCAGTGCGGCAGCAGCAACACGGCAACATGGCAGCGAAGCAGCTTTCTGCTGCCGCTTCTCTGCTGCTGGAGGTGTCCCATAGCTTCGGTTTGAATTAGCGACAGCAGCGGCTTAGGAAACACAAAACGTATTGGCAAATGAGGCATTGTTTACATTTCGCACATTCCGAAGGCGCACGCAGTAGCTAAGCCTCATAATACACACACCTAAGAACGCAATCCTAGGTGAAATGCGTTTGTGTGAGAGATATATTGTGGATTTGTAGCTCATAAGTGGACTTTGAAATGAGTGTGGTGGTGGTCTGAGCCTCGTATTACCTGATTGACTCTTCGTTGATGTGTAGTTAGTTTCGTGACATTCAACGTAGGTTCGTCCCACTGGTGTGCAGAACAGTCCTTGCTGTGTTGTGTGGAGATTCTTCTACGGGATTTGGTCGTATAAATATCGCCTCGTTACTAGTATTCGATATTTTGATTTACTGTGACTGTCAAATGCGTACGTTGCTCTTAGTGAAATAAAATTGTCTAACGAAAACAAAGGCCCCTTCTGCTAGTCTTCACTGTTCTCTGCCTGTTTTCACAAGGAATGGGTTCATTATCTATCTCTATCGAACTTTCTTTTTTGTTGTCTGAGCATTGTCTATCTCTATCTAACCCTTTTCAAGGGTCAGTTTCATTTAAAACAACCTATAGCTCGCAAGTCATCGACCCTCCCAAGAAATGTGGTCGGTATGCTTTTCACACAGCATGGACGTGAAAGTAATTTGCTTGTACGTTATCAGGTCAAGGTATCAGGTTGTCAGGTGCATTCCAGAAAACAAGCGAACATGTTAGCTACAACTCTGGTACACAACATACGTATCACGTAGGTTCGGTCGAACACTTTATTGAATTTTATGAACTGAATTATGTCCTGGAAGCGCACTTCACGCAGTCCCGATGATTGAACACTCACTTCAAACTACTGGCAATCACAAGCGTGTCCAGGTCTTCAAAAACAAATCACAGAACAACCAGACACAAACCTTCTGCCGTCACTCACTGCCCTGCTAACCCTAAACACCGTCGAACGAAAACAACATCAACCAACCTCCTGATTGGCTTGCGAGACCGGCTGCTCAGGCTGCAGAGCAACAGGGCAGCATAGCAACCACAAATTCGGATACGGGAGCAGCAGGGAATATCTGCAGCTCGGCAGCGCTGCTGCTCTCCCCCAGTGCTATGGGACAGCTCGTGTCGCTGCAGCTCTGCTGCTCCGCTGCTGTTGCTCTGCTGCTGCTGCTCAAATCGAGGCTATGGGACCCCGCCTTAACAAAAGTTTACTTGCTACACAGGCTTAAATACAAAACAAGGGCGTAAGGCAGCCGGCAGTCTACAAACCGATACAGAGTCCCTGTTCACACTTGTTGTTTTGTGCAATGTTGTAATAGCATTAGACAAATGAAAGCGCGTAGAGATGTTTTCATTGAAAGACAGGCAACAGGCTTTCGAAAAAGAGTATCCGTATCTCTTGGACCTCGAATCGAATTTTTTCGTCGCAACAACGTATCATCCTGGAAACAATCCCGCGTTCTTGGAACTTTGGTTATGAGATGTTGGAAAAGTCCGCCCCTTTGATATGTGGAGCAGTGAAGCGACCACTACATGCCCTTTGCAAAATCGAACACAAGTCACCTGCGACGCCATCAAGAACGTGGTTCGCAGCTAACTCGAGAAATGCGAACCAAGGAACGTGGTAGCTGTCATCACACGTCCCTTCCCTAGCCGGTAGCCAACCGAATTGCTTGACGGTAGCACCTAACCTACCGCAGAGTATTGGCAACTCTAACAACCACAGAGGGCGCTGCTACTTTTCAAAATGGTGTCCGAAAACAGGTCCGTCGGCACCCTCACGCGTTCTGCGACAATGAAATTCCTCGGTTGCACGGTCGAGTCGTGTTGTTTTGTTGAGGGTGAACGTGTGCTAGCAGCAAAACACCTCATCCTTGCTGGCATCACACAAAATGAAGTGCGTGAAGTAAAATGCGTCGGACTTCGCCTGCAAATTTCGGGCATATGCAAGCAGCCGCATACCGTGGAAGCCGCGTTCTCGATTCACTCACGCGGCAGACAGTGAAACTCCACAGGTCATTAAGTGTTTCTGCTCTTGCACAGCTGGTCAGTCAGAAAAGTGTAAACACGTCGCCGCATTACTGCTTCACTGCTACCACTAAGTGAAGTTTATTTTCGTCAATGTAATTAGCGCCAGCATGTCGAAAACTTAGCGTCTATTTGTGACACATGATACAAATCATGGCTACAAATATTAATTGGCTGCTTCGCATATTGCAAGTTGCATATTTGTGCAGATTCTCATTATGAATGATAACACTCGTTTTCGAGCACTGCCGCCTGCAGAGCAGAGCACACATATCTCAGCTCCTTTAGATATTCACTTTGTTTTCGAAGCGATTACATGCAAGTGGGCGTATGCAGTATCACTTGTGGTTCCTGTGTTAATAGCATAACAACATCGCTGCAGTTCATCTGTTCTTGTGTTTCAACAGTGTTGGGATAGCATGTTAAATCAACTTATACCCCTGTCACACGGGCAGTCTTCAATGATCATTGAAACCAATGACAATTGAAAATGTGTGTATTGACACCAAGCGTGTAACGTGTCAACTTCCCAAAGAGTATTGGATTCAGTATTCCCCGACAGGTTGACTCGTTATACGCTAGGTGGCGCTATGCGCATTTCCAATGACGATGGGTTTCAATGATCATTGAAGACTCCCTGTGTGACAAGGGTATAAGCTACACTGATGTGGAGTGCGCGTGGGCACCCATGATATTTGCACACTGAACGAAAAGTGTAAGTAAAACTTACGTGGCAAGATCTAATCTTTATCACGGAAGTGTTTAGAGCAGACAAGCATCGTTTTTTCCCGGTGCGAAGGCGATGTATTTATACTTTGCGGCGATATGTTCGATGCTGTGGCTGGTCTGGGTGATTTTCGATCGTTACCGTGTAGGAAGTGATGGAAAGATACTGATTTATCTTTCCGTCTGCAGATAGACACTGCTGTACGCTACCGAATTCCTTTGACACGCGTTTTCTGTAATATGGACACATGCCGCACGCAACACACGAGCAATGTCTTCCGTACCATCGAAGGGTGCCTGTCTACTACGTCGGGACCTGTTTTCTGCAGTTCTAAACTTGCGCGCTAGGTGGCGTCTGCCTTACTGGAGTTGCCAATGTACGCTCGTACATCGTCGGCACCATGCAGTAAACATCACGCAATCTCACTGCAGCATTACGAATCTGTGAGCGAGTCGTGGTGAACGCGGTTTCGTACGAACGACCCACTCGCGCTGAGTCGTTTCGTCGTATTCGGCGAACACGACGGGCCGATTGACATCGCGAAGCAAGATGATGGTTGTTTACAATAGTGGAGCTGCAGTGAGCCTGCGAGATGTTTGCTGGTGCCGACGATGTATATCCTCTGCTGTAAGTTGTTGGATGTAACGAGGTATTCATTAGAGCCATCCGCCGGAAGCTCCCATTGAAGCAATGGTCCAGGGAAAATGTCGGGCGCCCAAACCACGTGATCTGCAGGAGCCACTCACAGCGTCATCACAGCGTCATCAGCAGCGTGGGAAAAAAGCTCGGGTCAAGTGCGCATGCGCAGACCGACCTCCTTTTCCAACCTCCTTCTCTTTCTCTCCTGGGGTTTTTCGTCTCTCCTCTTGCCCCCCTACCCCCAGTCTCATCCGTTTTTCTTCGGCGCTTGCTGTAGAGCAACGATCATGTCCCAAAGCAGACAATCAAAAAGCGATGGTGTATGACAAAGCAAGTTTATTTGCCCTCGGGAACTGATTCGAAAAAGTTACAGTACATATCTTTTCACGTCTTGTAACAGGCATCACTGGAGCTTTAGGTGCTTCGACATCGAAGGGCAGTTCAGAAGCCAATCGCAGTTCGCACACTCAGAATGTAGAGGTTTACAGTTTTCGAAAACATGGTGAGTCATGTGCGTCGTTGTGTTGATGGCTGCGGGAGCACTAAAACAAAGCAAAGAAATCTATTGATGATCCGTAACTCTGCACAAAAATCACTGTTATGAAAGGCAATCGATGTTGATTTCGTATTTGAACAGCAAAGCATACTTGTTACAAACCGTCGTAGGTCGAAGTGAATAAGCCGCTGCGATGTGCATGAGGGGCAACTAGCATAACCACACATAATTTGATAAGCGGCATATCCAAAACGCACAAGTTACGGCAATGCACTGCACTATGAAACGCCGCTAACGTACCGAGTGACTCGTAAATGTTGTACATAATACACTTAACGTGATAAACTTGCATTACTTCCTTCGATCACAAAAAGTAACCAAACTTGTCTTACCGTTCACCTGCGGGACATCGGAAAGGGTGCAGACTTCCTCTCTAACGATTTCTGCGTCCTTTGCAGGTGCAGGGATTCCCTGTCATGATCGTCTTCCCGCTGTTCCGATGATCAGGTGGATGTGCCATTCCGTTCTCACATTAGCAGTTCGCCACAATCTAACGCATTCAAAACCTTCTAAACTACCCGCTAGCGTCTGCGAGCTCAAGGGTTGTAGTCCGAGAGAACACGCGTGGCCGGACAGACATGATGTCTCCCCCGTCGTTTTTCCAGGCTCCAACAGCTCCCCATAGAGCCCATAGTTTGACATAATTCACACAACACTGGGCACACGACCAATGAGAATGCAACGTTGTAGAAATTATGCAATGTCAGTCGGCCAATCAGGAGCCTTAACATTGGCTGACCCTTCGGCCCGTTCTGGCTACCATCGACTTCTACCGGATTTCACGGCTACCGCCGTTACCCTATATTCAAAAGAACTGCAGCTTCTTTTGGCTAAAAGAAATATTTGTTTGACAAAAAGCACTGATTCAAATATCTGATACATGGGTGCATTGTGAATACGAAGTCCACTGCGTTGTTGACACACTGTAACCAAGTTCGAACTTGAAGCAAAACGACCACACCGTTCATTTCTTAATACCGAGGCAGTTTTATGAGTGCGTACCTTTTTATGATGAGTATCTTGTTTCGCTGCTTGCAGAGCGGAAAGCGCTTGTGTGGCATGTAATGTGTTTGTTGACAGCCCTCGAAGTCCGACAGCGCCCGAGCGTGTTCTTCACTCTCCAACCGCTCCAACTCACGAGGCATTCCAGCCGGAGTTGATGGACTGTTCGTGGGATAATAGTCGTGTCCAGGAACAGTACAACACGCGTAGAATCACATCGGCGCATGAATAAACCAGAAAACACATTTCTACAAACTGTTTTGCCGACTGACACCACCGAAACACGGAACACAAGAGGACGCCGTGCCGGCCGATTTTATGATGAGCATCTTCGTTCGTTGCTTGCAGAGCGGAAGTCGCTTGTGTGGCACGTAATCGTAATCCTGTCATCGTTGTCAGCCCTCGAAGTCCGACGGCGCCCGACCGCGTTCTTCACTCTCCAACCGCTCCAACTCACGAAGCATTCCAGTTCCGTTGTTCATAGACTGTTCGTGGGATAATAGTCGTGTCCAGGAACAGCACAACACGCATAGAATCACAAACTACTCTGCCGATTGACCCCACCGAAACACGGAACACGAGAGGACGGACGCCGTGCCGGCCGATGCCTGCTATTTCGAAACTATGCTGAAACTGCTGAAACTTCCGCCGGGACGCTGCACACACATGCGCGCGTACAAAATGCGATTTCAAAACATTGCCGACCAATCGGAGCGCGCACACAGTCTGGGCCAATGAGCTTGCAACGTTGTAGATTGCCGCAGTGGTACATATTCTACAGCCGCATCCTCGGTTACCTGAGGAGGACTGGTTTTTCTTTCTCCTCCGTTCGACCAACCGTTCTACCAACCGTTTGGATACTCGCGCCTCAAACCAATGACTCTCGCTCAATCAGCGCGAAGGAAACTGACGCCAGTTCTCGGAGACCAATGAGAATCCAAATATTTACACATATAATGCGCAGCCAATCAGAAATCTTCAGATCAACTGCGCCGTTGGCGACAATATTTTGGAGGCGGTGCGTTTCGCTTTAGAGCCGGCGGCTGTTAGAGCGTTTCACACGCACCAGCGGCCAGTTGTGGCACCACACCATGCAGTCCGTGTGAGAAAGCTTGGGTGTGAATGTAAGGTGCACTAAAGCTATGCAAAGTGCCCGTCCCTGTGTCGTTCCCTATTTGGTTAGCTATCGAGACAGGCTCGCACACTGGTGATTAACCCTTTTCAAAGCGAAACTGCCTCTAATACATCATCCTAATTCATCAACGTCAGATCGAGTCTCTCAACTGTGCCGGCGTCTGCTGGACAGCACATTGACAACATGGTGACCGACGTAGTTCGCCCCAGCTACAGCCTTCTGCAAATGGAACAACAACTTTATTACGAGTTGACGAATGGTCTGATGATGATGGGTGAATGCAAACAGCTCTGCCTACTTGCCTACTGTCCAAAGGGCAACGTCATCGGCATACACAGAGAATGCTACTTTGCGAGGAATTATCGATTTTAGGCCTGTCATTACAATGAAACATCGTTTAATACGACCCCCGATGATCTGACATAGTCGGTTTATGAACGTTTTTCTTGGGAACCGTTACCCTACCATGTAAGTCGACCTCGTTAGAATAACAATCCTCTTATCCGACTATGACTGAGATTTTTGTCAGAAGTAGGGTCAAACACAGGTATTATCTTCTCTTTATTATGACCGCGTCACATGACCCGCAGAGTAGCCACATGGAGAGGCTAACTCATACCTCAGGTGACACGTGTTAAAGTAGGGCGCCAATGTTTGGGATGTTGTGGACAATGTTGTTGACCTCGGAATCGTTCATTGCACTTTTCGGACAGCCGAAGTAGTGTATAGCGCTTAAAAAGGCAGTGACCACGAGACCAGGTCACACTGCGCTGCTGCTGTCGTGCACGTAAGAGCGGCCGGAACGAAGCGATCTCTGCGGTCAGCTGAAGGTGCGTTTCTCGTTATGACAATTCGCTTGATGACCAAAATCCGCGGTAACGGTGGTGGTCATATTAGCGAGGATTCACTGTATCACATTGAAGGGTGTAGGACTGAGAATTCTTCCTTGGGGTACGCCTTGATGAACAGGATGCGTAGGGCTTTGGCCGTGGGATGTGCGGACAGCGACAGTCCGGTTCGTCAGCTGAAGAAGCCAGCTAAAGAGTCGAGCAGATACTCCAAAAAAGCGCAAGGCGTGCAGCACAAAAATGTGTGAGACGGTATCATTGGCGCTCTTGATGTCGAGGAATACTGATACGACGATCCGCCGATGTGCATGAGCATGTTGGACTGTAGAAACGAGGTCGGGAACTGGATCCTGGAGCTTCGGTGGCGACAAAAACCTGCCATTCCATCAGGGAACGCACCTTGCTTTTCGAGCCACCAGTCGAGACGGTGCAAAACCATTCTCTCCGTCAATTTTCCCAGACAGTTTGTCAGGCTCACAGGGCGAAAAGAGGACCGGGCATTTGGTGCTTTCCCTGGTTTCAGGACGGGAACAACTAACGCCTCCTTCAAGGTAGATGGTAGGGATCCCTGTTGCAAAGACGTATTGTAAACGTGAAGCATAGCTTGGAGGCACCGGCCGTCAAGGCTTCACAGTGCGGCATAAGTGATGTAATCTGGTCCTGGGGAGGTGCCCACATTCACAAGTTTCAACGCCGTCTTTAGCTCGATTAGAGTGAAGTCGCAGTCCATAACCACCCGTGGACGGGGCCAGTCTTGGTGAATTTCGGCCGTCAAGCTCTGGACAAAACTGCTGTGTACCGCAGTCGTCGAGGTAGCCGCCGGTGTCCTTAGTACGACGGAGAAATCTGTCGCTAGCGTGTTTTCGTCTACATCCTGAACGATAGCCAATGCCGCGAGAGGATTCTTTTGTGGGGGCGCATCCTTCAGAGCTCGAATTGTCCTCCAGATCTTTGTGACTGGTCAAACGGTAAAAGGTGTTGACAAAATTGACACCAACGCTTCCGGTCTTGTTTCTTAAATTCTCGTGTTACTTTAGCTTTCATCCGGAGGTATGCTACAATGTCAGGAAGTTGCCCTGTTCGACAAGCTGTTCTTTCTGCTCTGCGACGTAATGCCCTAAGGTAGTTAATTGCTGGAGAATGACCGACGTGACCTGTTACCCTTTTAGACAGGACCACCGCGTCCTGAATGGCGCAACGAATGGCTTGCGAGAGGGCCTCTGGGGACATACCGGTGTGCACAGATGTTTGGAGGCTGGCACGAAAGAGTCTCCAGCTCGTGAAAGTGATCAGTTCAGTAATGGGTGAGAGAGGCAGTCTGTCGTGGGAAATATATACAGGAGAGTGGTCACTACCTCGGGTGTCGACATCGGTACGCACGACAAATGGCGAATTATGTCTGCTGAGAACCACGAAATATGCAGTACATCAAGTGGCGTTGGTGATCGCATAGAAGTCGGCTGTCGGTTCTTAACTAGGCACATGTGTGCATTCTTCATTGCTTCCAATAACCTCCTTCCCCTGCCGTCCGTCCTACGGCTTCCCCAGGCCGTATAATGAGCATTGAAGTCACCTAGCACAAGAGCTGGGGATTCCAGTTAATTGGATAAGCGTTCGAGGTCAGTCGACCTAACCTGTACCGCGGGACTTAGATATATACTAACGACTGTTAACTGCATGTGCCCAAGGCGGATATTGCAGTTGACATAATCATATGAGCGATGACAAACTGGCCCTATGGGTGCAGTAACGAGGTCATTACGAACGTATAGCGCTTATCTGCTCTCAGGGGACTGATGTGACGAGATCGATAGATTGTATATCCATTAACATGGTGTGCAGCATCCATGCCATGTTAAAAGGGAACTTGTACTGTTGTAGATGAGATTTAAAATCATGGAGCTTGTTACGTAGGCTGTGAGGATTCCACTGCATCGCTATGGCCTTTCTGTACAATTCCATCATGGTCAGGTAAAGATAATGCCTCCAACGCCAGAAGCGCTTGAACTCGGGCAGTTGCGATGCACCAGGAAATGCAGAGACGATCACCTTGACTGCCGCGAGTACCGCAGAGAAGAGTGCCAGAAAAGGCACAGCTTCAGTGGTTTAGGGTGGTAACTGTCGACTGATGCCTGCTGGTTCTGTCACAGTGGCGTAAGTGCGTGTAATCTGCCTTGATGGACCAGTGGGTGTTTGATGGCTGCTTCTGATGGGCTTGGCCGCAATGGTGCTCTGCAACCTTCGATCGGTTTGTGCAGACCGAGGTGGGAGTGCAGGAAAGTCGTGTTCATTTGTACCAGACGTGACGGTGATACTGCCACCCCTGGGAGCGTCAGATGGAAGTCGTAGTATCATATCTCGGTGTCTTTTTGTGGAACCGGTCTTCACGGAACATGCAGGATGGCTGGATTTGTAGTTAGTACACGTTGGCTATCTCTTATTGTTACAGTCTGATCGGCGGTGAGGCCCATCGCATATGCCACATCTAGTAGCACCTCTGCAATTTCGAGCAATATGGCCAAATGTTTGACAGTTATAGCACTGCATGGGACCTTCTATGTATTCGTGGACGATGAAGGTCTGAAATCCGAGGGCAATCCGGTGTGGAAGAGGGATTGTGAATTGAAAAGTTAGGATGACGCTGCGTAACGGGGTGAACACATCACCGACATCTCTTGTCGCGGAAGGCTGAATCTGTCGCCTTGCAGGTAGAGCACGAGATCGTCATTAGAGTGCTCTTTAGGTACAGCATAAATCTTGCTCATATTTCTGGAGTACGACTGAGGTATTGATGGTAACGCAGGGATTCCAGCTAAACACTTAGCTGACGAAAGGTTGCGGGCAGCCGCTTCAGACTGGATGGAGACGAAGAGAGAACGATCTCGTTGGAAACGGCGGTGCATAACCTGTTGTTGGGTTAGCTGGCGTATCTCGCTAGCGACTGCATTAGGATTGACCTCCCAGAGGGAGTAGTCACTAGATGATGGCCGAAACAGTACGGGGATACCACCGGCGCGGTTCTTCCTGTAGGTGACAGTCGTGAACGGGCCATGAAGGAGAAGTAGCAGTGTTGGCGTCGTTCACCTCATGTGTCTGTTGGGAAGCGGCCGGTATACCGAATTGTCCATGGCGTTATGAGGAACATTCACGTCTTTCGGATTGTCGGTATCACCCGAGAAAGGGCTCTCCAACCGTTGTCGTGTGGCAGGGCTTGCGGGGACCTGCTGACCTGTAGGAAGCGTCATGCAGACATGGGAACTCCCGTCCAGATTACGGCGGAGCTCCGTGAAGCGTTAGGTGCCTCCTTTAAAAAAACCGGCGACTCCAAATAAGCCTAAACGTAAAAATTTTGAATATATTTCGGAGCAACGGAAAAGCGCGGCATTACCCTTGGACTTCTTCTTCTTCTCGCCGCAAACGGAAAGTCTGGAAGTACACTGCAATATGTCATCTTTACTACAAGAAAACATGTGCATGATCCACCATGATCCAGTTGCTACTCAAATTCATCTGGAATACATTTGGAGATGAACGATTCGTCCGATTTACTGAAGGCCTCTGTAGTACGCTTCCCATTCGCTTTTCGCATCGGTGGAATCGGTCATTTGGTTCGGACACAAACGACTCGCTATAACTCTGTATTGCCTTTCGGAGGTACGTAAAATTTGGTTGGCTGAAGAGAGGGAAAGGAAAGTCAGTGACGAATCACTGACTGACTGATAACAAGAAATCAGTTCGCGCGCCCGCAAAGAAAACATTCTCGTGGCTTTATCCAGTGGCTCAAACTATTTCTACGGAGGCAACATTCGTCCCTTACAATTCCAAGATGCCGCCCTTAGTTCATCGAATGCGTATCGATGTGGCTTTTACAGCGCAGTGGCTGTGCCGCTTGAGACAAGTTTTTACCCGTATTCACCAACTTCCTTAAACCATTGGTTTAGTGACGTCGGGATTAAATCGATCACGCGAGACTTTCGTTCGCCAATCCTGAATCACCACCCCATGCTCTACCGCCTGCTGCTGTGAGGCCTATGGCACCGCGCATAGCGAGCTTCCTGCACGGCGCATGCGCATTTCGCCAGAGTCTGCCAGAAGCGATTGTGGCCGGTAGGCCTAATCTCCGGTTCACGGAGAATTTTTCATCAAATGTTGAGGAAGTTTTGATTGATTTAGTTATTAGAAACGCCCAGAGAAGGATTTTGTCACAAAGGGACGAATATTTGCCTCTAATATTCTGTTTCGATCATCCACCCAAGGTAATTGAACTGGTGGTTTCAGCCCCATGTATTTCAATGGGATGTATTTTAAACTAGGGGAGGAGCTAGTTTAACGTCGGTCTAAGTGTGTTGCAACTGTGAACGTGAGTGTTTAAAAAACTATCGTAGAGTGGTTGCGGTAGGTGATGTTGCACTAATTGGAAGTTTACCTGGTAAAAATTAAAAATTAAGTAGAATCGTTTTAAATGCACGGTTAGCAAAGAAAACGGCGTAGCGCTTGACCGAGGGCACGAAATGCGGCAGTTGTTTTTAGAAGGCGCTCTTGCGAGCTCTTGCATGGAAATGTAAACAAAAACACCGTCAAAGTGTGGTCAAAGCGAGTGACATCGACATGTGCCACTGGACAAAATCCATATACCAATCCAAGGGACAGAGAGAGCGTGCGGATGGCCGAACGTGAATGTGCATCTTGAAAAACATAGTGCTGGCGCTTATAATGAGTGCCATCTCCTGTGATATACACACTGCAAGCGCCCCCGTCATGCATAGTAAGAGCAATAACATGCTGGATGGTTGTTGCGAGCGCGGACGGAGAAATTCATTGCATGATTATCAATCCATAACTTAAAAACCCGAGACTAGTTTTAAGTTATGGATCTATACCACCAGCTCGCTTGCTACCTCTCTATCCTCTCGTTATGATTATCAACTTTCCTTGTATCATCCTTTCGCAGCGTGTCTAATCTCCTGACATTTAACAGTGCAATAGAATTGATCATAAAGGGGGGGGATATGTTTATTGAAGAAGAAGAAAAAAAGGAAATGGGGAAAGGTCAGACAGGCCGAGGCCGACTTGCTATTCCCAAAACAGAAAAAAAGAAGCAAAAAAGGAAAAAGAAAAAGTGTCGGGGGACGATGCGGTGGCTCAAAGGCAGTGTCCTTCAGGTAGCGCAGGAGGGCTCGGGTGACTGCCCACTGTCTGGAGTGGTCTGGATCATAAAGGGCATTAGCGTCTTGCGGCTGCTGTGTGGATACTATCGAGGCATGGAGATATGCATGTTGTTGCACTAAACTGAACACGAAACTTGAGCAGATTTTACGTTCCCAGATTATGAAAATACCAGCGAACGAGGTCCCCATTTCCCCGTGGATTCACATGCAAGCATAGATGAAACTGCAATGTGTGTTTTACTGATTTCAGCATGCCACGGCAGAACCGACCAATGAGAAACAGTTCTTCAGATAGTGTGTTACTAGAGCTACATTAGAAAACATTCAAAAAGAGAGCTGCTTACTTCTATATTGATTTATCATCTGGGAACAGTAGATATGATTTTGTAGGATGCTTCTGCAAAAGACACTACAGAGCAATTTGCTAAAGGAGGCTGGAAACGTTTTGGAAGCATAATTACTTTTGGAGGTTAACCATTGCAGGTAGCTTGGGACAAAAGTTTACGGAACACCGGAGTGTAGCATTTCTCTATTGGAGCGACATCCAGGTAGCAAACAGGAGCGGGCACGCATATTGAGAGATGGACAGAATAGCCGGTCACCCGTTTCTGATTAGGTCTCTTCCGAATAGCTAGCAGGCTGCCGCTCCGATGAAGAAATATGGCAGTGCCGTGTTACTCACATTGCTTTCTTGTCCTCACAGTACTCCAGTTTACGAGTTGCAGATATATGAATCACAAATCCGTTTACAAGGCTTGCACAAACCACATTGTTGTACCTGATGTTGTCACAGGAATAAATGGGACGTTACTTTTCAATTTTCGGACCTCTTGCAGGTCACGACGAATATTGATGATGCAAGACTGTTCTTGCAGTCCTGACCGTTTCAGAGTAATATTTTTTTCCAAGAATTAGAAACACCTCACAGATAAAATTAGTGCACATATTACTACCATTCTCCCCAAGAATTCCAGGTTCAGCAGGTTCGTCATCCTGGTACAGTATAGGTTATACATGCTCTCAGACTACTGTTACGGGCTTACAGTTATATAAAGAAAATGTGGTTCACATTTACCCTGCAGTAGGCCGTCTATAATATTTTAAACAACAATTATGCGAGATAACTTTTCATTCTATTGCGAGCTTACCCCTGTTGCAATTTGCTGTCACGATTCCTATTTAGAACAATATGGTTTAATAGCTAATTTACGTATTGCAAGTGTTGAGCAGAAGAGACATGTAAATATAACTATTTTGCTAAAAAAACATGTTCATCTCCTGTAAGGTGCATAATTTCAGGAAAATAGTCACACATGCTTGATTTCAGAAAAAAATTCATTTGTTTATTGATTCACATAGAGAAGTACATCGTGCAGAACAGAGTCAGTAGATGTTAGTAAACTCACCACTGAATCATCAGTCATAAGTGTTTAGTATACATTTATTTGGAGCAGTTAGGTTAAAATGCATGCACATTCTGCAGTGTGAGAAGAGAATCAGTATGGAGATATTTAAATGCAGATGCAGCTATATGCACCTGCTCTGTAACCTAAAATAACACACCATGCTTATGAGACGAATCACTAAAAGACAGAAGGATCCGGGGCTTTTGCCGAACGATGAATGACTGCGTAATGCTAGTAGCTGTGTGACTGCAGCACCTACAAATGGGACTGAGCTTACCCATAACATTTGTGCACTTGTATAAGGACCAGGGAGGGATGTAAGTCTATCCTCTTCAACCTAAATAGGTAAAACCATTTACAATATCATTCTTTGTGTTACAAATGTTTTCATTGGAGCAATGTTTCCTATTAGAGCCCTGTTATGCAAACATGCTCACAAACAGCACTGACAGCTAGGGGCTGTGAGCATAGAATTCACCATTCATACCTGACTTGCATGGTTTCCAGAACCAGGGGATGAGTCTTCCTCAGGTGCAGATCCACTTGTGCCCTAGAGTTACCATTCACTCAAATAAATTGCAATATGTAAAATTTGCATGTGGTGCCTTTTCAGAAAGCCACACGCACTCTGAGAACTCCACTTGGGACTCCATTACGACAGCAGTCAACAGTAAACTTCAAATGTGGGAGCATATCGGGCTACCATATTCTGTGGTTTCCAAGGGCACTTATGTCACATTACATGAAAGAGCATACATGTACAACTTTGTCATCATGGCATAGGGAGATGATGATGCCCCAACTAGCAACATGCCACAAGTAAAATTAAAGCGAGCTCTTCACTGTTTTCCTTTGTCAGAGCAGAAGTACTATGTACTTCTCGTGGTCCTTCAGCTTCCTCAGTGTCCACGCTGACAAGAGGGTCCCACAGGAGCTCAGAAACATGCTACATTTTCATAAAAAGATTTATGTAAAATTTCACCCATCCAAGCTAAATGTTGTCAGGCATTATACCTGCTCCTTTTCCTCCATGTGTTGTGGTGATATCACGGGGGATTCCTGCAACAGGAGCATGGCGTGATGTAGCATTTACTTCATTTATTTTCAGTATATAGGCAAAACATCAGGCTTTACAACTGTTAACTTGGATGTCAGAGCCAGTGCACAATTTAAAACCTCAGCTCAGTCAATACAAAGGAGAACCCAGATAAGCTCTAAACCTTGGCACTAATATTTTATTCTGCGCTTTACGGCCCGCTTGGTGGGGTGCGCAGTGCAAATGAATGGCTGCAATGCGTCTGTACACTGACTTAGCTTAAGTCACTGCATCTGGTCCGCAACAGGTCTCATTAGCAGTTGTAGAAATATTTAACACGCTATGGAAACAATTACTTAAGCCAGATTTCTTTTACCTGTTGAACTTGCTCCACAGAGGGTGCACCTCCCATCACAGAACTAGAACTCTCCTGTAAAGTGTGGAGAAGAAAGTCAGCCTGCATATTGCCTAATGGATGCAAATGAAGATTTACATATTTCATTTCTGCTGAGCAAGTGCAATAGAGTAGCTTGGTAAACTGAATACAAAATTAAACTGACAGCTTATTGAGTAAGACATAAGCTGGATAATATGTTACCGCTTGCATGTCAACCAGTGAGTCACAGAGAATTGGTGAAGTGCCCTAGAATGTGAGGAATGCGGATACATAAGGCACATAAGTTCACTCCTCTCCAATGGCTGCTAAAGGTCACCATGTATTTATTTCACCTCTTGTGTCACCAGGTTTATCAGTGATGGTGGATCCACTGCCTGCAAAATTAATTCAGCATAGCAGCTAAAATTTCTTTAGAGCATGTAACTCAACGCATTTAAACAAAAATTCACGACATGTTTGTGCATTGAGCTTCCACCTTAATGTATAATATGAAGCATGTACCCAGGGCCGGTATCTACCTTTCGCCTTCAGGGGTACAAGTGGGATATTTATTTCCCCCCTGCATTCGTGCTGCCCAAACTGTGTCTTTCAGGCATCCCTTTCGGCGAACTCTGTGGGGCGGCAGTTGCGCTCCCCCCCCCCCCCCGATAGACGCTGGCCCTGCACGTACCGATAGCTGTGAACGAACTATACGTACTTAGGGTCTTATGTTTTGGGGGAACCCCTTTCTACCCCGGCTCCCTTTTGCATCATTGTCACTTCGGTTAAAACTCTGAAACTCAAGGCGATGACCGATACAGGTACAGACCAAAGGTAGTCCCGAATTACAGGCACTGGAGAACACTGTACATCCAGCATGGCCTTTGTGTGTCTTGTGTTCATAAAAAAATATGAGAAGCTCCCTCTGTTTCATTTTCTTCCTGATATCACCTGGGCTTACACTGTGTTACAGTGAATGAAATAAGACCCAACTCTGCACCCCCATTTTCCAAAAAAGAAAACCTGAAAGCACATGGCACTAATTATAAGTTATACAGGGTGGTATATATACCCAAATTTACACATGTAACATGGTCCCATTGCATGCTGCCAGAAGTTTGTGGGTCTACTAATTTTATTTCCACTAGTTCAATAGAGTTCGACAACTTTGGCAACTTTTCTGCACATGTTGACCATATTTCGTGTCATACGAAAGTTCAATATAGTGTGGTAAGCCAGAATGGCGCAACTTGTACATGCTGGTGTACTTTGTACAACAATAGCCAGTTGCCTTTATGCTCTGTTAGGAAAATGAAATATACATTCGTGGTGCAGAAGGTCAGGAACACGACTTTTTTGTTACTGGATTGTCGCTTTAAAGGGACTATCGCATCCGGGAACGTGTGTATGAGACCCATACCATAATGTTCGGTATCATTTCACAATCTAGTTGGCCAAATTTCTCTTTCGAGAACGCCGTACATATTTAGTAAACGAATTTTAAATATTCCCGCCGCCTCTGAAGCTAAGGAAGCCCAGCGATAGTAACATCGTGATGACGTAACGCAGCCGCACGAATGGGAGGGCTGCGCAGACGACAGTCTCTGAGCTCGTCTGCTTCGGGTTTGAGTCGCCATCGTCGCCATTTACCTCGCGAAAAGTCATCGATAAATACGCCGACTTCCGCTTGTGATTGCGAGTTCTGACGCGACCATGTCGCGTGAAACACGGTGTTACGTTCCTGGGTGTACGAACACTTCGGGCTCTAACCCAGAAGTGACATTCCACAAGCCGAGGGACAGTGACACGAAGCGAAAATGGGAGGCAGTAGTCGCCAGCAGACATCCTGACGTACGAGGAGAAATACATGTGTCCCGCGTTTGTTCTTCACACTTTGCGGAGGATGCGTACATGGAAACGGATGTTCTACAAATCCGACTTGGAGTTCCGAAACGAAAGCGGCTGAAGGCTGACGCCGTGCCCACAATATTTCCGGAACCAACTCGGCCGCGGTCTGCTGAGGTGGGTCACAGTTCTCGTATATGTCAAATGGGACCCCGCCAAAGGACATAATAATTGATAGGATCTAGCCCTGAAAAGCGTGCCTGCAACGCAGTTTACACGCTTTTCTCGGCATTGGCGCAGCCGGCGAAGTTCGATCCCTAAAACTAAGCAATGTGGGTTTTGCAAGGGAAACCCATGAGCTGAGATTGCCATTCTCGTAGTGCTTGCTGGAAATGTCGCTTACCGATGGGATGGATTATTATGAGAACATATATAATGAAGGGGCGTATGCACGTTTTCATTTAGCCGCGCGTCATATACGAACACGAACGGTACTTTGTCCTTTTGTGGGCTCCCATTCAGCGAGCAAATTTGCGCGTGAGGTTTCATTTTCTCTACTGCATTAATGCATGCTGGAAATACAGGTTGCATGTTCGAAAAACAAGTGACAACTTTATTTTGAGATTATGAATGGGGAGTTTGTCGCCATGGGCGATACTCTACCCCATTGCTTCTGGTAATGTGGGGTATGGAACAATATGACTCCATTTTCATAAGAGGTATCTGTACAAGGAATGTTTTTTCTAGGCAGATTTGTGAAAACCAATCTATTACATATCTTATGAGATGTTGACTTATGAATTGGAACCACAAGTAAATAGTTTCGTTTACAGGTCCAGTCCACCAGCTTCACTGAAGCCAGTGCAAGTGGTACGTTCCGTAGAAAGCTCTTATTAGGCATTGCTGCACATTCATGCTCCCGCCTATCTGTTCCAGTTTAAGATGTTTTTGTCGTACTTGTCCTATACCAGCCTGTTACAGTGATAGGTGTGATAACGTGTTTGTATTGTAGACGTGGAAAGGATGGAATCAGCAAGCGATGCGGGTGAATGTTTCAGCCTACAACAATCCATGTCATCAGCGGGTCCGGAAAATGGTACATGCCCAATTCATTTATGCTCACTCTTGATAAAATCCATGGTGGTTAAAATGAATGCATAGGCAATTACTCTTGAGATTCATAGCTCCTCCTTGTAAACACAGGAGAGCAGTAATCACATCATATCCCATATTGTTTTTTCATAGCTGTATTGCATAATTGCCTTTCTGCATTTTTTGTATGTGTCATGTTGGTATTGCTCTATTTCTTCAGTCCTAGTGCTGGATGGACTGCCCCTTGAACCATTTGTGCCCTACCAGATAGTCAGCCAATATGGGTTCCATTACACATTAGTACTGCACAAGCCAGAATCTGTAGCGGAAAGGGTTCAGGACAAGGAAACACAAACAGCTATTCCGACATCCACGCTTGGTAATATTGTAATATCATTTACAGGGAACAGACCTTTTACACACGTAGCCTACTACCAATTTGGTTTGCAGGCACTCAAACTGGGTTCCACATGCAAAGTAGGGAAAGCCAGACAGGCATGAGCCTTCCCCCTTCCAGCTCCCTTCTGTTGACATCATCTGAACTAGCAACTTGGTGTCCAGAAGACAGCAACATTGAAAGCGTGGAGGTCTCTGCAGGACAGGCTTCCATGCAGCATATAGGTGCACCAGCATTTGAGGAACTGATGCCAACAGATATGCTTTACATGCCTCTTTCGCCCGTCCACTGCTCCACCCCAGCTAGAGAAGAACTTGATACAACCTTGGGATCTACATGGTATGCCGTAGTACAAGTGTATTATATTTACAGAAAATTGTTAATAGCTCTGGTGATCTAGTGATTACAAAAAGGAAAGCTATGACGTCCATTTAAGTTAATATGAATTACATTGTGACCATTGTGAGGCAAGTGTGACAGAGTTACAGCATATTTGTCTACCCACAGATTAATATTGCCTCTTGATGTGTTTTACTATCCATGTGGGTGGTGAGCCTAAACAGCTTGTACCCTATCATGAAGTTGCTACTATCTGTGTCGGGTCTGAACCCATGATAATTGGGTCAGTAGGTGGACATGCTACCAATCAATTGATAGGAGCCACCTTGAAATGAATACCACGGATGCTAACAGCATATGTTACAACAGCAGTCAAGGTGGTGGATAAAGCTTGAAGATAAAAAAGCTTAGGAAGAACAACAGACATACACACGGATAGCTCATAGCAGCAGTATAACACGTAACACAGACATGACAGAAGTTATAACAACAAAATACATGGGAACAGAAGGGGTAAGGAAGCTGTGGCCAACAAACTAGGCCACCATGACCACGCTGGGGAACAGGTCATTTTAACCTTGGTGAAACAGACCTACAGGGAAGGATGTACAGGGATTTTATGAAAAAGTCATCCTAGAAACAGCACCGCAAAGTGTGCTGCCCTGACGAATAGGCCGTGCATTCCAAGACATAGATGCCTTCCTAGACTGAATAGCAAAGGCTTTCTACTTCACACACAGCATTGTATTACACATATACGTTTCGCAAAGGTGAATAACTTCTTTCTTTCTCGATGTAGCCAGCCTGATCCGAAGGACGTGACGGTCCACTCATCTGAATTAACAGAGGGATCAGAGACTGAAGAGTAAGCTTTGCACTTGAAAGCCGTGGGAATTCTTACATTGCAACTATTTTTTTCCTAGTGACGAATATGAGAAGGAACATGAGGGACATCATTCTAAATCCCATGTGCATCGAACGTAAGTACAGCATGCTCCAGTATGCTGTGTTTTAAGACATAGAAATATGTGATTGCTTTTCAGGCTAAATCCAGAGGAACGTCTCTTCCTGGTGGCGGAGTCAAGTCTGCGAGAGCTCCTGTCACAGTGTCCTTGTGGCAGCAGCGATGCTGAAACAGACATCACAACAAGGGGCACATGGCTGAGAGCAGCAACAGCTTGCAGCTGTGGGAAACTGCGTACATGGTCCAGCCAGCCTTGGGTGGAAGACAGACCACTCGGAAACATTCTGCTCTGTAGTGCGATTCTGTTTTCCGGCGTGAACATAACCAAGGTATTTCGTATGTTTGCCATGATGAAGGTACAAATACTGGCACTTTTCTAGTGTTAATGTAACCAAGGCATTTTGTACATGTTCCATACGATGCAGGTGCCAACACTGACTTTGTCGCAGTACTTCAGAACACAGAAACAGCACCTCTTTCCTGCCGTGAATGATGTGAGTACATTTATAAAGTATGTGCCTATTATCGTTCAAGAAAACAAGTAACATATCCTAGCGGTAGCTCGAAAGTCACAGAATGTTTTCACCCAATGTTCCTTTTAGTATGTGATCTTATCTTATCTACAACTGTTGTAGGTCTTCCTGAGCAGACAAGCTGAGCTACTGGACCGGCTCCGCCCAGTGCCCCTGACCCTGCGGGAGATGGCAGATGTGATTCGCCAGGCCACACAGCCCTCTATGGCACTTACACACTGCTTGAGACAGTTGCCAATAGGATCATCCACTTTGAATTGGTCAAGGTATCTCATACCAAATCTTTCTGTAACAGTATCGTAAACATTGCATCATGCAATTCATACTTTTTCGGGTAATACCCGATATTTACCCTCAAGCTTCCAATTTTCGGCCTTAATCCAGTTTCTCCCTAAAAAAAAATGTGGTTCTAATTAAGTGTTTTTTTCATTGCGGAACTGGCAGAGCTTACTCACAATGTTGTACTAAAATCCTTAACACTACGAGCTCAGGACTAATTGCTGCTATTCAGAGAGTGGAAGAAGTGTTGACGCTATACAGGCCTACAAGTGTTGAAGTTCCACAGCCTAATTGAGCACATCAAAACATAGCTCTGCTGTTTCTGTTGTCAAATGACCATACCTCTAGGGGGCAACACTACCCTGTATATGGGTATAACATGTGTAATACGTCGATCTTGGTGTTTTATGTAACAGTCAACAGAAGTCTCAAGCAGCAATGCCATGGAGGTACATGGTCTAAAGAACTGCCTTGCCTACCTTGAAGCACATGACATGGTTGTGGACACCATAGTGACTGACCGCCACACTGCAATAAAGTCTGTGTTAAGGGAATTGTGTCCACACATCAAACACCGTTTTGACGTGTGGCACGTTGCGAAAGGTGAGCACTCTCAACAAGCATGGAAAGTTGCTTTCGGTATTCAAACTCATGTGGTAACTTTGAACAGGGATCAAGAAAAAGCTTGTGTCTCTCAGCCGCTCCACAAAGCACCACGTTGTGAAGTTCTGGATAGAGAGCCTTATCCGACACATATACTGGTGTCCAAAGTACAGTGGGGAAAGTGGTGACCTTTGTCTGGCGAAGTGGGTATCGGCAGTGAACCACATTGTCGATGTCCATGAGCATGACAACCCACTGTACCCAGTTTGTTATCATGGCCCAGTTTCAGAACCACGAGAATGGCTCAAAGAAGGTAAGTACAAATAAATAAACCAATGGGTGCAGTCAGGCGATAACTCAAGAAATCTCTGAGAAAACTTTAAATGAATATTTGGTAAAGTAATTGCATCTGGGTTTTCTGGAGTAACACAAATGCAAAATGTGTGACATATATGCGTGTGTCTACTCTACATGCATGCCCTGTTATCATTGTTTTGGGAAGTGTGATTTAGCTGGAACTGGACAAAATTCAGGAAAACTGCTTAACCCTTTCTTAAATATAGCACTGCATGTAAATGGTTTTGGTGCTTAAAAAATACAGTTCTCACAACTCAGACCTCAGTGGCTGAACGATGGCGATGACAGGCAGGGTGAAGTGACCCGACGAGGCTGATTGTGGCATTAAACCAGCACACTCTTGAAAATGGTGTCCGAAGATTAACTGTACAGTATGACTTTAATAAGTCACACTGTGCAGTTAATCTTAGGACACCATTTTCAAGAGTGTGCCTGTTTATGAATGCATTTTTTAAAATTATATACAGTGCTTATTAGCACTGCTGACACAATCACGTGAGGTAGGTTTTTTGAGTGGAAGCTGAAGTTAATTTCCGCGTTGTATCAAAATTTAAGCTACACCATTTTTATGCGTGTGTAGGAAAGGAGCCTTATTGCACTGTTCATCCCATTGACACACATGGATTTTTCATTGCTTGCCCTTCTGTAGAGGGCCCAATAAATAGCACTATGGTCCTAAATTTTCTTCGGCAGGCATGTACTAGTACGTAGACATAGCAACAAAAATACTAAAGAATGGACAAGTTGATTTATCCCTTTCTTACACCCACGAGTTCAGTCGTGTGCTATGTCGTGGTTGCATCTCCAAGCATCGAGCTTATAGGTAATTTTACATAATAAGTGGTCGAGCTGGTGGATGAACTCCAATGTCAGGAAGCCTGACCAGCGAGTGACAAGGGAAAGCAAGCACAACACAAGTGGCTTGTTGTGTCTGTTTCTTTTTTTTTTTCTGTTGTCGGTCGCTCACGCTTTCTCAAGAAGGACTAGCAGTTTTGTTAACTTTGTTGACAGAGCTAGAATTAAGCTTATCATTTACAATTACAGATAGTGAGACGTACGCAAAGGTCAAGGACATCTTGACAGCACCCGCACTGCTCAGGGATGTCCCTATGCTTTCTGCAAAACAACAGACATATGGCCTGGAGTCATACCACAGTGTCCTGAACCACTTTGTTCCGAAATCCTATTCGTTTTCTGATGAGGGGATGGTGGCCAGGTATTAAACCTTCATAAAATCATGTCACACATACAGAACCTGTACCATCTACATTACAAAACTGTGTTTTAGGACACTGTTGGCAATACTCCATTACAACGAGAATGCTGACCGTGTGCAAGTGGAAAGAGAGGGCTCCAAGCAGTTCCGACTGAAGCCATCCAAGCTGAAAAAGACGTGGGTGGCCGTACCCCTCAAAGAAAATGCTACCTATGGTATATTTTCACCACTGCGTGCATCATGTTCTGTGTCAATACATAGATGTAGTTATTGTGGCTAGTTTGAAGATAGTGCTAGTTATAGAGTGTTTTATCCTTTGCAGAATTTTTTTATTGAAAAGCTATGAGAGCAGCATATATAGATCTCATTTTTGCCTGATTACTTTAAAAAAATTAATTAGGTGATTCCAGACAAAAGCAAGCGGAATGAGGGTATCCTTGTTTAGAGCTATTTCAGGTCTAACAAATCCTAAAATACACATGTGCCTTAAAATATCCATCCTTGAATATTGATATGAAAATGAGCTGAAACCACGCTGGCGGGGAATGCAGGAAGCACAGCGCTCACTTCATGCAAGAGCTCGACATAATTTGAAGTAATGGAAATCATCAGAGTAGGTGCTGATCTACTGGCTAAATAAACCACTTCTGTTGCCGTAGATGGCTCTTGAGGAGCACTTTTTCAGTCTCTCATCATCTGCATACCAAAATTCAGCAATAGATATTTCACGGCATGCTTTTAAGGATTTTTAAAAGATAGAACGGCTTTCAATGTGGATTTTCTCCTGTTCGGCTTGCTTTTGCTCAAAGGTCACATATACCCCCTTCCAGATGATGTCCGCCTTGCAGTATAACTCAATTGGGAAAAGTGATGTCTGTGCTGCTCCCATAGCTTTTCCATAAAAACACCCAGTATTGAGCATAGTCCTTCAAGTTCACCTAACACATTTATTGTCAACCTATGCTTATCCATCAACAGATTATGCGGCAACACTGATTGCAGAGGTTCTGACTCGCATTCAAGAACACCAAACGCAGTCACAGCTGCAGAAACTCGGCCAGCTCGTTCAGCAACATATGGTGAGAAGCCGACTCTTAGGCAAGCTGTGGAACAACACCAAACACGGTACGCAAAATATTGGTTCTACCAAGTTGCACCCAACCTGCTTGCTCCTGATGACTTAACTCTATTCTGGATTTTACATGTAGGTTCCAGAAGGGAAAGTAGGCCATGTCCACACCAGCTGAGGACCACGGACAGCTGGCCATCTTGACATATGACATCACAAACGGCCCTTTTCAGGGCCAACCAATGCTTTACGCAAAGACAAGCGTTGCTTGTAGATCAACCCACCTCATATGACATTGCATATTAATTCTCAAACTCATTTTGATAACTGCATAACTAAAATCATTAAAGGGACTATCGCATCCATGTGTGTACGTTAGTCGTCGCTTAACGGTTAACTTGGCCAAAATTCACTTCCATAAACAGCTGAAGACAAATTTGTCACTCTCAGCAACTATCAGCCTTGTGTGTGTGACGTTTGCTCCAATTTTCAGAGAAGGAATTTTGAAATACTCTAATATCCGTCATCCGCTCTTGCCCACATGATTGTCAGTGAGCAACGTAGAAAAAAATGTCACTGCAGTGGCACAGTCAATTGGGACGGATGCAGCAGCCCCTTTAAGCAGTACCTGTTGTACGAAAAGAAGTCTTATGGATATGCTGAATTGCAAAACTATATTTTATTATAACCAAGTTAACATTTTTTTTTCATTCCAGCACATGGGCAGTTCTGAGAAGACAGCAGCCTGGAATCTACTGAAATTGTGAACAACAGTATCATCACCATCTGTGCATGGATATTAAATACCACTGTAGCATTTTGTTATGCAAAAGAAATATTAAAACGAAAAACACCAAATAATTTATATTCGTGCTATCCGGGAGGTTTTTCGGTATGTGTGGTGCATGTACTGCTTTCGACACGGCAGCTTGTGGCTCTTGATTTTCATCACATTTGAAAAAAGGTACATGATCTTTTTATGAGCATTAGCTTAATGAGTTAGATGTTTCAAAAAAAGGAAGTGAGGTATGTGGCTTTGAAGCCTTACAGTGTGATAAATGTACAGGAATGTACACTCACGCCAATAATATCAGGTCGACACCCTCTAGCTTACCTACTCCTTTTATGTTCACTGAAGTATACAGCCTTGTTAATATGAAGGTATAACCATGAAAAGGGAATCAGCCAGCAGATGCATATAATATATGTATGCTGAAAACATACCAGTCTTAAGAAAGATACCCTTGGTATGAAGGCGACGGGTGCTCTCTTCGAATCGCTCGCACAGCGCAGCCTGGAATTTGTCGCCTATTTCTAGGTCCGAGGTAGCCCCAGACCCAACTGGCAAATATAGAGTAGGCTGTGAACCTCAGACACCTATGTAAAGATATAAGGCAAGTCAATTTCAGCGATACTGCAGGAAAAAAGGATGACCAACTCGCATACATAAGAGGTGACCAAAAGACAACTGCAAATATCCTAGTATATTCCAACATATCTATAGAACATTGCATTAAAGGTTGCACTAAAAGATGAAACTCCTACATATCGGTTAAAATACAGCTGTGGTTGCTGTAAGGGACTATTACCATACCCGCCCTAGGAAACGACATACCTGTTGTCTGTCGGATCCAACAGCCGCAGCCGATAGTCGTAGCGATAGTACTGGCGTGCATTCACCGCCAGCATTTCCCTCCGCAGACAGAAGTCGTGGAACAGACGGTGCTGGGTGATGCACTGCACGCCAGCACTGTCACACAGAGCTGCAACCTGGCTCACTGAGGTGCAGCACAAGTATTCGTCTGGTTGCTCCGGACTGCAGACGCCGCACAGACACCTGTCGTTTTTCAAGTACCAGTCCAACAATCGGTTGATAGCGTAATTGCAGTGGGTGCGATGCGTACAATGTGATAATCTGACTTACCGAAAGTCATCGTTTTGCGTGACTTCGCGAACAACTGCATCCCTGTTGATCGGAGGATGAAGCGGAAGTGGGTCCGTTGAATACGGATCATCGTCTGACACCACGTCGTCCGAGCTGTCCTCACTGAATTCATCCAGCGGCGACGAGGAAAAACTTTCGCTTTCGACGTCCGACATGATCACAGCTAGGCTCTACGCGGTTTCCCTGGCAGACGACGTCCCGACAGTCGCTCCCTGATTGGTGCGGCTGCGTGACGTTTGCGGAGAGGGAATACCAGAAACCCCTCAACGTCCGTCGTCTGCTACGGCTATGTTTTCCATCAAACTGCACAGAAACTACTCCACTTCTTCGTGTCGGACTTTTTGTGTAATTGTTGGCGACGAACGACGAGTAAAACGGCGCTATAGTTTCGGAATCAACCGGGACGGATGCGATAGTCCCTTTAACCAAGTATATACCTATGTACCTAGTATCTACACTCATATACCCAAGTGGTATATTAATTTAGAGTTGTGTTACCTGGCTCACTTGGGACACCAGCTCAACAGGGAGGTGTTCCGTGGAAGGGCTGCGACTATCCTGTAAAAAGCACTATGTTAGCTTGCATAAAAAATAAGCGCTCTACTCAGTGGTCTCTGCGTCCCTTGCCATGTGCTCAACTGTCATCTTTGTATTCATTTTGGGGATAGCGAGTTAGCTTGCCGTGAAAACGCATCATTTGAACTACAAAACAAGTCTATAGGAGAAAGCTATAACAAGTGATACATTACCACTTCCATATCCATAGTGGTGAGAGGGTCCCACAGCAGCTCAAAGGTAGTCTGGAATTTGAAAACACCTATGAGCCCACAAGATACACTATTCAGGTTACTATGCAATTGCATCATTAGGGGCTTGCAGTACACACTGGGTGATGTGCTGGAGCAGTATCACACTTCCTGTACAGTAACATATATTTTTATGTATTGCAGACCATGCTACTGTGTACACTGTATCACATATGAAAAAAGATTCATTATAGGGCGGGGGGGTGACATGTAGCCCAATGATGCCGCTGCTGCTATTTACAAGTTGGTACCTCTATGGCTCGCCGCTGTGTTTGCAGTGGTGCTGCAAATGATGTAGAAGCCACCTGAAAAATTAAAGCCCACACGTATGAGGCCTTACACGTCCTATAGCTTCATTGTGCATAATTCCATGGTGGCACAGTTGCACGTCACAGCTCTTCATACCTCTTCCACAGGGGGCTCTTGTGAAATAAGTGACAGGGTGCTGTCTGCAGCAGGGACGTCCTGTGGAGCATATGGAACCTGTCATTCCCACAGTTATCATATGATAAACATGTGTCTTCCTCACTCGGTTTCTAGTCATAAGCTGTTATATGAGGAACAAACATACAAGGTGTCCCAGAAAACGTGTCATTGAATTTTAATAATGTCGTCGACCGCAATAGGTGGCGTAGTTTTTTTTTCTTAAAATTCAATTACACGTTTTCTGGAACACCCTGTGTCTTCTTGTTGCTGTACGCTACTATACAAGAAGATTCATAAGCATAACCATCTCACCATTGTGCCTTCCACTGTAGCTTCAGCCCCACTTGTGGTTCCAGCATGCTAAATAAAATAAGGGATACCTCTTAGCTGCAAATATTTCCTTAAATATACCATCACACAAACTATCCAAGAGCGCACTTTGCGAAAATACATTTAAATTATTTTCTTTTTTTTTCCTTCCTGTACCACTGGGCGTAAAGTATGGTATATTTATATCACGTGCGACATACAACCAGCCTGATAACAAACTGTCAAGCTACCCAAAAACTACCCATTTGACGACGAAAGCATTAAAAGTATATCACGTACGCGCGCTCTCTATCGTTTATGTCGTCCTACCTCATGTTGTGGGAAAAATTTGGGAACTGCACATGGACGAAGTCGGACGAGGTACTGCGTTTGGACGAAGTCGTCTGGGTGGAAGTGCTTCGAGCAAACTCGGCTCCATTCTGGCGGCACCCAGTTCACGTCTTTCCCCAAGGCCTCCATCCATTTTGCTCTTAGCTGTGGGTTTTTTGGAAACCTACACAGTGACGAAAGCAATAATTCCCATAACATGAAGTCCAGTATTTCTGGCTAACAACTTTGAGTTTTCTTGCATATGAATAATGATAATATACTCACGAATGGAATTAAACTCCTGGCTCTTTGCGAAGAGAGCGCGATCTGCAGCGCTGCACGCAGCAGGTCGGCATCTCCTACACGTTGATGAATATAAATGAAGTTTCAGTTCAGTTAGTTAGTTCAGCTGCAGTTAACACACGCAATTTAAGAGCCTCGAAACGCACTATCGCAAACCAAAACTCGCACTCAGAGCTTCTCTGTCAGCTGCGAAGATCTGGGAGAGGAGAGTTGTTTGTCCCAGTTGCTTCTCCTCACCCAAACTTCCGGAATCGCGCAAAATGACATCACACTCCGTCCTTATTTTCCATGCCCTAAGGCATGGAGGAAGGAAACACGGGAGGAGCCCTTCCAACATTTTGCCATTGGGACGGGCGTGCCATATTCGCATTGCATTCTGGGATGCTCTTGTCTACCATGTGACCGCTCACGTGACCCCAAGAGCATGCGCATGTCAGCTCCCACAGCAGACGACGGAGTCGTGTTTGTCTCGCAGCTCAAATATCTGCATTGTGATGAACGACGCGCGTGCAGTTTTATTTGTGTGTGTTTGGAGGTTTACTCTTCTATTACAAGACCAGTCATGGTCTGTGGGACAAGCACGCAGGACTAGAAACATCATTCGTGGCAACGACGTTTGTGTGTTTGTTGCTGAAGTGGCAAAGCATCCCAGGACTCAAACTTCTACAACAACGGAGGAAATCAAATGAATCTGCGGCTGTAGCACAGCGCCAGGTTGCAAACGAACGATTCAAGGTGACTCTCTCACAGACAGGTGTACGAAACAACCGATCAAGTACGTACTTGCGAAGGAAACGTTATTCCCGTGACAGAGCTGCTTTCTTTTGAACGACAGCCGCAACCGTGGTAAAAACACGTTAACAAAACGTTGTTTCCGCAATGGTGCTCGCATTCTAAGAGTAAACGAATTTGGAAAAGCATGAAAGCACGGAAAGCAGCGCGAGCAACAAAGCGTTGCTAAACCGAAACTTTAGAGAGGATCACGTGGTGGACAGTAAGCAATGGCGGTTTTGACACGAGCAACCGCCAGAGGTGTCCCACGGAAACCTGCTCGAAACGGCCGCTCCTGTGTTTCCATCTTGGAGGAAGGAAAATAAGGAGGGAGTGTGACGTCATTTTGCACGATTCCGGAAGTTTGGGTGAGGAGAAGCATCTGGGACAAATAATTCTCCTCTCCCAGCTCTCTAGCATCTCGCCGGGCGCCACAAAACGCCATCTACGCCGGTAGCCCGGCAGCTGCCCCAGTTTGTTTGTCCCAGTTGTGGCGAAGTCTCACCGCAGATTGGCTGCCTCCAGTCACCTGATCGATATGACGTCCTCATGATGCGTACTATATGTCGTCACTTCCACTACACTTTTGTGATTCGGAAAGAAACGGTCGTGCTCCCTCCTTATTTTCCTTCCTCCATGGTTTCCATCTTCCATGGCCTAGGGCACCTGCATGCGCGCTCTCCTCCTTCGTCGTCGTTGACAGGGTGGGGACAGCAGCCCGCGCGCCCCCATTTTCGGTCATAAACTGCACTGGTAGCAGTGTATTACGATATTCCACCTATGTCTCTATCAGCCTTTCTCTGTTTCTTTTTATTTTCTTCTGTGCGTGGTACCCACATGAAAGGGCACCACCATGGCCTCGCATTTATTCATCTGTTCCACGAAATGTTTCTGGGATTAAGCGTTCAACTCGGCGAATGTAACCAACAAACATACGCGGTTTCTGATGCCGTTTCACAGTAAAGGAAGATGAGCATTTCGCGCCCGATGCGGCTTCATTCTAGGACAAATGTACTGCTTATGGACAACAAATAGACTAGGAACTTGGGCAGCTTGCGTAAGTGCACAATTTAATTCCGGCTCAATATTATATCGGCTCTACTGGACCCCAGCAATGGGACAGTGTATGTGTACTGGTTCATGGTAGATTGACAGCACAGGTTTTGCTGCTTTACGGACCTTGTGCACTGTTTTGGTTTCCGTACCTGAGGTGCATTCGAAGACGAACTCCAGCAAACTTCTTCGGAATTACGACAGCCCTTGTGGGAATCACAAAACGGCAGTGCCCTCGTGAACATTCTTTGAATACGTTGGTGCAAGCACCAAAGGGGTTGTCGAAGCTTAGTAATATCACACGAATCAGATGCTGCCTTGAAAGCCTGCGAGCATTCTTGTGTCATGGCCATAACACCACCGTATACTTGGGTAGGTCTTATTCATATTCCTTGTGACAATCTCTGTTAACGTCGTTATGGTATGTTCGTGAGTGGAAGCAGACTCTAGAAAGTATCCGCTGCACGTCTCACAGCCTTTTGTTTGGGAGAGTACCCCGTTCATAAGGAAACCGGCCAGATGATTGACAATGCTAGAGCGTGCCCCGTGAGCACAAGTAACTCATCTCGAGTAATTCCTCGTTGTCAAGCTCTTCGATTAATGTTGTCCTGAAGAAGGTCAGTTAAGCAGATGCTGTCGTCAAGCTCGTAGGTGCTGTGCTTTGGTGCCTTTAGAAATCGGCAGATACGTATGATATGCAATGCGGTGTTCAAGTAACAAAGCGTTTGGCACTGACATTTTTAGTCGAGCAACAGAAAATGCATTTTCTAGACAATCTTGCAGCAATCATCCGTATTTTTGTGTATCCAAGAGTATCTTGCAGTTTCAATATGTTATTAGACGAGATAAGTATGCTTGCTTAGAATGGCTTCCATAATCCCAAGAGGTTCACTTTAAGCTTTAAACTATAACTGGGATTACTTGGTGCAGGTTCCTAATTGTTTCGACGTGCTTTTCGGGCTTGTGAAGGCTCAGTGCTCTTGAGGCAGAACGTGATGTACCAAGCGAATTGTTGCAGTACCTTCTAAACCTCCATGGTTGACATAATAGCGAATTGCCTATATTGGGCCTCTCGAAATAGTTGCAGTGCAGTTGAGACCTTCATATTGAACAACAAAAAAGTCCATTACTGACATGGAGCTTTGCAATGCGGTGGGCTGCACTTAGTCCATTTTTCCTTTTCTTCCTCATAATCGACCACTTCCATAACACCTTGGACATATCGTTGGACGGGTGGTCAAGCTCACGAGCTGTATCGTCATCGAGGAAGAACACATCTCGACGAACAAGATGCCCACGAAATATTTTTCAGGACGTGTGCTGGGTCTGCCACAAAATCCTGCCCTGCAGAAAAACCTTGAGAAACCTGGAGGTTCCAGACTTTAGTTTTGTAGGACCGGTACAACGCAAACCACCGTTATTTTGTGTTTCACGAATTCCTCGCATGTATGTGCGTTTTCACACATTTCTTCAGATTTTTTCGCGCTCTGTATTGTATTCGCACGAGCCAAACGGACGAAAGGCGGAAAGATATGACCAGTGGCGTAGCCACGGGGGGCTAGGGGGGGCCCGAGCCCCCCCTACCTGCCACTGACCGACCCACGCAAATCGTGCAAATCCGAGGAGAAAATAATATATGGGGGGGGGGGGGACCAGTGTGACGATCGCGAAAGTTCTTACAGTTCATGGCGTCTATCTAAGCGGCACACTTCAATGGTTTCCAAAGTATGAGCTTTTCAAAATCCTTCTAATCTCGTGACACCACCTCATTGGACATCACAGTATAATCGTATTGTGAATGTCCAAATCAATTATTTTCGTTTTTTTTTTCAACCGCATGCTGCGGTGTGCACAAGTATTGTGTATTGTCACACCCATGATCAGCGGGGGGGGGGGGGGGTCGTATAGAGCCCCCCCTGCCTTGGAGGTCTGGCTACGCCACTGGATATGACCTAAAACGGCGGCTGCCACGAGACGCTGGCGCAGACAGTTACTAGGATGTCCCCACCCTGTCAACAACGACGGAGCAGGAGAACGCGCATGCAGGCTCCCTACCATCCAGTGCTGCGACCACGACCACTTTGCTGGCAATTCAGGAGGTCGGCATAAGAAAACTCAGTAGAATTCAGTAGATTACTCAAAACAACTTTATTACAAAAGAAATGGGCGAAACGCTCCTCGGCGACTCGACTACTGCGCCATATGAGAAATACACGCGATATTGTAATTGTAATATATACTTGTTATTTGGTGTACACAGTGAAGACTTTCTTGCACACCTTCGTTCGCCCACGCTTTCTGTCTTCTCTCGTAACAGCAACAACAACTTTATTTCAGGATGACGGGTGGGGAGTTTCATCGCCGGGGGCGATACTCTACCCCATTGTAAGTATAGATATACATTCATAGTTTCGACTAACTCAGCACTCACAGTGAAGTTATATGAGTTATTGACTCCCGTCCGTCACTTTGTGTGCCGCACTGCGGAATAGTTTCTGTCCAAAGCTTGTGCCACTGTTACATTTTCATTAGGTTGACCTTAGAAAATATCTGTTCCACGCACGCGCTTGAATGCGGCAAGCAACGCAACTTCCTAACGTCGGAGATATAAGATATCGGAACATTTCTTTACTTGCTATGTTACTGAGTGTCCTGTGGCACATATGGATACTTCTGTAATGCATTTGCTATAAATTGTTTTACTTAGGCATTCGCTCGCTTTTTTAATGTGACTACCTGCAAATGCCACACAATACGAAGGGCCCTCATTATGCCAAAAAGAATTATTTAGGAGATTTGTGTAGCACTCAAATAGTGCACCCAGGGCGAATGACAGGATTTTTCCGCTCGTACGCAGACTATATACGGTGCAGCCAGACGGTGTCAGCAAACGTGAAGTGGAGTTCGGTAAGTGAAACCGCGTTTCAGGCAAAAAAATCAGTAGATTTAAGCGCATTTTGATCGTTTTTTTAATAGTATTCTAGTAATCAGACTTGAAATCCAGTAAATTTACTGAAATACCTGTAAAAGAAACCACAGAAACATGTATGTAGAGTGTGTAGAGGGACGTTTATTCTATCCCTTTATGTTGTGGTGAGACAAGGCGCTCTCTTAATGAGAGGCTACGCGAGCACAAGGGGAAAGTTAACAATAAAGACACCCGGAACTCCCAATTGGCATATCACGTTGGTGTGTGTGGATGTGAGCCCATATGTATATAAAAAAAACACGAAAGTAATCAGATTTTCAAAAGATTTGCACACAAGCCACGTAGTTGAAACAAAAACGATAGCACAAGAGGGGGACAACTGCGTGAGCAAATCAACAGCGCTTCTTACAGATAAGCAACGTGTCCTTATCAACTCAGGAACCTGGTACGGATAGGGATAGCTCTGCCATTGGATAACAGGATATCACATGTTTTGTGCTTATGAAGATCTTCCACATTTATTGTGTATGTAATAAACCTGGTTGAAAGTGTAGCGTGTCTCTGGTGTTTTTCTTTGTTCCTGTTTCGCTGCACAGAAGGATTTACTGAAATTTCACTAGATCTGGCAACGCTGCTACCATCGCCTGGAGGTAGAGGTGTTTGCCGATGTCGTTTTTATCGGCGGCGGAGTTGGGTCCATTTTGGGCCGGCGGCGGCATCATAGGCGGCGGCGTTCAGCGTAGACCGGCGGCGTTCTCATCCGCTCGTTAGGGCCATTTGAGTAGGACGCATTAGGGGACACGTAGGGCTCGTTAGTAGAGACGCATTTCCGCCGCCCCGTCAGCGCGCACGATTTTCATGTTCCCACTACAGTGGCATTCCGTCGTTCAAAGCAGACGAAAAATCAAGAGGCGTGGCCTTTCTGTGTCACCTAATTGGTCGCCAGCTGCCGTTCTCGCCAGCTCTCGCCGACGTCGTGAAAGAAGTTCGGCGTGGCAATTTTTTTGCTTGACGTCTCTCCTCTCCCGACTCCAGAAATGCGGGTTTATTTCCGCCGCCCGCTCACGGCGCTTCGTCAGGCGTCGCCAAGTGAGAACTGGCCCTCAACCTTACCTCCATGGCGTTAACGAACGACGTTTTAGCGACACCCCTTTACCTCACGATGGTTTCCCTTTCAGTTCCTTCCTTCTGTAACAGTGCATTTCGGACTAGTAACATAACGATAAAAAGCAAGCGAGCTGTGTCATACACCCAGTGGTTCGTAATTCAACGTGAACACTGATTAGGAAGATCACCGAAATGCAACTAGTTCAGTGTCTTCATTTAACGTCTGCACTGTCTTCATGTTTAACAAACTGTAATATGAAATGCAGCTTCGTTATGAATTTCCAATACATGACATACATTGTCACGCGGTTCTATGCCCCGTTGAATTGTTAGAGCGTGAATAAATACGTTTCCACGTACGAGTGTACCTTTAGTTTCGAGACTTAACGCCGTCCACTCGGACATCTCCGCTCCTAGATGTAACGGATGTCAGTTTGGCGATAAGCTATCGCCTGTCATGCTCACGCCCCCCGGCGGTGTTGTACTTAAACGGCTATTGCCGAATAAATCGGATCAGTCTTGTTCTGCTCGCCTGAGCGTCAGTGCCTTCCACATGGTGTCAGAAAGCTATGAACGCCGACGGCCTTGATGCCGGTGACACCAACGTTGCAGCAGCAATGTCAACCGCAACGTTCAGCAGTTTGCTTCCACCACCAAAGCCACTGGATTTAACGAACAACGACCTCGCCACAGCATGGAAGAGCTGGTCAAGTGAGTTTACGCTTTTTGCAACTGCAACGAATCTCAAGTCACAGGCAAAAGAAATTCAAGCGGCAACGTTTCTGGTTGTTATTCACTCTTAGAAAAAAGGTCGGAAAAAAGTAGTAATGGCCGTCATTACTACGTTCCTGATGCATTTACTAGCTCCTGCTTTCTAATTACTGCCATATTACAACCTGCTACCGCAGATATGTAGTAACAGTCTTGGTTACTACTGCAACCAGAGAACGTAGTAACAGCATATGATGCCATGAGCTTTCTGATCCATTCGGGGGCAAGCCTTCTGTTGCACACTTATATCGTAACGGTATTTTCTCTACCAACTTTTCGCAGATGCTCTAACGTATTACAAAATTTACAGCTTTTACGCTGAATATGCGTTAATAATAGTTGCCGCCAGGCGTCCACCAGCAAGCAACTTCCGCTTCCGTGTCTTTGTCTTTCTTTCGATGAGTTTGCTGGCTGGCGGGTGTTCGTCTTTCGAAAGTATTTATCGGGAGCTTTATTCGTTTGTTTAATGGCGTAATTTGCTGTTGCCGCACTAATGAGTGACAACGAGCATCCCGCGGCCGGTGCCGCGGTTGTGGAATACCGCGACAGAAGGAATTTGCCACTTTTGGTGATGACCAAGTGATCTGGTGACGGCAATCAAGTGCACAGATCTTAAGGGCGCTTCGAAGAAATGTCGAACAAAGGTAAGCACGATTTCAACGTATTTCTTCTTCACTTCTAAACAGATTCAATTTGAACATTTGTAGGTGTACATTGCTACGTTCGATACGTTTGTGGACCCGGACGCGGAACATACATGTTCGAGCGGCGATGCCGTGAAGTTTCGACGAAGTGGAGACGACAACTGCACCAGCGATAACTGGGTAATAGTCTGCACCACGAGCGCTTTACGAATTTGGCTTTTGTGCGGAAATTACGTGCCTCTACAGGTCGGAAGAGGCAAATAGAGTGGTAATCTCGATGGGCAACCTCACAAGAGCTACAGGAGAGGCATCTTCCTACGGTATTGAACATCTAACTGGGCCCTTTAGTGGTACATACTCCAGAACACGTATCGCTAAAAACTACCCGTTTGCGCTTGTCCTCGTCATTTTTTAACGCTACATGTTCTGGAGGACTTACAGTACTAAAATATACAGGACTTGTTAACATTGTGTGAGATTGGCTGATTACCATTTTGCTTGCAGGACTCTTGGAAAGTGCGACTTCGTTTTCGTTTAGCATACTTGAGGAGTCAAATGGCTGGCCTCAATGCAGTAGCCGAGGCCACGACAAATTTGGCCGAAAAAGGCATTCCATGAACGCTGAAAATGCTCCAAAACACCCACGTCGTACGGTAAGTGTGCCTTTATTCACGACTGTAATCTATAAAATATGCATTAAGTTTGTGTCATAGACAGAGATCTCCAAATATTGTGGTGCTGCCTTTTGCCTTACCGTGGTATAGTTATGAAGTTTAAACTTGATTAATGACTTGGTCATGCCTATAGTATGTTTCCATGGACTGTAGCATTGCTTTGAACTTGTGATTTAAACTCAGTGCGTGAGATAGCACACATGCAACGAGCCTGAGCTTATTTTGCCTCTAACAATTTTTTGTAACTTCATGTTTGGTCTCCTTACAGATGTCACTGGTTCAGAAGGCAGCATACAGAGCAAAGTGAGACAAAAGACAGGAACAGCAAGAAGGAACAGCAATAATTTTTGAGGAGCTGTGTGAGTACACCCCTTTGATACTGCTTATGTAGCCGTGAAAGATGAGCATTTTTCTGATGTCTGTAACAGACGGCAGTAACACCCTTTTAATACTCCTATGTACAACCAAGTTGCACCACAAGTGCGGGGATCTCAGTCCGGCTCCAGTTCCGAAACAGAATGATCTTTCACAGCACGAGCGCGGCGGATCTCAATCCTATGCTTCTTCAACTGGCGCCACTACAGTGTCTATATGTCACACTTCACTGTTTCCTTGCAGTTCCCCTGGCGTGATATAGCAATATTGCTGTTCTACACATTGATTGTCTAAATAAATTTCTGTGCACTTGGCATAACATGATGTTCATTTCCCTTCCAACCTATATAGGATGTCTACCCTACCATCACGTACAAGGGCGTGAAACTGCACGAGGCACTAGAGGTTCATGTCAAGTCCGAAGCCATGGATATAGAAGTGGACGACATCTGTAATGGTGTTTCAACAGTCATGGAGCTGTACTGGACTTTCAATGTAAAATACAACAAAAAAAGCAAAACATGTGGACTCTCTTGGAACACATCTCCGGTCTACAGTAGACTAACTCATCGCCTCATGTGCGGAGACTTGTAACGTGCCTCAGAGCACAATAAAGGTATTCTTGTCTTCTATATATTCTTCTTGGGTAATGTTCTTTTCAATATTACATGCATATTAGTTCACGAAGACACACGTGGTGGGATGGGAAGTGCTGTCAGCCCTCACGTACATAATGCAGCAACATTCACCACACGGCGAGCTCCTGAGGAGCACAGGGGAAGGCACAAGCTAGCACTTACTACCTTTCTCCCCAAGATGTAGTAAATGCACAGGTAGTAACATTTACTTCCTATGTCGTTACTACTCTGTTACTAACATGTTAGTAATATCTGCGACAAGCCGTTAGTACACTTTGAGTAGTAATTCCTACACCCTTTTTTCTAAGAGTGAAGGCGAGGAGGGATGGAAAATCTTTGAGTCACTAACGTTCGAGACTGAAGAAGAAAAACAAGATGTAGAAGTTCTAAAAAAAGTTCGAAGAGAGATGCAAACCCGCCGTCAACTTAACGTACCAGGATTATTTGTTAGGCACCAGAGACCGGACGAGCGGTTCGATGATTGGCTAACTTAATTACGGCTCCTAGCGAAGCAGTGTGATTTTGGAGATATGGATCGCCGAATGCTACGCTCGAGAAATATTCTTGGTACCAAGGAGAAAGACTTGCAGAGGCAATTGACAAAGGGTGATGCAAGCTATGGCGGAGTCGTCACAGCTTGTCGGACCCATGAGAAAGGAACAGTGCGAGAAAATCTGATTGAAAACAGACGCCACGGCCACGTACGAGCACGAAATTCGAGCTGTACAGAAACCAGATAGTTCAAGAGGCAAGCCTTGCAAGCAATGTGGCTATGACACCCGTCGCAACGAGTGGTGCCCCGCGAAAGGAAAGACTTGTAAAAAAATGTGGCCGAAAGGACCATTTCGCTGCCGTGTGCTGGACTGACATTAGTAAGGTCAAAAACAGAAGGCGGAAATTTAGAGCTCGTAATATGGGTCAAAGAGCAAAAAGAGTTCAAGGGCTTGATGTATCTTCAGAGACCCAAGACGAGGACGACTACGATTTTAACGCTCTCCATGTAAATACAGCGAGTCGTGAATCCTCATATTGGAGTGCTGAAATAAGCTGCGAGGGCAATATAAAAGAAGCGAGAGTGGATTCCGGCGCGCACTGGTTGCGTCCTTTCACTCCAAGACCTGACGAGCCTTCATCGCAAAATGCACCCTTGTTCAGCAACCCTTCAAGGATTTTTTGGAGACCGCGGAAAGGCATTCAGAAAAGCTAAGTTGAAGCTAGGTTTCCAGGGAGCAAAGACGGAACGGCTATTTTTCGTGGTCAAAGAAGCGGTTCTCTTAACGTTGAGTGGGGCAGCATCTTAAGAGTTAGGACTGCTAAAGCGACTGTACACGGTTGAAAATGTCGCTTGTGATGTGGTTAGTGAGTTCAAGGACGTCTTCACGGGAATAGGCGCAATAAAAGATGTTGTATACTCGATGAAGATAATGTCTGGAGGTAAAGGAGTCGCTAGGCCGGCAAGAACAGTCCCAATAGCACTGAAGAAAAAGATAAAGGAAGAGGTAGGCAGAATGGTGCGCGACGGTATAATCGACAAAGTTACCGAGCCAACAGACTGGGTCAGTCACATGGTCGTCGTTCAGAAAGCAGATAAGATTCGGATCTGCCTCGACCCCCAAGAGCTCAACAAAATTCTTCTGCGCGAACACTATCCAGTGTCCACGCTTGATGACGTGACGCACAAACTTTGGGGTGAGAAGTATTTTTCAAAATTGGACCCTGCGCATGGGTTTTGGCAAGTGATGCTAGATCGCGACAGTTCAATGCTTTGTGTCATGAACACTCCGTTTTGCCGGTACCGATTTCTACGAATGCCTTTTGGTATCAGCACAGCCCCAGAGGTATTCCAAAGGATTATGCACCAGACTTTTGAAAATTACAAAAATGTTGTGGTCGTTATGGACGACACCTTGATTTGGGGATCGGACCTGGATGAGCACGATGCAGGTCTCCGCAAGGTTCTACAAACGTGCCGTGACGTCAATTTGAAACTTAATCGCAAAAAGTGTGCCTTTCGTCAAAGAGAAGTGCAATACTTGGGCTTCACACTTACACACGATGGGCTCAAGCTGGATCCTTCGAAAGTCAGTGACGTCGTTAATTTCCCCGTACCCACCAGCAAGAAGCAATTACAGACCTTCCTCGGTATGGTGACATTCGTCTCAAAGTTCGTTCCGAATATGTCAACCATCAGCGCGCCCCTGCGAAAACTACTTAAAACGATGTAGTCTGGGACTGGGAGTGGTCAGATGAGCAACAACAGAGTTTCGAAGAACTTAGGGCCTGCTTGACAAAAGCACCAGTACTGACGTTTTATGATGAAATGAAGCCTGTAGTTTTGTATGTCGACGCTAGCAGTGAAGGCGTAGGAGCGGTTTTGACCCAAGAAAACCATCCTGTAGCCTACGCGTCCAAATCATTCACGCAGTCTCAATTTCACTACTCTCAAATCGAGAAAGAAATGCTGGCTATACTCTTTGGCTGCAACAAGTTTCATGATTTCATCCTAGGGAAGTCGAGGGTCGGGGTATTAACGGACCACAGGCCTCTGGAAACCATCTTTAAGAAGCCCTTGCTACAGTGCCCCCTAAGACTGCAGAGGATGCGTCTGTTTCTTGAAAAATACGACATCGTCGTTAGCTATCGACCAGGAAAAGACATTCCTATCGCCGACGCTCTGTCACGGTTTCCAAGTAAAGATAAGCTCGAAGAGGAGACATGCAGTATCAGCGCACTCAAATATGTCTCGGCGAGTGATGAACGCCTGCAACAGATCAAGGTTGCAACAGACAGTGATGGAACTTTTGTTACTCTTCGTGCATTTGCAGCTACTGACTGGCCAGAAGATAAGCTCCAGGTCCCCGAAGCACTCAGGCATTTCTGGCCCTTCAGGGAAGAGCTACACACCAAAGGTGGCATCGTCCTAAGCAGCAATCGAATCATCGTTCCACCCTCCATGCGAAAAGAGGTACTTCGTTCTTTGCACGAGCCACCCACTGGTACCGAGAAAATGTTGTATAGGGCGAGGGAGATATTCTATTGGCCTTATATCCATTCCGATGTTATTAACTATGTTAAAGCCTGTGCTGAATGCCAACGTGACATGCCACGGAACCCTAGACAACCAATGCTTAGCCACGACATTCCTGATTACCCTTGGCAACTTGTAAGCATTGACCTCTGCCATCACAACGGGACCCAATACGTCGCTGTGGTGGATTCTTACTCGTTTTATGAACTTCGCCCCCTGCAACGCACGACTGCAAAGGACTTAGTTCGTGTGTGCGGTGAAGTGTTCTCTACTCAGGGACTGCCGATGATTCTTAAAAGCGACAATGGTCCTCCTTTTTCCAGTGCTGAGTTCAAAGCTTTTCTTCGCAGTTTTCAAGTCAAACACGTTACATCGAGCCCCATGTACCCCCGAGGGAACGGTCTCGCTGAACGGGCAGTTCGAGAAGCCAAGAACCTGCTCAAGAAATACCGGTACGGAACAGTAGAGTACTCCGTAGCCTTGCTGGAATGGAGAAATCAGCCTCGGGATCTCACTTTGAGATGCCCAACGGAGAGACTGATGGGGAGACACACGCGCACTCTGGTGCTGGCTACCAGGTCTACATTACGTCCCAAAACGGTGCCCGAAGACAGTGGCAGAAAGGCTTCGTGTGCTTCATCGCCGCCAGTCCGTCTACTACAACAGGACAGCCCGTCAGCACCGTAACTTCAACTTGGTCAGTCAGTTCGACTCTATAGCAGCCGTGAAAAAAGCTGGAGCCCAGCAGTCGTGGTCGGCAAAGCAGTCGGCCCACGTTCGTACTGCGTTGAAGCCCACGATCGCCAGCTGCTCCGACGCAACCGTGAAGCGCTCCGGCCAACGCCGGAAGAACAAGAAGCGGACCCACCTGATGACCTAGGGCCATCACCGGAGCCCCGAAGAAGTCAGCGACTTCGACGCAAGCCTGTGCGCTACCCGGCACCGGAGACATGAACTGATTCCGGGTTGACTTTACGTTAATGAACTCCTTGAGTGTTCAAAACTGTATTCATTAAAATGTGTATTAAAATGTGTAGATTTTGTGTAAATGTGTAGATTTTCCTCTGAAAAAAAAAAAAAAAAAAAAGGGAATGTAACGGATGTCAGTTTGGCGATATGCTATCGCGTGTCATGCTCACGCCCCCCGGCGGTGTTGTACTTAAACGGCTACCGCCGAATAAATCGGATCAGTCTTGTTCTGTTCGCCTGAGCGTCAGTGCCTTCCACATTTGCCTTTCACATTTGCTTCCACAGTTGCCTTCCACACTAGCTTCTGCTTGAAGATACGAACCCCAAATCCCTCACATTTGATGTCAGTGCTTCAATGTAGCAATCTATCCAGAATTATATATTGAAAAAAAAAAAACACATTAAATTGGTGCAACTCAGATTTATTGAAGGTGGAATGGCAGGTCGTAAGCAATTCCAAACAGTAAATGCAGAACGTACACGAAACAGATTATGCAGAACTCATGCTCCAGACCATCTAAGGTGTACACAAAATACAGAAGGACGGTTGGCCAGCAGTGTATAGTGTCCGTCACCCGAACAGATTTCGACGAAAGTGGAGGAAAATGAAGAGTATACCCCTGTTACACGGGAAACTGAATGTCATTCTCAACGAACGGCATTCGTAAGAATGTCATTTGTTCAGTGCTACACGGGTACGCAGAATGACATTACACGCGACTGACATACGCTCAGCGAATGTGTTCGAGGAACTCGTACACTCTTCCCCCATGCACGAACTGCATACCCTGGACGGCAGAGAGGCAGTGAGAAACAACAACGTCAAGCATTCAGAACGACAGAAATGCGACCGAAAAATTTACAGTAATTAATTTTTGTAAAAATTGTGACATCTGAGATGAGGTAAGCAGATGTAAAGTAATGTTGACTCGATACTACCCAACTACTCTCGTCCGCTGTCAAAACGAACGCCATGCTCAGCGCTATTGCGGATATCATGGCAGGAGTTTCCCCTACAGCCACTGTAGTTCCAGCCGTATCAGCTGTTGCACGTGGGGAAAAAGAACGGACCCAGTGGACAGATCACGAGACAGATCAGCTGTTGTGCGAAGCTGTCGGCCGCAAAATCGTTCTCGGCACGATTAGAGTCACTAAATAGGGAGCAGAGTAGCGACACTGAGCCACGCCGGCGAGCGAGACCGCCATCTTGGGTCCGCCCCCTTCTCCGCCGGTGAACAGCGCGCAGGCGAGCCAGCTCCCAACAGAGGAAACCGGTTTTGGATGGAGGGGACTCAACATGACGACGCGTTCTTGGAAGGAGAAACCACGTGACACGATTCGGCCCAATCGCGGACACCGAACGGCGGCTTCCGCGCGGAAAAGGAATGCGATACTCTGTACCCCTATTTAGTGACTTTAGGCACGATCAGCCATCTTGTTTAGTGACCTCCTCCGTCCAGATGCGTACTCGAGTTGACTTCGGCCTTGTACGACATGCAAAGCACGAACTCAAAGCAAAGCGCAGGTTCGAAGGCGCGATGTTGAACGCAGTTTTCAGAAGCACGCAAAAGTATATAAAGATTGAGTGCATGCACAGTCGTATGGTGCTGTCCAACTATTTCATGAATCGCCATTATCGTCAGCACGGAATGTCATTTCTCTTTGCCGTGTAGCTACGCCTAGCCTTTGCGAATGACATTCATACGAATGTCGTTCGTTGGGAATGACATTCAGTTTCCCCGTGTGACAGGGGTATAAACGCAATTGCAATGCGCACGAGAAACGTACCTATACTTCCATCAGACGACAGCCACGTGTCCGAGAAGCAGGAGAACGAATTCGAGCGAGTTGGTGCCCCCGTCCGAAACTTCTGGAAGCCCCCCTTCCTCACCCCGCAATGTTTCGAGTTGGTGGTTTGTTTGTATTGGTCGAAACGGTCGAAACCATTGCGTGATCGTTCAGGTCCACCAATGGCGTATCTTTCTCCTCCCTATTACTGTTTTTTGATTGTATCTTTTATCAGTTCGTACCTCCCTCCTCTGGTCCTCCTCTTTTCTGAAATGGCTATACGCTGTAGTAGATATACGGGTCCAAACTGGTGAAAACCATGCGGTTTTGGAAATGCAGGGTATATTGGAATCTTCGAGACGTGTCTCCATTTCTGAGTTATGGGGTGAATTTTCTTTCTCGGAGGCACGATGCTGGCAAAGTTTATCTCAGTGTGCATAAAAGTGTATCTTGTACTTAGCGCTTTAGTCAAATAAAATTTTTACTGACTGCGTTCGTCCCTTTTGTGAGTTTCTCTTACGATTGGTACGAAACACAACATAGTTTACACGAAGCGCGAAATGGTTACTTACGCCAACGACGTTTCCAACTGCAGGGAAATGACTTCCACAAAGGTATAACACCAATTCAGAACTGTGAAAACTGGTTAGCATTATTTCGTCAAACCATCGCTCAAGCTGGCGCTACATGCGCAGTCACTATTACGAGAGTCAATCAGGCCCCATAAGGGATTAAAAACTTGGTACTGAGTGCGATGCGCTCAACATCTGTCCTCCACTTTATTTCAGGCACTTCGTTGGTCACCAAGCCGCATTTTCACATCAAGATTTGTATTTATGCTGGTTGCGTTGCATATAAATGCTTCCAGAGCCAGCGGGTGCACGCTTTAATAGGAAGTCGCAGGAATGCGTTGTTGCGGTTTCTGATTGCTGCAGAAGCCCTAACATGAAGAGAGAAAAAAAGAAGTAAAACTGTAAATGAACTATAAGAAGACCCACTACCGCTATTGTTAAAAATCGGACACTAGAATAGTCCGCTAAGTGTCTGCTTCTCAAACATCAATTTTATTAGATTATGTTAATAGCAAATGGCATTTACTCATTCCACCCTTACGCAACGCGATATACAGGAATCTTCGAGACTCGTCCCCCGTTTCTGTGTTGACAGGTATGGCGTGATTTTTTTCTCTTTCCCGAAGGCACGATGCCGGCGCAGTTGATCTCAAAGTGCGTAAAATTGCATTTTGTACTTAGCGCTTTACTCAAATTACATCTTTACTGGCTGCGTTCGCCTCTCTGTGAGTTACCCTTCCGACTGACACGAAATACAGCAGGGTTTATAATCAAGGCACGAAATGTTAGCTGACGTCTACAACGATTCGAACTGAGGGAAAATCACTTCCACAATGGTAACCAAACCTGTAACCATAGGCGCCGACCGTGTGGGAGCTTGGGGTGCTCAGCCCTCCCCCCCCTCCGCCCGCGGAACGTTCACATGGAGGGCCTGGTCCACACCGAGAAGTCTGCAACGCTAACAGTCAAGACGTACGTTACGATGGATATCCGACAAATCGTATGCTTCATGCGAATGAACATAAAAAAAAGAAGCCTCATGACACGGTGTTAAGTCCAGACCTTCTTGAAGCACAGAAGCAGTCATACTGCGACATATACTTTATTCTGCTTACTCGGCCACATGTTGACGGTGACAGTCATACACAAACAAAAAGATCGAGATGGAAAGAAATACGCGTTTTTACCGGTGCTCCTTCTGGGCACCAATCAATAGGAACACCGCACAATAACACCAATTGGAAGAGTAACAGTGATACCCATATCGCAGGAGGTAAACCATGATAAGGTAATATACAACACTTCTTCCTCCTCAATAAAGACCGCACACTAGCATAATAAATGCGCATAAATCTAAATACACATAAGCAGTAGAATATTGCACAGTTCATAGCATAGAATTCCACTTCAACACTCAAGTATAACCAAAACGTTCCGGTTTCTTCCGGACCCTAGCATTACGTCTTAATTGCGGTGATCCGTCGTCTGTAACACTGGGTAGATCTTTATCTGGCGAGGACACAACGCTCGGACTTGGAGTACACATTGGCCAGTAATTCGACAACTGCTCAGATACACCCGTGTAGGATAAATTTGGTCTGAGGTGATCAAGGTGAACGAACCGTGTTTGTCCGTTTACTTTTACGAGAAAAGTTACCGAAGATTTCACCAGTACTATCCTTCCCGGTAACCAGTTGACGACTTCACCACGCACAGTTGTAACGTAAACTTTGTCTCCTACACAGTAATGGTTGTTTTCTTTGCTTCGTGTCTTATCGGCGCTAGCTTTAATAGCTATCGATATTTCTTTCATGGCAGCGGCCATGTCAGGTTTCAGCTGGTCTAATCTCGTTCGCATCTTGCGACCTAAAAACAAATTGCTTGGGGACTTGTTTGTGAACGCATGCGGCGTATTCCGATAAGAGAACAAAAAATTATCTACATGGTGCTGCAATGTTCGTTTGCGATCATTAGTTTGATCTTCTAACGCAGCTTTTAAGAGAGCCCTTTTTGTTTGAACGGCGCGTTCAGCAGACCCGTTCGAAGCGGGATGATAAGGTGGTGTAAATATATGTTTCACCCCATTAGAAATAAGAAACTGTTCAAATTCGTGCGATCTGAACTGCGGACCGTTATCTGGTACAATCTCACGTGGCAGACCGTAAGTTGCGAATATCGAACGTATTTCTTCGACAGTCTTTTCAGCACTGGAGCATAACACGGACTTCCATCCATTTTGAGTGGGAATCAATCAATATCAAAAAGTATTTCCCCTCTTTCTGCGCAAAATCGACAACCACACGCTCCCAAGGTACTGAGCACCATGACCATGGCTGCAGTGGAACTGGTGGCAATGACGGCCTCACACTTTGACACACTGTACAATCCCTAAGAACGATTTCAACATCTTTGTCCATGTTTGGACACCAAACCGTTGAAAGTGCCAGTGCTTTCATCTTGCTTACCCCAGGGTGCTGTTCATGCAACAATTTTAGGACATCGTTTTGCAATGCTTTCGGTATAACAACCCTGTTGTTCCAAATAACACAATTCATCTGTACCGACAAATCAAGCCTCCTGTCAAAAAAGGTTTAAACTGAGGCAGTACATGATTCGGCCATCCTGATAATGTCAATTCTCTTACAGTACGCAGTAACTCATCCCTGTCTGTCGCTTTTTGCACGTCTGGAGCACTTATTGGAAGGTGACTAATTGGAGAGAAATAGAAAATTTCCTCAGATTCCTCGACTGAACCTGGTAAGGGGAGTCGCGAGAGACCATTAGCGTTAGCCAAGGTCGACTCCTTTTTATACACTATGCGATAGCGAAAATTGACAAAAATGTGAGCCATCTATGCACTCTACTAACCGCTGCACAACTGGAGTGCTTGGGAGGGTCAGAAAGCGATGACAAAGGTTGGAGGTCTGTGATTATTTCAAACTCACGACCAAGCAAATATTTTTCGAACTTTTTGATCCCAAAAATGATTGCTAAGTCTTGTTTTTCTAGATGTGCGTAATTACGTTCGCAATTTCGTTAAGGTACGTGACGCGTAGGCTACAGGCCTTTCCACACCGCTCTGTACTTGAGAAAGTACAGCTCCTAGACCCTGGGAAGAAGCATCGCACGTTAGTCGTGTCTCATTCCTGGGATTGAAAAGTGCTAGCACTTGGCTACTGCACAACAACGCTTTACACTCTTGAAATGCCTTCCGGCATTGCACAGTCCATTCCCATTTTTCATTTTTCCGCAGCAATTTATACAAAGGTTCTAGAAGAGTTGCTAAATTCGGTAAAAAATTTCCGTAAAACCCGACGAGGCCCACAAATGCTCGCACTTCATTGGCACACGTAGGGTCTGGTGCATTGACAATGGCTTCTACTCTTTTCGTAGAAGGATGCAAACCAGCTCCACTTATGCCATGACCCAAGTATTCAATTTCAGATTGGAAAAACTGGCATTTTTCTAAATTCACTTTAATGCCATGTTTTCCGAGCTTTTCGAGGACCTGGTCGACCCTTTCATAACATTGTTTTGCTGTTTCGCCACAAATAACTACATCATCGATGTAACATGCGCATCCCGGCACACCTTTCAACACCTGGTCCATCACCGCCTGGAACATAGCGGGAGCGCTCGTAACTCCGTAGGGCAGTCGCCTGAACCGAAAAAGGCCGATGTGAGTGTTTACAGTGCACAGTTCCTGCGTGCTTTCATCAAGCTCGAGCTGGTGATAAGCCGTTGATAGGTCCAAGACTGTAAACTCTTTGCCGTTCGCCAAGGTCGCGAACATGTCATCAGGCAAAGGCAACCCAAGCAGCAAAATGCACTGAAAGTCGAGTGCAATAGGGGTGGACGGGTAGATGAAAGGCCTTGAACAGATTCATGAAACTAGAGAACATTGATAAGACACATACCGTCCACCCCTAATGCACTCGACTTTCAGTACATTGTGCTGCTTGGGAAAGGGTAATGGCCTATTTTAGAAACCGGGTTAATCGTTACGCGATAATCAGCACAAACGCGAACGGCGTCTGGATCCATGCCCTTTTGGTACTATCACCTGGGGCGTCGCCCATTTGCTACTGTTAACATGGTACAGGATGTGGTGTCAGGACCACAAAGAAGAGACAACTGATTCCAAGGAAGGTCGGGATGAGAATGAATGTTTAATTCCCGCGCTCTCGCGGTTGTCGAGCGGACGATACCGATGAGAATGCAGAGGATGAAGACGATGCGCTACAGGTGTCCCCCCGCCGTCAGATGCGACGGAGGCGCATCGATGGAGCTGGTCCCCATGCAGGAAACGCGCTTGGGGCTAGTGGAAGGCGAAATGTCGACGGTCTGGAGGGCAAGGGGGAAATCTTCGTTCTCCACGAAGGCCGGCTTGACCCGAAACTGTGTCCTGGCGGCCGCCTAGGTCAAGTACCATGGTCTTGTCGGACCGGGAGATGACACGGTAGGGTCCTGTGTAGGGGGCATAGGTGGGCATTTTCCTGCGGCCTCACTCATCCTCACCTCACGAAGCACAGACTTTATTGGCCTCACTCACCCTCACCAAATTTCCTCACCAGGAACTAAACCTCAGTCGCCCTCACCCTCACATTCCATTTTAAATTTTGCCCTCACAAACCTCACCTCAGGGCATCGGGATCCCGAGAGGCCTCATCATCCTCATCCTCACATGCCTTCACCTCATGAGGGTCCTCATCCTCACATGTCCTCACCTCATGAAGGCCCTCATGTCCTCACCTCATGAGGACCCTCATGGCCTCACGACCCCTCATCCTCACGAGCCCTCGTCTCGTGAATACCCTCATGGCCTGACGTGTCTTCAAGTCACTAGGAGGCAAGCCTCAAAAGAACTTTCCGTCATGTTCACATGACACGTCGGCGTTGAACTACAGTGTCGGTAGTTGGTACTAATGATACTGCGCGGCATTAAACTGTTAATAGGGTTTCGTGCTGTGCTTGGATAAATTTGGTAGCAGTTGCTACTGTCACAGTGAGGTTTAACGTTAGTGTTTGACATCAGCAAAGAGGAGCCCGAACCCATCACCTCATCCGTGAGGCCCCTCACGAAAGGCCTCACGGCCTCATCCGTGAGGTTCCTCACGAGAGGCCTCACAGCCTCATCCGTGAGGTTCCTCACAAAGGGCCTCACGGCCTCATCCGTGACGCTCCTCACGGAATACGTTGTACCCTCACGTATTGATGGCCTCACGACGACTGGCCTCATGAGGGCCCTCACGGTGGGCCTCATGAGGGACAATGCCTCACGACTGTCCTCGTCAGGAACATTCAGCGTGGTCTGACCTCACTCACCCTCACCTCATCGTCGTGAGGTGAGGGTGAGGCGTCTTCATGAGGGTCCTCATGAGTGAGGACGCCCAGCTATGGTAGGGGGGGTCTAGGGACTTGCGAGGGGTTGGAGCCCGGAGGAAAACGTGTGTGGCCTCGGCGAGAGTGGCTGGAACGTAAGAGTTCCGGCCAGAAGGGGACCGTGGAGAAGCAGGCCTAAGGGTCTTGAAGACGTCATGGAGGAGCGAGACGTACTCCGAGTGGCTTGTGGCTTGCGGCTGGTTTTCAGAGGAGATGGGAGGTTGTTGGGTGACGAGGTCGGCCGGAAGGCGTATGGGTGTGCCGAAAACGAGCTCGGCGGCGGAGCAACCTAAGTCCGGTTTGAGGCATGCTCGTACGTGCAGCAGAATCAGCGGGAGAGCGCTGGTCCACTTTTCGGGATGGCGAAGGGCACAGAAGCAGCTTTTCATCTGCCGGTGAAAACGTTCTACCAGACCATTGGCACAAGGATGGTAGGCAGTAGTGCGTGTGCGCGTCGTGCCAAGAAGACCGCAGAGCTCATGGAAGAGGGAAGACTCGAATTGAGCCCCGCGGTCGGTGGCGATTTGGTCAGGGGTCCCGTATCGGCAGATCCAGGCGTCGAGAAGAGCGCGGGCCACGGTTTCGGCACGCATGTCGATGATGGGCACCGCTTCTGGCCACCTGGTGAAACGGTCCACCATGGTGAGGATGTAGCGGAAACCCGACGAGTGAGGTAGAGGACCGACAAGGTCGATGTGGATGATCTGGAATCTGCGGTCTGGTGGAAGGAACTTGCCGGGCGGCGGGCGCGTGTGCCGGACGATCTTCGTTCGTTGGCAGGTGATACAGCGAGAGGTCCAGACTTGGATGTCCTTGGCCATGCCCGGCCATACGTAGCGGTCACCGATCAGGCATCTGGTTGAGCGAATATCAGAATGGGAAACGTCATGAAGGGCGTGGAAGGTTTGGCGGCGGAGACTGGATGGAACGAACGGCCGATGAACGCCGGTTGACACGTCGCATATGATGGTGGAGGCGGTGCCGGGAAGAGCGACCTGTTCCAATTGTCGCGATGTTTGCTGGGACGCTCGAAGCGCCCTGAGCTCTTCGTCGGCGCGCTGTTCAGATGCGAGAGGAGTTCAAGCGAAAAGACTTCGGGCGGAAAGGCGTTGATACGGCTGAATGCGTCAGCGGGTACGTTAGCCTGGCCGCTGATGTGGGCGAATGTCACCTGGAATTCCGCCAGGAAGGCTAGCTGCCGGATTTCCCGGAGTGAGTGGCTTTGACGGCTAGCTCGAAAGGCGTGGACGAGTGGCTTATGGTCCGTATAAAAGATCGGCCTTCCAGAAAGTAGCGGAAGCACTTGACGGCAGCAAACGCAGCAAGGAGTTCGCGGCCGAAGGCGCTGTATAGCGTTGTTGGGCCGGCGAGAGTTTGACGGAAAAGAAGGAAATGGGTTGCCACTGCTGGTTGAGGTGCTGCTGGAGCACGACTCCGATGGCTGAGCCGGACGCATCCACCGCTAGTGATGTGGGCGCATCATGCCGGGGGTAGATGAGCATGACGGCGTTCGCGAGTGCCTCTTTGGCAGCCAAGAAAGCGTCCTCGGCATCCGCCGTCCAAGCAAAACCGGCCGCATGGGGAGACTTCTTGGGAGAACGCAGGAGGGCCTCGAGCAGCGCCAACATAGACGCGCAGTTCGGAATAAAGCGCCAGTAGAAATTGAGTAGCCCAAGGTAGCGTCGAAGCTGGCGCAGTGTAGCTGGTCTTGGAAATCGGCGGACGGCCTGTACCTTCGAAGGAAGCGGTCTGATGCCGTTGCAATCGAGGTGGTGGCCAAGGAATTCGAGGGACGTGGCTCCGAACTGGAACTTTCGCACATTGGTTATTATGCCGTATTCTTCGAGGCGCGCGAAGAGCTAGCGTAAATGGAGGCGATGTTGTTCGGGGCTTTCGCTTGCGACGAGTAGATCATCTGTATACGCAAACACGAAGGGTAGTCCCCTTACCACCGAATCAATAAAACGCTGAAATGTTTGGGCTGCGTTTTTTAATCCAAAAGGCATTCTAACGAACTCGAAGAGGCCGAATGGAGTCGTTACTGCTGTTTTATGGATGTCCTCTGGAGCCATGGGAATCTGATGGTACGCCTTTGTTAAATCAATTTTGGAGAAGGTGGCGGAGCCCTGGAGGTTAACGGCGAAGTCCTGAATGTTGGGGAGTGGATAGCGGTCAGGTAGTGTGGTAAGGTTTAGCGCGCGGTAATCACCACATGGTCTCCAGTCCCCGGTCTTCTTGGGAACCATGTGTAACGGTGACGACCAGTTGCTCGAGGACAGTCTCACCACCCCGATGTCCATCATGTGTTGGAATTCCGCCTTGGCAATTACCAGCTTCTCAGGAGCTAAACGACGGAAACGAGACGAGACTGGTTGGCCGGAGGTTATGATGCGGTGGACTACATCATGCTTTACGGGCTTGGACCAGTCGGTGGGCTGCGTGAGGGACGGGAAATCCTTCAGGAGCTCGGCATAAGGAGACTCGAGTGCGGAGAGATACTCGACTTCAAAAAAGGGGGCTGAGTGAGCAGTAATCCCGTGCACCGCGAGGGAGGTAGTCGCGTCGACAAGTCGGCGCCGAGCGAGGTCCACTAAGAGGCCAAAGTGCTCCAAAAAGTCCGCGCCGAGGATGGGCTGGCTGACGGAGGCGATGGTGAAGAGCCATTTGAACTGCCGCCGGAGGCCAAGATCGATGGTAAGAGATTTTTGTCCGAACACCGGGATGCCCGTGTTGTCCACCGCGGTCAGGAACCAGATGGGGTTCTGATGACGCTGGGCAGCCGTTGCGGGAAGAACGCTGACCGCAGCACCGGTGTCGACAAGCATCTTGAGTTTGGAGTTCCGGTCGGTCATGTAGAAGAGGCGACTGGGTGAGGGCTTGGGGTTGTCGCCTGCCGCCGCTAACGACGCCCCGCGCCGTTTCCCGGCCACTGGCACGGCGGAGTGCACTTGCGAGCAGAGGCACCGAAGTTGTAGTGGTACCAGCAATATGGGCAGTCAGCGGGGGGGGGGGGGGTCGGACGGGCGCCTCGAGGCAGGGGATGGCGAGCGGGAGCGGCGAGGGCTCCTAAATCGAGGGCGGAAAGTTCGCTGAGCGGACGGGGGCGAGGGCGAGGATCTTGGGAAACCCCACATGTGAGGCGTTCTTCGATGAGGTGATGCAGCTCTTGAACTTCCTCGCGAAGCTGTGTAACGGAATCCTGTTCCGAGGGGGGAACTTCCGGTACCGCAGGGATTGGCGCAGGAGCAAGCGTAGAGGAAGTCGTAGTCGGAATATGAGCAATACTGTCTCGCGATACCTCGGTTATTCTGTCTGCGACATCAGCGATGACCTCGAGGGTATAGTCGGGCAGGGCCGCGAGCATCATACGAGTCGGGAGGCAGCCGGTTAAGGAAAAGTTCCTTGTGGAGTGACTGATCAAAGGTTGGGAGCCGCGTACCTAGAAGGCTCTGCATGTGGCGGAGCAATTGGCTAGGCTTGCGATCGCCCAGTTCTTCGGCCGAGAGCAGTCGTCGCAAACGCTCGGGCTCCTAGGCCATTATTCGGTCCGTGACAGCCTTACGAAGAACGTCGTATGGGTTGGGCGTGGGCGGAGCAGTCAAAATATCTATGACCTCGATCGCGATTTCTGGTGGCAGGTTGCTGACGATATGATGAAATTTGGTGGTCTGTTGAGTGACGCTGGCTAAGGCGAATTGGCTGTCGGCCATCTGGAACAATAGGTCCGGATGAGCGGCGAAAAACGGGGGAAGGCGGACGCCAACCCGAGCGATAGTGGAGCCCGAGACGTCGGTGCCCTGGGAGCCGCCGGGAGTCGGAAGCATTGCTAGGCAGGGAATGTTCGGTTCGGGTCACCAGTTGTGGTGTCAGGACCACAAAGAAGAGACAACTGATTCCAAGGAAGGTCGGAATTCCCGCGCTCTCGCGGTTGTCGAGCGGACGATACCGATGAGAATGCAGAGGATGAAGACGATGCGCTACACAGGATGCCGTTATTTTCTAGGCTGCGAAGTTCCGCTTCGACTTGATCACGCAAGGCGTATGGAACAGGTCTCGCTTTGCAAAAGATTGGGGGCGCATCCTTTTCCAACACAATGCTGCCACTGAAACCCTTCATGTTTCCGTAACCTGGCTCAAACACAGACTTGTGCTTTTCTTTCAATGTGTCCACGTTTATGGTTTGAACAGCTATGTTGTTCACGCTGACGATTTGAGGCCAGTCTAATTTTATTTTTCCCAGCCAGTCCCTCCCGAACAGGGCCGGCATACGCGCACCTTCACAATTCTCAACAATAACGAGAGGCAAGGAAAGCACCTGGTCTTTGTACTGAACCCTGACATCGACAACACCCCGTACAAGGACAACAGTTCCATTGTACGTACTCAAACGAAGTCCTACTTTCCGACACTCTTGAACGCGATGGAACAAGCAGCAATAATCGTCCACAGTCATAATAGAAACAGCTGATCCCGTATCTAGTTCCATAGCTACTGTCTTTCCATTAATCTCGACACAGACTTTGTAGCAGTCCGACGATGTTTTGACAGTATATAATGTATGCAGCTCAATTTCATCTTCCCGAGGCTGATCACTCGCAACACTCTTTACCTGTTTGGAATCTCTCATTTTCCAGCGCGCTTTTGCCCTGCACATTTTGGAAATATGTCCCTTCTTCTCACAATTGTAGCACTGACTTAGTTTGTTTATGCGGCTTGCCGCAGCGATAACAATTTTGAAAGCACTGTTTTCCGATAGTCCGTGGTTTTCTTTTACCTTGGATTTGTGATCGTTGGTCCTTCCAGTGCACGCTTTCATTCCCCTCGGAGTTGTCCGTCGTAGACGCACCATACATTTCCCGTGCCTGACGTTCTGCGGTCTCCATGGCCTCGGCCAGTTCGCACACACAACTAAGCGTAGCCTCACTATCCTCCATGGCCAGGAGACGACATCGGATGCTGTTATTCCTAAGTCCCGCAATAAACCGGTCCCGCAACGCTTCCTCCAGGAAAGAACCAAATTTGCAGTACGAGGCAAGTGACTTTAAGGAGACCAGAAACTCATTGATGAACTCGTCGTCCCTCTGAATCCATCTGTGAAACTGGTAGCGTTCCGCTACCACTGAGCGCTTTAGCGCATAGTGCTTCCGGAGTTCCGTCACAATCTCCTTATACGTAGCCTCACTCGGGGTCTTCTTCAGAAGAATACTCCGTAGAGTGGCATATGCTTCTTCACCAATAGCCGTCAAAAATAGCTTCGCCTTCTTCGCGTCCGCTATATCGTTTGTCTCCACGTACAACTCGAACCGCTCAACGTATACGTCGAACGTTGCAGAAGCTGGATTAAATTCCTTTAGTTGCCCCACCGTTGCCATGCTGCTACTTTCCGCTGGCAGCTACCCGTTGTCCTTCTCGCTTCCGTTGCTCGTGCCAGCCAGTTGTGCGCATCATTCCAACAATCCCATCTTCGTCGCCACTGTTAAGTCCAGAACTTCTTGAAGCACAGAAGTAGAGATGAGTGCGGGTATGAAAATTCGTACCCGCAACCGCACCGCACCCGCGGAACCAAGACCCGCATCCGCACCCGCAGCAATGTCATTAGTGCAACACGCATCCGCACGCGTACATCCCAACGGGTACCCGCATACCCGCAGGTGCACCCGCAGCCCAATGCGCACGCATGTTTCAGTTATGCCACGTGATCGTCGCAGCACGAAATTATTTATTGATACTGGGTACACTGTCCTTTAGCGAGCCACTTTTCCAACAGTCAGACGCTGTGGCGACAGTTGACGTGTTTGCCAGCTTACTAACACGAGGTGAACCAGTCGTCGTGTCAAAAGATAGCCAAAATTAGCCCGATGTGGCAAACATGACTGACAATAACAACAACTTTATTTTGAGATGATGAATGGGAAGTCTCAGCGCCAGGGGCGATACCCTGCCCCATTTTTTATTGCCCACACTGCCAACCTTCCCGGTCTCATAATCAGCTGGACTCTCGCCCACCCTCCTGCCCTCTCTCTCTCTCTCTCTCAAAGAGTACGCATATATAACGTGGTGCCAGTAAATGACAAAGCTGTCATCTCGCACACCACGGAAGCACTGGATATGGAACGTCTTGCAAAATAGCTTGGGCACAATGTTCGCGGTAAATCGGGTCGTACACCAAAAGCCGATAAGCTGGTTTTCTGCCTGCGGCTATCGCGGGTATACCCGCATAATCCGCGGAGGCAGTGCGTGTCAACCCGCGCCTTACCCGCAACCCGCGATGACACGTAAATGTGTACCCGCGAAGAGCAAACTTGCGCGGATACCCGCGGGTATCCGCGGGTATACCCGCACCGCACTCATCTTTACACAGAAGCAGTTATACTGCGGAATATACTTTATTCTGCTTACTCGGCCACATGTTGACGGTGGCAGTCATACAAACACAAAAATATCGAGATGGAAAGAAACACGCGTTTTTACCGGTGCTCCTCTGGGCACCAACCAATATAAACACCGCACAATAGGGAGTTTTCGGGAACCGGCAGCGCTCGCCCCGCAGCGACGTTCGGTCCAGCCGACACGACTGCGCACGCGCAGATCCTGTCCTGCGAGACTGGTTCCGGCGAGGGTTATCCCGGCAGCACTGCCAAACCATCGGTATAGCTTCGATCGTGTACGTTGTACGTTCGCTCGTTTGCCCGTCGCCCGTAATGCCTGCCCCCGCTCAATCGACATCCACATCACATGTGCCAAGAAAGCGCTACACGACTGCAGACGGCCTTTATTTATTGCGGGAAGTTGTCGCCCTCAATTCCCCTACGAAAACCCCTCGTCGTTGTCTGCCATAGTGAGTGCGGTGAACCTGGTCACGGGCAAAGCTTTCACCGTCAGAGGTGCGCGTGAAAGAACGACGCTTTTAAGTACTTTGTACAAAAAGCAAGACAGAATCAACCTCAGAAAGTAAGTACATACACAGGATATTGTTGCCAGTTGTGTACTTTCAGCACTGTAGAGGAACACGTGGTGTTCCAGTGTAACTAATTTGATGTTGTTCAGGAAAGGCATTACAATTCGATAGCTTTTGCTGCCTTGACGTCTGTCTAAAAATGAAATATACTGTATCTGGCATGACGAGTTTTATGTTTTCATCATTGTACTCACTTATCTGCACACCACTAGATCCGGCACCGAAGAACAATTTGAAGAGAAAGAAAGATTATTGCAAGAGATTACAGACTTGCAGAAGGAATTTGATGGGCGGCCAAGTAAACTGGTGTTCAGGTTTTTTGCATGAATGTGAATGTAGCTGTTACATGTACAGCCCTACCTCCATTCCTGCCACAGTTTACGAACTTGCAACTTCCACATTACAGCACCAGCAAAGCGCTCAAAGACTGCCGCCACTGCTGATGCCACACAGGCTAGAAATGATGCATTTGCAAGCCTCTTGCAACAGTCATGTGAAGGTATGTTTCCAATCCCCCAATTACGCATTGCCACAGTTTTTAATAGACATCCCATAAAGCCAGTGCTTGTGTCACAGTTAGGGGATATTGTCATTTTTTATTCAGTTACCGGATAAAACAGTGCCTCTGCTGTAGGAACCACCACAGAATATAGAGTAGCTTTTGCCATGCAACAACTGACTGTCCCGCATTAGTGCCCTGTATATGTTCCAGGACAGCACCTTCTATACGTTATCTTCTTTTCTAACAGGCGAGACTTCTGAGGGTGGCTCAACGCCAGAGGATATCCTTCTAGAGATATATGGGGCAGGTACAGAAACGCCCGAGGATACCGATGATCCCCACAACACAACAGAGCAGTCAATTGTGCGGGAAGTGGAGGTGGTGCACCCGACACCACACTGCGCGACCAGCACAACCACCAGCACCATACTGGAGCAAGAGTCCCGGCGAAAAGGCAAAATTTTATTATATTATTCCTTCGATTGGGGGGGGGGGAGTGCTTTTGTGCTTTTTTGCAGTTGAAGACTTCGGTGTCAACACACTTCTGAGTCACTGCATCGACCTATGCCCTTCATATGCATCTTCAGATTTCTCTTCACTATATGTCTTACTATTCCAGCGCCACTGCATGAGGTATTAGAGCCTCTTATGCACATGTATAATGCATTCACATCTAAACACTACAAAGAAGAGTTCCATTTCTTCTTTTTTTTTATCTTACAAACTAATGCACAGACAAAATCTCCATACGATATCTTGGCCTGTTTTAATAAAATCTTAACATACATGCACAGATGGAACTAACGGGACAGCATGCATACTTTGCAGGGAAAAAACGAAACGTCACCAGGGGCTTTGACTATGTCGCCGAGAAGAAACGGACTGAAAGTGAGCTCAGGATGAGAGAGCTGGAGGTGGAGAACCGGAGGCTCCAACTTGAGGAAAACAAGTTGGCATTGGAACGTGACAAGTTTGATCATGAGTCAATGCTTTCGGCAGCACGGCTTGAAATGGAAAGAGAAGAAAGGAGAGCACAGGCAGAGCTCATTAGGTTACTCACAGATCGGCTAATAAACCATTGAATGTTGTCTGAAATATGGTCTGTATAGCCCACTTGCACTTTATGGCATGGAATTTATTGAACGTCAGACAAACATGTTCGCCACTCCACTATTGTGACAGTGAATTTTTCGGCAAAGCTTTCGATTCAGTCTAGCATTTTGCTTGGAAACGCAACCATGAATTGGGGGGATTGCTCTTTGTAAACCTTAAAAATTCTACAGGCCATCCTACGTAAAAGCACATACTGATAAACTCTGGAAGCCAGATTTGATATTGCGGTGCCATCAATCCCCTTCTTTTACCAGAAGACACGTCATTGTTATCATGTCTTCTGTCATGTCTTCTTATCATGATGGGAATTGATGTTCTGAGGCTGGAAATTTGAGCACAATTCAACAGTTGCGCTGCACGACTTGAAATGGAGAGAGAGAAGAGAAGAGGACAGATGCAACTTGTAATGTTACTTGCAGAGAGGTTAATAAATCAGTGAACGTTATGCAGCTCATTACCACCTTATGGCCTGGAATATGTTAGATGCGTGCTATCCTCCACACTAGTGGTGTACCCACTGCCACAACAGACCCGACACCGATACTCCACGAAAATGTAGCGCAATACTAGCGTTGCTACAAATTTGAAGCAGCGTGGCTAAGGAGTCAAGCAGAGGCCTCTTATGCGGTTAGACAGGGAACTCCGCATGTGTTCCTCATTTGCACTTGTCCAGTTCACTTTGCCATTTTGCAGTTATTTTTGTAATCAGGGTATTGACACAGTAGATGAAAAAGCTCTGCTTTGGTATCTGTACCACTTCTGTCAAAAGCTACACGAGTCAAACATTACTACAGTATCACAAATGTGCTCCAGCAAATATGGTCCTTTTTGTTGCAGAGATGGACACAGTTTACAGAAGTACATTTCTTTCAAATAACACTATATTCACATAATTACACATCATATACATCAGTTACAGATACGTCAATTACACACCACATAAAGGACACAACCATTTACACAATTACATTTCTTTAAAGGAGCACTATATTTACATATTAACATGTCATTCAAAAGCACTATATTTACACAATTACATTTCTTTCAAATAACTTTCCAGTGCTGGTGGGGTCACGCTAAAGTACATCGACGTTTGACTGCTGTACAGGCAAGTATGGCAGTTCGTCAAAATTACAGCTGTTTTATACATCGTTGCCAAATGCTGCAAATGGAGCTTTTGGTTCCTTTTGAAATCAAGGAAAGCAAATTCGGATATTACCTTTCAGAACCCCCATTCCACAGCCTGCCTCACTGAACTCATCCTCTCGTTGAACATGGCTTGTTCAGGGCTTATTCGTGTAGTTGAAAATGGCCGCTGTAGCAACGGTTTTAACGGGTAGACTAGGTCACCATACAGCACATAGGATCTGTCCCCCATGAATTCCTCCAGATTACAGTAGAGGCCACTGTCACGTAAGATGCCTGTATTACAAAGACATGAGTGAGATATGTGAAGAGCAAAGAAAAATTGCAGGCTGCAATCTCTATTGAGCTGAAAATCTTTTGATAGTTTTGTTACATGACAACCATGTTGTACATGAGCTGATACTGATATTTCAAACACTCTCATCATCCCTGGGTACTATCTTCATCATCGGCATTGTATTTATAACATGAGCTATGACGTATCAGACGGTGAGGTGTGTTGAGCAGTACAAAGACACAATCTGATAAATGCTGTCCACAAGGAACGAGATGGATAGTAAATAGATTGCTTTTGGAGCTTCACTGCGACGGTCTAGTGATAGGAGCTAGCAAGCAGAGGTATTTCATCTGGTTTAATTTTTCTTCCTGAGTCTTCACAGATTTACCCTTTACTAATTTACTCCTTGAGTCTTGTAGAAAACGACACGGGTGATGATGTAAGTTTCAATATTTCTAGTATTTTACCCCAATAGTTTTCCTTAATTAAATGTAATAAAACCCCAAACGAACATGTTTGCCACCATGCTGGTGGTAACTTTTTCAGCACAGCTAATAAGATGATCTAATGTTTGCTCCAAAATGAAGCCTCGAATGGTCGCGCTGTTTGTCATTTTTCAATGCCGCCACCACAAAAAGTGTCCACCAGTGGGAGGAGCTTACACGCATGCGACATCACGACATGACACAGGTGAATACATACCATGCAGTTACGGAGCCCCTCCACTAACTGACATATTTTTCTCGTGTTTGTCTGTACTAACCTCTTTGCAAATATATGTATGAGGGGCAGTCAAAAAGTAACCTTAATATGGCGACATAAAAAGGAGATCGCTTAGTACGTGGTTGATGTTTAGATATGTTCACATTTCACCCTAGATGGAAGAGCACGTCGAAGCTAGTTTGCGTGCCGCAAAGTATGACGTCACAAAGACATGTCCAAGATGTACGTCTCCTTGGAGGTTTGCACCTGAAAGGAGCAACATACCACTCTCGTGTGCACTGATTGCGCTGAAATTCACAATAATATTTTTCTCACGAAATTTGTGCCTTAGTCAAATGATGGGCAACGTGCAGTGAACGCAGCGGGGACTATATCAGGGCTCGAAACAGGTTCTGAACCGTAACCGAAAACCGCAAAAAAACGTTATTTTTTGCCGAACCGAACCCGAACCGAACCGTAAACATTTTTTCTCTCCCCTTGAACGAACCGGAACTGAACCGAAAAAATATGATGCGGTAACCGGTTCGCCAGACGGTAAAAACACCTATGCCTTCCTATACCCGACTGCCGCGCACGAGCTTCCTGCATCGCTCGGAATCTTGCCGAATTCATAGAGCGGATATAACAAATTGATAAATCAAGAAGTGGCGAGTCCATGTACCTCCTGCAGCCTCACCTCGAAAAAGTTCACGCCATCCCTGTACATTTATGTGACTCGAGGTGTAAAAAAAAAACATGTGCTAGTGCTACACGACAGCTATACTTTGCGTTGTTGCCTCGGCTGCTCTTTCATTCGGCGTCGCAGTGTGAAGGCAACGTAAATTTTAATAGTTCACAGCGACATCCACAAGCAACGCGGACAACTTGCGACCCCGGGAAAGAGGTTGGCATGTGTCCAGAGCTTCGAGCTCTGGCGCCGGCTAGACGCCGACCGCCGAACCAAGAGACGCGGCCGCTGTGTACATGGTGAGGTCAACGGTCACCACGGTAGCTCCTCATGGTTTTTCAACATCTCTGAGCATTGTAAGTATCAGCGCATGAGTTCAGTTACGTGAGAAGTAGTGAATAGTAGTAGCAAGGTTATGTCTTTGTGTTTAAGAGGGTATGCACTGTTCTTCGAAGCGCGGAAACGAGCAGCACACACACAGGGGCGGATCTAGGATGTTTCCGAGGGGGGGGGGGCCGCTATGGACAAGCGCCAGGTGCATGCTGGGATTGGTCCATTGAACCCTATGTTCAAGTCTCGAATTGAGTGGGGGTCAGGACATCCGGACCCCCCCCCCCCCTAAATCCTCCCCTGCACACACACCGCCTGATTCAAGGTGATGTGCGCACTGAGGACAGCGTACAGTGAACTTGTGCTTGTCACATCATTTCGCACAAAACGTGTGAGCGTTCACTGCTCTCAAACATGGAAACGTCGCGAAAATAATGACCTTTCATCAAATAAAGGATATAATTACTGATATGCTCGCGTCTAACTCCGAACCGTCAGTGAGCAGAGTTGGCACTCTTCGTCAGTTCTCGTTACTTCGGTTACGTTAATGCACTCTCCTTATTAGTGGGCTGTCCTTGACCCGAGCACATTATTCTTCTTGTCTTTTTCAGTCACGTCATGGGGCGTGAAAGAACGAATCCCGTGCGGGAGTTCTTCGTTTACGATAGAGAGAGCAACACGTCAAGATGTCAGATCGAGGGATGTAACTTTGATATGAAGGGTGATCACGCAGCAAATTTAGAGCGCCACATTCAACGTATTCATCCCGATATCTACGAGTCTCATATGCTGTCGAAACCAAGATCCAGCAAAAGGCAACAAGACGCGACTGGATGTCCATCCAACAAGAGATCCGCTTCACAGCAAAGCCTCGAGGAGGTTATACGAAGGAAAGCCACGAAGAGTGCCGTTTCAAAGGCCAGTATTGTCTCCGCTTGCGTGGAACTGGTCACCACAAATGGACGTCCCTTCCAACTGATGGAAGATTCTGGATTTCGTAACCTTTTGAATCCCCTCATAGAAATTGCTGGCGGCGGTTTCGCGATCAACTCTAAGAATATCCGCACAGAGGTCCGTGAGGTCGCGGCCAAAACACGTCAGCACATCAGCGAATCGCTGAGATCCCGTCTTTTCAGCTTGAAGATTGACTGTGCCACCCGCATGGACAGAGCCGTTTTGGGTATCAATGCGCAGTATATTGAAAATGGAAAAATTGTTGTACAGACACTTGCGATGAAGGAGTTGTACGAGCGGCACACCGCACAATACATCACATTCCAAGTCCAAGATGTGCTCGCGAGATACGAGCTTGGGGTGAACCAAGTGTACAGCTTGACTACAGACAACGGTAGCAACATGTTAAAAGCAGCGAGTTTGTTGAACGACGAGAGCTCTCGTGCGGCTGGCGACTACGATGACGCCTCTACGAGCGATGACATTTCTATGGACATTGACGAAGAGTTCTGCCTCACCGGCGAGCATCAGGATGTACGACAAATACATAGCATACGATGTGCAGCACACACGCTGCAGTTGGCGGTGAACGACGCTTTAAAACATGGGATGACTATTGATATATTCGCGAAGTGTCGCAATATCTCAAAGAAGCTACGCACACAGACACTTATGTCTCTCATTCGCAAGCTTAAGCTGAAGAAACCAATCTTGGACTGCGTTACACGGTGGATGTCTACTGTAATTATGCTCCGACGCCTCACTGAGCTGAGGGGGTTTTGCGACGACATGTTCGGTACGGACAATGAGCTTCGCCTGCAAGATGACGAGTGGAAAGCCGTGGATGATGCCATAGAGGCTTTGGCGCCCGCCGAAGAGGCCACAAAGAGGCTTCAGACTGAGCAGTTGACCCTTGGGGACTTTTATTCTTTGTGGATAGCGTGCAGGGAGAGAACGGCAAAGCTGACATCTGCTCTGGCATCCAGTCTTGCAGCGTCCATGCGGTCAAGAGAGACGCGTTTATTTGAAGGCGAGCTGTTCTGCTCAGCTATTTTCTTGGACGTCCGGTACCACGTGCTCTTGTCTGACGACCAACGGACGAAAGCGAAGCTGCACCTCACAAGGCTGTGGAAACGTCTAGCACCACCTTCAGCCCGGAGTAGGTCGGCACCATCTGAAACCACTAGTTCTGAAGAACACGCAGGAGAAATAACCGATGAAGTTGAGGAGCTCCTTAGACAAAAAGATCGTGTCCGACCTACTGCGACTCCCATCCACTCCATATCATCAATGCTCGAGGCGACCGAGGCAAAGCCAAGGATCAATAAACATGTGGACATCCTCAAGTATTGGGAATGCCAAAAAGAAAAAGAACCCGAAATGAAGGCGCTGGCGGACGTTGTCCTTGCTGTGCCCGCCACTCAAGTTAGTGTCGAAAGGGCGTTTTCTGCTCTCAAATACATACTATCTGACCAGCGCGCCAGCCTTGCACCCGACATCCTGGAAGACATCCTTGTTGTGCGTTCAGCCCGTTCAGCATCGACACCTGCTTATTCTGTGTGTTCGTAAGTGTTAAGCGCTTGTGTGAGAGAGTCTACATTCAGTCTCTACGCACTCAGAACGAGACCTGCAAGAGGGCTTGCATAACCGTGCTTTTTACTTTCGTGCTTTCTTCTCTTTTTTCTTTAGAAATTCACCTTTCGCACTGGAGGTATGCTGTACGCCATTACCCAGTACTTTTCGGTACAGTAAAAGATGACCTACTGTGAACTGCGTGCTTCTTTGCACCTATGAAGTGTAGGAGCGAGGGTGTAAAAGGAAGGGAGGAGCAGGCCATAGCCCGAACCTGATGTTACCTCCAGGGGCGGATCCAGAACCTCGGCTTGGGGGGGGGGGGGCGGTCTCTTTGTCGGAGCGCGTAGTGGGGGAGGGGAGAGAGGGAAATACAATGTATAAACTGACGTTTTGGGGGCGATCGCCCCCCCCCCCCCTGGATCCGCCACTGGTTACATCTCACATGTGGTACACTGATTAGCACACGTAAACCGGTTCGAACCGATTAATATCGGTTCAAACCGTTATTTTGGTTGCGCTGAACCCGAACCCGAACCGAACCGATAACCTTGAACCGAAACTTGAACCGAACCCTAAAAAATAACGGTTCCGAGCCCTGGACTATATTGAAAAATTATCGAATTATTTTTTCTCTAACTTGGTGTTTTCTCTAAATAAAAAAACATTAAGGTTACTTTTTGACTGCGCCTCGTATGTATATACATTTCTCACCAGCATCATGTCTTTTCCCTTGGTATGGACCATCCAGTCTTACGATGATGCCATTTGGGCACATTATGCCCTGGTACTTGAGGCAATGGAACCGCTTGTGGCCCGAAAAATATGCCTTCTGGTCCGATGACGGTCGGTAAATTGCTCTTGCTGTGCCATCGATGAATCCCCAGCAGTTCGGTAGTGGTTCCCCTTTGTCATGCACGGCCTGGAATGATGGCAATGGTTAGCACTGGTGTCCAGCTCCAGCTGATGGAAAAATAAATGCAACGCTATTGATTTTCCCCTGGATATTTATCCTTTCACGCCAAAAGCTTATACATTAAAGTTGTGGGGTGTTAGCGTTTGTTGGCATTACTGAAACGTGGAGTGTTTCTTAGCCAGATGATTTGCAACCAGTTCAACTTCTTTTTTATCTTTGCTATTGTATTGAGACACTTGTTAGGAATATGAGTCTTTCTGAGTATTGTCTATGTCCCCATTGCTCATCTGTACGCACAACTGCTATCCAAATGTTTACACTATGCATGTAACAACCATACTGCGCCGCTAGCCGCTACAGCGTACTTGAGAAAAACAACGTGTAGCCCACAGCTTACCTTCGCGAACTGCTCGAGGTTCAACCAGTCGTGGCACTTGAAGCAGCTTATCAGGTGGCCAAACGTTGTCGCGATAAGCGCGTTCACCTGATTGGAGATGGAGGAAAGCGTCGTCATGTGGCGACCAAACAGCATTTCCAAATCACACAGGCGGTTTGGGTAGGCGAGTCGCCTCAGAGCAACGGCGAGTGCGTCTACTCCGTCAATGATAGTGCCATTCGCTGTGCACATGCCGAGGAGGAAGTCTGAGGGCAGACCTCAGACGAGGAAGGTCCTTTTTCTCGAACCTGAACAGATTGCGAGCTTCATCTGCCGTCATACCCGTCAGATTCAACCGCCCCTTCGACAGGAAAGTTGCTGGAGGGCCTCGCTCATTGAGCATCTCCTCAAATAACAGCGCCTCCAACTCGTCGTCATCTAAATTCTCAACAAGGATGTCATAATCCTGCGCGCTCATTTCAGTCGCCATAGTAGCCCTTCGTGATGTCATAGCGATGGGCAGTACATTTCGTCATTCAATGGTTTTTCACTTGATTTTCTGCCTGACTGAATTAGCACCCGTTAAAAAGTGTGTACAACACATGTTTTAAATGAAATTAGCTTCTGATGTGCTCAATGGCAACAAATCGAGCACTATTTGCAAACACGGTGTGCACCCAAAGGTTTGAATTTTATACAACAGATGGCTCTGCGCGCATCGTATCGTGTTACGTCCCTCCGATCACCGAAAGCTCGTTTGTAGCGAGAGCCTCAGCGGTCCCATACCGTAAGGCCGTGTACCGACCGATTGACCGATCGTGTGCTCTGCCCCGGTTCCCGAAAACTCTCTAATAACACCAATGGGAAGAGTAACAGTGATACCCTTATCGCAGGAGGTAAATCATGATAAGGTGATATACAACACACGGAATCCCATACATCCCGCATGACCACTGTGCATGAAGCGGGGGCTATGCTTGTCGTCGCTATGCGGTCCATGGCTCACTTCATTTGGTGAAGCCCATATTTTTTCTTGACTTGTCCTTTACGTGTATCCTGTACGGTAAAGGATCCAGGATGCTTTTCTGAGGGTAGGGCTCCGACCTTGGACAACATGCTACACAGGTGCGCTACCTAAGGCCTATTTATCGAGAGAAATTTAGGGGGACCAGGCCATGCCCCCTCCCGCTTAGGCCCACGATTGATTCGTATATGAACCAATTCAGAAATGCGAAAATCAACCCGGTGTAGGATTATTTGTTTATACAGTCGTTTTAGTTGATTGTACTGGACACGCGTCCACGAACAGCCTTCTTTCAAATGCGTACTTTTTATTGGACTGTCTAGTGTAGAAAATACATTATCTTATAACACCGTATGGAATGCGATATATTCCTGGAATCTGCCATTCGCGTTTCTCTCTCTGCAGCATGTGACGTACTCAGAGGTGCGAACCTTATCGTACGAATAGGATGATAGCGGTGTTCATTGTATGATAGTGTGTAAAGAGATTTAAAGAGCCTTTCGATGTAGAGAGCTTTTTTTTCTTTTTCTTTTCTGACAGCGTTGGAATCTGTGTGAGTTCATCTTCACATTTGGTTTGGCTATCCTCACCTAACATAACCAAAACTGCGATGAGAAATCGCGAACCTGCTATGGGCTTTGTGAGAGAGCCTTCACACTGACATGTTTGTCCCTCCCCCTTTTTACTCCGCGTTTGCCAATGCACTCCCCGAAGTTGCTATCGTCTTTTGCTGGCGGTACCAATACAAACTGCTGGTTCGTTGGTGCTGAGAGCTGAAGCTCCAGTTCACCATAATAACTGGACAGTCTATGGGGCAGTCACAATATTATCCCCAGGCACTCATGTTTTCACCCTGTCGACTTGTAAAATCCTCAGGAAAAAATTAAAATTTCGTTCACCGACAGCGGCGCGACGATCAGCCGTACCGGCGGCGGCGAGCGAAAATTGCGTGGTGGCAGCGGCGTTGCGCACACCTCTACTACCGAAGGAGAGCGGAGAAACGGTGAAACGAACGCAACAAAACCTTACAAATCGGGGACATCTAAGCGAACTGGTGAACGGGTACGATCGCCGATAGTGAACGAGTTCATTCAGTTTATGCCCGTGATTCGTTCATTCCGAACTGTTCATTCGCGAACGACACGTCACTAGCCCCAAATTACAGTCGGGCGTATTCCAGGATTTTCCGTGTTGACATACTGGTCGGCGTACTCTGATTTATCCCAAAGTATGTACTTTCGTGCGTTCATGTTCAAGTGCATAATATTGCAGATTTAGTGATTTGAAGGTCTACACATACAAATTAAAGCAACATGCAATCCATGGAATTTGGAGTAGAAGTCGATATTACGTGCTTATCCTGCAGGATACATTGTACCTCCAGGGGCTTTCGCTGTGTCAGTTTCATTTTGCAATGTTGGGAGAAGAAGAAGACGAAGCCCAAGGGTAAGGTCGCGCTTTTCCGTTGCTCCGAAATATAGTAAAAATTTATAGGCTTAGGCTTTTTTGGAGCCATCGGCCTTTTGAAAGGAGGAATCTAACGTTTCACGGACCTCCCGCCGTAATCTGGACGGGTGGTCCGACGTCTGTATGACACTTCCCACAGGTCAACAGGTTCCCGCCAGCCCTGCCGAACGACAACCGGTGGAGATCCCTTCCACGGGTGATGCCGACAACTCCCAAGCCGTGAATGTTCCCGATAATACCATGGTCACTTCGGTACCGGCCGCTCCCCAGCAGATAGATGAGATGAGCGATGCCAACACTGCCACTTGTCTTCATGACTCGTTCACCACTGTTACCTACAGGAAGAACCGAGCCGGTGGTATTCTGTTCTATCTCCGGACACGTAGGTCAGCGTGACCGTCCGCATTCATTCCATCGTCAACTTCTCTTTAATTCCTCTTCGTCTTTCATACACAATATCTTTTGCCCCGTTGGGAAAACAAGAAGAGTACAACTATAATAGCCCCAAACAACAACAAAAGAACTGATTGTCCCGCGTGATACAAATGTCCTATTGAAAATGAAGCACGAGGTCCTTCAGTGCCGCCGGCAACTTCTTGGCGCGACAGGAACGGCGCACTGGCACGTTTTGATTCGGTGCACCCAGATACGCTTGCGGAGGGAACTGTCGACTCGTGGTTAAAGCGTCGAAATACTGTTCCTCTCCATTTGTAGTAATCTCTGTCACGAGGTCCGGCGGGGAGTGCTCCGTTTGGTTAGCCAGGTGATTCTCACAGGGGAATATCGGGACTAGTTCCGCGACATGTACTTTAGACCTGTGCGATTCACCCGAAGCACATCCTACCTCGTAAGCAAGAACACAGAAGAAAGAAGTTGGACCGCCAAGGCGTACCTTGCGGCACGTGTGAACACGAGACTGTGAAATGAGGGGAGTCACAAAGACAATGTAGCTTAAACAAAACAAATATTTACTTGAGAAACAGCGAGGCTTTTAAACGAATGAACTAACCAATGCATATAGAATACCACGCATGTTACAAAATGATACGTTCTGCATTTTGAACAACCGGTGACAAAGAGGTAAGACAGACAACAAAGAAACAAAGTCTTAGCTGGTGCAGACTGAGGGTCCTGGAGCTCAGAAGGGTTGGGTCCTTGTTGGGTCGATGTTCTGTTGATGGGCAGCACACGTACACGCAAACACTCACAAAGACCTCGTTGACTGTTGTGTTGTAGTGCGACGACTTCTTCGCCGCGACACCCGTAGTTGTCGCTCGTGGATACGTGAGACCACCGTTAACTACCGACACTGACCGCCCCTGCTTTCCGAAGTCACCAAAGTCCCGGTTTGCGCCACCCGCGTAAGACGGAATCGAACAAGCTACATGTCCCCACCAAGTCTTCTGAACGACTCCCCTTGTCTCCTCCACTTAGCGCCTTACGATGCGTTCAGAATACATATGTTACCTCTCACCCCGGTGCCAGACGAGACAAGGCAAAAATACAAAACATACAATACCGCAAACATAGGTTTAGCTAGCCACAACATGCCCGGAATCCCCAAATTTATTGGTGCCACAGTTTGTCTCGGACGTTTGGGAAAAACAACCCGAGTCGAGTAACCCGACACCTCGGACGCGTCTGTGTATGTCCTCCAGGTCGCCTTCGACCACCATGGGTGTGATTCTCCGGTCGTTCCCCCCATCCACGGTTACTCAGTTTATTTGTTTATTTGCTTTCGCCGCGGGGTCTGGGAAAAAATCTTCGTACCACCTCAGACATTTGCAGAAACCAAGTAAATTATCGCCCTTTACGTAAAGCGGCTTGCCGTGTTTTGTGACAATCTCAGGTGCACGTTCCACGTCCAGTTCGGGAAGTCTCTGACTCGTAGTTGCGCCGTCGAAATGGTGCTGCTCCTCTCTGTCGGGTGTACGCTCTGGTACAGGTTGTGGATGTTGAACTGGTTCCTCCGACTTAAAGGCTCCCAAAGGAGGCCAGAGACTGCGACCAATGCTAGGATCATTTCTCGGTCGTGACTATATGCGCTCGGAGTGACGAGCACCAGTTTTGAACAGTTCCAGACGCGATTATCTTGTAGGAAGAAGGAGTTTTTTCTACATTGCTTCTTAACTCGGAGAGGTCTCGAGTAGGAGGGTATTCCTTTACTTCTGACCTTCAGCCGGAACCGTACAAGATCACCATCGTTCACCACCGGAACCGCTTTGAACGCCGGTACTTTAGGGTTACGCCGGGCATCTGTGTACTGCTTCATTTTCCTTCGACCCTTTTGCACTGCCTGCCGAAGATGAATGTCTGAGCTGCCTGAATCGAAGAATCTACCGCCTTGAGCGTGACATAACCCTGCTACGTGAAGTGCAGTACGTGGAGATCTTCCGTGCAGTAGAGTGCAGGAGCACAACCTGTGGTCGCGTGAGGTGTTGTCCGGAAGATCAACAGCTACTCCACAACAGTCTGACGGATAGATTTCCGCTCCAAGAGGGCTAACTGAATGTAATTGTTCAGCACTCTATTAAATCGTCGGATAAGTCTATCGGCTTGTGGGTAGTAGACCGACGAAAAACAATGTCTAATGTTGCGTTCTTGAAGAAATTTCGTGAAAACTATTGCCGTGAACTGAGGTCCCCTCTCTGAGACCAATTCATCAGGAAATCCTTCCATGCTGAAGGCACTGTTCAGGAAGTCGGTGACTACTTGTGACACTCGAAGAAAATGCCACTTCGTTCCAGAGACTGTAACAGTCCATTAACGTTATTATGAATCTTGCATTCTGTAGTGATGCTTGAATTGGCCCCACGATGTCGATTGCAAGTTTTGGCAAGGCTTTTCGGGTCACGGAACCGATTGTAGCGGTGCTGGTAGAGGTTCTGCAGACTTGTCTGCCGCCTGACAAATAGTACACGTTCGCACGAACTCTTCGACTTGTCTGTCCATGCCCTGCCACCAGAAAAGCTCTCGTAAGCGCTGTTTTGTACGAACTATTCCAGGATGAGACTGATGAGCCGTGGGAATTTCTCGCTGCGTCAAGCACGCCGGAACGACTACCCAGTCTCCCCGGAAAATAATATCCTCGACGATAGAGAGCTCGTCGCGAATTTGGAAAAATGGCATCAGATCTGCTGGCAGTTCCTTCTTTGGTGGCCAAGAATTGAGTATGAACTGTTTCACTTCCTGGAGCAGTGCATCTTCCTTCGTGGCATCTTGCATATCTTGTTTGTTCATAGTAGCGTTTACCAGGGACACAACTTCCTTCAAAGCTGGTCTCCTCTGATGACTGTAAGGGTAGGCGGGAAACTGCATCAGCTACCAAATTTTCAGACCCCTTCTTGTACTCCACTGTGAAGTTATATACTAAAAGACGTGCAGTCCACCGTGCAATGCGCACTGGTCTACCTCTCCAGCCGTGGTGCGAAAACAACGGAATCAGCGCTTGGTGATCGGTCCTAAGGGTGAAATGCCGCCTCCAGAGATGTATGTGCCACCTCTCGCAGCTCCACACACAGGCTAAAGCCTCTCGCTCCCCTGCGGAGTATTTACTTTCTGCGGGTGATAAAGCTCGAGATGCAAAGGCGACTCTTCTGATTCCTTCTGACCCCACTTGCTGTAGTACGGCGCCGAGACCTTTCTCGGACGCGTCCGTTGTGACGATAACATTCAGCTCTGGATCAAAGGTTTGCAGTACCGCTTCGGTCAGCAGCTTCTTAAGTGTGCTGAAGGCGAGATGCTCTTCCTCGCTCCAAGCGTATGTCTGTCCTTTTTTTTAGCAGTCTTCGAAGAGGTTCTACCACGTGCGCAAAGCGTGGCACAAACCGAGCATAGCATCCTGCTAAACCCAAGAACGATCTCAGAGTCTTTGCATCCTGAGGTACTGGAGCACTGGCGATAGCATCAGTCTTTGACTGTAACGGTGCTATCCCTTGACTCGAAACTTTGTGTCCCAGGAACGTAATTTCGGTAGCATCGAAGCAGCGTTTGCGGTTTAAAGTCAGTCCTGCATCCGAGATCCGCTTCAGCACAGCACGTAAATTATTGCGATGCTGGCTCGCTGTTTTCCCGAAGACAACGATATCGTCAAGGTAGACGAGTACCCCTTTACACCCTTTAAGTATACTCGTCATCATCCGTTGATACACCGATGGTGTCGATGCTAACCCAAAACATACTCTCTTGAAGCGGAAGAGACCTTCATGGGTAATGAAGGTAGTTAAGCAACGACTTTCTGGGCATAGCTTCACTTGGTGGTACGCCGAAGTTAAATCCAATTTGGAAAAGTGTCGAGCTCCGGCCAATGAGTTTAACAACTCCTCGACGCATGGAAATGGAGGAGTATCAGCTACGATTGCTTCATTAGGTGGTCTGAGATCCACACACAGCCGAATAGTGCATTAGGTTTCTGCACTACGACGATTGGCGAGATCCACATTGAGGCGTCGACCCGTTCGATGATATCTTTCTTCTCCAACTCTTGCAGCTCGTCCGATACCTTGCTTTTCAAGCTCAACGGCAGACGACGAAGTTTGGCTGCACAGGTTTGACATCAGGCTTAATCTGCACTCTGTGTATGAAGCCCTTTGCGAGATCTGGGCGTCCACTGAATAAGTGGCCAAACTCATTCCTCAAGTCCTCTGGTAGTATATCGGCATCTCTGTAAATACCTGCGCACTTTAAAGCTCTTCCTTGAATAGAAATGTCCAACCTCCGAATTGCATCTCTTCCTAGCAGGGTTGTGCCTCTTGGTACAACGTGAAACAGGACCGTGTCTTCTTTTCCTTGAAACTGTATAGCGGCACGGAAGCATCCTCGAACATCGATTCTTTGGTCATTATAGTCCACTAGTGACACAGTAGGCCTCGTTAGAACATACTGGTGCTTGAATCTTGTGTCGTAGAGAGTTCCTGCCATTAATGATGCTGCAGAACCCGTGTCGACCAAAGCATGTAGCACTTCACCTACAATGGTGACATCCGCAAAAATCGGATTTTCTTGCACCTCAGCGAGGTGCATTGGTCGTGCAGTGAGAATTTCCAATTTATACCAATGAATACCAATTTCACACACACAAAAAAAAACAATTTCACTTAGGGCCGCTACGGCAGACATTCTTGAAATGCGCAAGTTTTCCGCACCCTGACACTTCTGACCTAGAGCCTTGCATATGTTGTCATTCGCCAAATGTTGAGATGATCCACATCTATAGCAAGCAGGTGCCTGTTTCGGCTGTGTGTTGCCAGAAGCTGGCTGCGGTTTTGACTTCTTGTGCGGTAGTCTGCGTTTGGGTTTCCCGTCGATTCGTTGCACGTCCGCTGTATCAGTGGCCTCTGCTGAAGCTCTGGATTCATATGGTCGTAAAAATTCATTGCTTGCTGAAGTGGCGGCTTCTATGGTCGTCGCCAAGGTAACTGCCTTTTCCAGTGTGAACGCTTGCCCTTCAACTAGCGAGCGTTCCCTAAGTTGCTGCAATGTTGTCCCTTGTAAGAGTTGCTGCTTAATTGCTTCTTCTTCGAACTGTCCGAAGTTGCACTGCGAAGCCAACGAACGCAGCTCGCCGACGAAGGATTTGCTAGTCTCACTCGGTTGCTGCATGCGACCGCGAAATCGGTGTCTTTGAAGTGACACGTTCACTGGTGCTCCAAAACACTTGTCCAGATGGCTCAATGCCTCTGTGAAGATATTAGTCGTGACAGTAGTAGTTGACGTTGGAGCCGTAGTAACTGTAGTTGAGGACGGCGCATTTGAAGGCTCTTACGAATGAAAAATCCTCTGACTCTCTCCCACGCTCCCAAGCAGTGGAGTAGGGCGACTCTTTTCCTGGCCGGCGGGTAGGCATCTCCATCAATGGCCTCTACGAACGCCAGGAACGATTGTTTCCATTGCTCCCACGGAATTGATGGCTCCCCTGGTATTTGTAGGAAGGTTGAGGGAGGCAAGAATCCGCCGAAATTGATGTCGACATGCACGAAAACTGCTTTAAAATTTTACCATCGTCGCCATAATGTTCTATCTCCGGACACGAAGGTCAGCGTGACCGTCCGCATTCATTGCATCGTCAACTTTTCTTTATTTCCTCTTCGTCTTTCATACACAAAATATTTCCGTACTGTTTCGACCAGCAAATAGTGACTACTCCTTCTGGAAGGTCAACCTCATGTAGTCGCCAGCGAAATACGCCTGCTAGCTCAACAACGTGTTATGCGCCACCGTTTCCACCGAGATGGATCTGTCTTCGACTCCGTCCAGTCTGAAGCGGCTGCCCTAGCCGCTTCAGCCTTCAACCAGCAGCTTCAACCTTTTGTCAGCTCAGTGTTTAGCTGGAATTCCTGTATCACCTACAGTACCACAATCGTACGCCAGAAATATGGGCAAGATTTCTGCTGTACCTAAAGACTAGTCCAATGACGATCTCGTTCTCTACCTGAAATACGCAGGGGTTATATCTGCAAGGCGACAGGTTCGGCACTCCATGGCAGAAGATGGCGGAGATGTGTTCACCCCGTTACGCAGCGTCATCCTAACTTTTCAGCCCACAATCCCTCTTCGACACCAAAGTGCCCTCAGGTTTCAGACCTTTATCGTTCACGCATACATAGAAGGCCCCCATGCAGTGCTATAACTGTCATCGCTTTGGCCGTATTTCTCGATATTGCAGAGGTGCCCGGTCACCGACTCCTAAGGAAAATTCGATACCGTCCTGAAAGTGATTTGCATCGCGTAGCGCAGAGGACACGCCAGGCTCACACTGGCTTCACACCTAAGACCGTCACACCGCAGAACGCCCCCTGGCCTCTGCCTGTGCCACCCACCTTCGATCGGCTTCCTGACCTCCAGGACAGCAGAGATCAGGTTGCCCCTCAAGTCCTTCCAGCCCATTTTTATGCTGTCGTAGACGCGAAATTTTCTACCTCTACCGGCGCATACACCGGTGGCGCATCTCGAAATGGCAAGTCCGCGTCGGCATTCGTCATCCCCGCCGAAGGCGTAGTTGAAGGACGTCGCCTTTGGCATCATACCTCATCCACAGCTGCGGAACTCTACGCCATACTTTTCTTTCTGCAGCACATCGTTCACTTTACGCCACGGAATTGGGTGGTCTTTACTAGCTCAACATCTGCGCTGCAAGCAATTGAAAATTCTGGCATACGAGGCTCCTCCGCACCGTTGGTTATGGATGAGTTAACGGCTTACAAACTTGTCTACGAAGCGGGGCACAGGCTCGTCCTCCAATGGGTTCCAGTTATTGCGGTGTCGAAGGCAATGAATAGGCTGACAGCGCCGCCGAAGCAGCTCTCTCGTCTCGGAGACGGACGCGTATTGCACTGCTGAGATGAGATCGTCGGTCCATACTTCGACGGCTCGTGACTCCTCTGGCTACCCGCCAACGGACCGCTGACATACTACCCCCCCCCCCCCGCCATGCTGAGCAGAGTTGACCCAGCGCTCGCTTTCCGCATGCCAGCACATATCTCTCGTCAAGATGCCGCATTAGTTTGTAGCAGCGGAGACGAATATTGGCACCTAGCTCGTGCCACGCCCATTCCTCGGCCACCTTTCGGTCCACAATAAACCGGTTCGTACAGCGCACTGCTTGAGAGTGTAGTCGTGCTCCTTGACGCTCGCCTACAAACTGGTGACCCGCACGTGATGGCTTCGCCGCCTACCCAGCCGGAACACCCCATTAGTTCTCCGTCGTCGGCTGGCACATCTGCCGCCGCCTCCCCTTTGCGGTCAACGATGGGCCACTACGCTGTGCGCCTGCCGACCTTCTGGGCAGATCCCCCGACTGTCTGGTTCCTCCAGGTCGAGTCCCAATTTGACCTCTCTGGCATATCGACTCAACCGACTCGATACCGTCACTTCGTGAGCGTTTTACCGCAAGAGATTGCCGGCGAGCTTGTCGACATCTTGGGATCACCTCCGGAACGCAACCCTTACGACTTCTTCAAAGACGCTATCCAAGATGGCATCTAAATGCATGGCATGCAATGGCATCTAAATGCAAATGGCATCTAAATGCAATGGCATCTAAATGCAATGGCATCTAAATGCAAGAGACTGCAGCAACTGCTTTCGGCGGAAGAACTCGGGGATCTGCGCGTAAGGCAACTACTGCGGCACATGCAGAATCTCCTGGGCGACCGCGCGCAGTCGTTCGATCCCCAGCTAATGAGATAGCTGCTCTTGCAACGTCTCCCTGCAAACGTACAAATGATCCTGGCAACAGCTTCGGCCTTCCGCTTCAGGAGCTCGCAGCGCGTGCAGACCGCATCATGGAGGCCGCCGCTCCCTCGCTGTGCGCCTTCTCGCCGCCGACCCTGCCTACGACACTCCCGATCAGCCGCCCTCACGGGTCTACCTCTAATTCTTAAGCGCTCGCTCGGTTGCAAGCAGACGTTGCTGACCTCACCAAAATGGTAGCTGCTTTACGGACTTCTCGGCAGTTTCACTTCTCTTCACGTATCGATGCGGACCTCAACCACTAGCTCAACACCGCTCTGCGTCTGAGGGAGGGAGTGATGTGGCGGCCCGTGTAAGACGATGAAGACGTGCCTCTGCTGCCACGCGCTAGGGCGATGGCACGACAGTTCTACCGGCACCGTCCTAGCGTGAGGCCACGACCATATGCCCGCTGGAACATTCAATCATCGCCGGTCAGGACTCATGCAGAACACCACTTCTTCTACATTTGGTGACCTTCCAAACTTCCTTCCTTCCTTCCTTGTACCACCTGCGAGCCGTCAATAACACCGGTGTTCCCATCTACGCCGAGCGATCCCTGACCCTCAACCTTGGGCTTCGTCAATCCTTTCCATGGATTTTCCTGATCGCGGCTGTCGACGCTCCCATCCTGGGTGCTGACATTTTGGCTGCCTACTAGCTCAGCGTCGACGTCGCTCAGGGTCGGGTCCTTGACACCACTACCGCGCTTTCGGTGCATGCCCTCAGCGCTCACCGTCCGTACGCTGTGACAGGAACTTTTATCGAGCCCTTGCAATCCCATTATGCTGCCATTTTAAAAGACTTCCCCGAACTCACTCAGGCCTTCAAATGGAGGAAGCCCATTACACACGGCGTGTCTCACAATATTGAGACTACAGGCCCTCCTGTTCACTGCCGCCCTCGCCGCTTGGCCCCGGAGAAGCTCGCTATAGCACGTAGCGAGTTTGAGCACATGCTGACCTCGGAATCATTTGACCTGCAACCAGCGATTGGTCTTCTGCACTTCATACGACACCTAAAAAGACCGGGCACTGGCGCCCTTGTGGCGAATATCGTGCGTTGAATCTCGTGACCAAGCCTCACCGTTATCCGCTCACGCACATTCAGGATTTCACCACAAATTTATCCGGCGCAACCGCGTTCTCGAAAATAGACCTCAAGAAGGCGTATCATCAAATTGCGGAGACACTGTGCGTAAAGTTGGATCATAGTTTGGATCCAAGTCGATTACAGATTCAATCCAAGCCATCCAACTGGCTACTTGTCCTAGCCAAGCCTAAATGCTTCTAATGTCAACCATAGCCTCCTATATACTGATCATGCCTGCCCACTGAGCGCGAAACACGCGGGTGGGCCGTTCACTTTGGTGGCGCCAGTTTCTCAGGATCGTGATGGTCATACCGATGGGTGTGCTCTCTGGAGAACGGCGCTTGCTGTTATGTGATGTAATGCATGAGCGCTTTGTCGTCTGCTACCTCGCGTTGAAATGTGCGCCACGTGTGTCTACCTACCGTGTGTTACCTACCTGTCCGCCGTGTGTGTCTACCTACCTACTGCGTTACCTAAAAACCGTTGTTTTTAGGTAACCGCGCAAGAATGCTAAAGGTACTCTTGTTATATGCGGGTTTCTGATACATGGCATTGCCTGCCACACGTACAATTATGTCTGTAACTTCCCGGGCTCTTTTGATTACATTTGTGTGCTTCTCCCAGCCCTAGAGACACCCGAAAACGTTTGGGATGGCCGGTGACCAATCGTGACAAAGCAGACATAAGCAGACTCGGCTTGCGCAAAACAAACTTTTGTTTTAAAGTAAAGTATGCTACGACAACATGTGAAGTAAACATGAAATTGGTATGATGGACTTAAGGACGTGGGAGATGGGGTGGGATAAGGATAACTACAGTACAATCTGTAGGATGATTGCAATACAATGACTAGGGGTTTCAACTTAAGCGCGTACAATAAGAAAACGGCCGCAGTTCAACCAACGTTCCTTCCAACACAACTAAAGTATTCGACGACAACAACAATAATTACAATGGAGCTTGATGGAACGGAGGTGAGATTGAGTAGGGTGAGGCTAACTACAGTGGGATCTGTCAAATGATTAGAATGCACATGGAATCACTACGTAGCTGCTACAGCTTAAGCGCTTTCCTTGAAAGGGGCTTTGCAAAGAATAGCTTGGCAAAATCGTTCTTATCTGTCACTGAGAGTGCATATAGATGGGTAGAAATCCAGCGAACCGGTAGAATGTAGGAAGGGAGTTGCCTCAGGACAGAAGCCGCCGATATTTCGAACAGAGACTGTTCTTCTTCTGGGCACCGTCCTCATCATTGGCATGGTATTTAAAGGGTTAGGTGTGACGTGTTTAAAGGTTCATGCGAATTGTGGGTCAACAGCCCGGAGGGAAGAAAGGTTCCGTACGGGCTTTTACGGCCGGAGTGAATGGCTGCTTTGTTAGAGTGTGGAGGGGATTATGTGAACGTGGTGATCTAGGCTACAGACCGGTTACAGAAAAATGGAAGGTTCACGAACACGTGGACGAAACGGGACAACAGGCAAGAATTGGCAAGCATAGCGAAAGATAAGGAGGTTAGTGGTTACGTGGGGAAAATTCCAGAACCAGCAAAGTTTTTTTTTATAAATATTTGTAATGCAAAGTTGTGGCATGTAATAAAGAAAGTAGAAGGCAGTGGCCATGCAGAACATAACAGATGATAATGGAGGTAGAAGGGAAAAGCATATTTTATTTGTGAAGTGTTTCTAGGGTGCCTTGTGATTTGTTGATACCGGACGGGTGAAGAGCGCTGAACTTGTATATGAGATAAGACTCCCTATCACGTCTGTCACGTGCGGATCTAAACCCGGTTTCTAGAATACATAGCTTAATGTTGTCAAAATTGTGACCAGGAACGTTAAAGTGTTCGGCGACTGCTTTGGGGAGTTTGTTGGACGTGTCGGTTCTGGACGGCGGCTCCTGTCCTGAGGCAACTCCCTTCCTACATTCTACCGGTTAGCTGGAATTCTACCCATCTATGTTCGCTACTGACGATCCGATGGCCTCAGGAGGTAAGGAACCCGTCCTCTCTTTCTCACATGTCGCACTCCTAGGGGATAGCTGTTACAAGTACATACACGAACACATCCCACACGGAGAACACGGACCTCACATACACTTTTTAAGTGGCGCAAGAATACGAGACATCATGACACATGTAACCGCCGCCCAGACAGGGTGCGTACGGGGGACCGTGGGTGGAACACCGAAGTCATGGTTTTCCCAGCATCCCACATATACACTTATATGTCTGTACAAGCAACAAAAATAAACAGTTGGAAGGGAGAGTCGGAAAAGTTTTATGAAGCAATATAAACAATTCAAAAGACGAGAAAAAAAAAGCCAGAACGCAACTGGCGTTGGCGGTCTGTTTCGAAGTTCACATTGCTTCAGCCGCCTTGGTGGAAAGCCGTAGAGAATTCTCCACACCCGAATGTGCAGTAAGCCGCAATTTCTGATGAGTGATACGATGCTTTATTATCATACACCAGGAGCGAAATTATTTAATGGCTTTGACATACGCGCTACAGCTGAGTGCAGTCCAAAACCAACTGCAAATACGCTTGAAAGCACAGCACAAATGTAGCAGCCCGGAGAGATCTCTAAACCACCCTAGCGGGGCTGACCTCCCGCGGTAGAAGCGATGCGCAAAGCGTAAAGTCGATGAGGTTGGCGAGGGAAGGAACTGGGAGAGTGGAATCAACGGCAACGTTTCACGTCTGAGTTACCGACGAAGTTGTCGCAGCTCTGCTTCATGAAAGAACCCGTGTATCCTGAGTAACTGAAACTGGCGTCCACAGGTAGTGCGGTGAACGGCCGTTTCGTGCTCAGCGGGCAGGCATGATCAGTATATAGGAGGCTATGTGTGGACAATATGCAGTGCGACGGCGAAGGTTATGCGTAATCGTCCATTTCTGAACTTAGGAAGCGTATTTTGGAGTTCTTGATCTACAGTATGCTGCGCAGTTTTGTGAAATTGGTGATTTGTGGCTTCCCGGCTTGAAGCTGAATTGCGCATATTGACGGTACTTGGCACGTAGCTCTGTAGGTTGATGTCCGATCAAAGCTATCAAAGGTATCAAAAGCTGCCGTGATTCAGGTAGAATAGGTATTCGGCTGCACGAAGTAGAGGGAAACGTGTAGGTGAATGAGAGAGCAACACACAACTGTGTTGCAACAAAGAAAATATGTTTATTAATGCAAGTCACAATTTCACTAGAGCACAGTACAGTAAAATTAAGTTGTTTCACGTGGTAGTCGACAAACATGTAGCTGGTGGTACCAAGCAGCATGTCAAAGCATAGTTGTGGGTGCTGTTTCACAGGCTACACCTGAACAAACTATACTTGCGTCTGTTTCTTTTTTCTTAAGTATGCTCCCTAGAAATGGGAAGAAAAATGTGGAGGTACAGTCTTTCAGTCTCCCATATGTAAATCAGGATGAGATCAGGTGCTGTTGATGCATTTGGGTGTTATGAGCTTTGTCATTTGTTTTTCTCTTCTGTCTGAGCAACTGCACCTCAGGTAAAGGAGGTCAAATATACAGTTACGGTTAAGTATACAGTTGTCACAATTAATGGTAAAAAATGCCGAACGTTGTGATATCAAATCTACCTTGCATTGTTTATTTTTGCACTAAAATAATTTTACATATACATACGCATTCACATTGCCGCTAAATAGTAGATATGGTACATGATTGGAGTTCAGACAGAAATCATGTTCAACCCAAACTGGGACTCAACTGGTTCGGGGTAATAATCCGTAGGAGATGAGTTTAACTTGAAAAAGCCAGACCGTAACTATAATGTTGTATGTAAATAGGCTGTTCGACACAGGTGCACCTCTATATTACGGAATGGATAGTGATCATGAATGGTCTATTTTATTGTACAGTTAACACACAATTTATGAACGGTCATTATTCCTGCAAAATAATATCATTATATAGGTTCATAAATCGAGGGTTGTAATTTTGCAATAACTAAGGAAATGGGTTTTGTTTGAGAGGGCACTGTTAATAAAATAAAGGAATTTGTGAATTTTAGTTTCATCAATCAAGAGATGATTCTATTTTGTTTCAATGAAAACACCATTGAATTCACTTTCTCTGTAACAAGCTGTGAGTGTATTACACAGGCGCCTTCACCACTCCACACTGCACTGTCAGTGTCAGTACTTCTCATATAAAAGAGATCATCGACTGAGCAGCCACAATGTAGAACATGCTGTAGCACATAGCTGTTTATGAACACAGTTGTAGTGCCCGCGCACTTTGCTGGAGTTTCTTCCTTGGTTTTGGTATTATTGCACAAAAATTTAAGCCATAATTTTGTGGTTAGTAAATGCATTTTAGTTATTTAACGTGTTGATAAGGATGAAGGTTAAATTTTAGTGGCGTATAAGCACTCAGGCTATACTGCGCCAAAATCATGGTAAAATACTGTGCTGGACGAATATGCCTCATATAAACTGTCTGGCCACCCATGTAACACACTTTTACAAAATACATTTATGCAGCGATCATGCACTTTTAATGAGTACTTTACTTTTTAACGGATTTGAAAAACACCTGCTCAAATGCCACAAGCAGACTTTCAACTGAATAACCCAAGTGAAACCCTTCCTCTGTCATAGCCTCATTGCAAATGCTTGAAGGGTTTGCATCTGAGACGCACTTTGCTGCGGGTATACTCTTGCATGACCTACAGTCAAGCACAAGCAGGATAAAATTGAGGAAATTCACAGCGAAGTACAGAGGCACATTGACACTAAAACGTTTGAATTTGAATATCGTTCCGTATGTTGTTGGGGGAGCCTGTGAGGGCGACAAACGTTCATTAACATCATTACAGAACCAACAGAAGTAGTGCCTGTTTTTCTTTATGTAGCTCATGTATAATACACCTTCAAATGTGTCGGAAAAAGCTATTGGACCTCCAGCGACAGGTGCATGCATCCCCCATCACAACAGAGCCTTCCCGTGTAGATCAAGCTGTTCATGGAATTGTGGAGCATCTGCTTGGCATATTCCCAGAGTGAAAATATATGGGTGCTTGTATGATGTGTATCTTGATGAAAATACAAGGTGCTCCTATAAGAAATGCAGTTATTTTCTTAGTAACTTGGCACTGCTTCATTCAGTACTTTTCTCGGATGGTTGAACAAAAACATGACAGGCGGGATCAAACAAATACGAGCAACAAGGACAAGGTGGGTGCCCAGAGCCGTATATTAAAAGGGAGTCTGGCCATTAATAGGATATGCCTATACCTGAAGCTCCACCCGCTTTTTCAGCTTTCCGACCAATGGAGTCTTGGAATATGGGGCGCTATCAATCAACCTATCCTCACTATTTGTCCCCGTATCCAACATGGGCAGCGCCATTTTGGGCGGCAAGTGGATTGTATGGGACTGAGATGGATACCTCTCGCAAACTGCAAAACTAGTGGATTTTTGGTGCAAATTTGATGAACGCCACGTAGGAAGCGTAAGGCAGATCGAGAATTGTCGTCTGCTTCCGTCGTTGTACCGCTGCCGGCAGAACCACCTGCTGGGACACATTCTGTCTTCGGTATGTTCTGTGGGGACCATTCCCACCCTCGGGGTCGTGCTCGCCCGTCCGGCCCGTGAAAGCAACTCAGAAGGCAAGTCGGTGCATCCAAGTTTTATTTACCTCCGTTCCTCAGCAGCTTCCACGAGTCCATCCACCAAGGAGAGCCTTCCCGTAGCTTCTTCCTTCTGCTCCTTAAATCCCTTTCTCTTAAAGCACCACCACGCCCCCCCTTCCCGAACAGCGGACTGATAAGGACTGCGCCTTCTATCGACATGGTGCCGATATACGTGGAAGAATGCCCACATTTCCCCCATCCCAAAAGTATGTACACAGTGGAAGACAATCACGGTTATGCGTCCAGGTCCAGGTCGATGAGGTCATCGTCACCGGCGGGGGGAGGAGGGGGTTGTCTGGGTTGCCCCTCGGTCTCGCGTAGCAGCTCCAAACAGAGCCGACGGAGGGTCGAGAGCCCCACGTTGGGCGCCAAAATGTGGGGACCATTCCCACCCTCGGTGTCGTGCTCGCCCGTCCGGCGCGTGAAAGCAACTCAGAAACCAAGTCAATGCATCCAAGTTTTATTTACCTCCGTGCCTCAGCAGTTTACACGACTTCACCCATCAAGGAGAGCCTTCCCGTAGCTTCTTCCTTCTGCCCCTTAAATCCCTTTCTCTTAAAGCACCACCACGCCCCCCTTTCCGAACAGTGGACTGATAAGGACTGCGCCCTCTATCGACATGCTGCCGATATACGTGGAAGAGTGCCCACAGTTCTTAAACAAATCTACATGAATAGTTTCAATATAAAAGGCAAGCATGTTTATATTCATGAAAGCGAGCAATTAAATATAAGATTGTACCGCACAGTGCCGTTTTTGTTATGATTTCGGTGTGATCGCTGTGTTCACTGGGCCTAACACCGGCGACAAAACGTATTATTTTCGGTTAGATATCGATGGATGAAAGTAAGTTGAAACTGATTTCCGAGAAACGTATATGAGGATGTGCATTTGCAGCGTCAAATCAGAGTAGTGTGTGAAAAAATTTTGCCACGAAATCCCCGCTTCACTGTGTTTGTTTCCGTCGCCATTTTGGGTGGAAGTATGGTGTCATGGCGACCCCCTTGGTAAAAAAAGCAAACCAGTCAGAGGAACGAAACTGTGATTGACAGGTCGAGCCTCTTTTTATGACTCCCCCCAATGACCAGACTCCCTTTCGATATACGGCTCTGGTGGGTGCTGAGCGACATGTGCCCTCTAGTCAATGCTCTGTTAGTAAAATATTTATTACGTTGAAATTTATAAGTTTGGCTAAATATTAGAAAAATAAAGGAGTATTTGTGTACATTGGCAATGTGATGTACAAAGCTGTACGGCCAAGGAAAGACAAACCTAATTCACTCAAACACATACTGGAAGAATTTCACATGAAAATAGGAAAAGTAGGCTACTTACTTTAGGAAAGATACTCCTTCTCCCCCCCCTCTCTGCACTGCTTGCAGTTCTCTTTGATGCATATATTGAGCAACAACAACAACAACTTTATTTTAAGATGATGAATGGGAAGTTCCATCGCAAGAGGCCAGTGGGGAGTTTCATGTTTATGTTGCTGACTTCCGAAACTGAACGTGGAAGCTTTCGGATTTCGGCTCCATTTAAAGGTCAGCTATGCCGATATCCCAAATAGTCGAAACGGTTGTGATATTCTGAAAGCCCACATCCAGCTCTCCCCAAAATGCACCTTCATTTTCTCAGTTCGGTACAGTACCATGTCAAAAAAATAGATAATTCATTCCGAAACACACATGGGCGCAGCCATTTTTATGACGTAGATGCACCCGAACGGGCATTGTGACGTGTACGCGCCTTCGTACTTGCCAGTGGATTTCAGCTACGGTTTCTCGCGGCTTCACGTATCTGTGCTTGAAGATGGCGGACAGCCGGGTTCCACCGTTCCGCGATAAGTAAACAGTGCAGCAGCTGCAAACTCATTCGCGAACCAACCTCTGTGCGATGTTGTGACTGGAATTCGTCGTTTGTGTTTTGTGAGCATGTACAATTTGTATCAAGTCTCGTCTGCGTTAGCGCCTTTACAGCACTTGCCCATTGTAGAGACTGACGTTTCGACAGCCGTGTTAGCAAGAAAATGCCGACAGCGTTTTATTCCCGCAGGAAAAAATTGTGCTGTGTATTTGAGAAACCGCATACTACTATGGGACAAGTTTTACGTACGATTTATCAATGTGCAACAGCGTCGACGATGATATGTAACGACGAGAGACGTAAAACGAAATACAAATCACATTTTAAACTTTCTGTAGGATTCTGTGCATTTTCCAGAAGCAATCTTTGAATCACACCCCCACGCTGCGTTGTGTGGCACGCTACAAACTACTGCATTTTATGTCTAACATCTGGATATTGTTTGTAATGAACACCGTCGCACAAAAACATGCACACGAAAGCTCCAGTAGCCATGTGGTTGCACACTATGCGGACGCAAAAGAAGTACCAGAGCACATATTGCCACTTAGAAATTGTGTTTTTAGAAATGTGGTGTCTGAAGAGTTAGAGCATAGCATATATACTGGAAATCAGGTGCAGCTTATCCTTCTATAGAGTGCTCTTTCAGTTCACAACTCAGCCCATGGGGCGTAAAAGTGTTAGAGGCAATTATGTGACTTGTCGTCCCGGGTGACATCACTGGCCATCCTCGGAATTATTTCCGTGCTCAGGAATTATTGTACAAATCACTTTGTATGTAGGACATGATAAGCAATATGTAAGTTGCAACCTTGTCTGCAGCATTCTCGATGGCCTCTTACCTTTACAGTTTCAGACACGTTACCAAACCATTTAAAAAGGGCACACTTACAGGGGCCGTGTAATTTGAGTTTTTAATTTATAAAAATATAAGTATACAATATGTAATATGAAATTTATATAAAATAAAAATAACATTTATAAAAAGAATTTATAAAAAATAAATGAAAAGGCTTCATGGAAACAATCCATTAGCATACCCATTGCACATGAAGCACGATTATATATGCTTGGACATCATCTAATTAATCTTCTGAACCATATGTGTGGCTGCATACGAAATTTTTTATGCGCATGCTCTACCTTCCTATTCCTACATGTGCACACGAACAACAGTGAATATATGTGAAGTGGCAAAAAGCAATGCTAGACTCTACCATCATTGTGCCCCTTTAACTTTTCCACATTTATTTCTGGTCAACAGGGAATATCTCACTAGAAAAGAAGACATTTGTGCATTGTTTGGCAAGCAAATAAATATATTTATTTACATTTTCCATCAATCAACAATGTTGTGACCTGGTGCAAATATTAATGTCAACAAGGAAAGTACTTACAAATTATTCCTATGTGCTCAAATGGAGATATGACAATTCTGTTTTTGTACCTCAGCACAGTACAGTTTCAAAATTAACAAACTGCACATCATCAGCAATCTTAAAGTAGCTCAAGAGGGGAGTCACATAAAGCTCCCATAATAGACTGTGCAAACAAAGCTAAAAAAAACAAAGTACTTCAAAAAAAAATCTGAATAATTGGTTGTCGTTGTGATATGTACTACTATGCACAGTTCATGAATGGAACATATGCTACCTCATTGCATTCCCTCCATGTGAGCACTAGCACAGGCAGCTTTTTAGGTCGCTCTTTTCGTGTTTTTCTATTGTCTTTTCTTTGTTTTCTGTTTTTGCAATAGCAAGCATGGCCATAGTGAAACACAAGCAGCCAAGGACAGGATGAGACATCTGCAATGCGACTGCTAGCTCTCAACTGATATATTTATTAGCAGACTCTGGAATATACACATATATGCTGCTAAGCAAATGACAAGTTAACCAATAGAATAACAGACAAGAAAAAGGGTTATATATCTTCCCCTCTCCTCATTCTATTTCACAGGCAGCCCTAGTATCATTCGGAGTGTGTCCGTGCGTTCCCTTTGAGATAACGTATCTCAGACAGAAGCAAATCCAACAGCAGACTGCTTACACGTGCAACTGTCTTGTATTTCTCTAACCACTTGTTATTTAACCGCTGCCTTGAGCTGTGTGTTCTGGAAATTTATGCAGCATCCAGAATCCCTGCAATGTGTTGCCATGTTTCTCGAGGGCATCAAAAGTCTCTCCTTGGCTGCCTGTGTTTCACTATATCTCTAAGATACAAACTACCCCATTTCAACACAGTAGAAAACACAGATTTGTAAATAGCATCTGTTGAATGCACTGTACATACCCCTCATATAAAAGATCATAGTGGATACTACATCTCGTGCGATAATGTCAGGAATACAAAAAAAAACTAGATTTGAAACCACTCTTACGTCGTAGTAGTAGTATTTGTGTGAATCTACGCAATTCCTGTCCTGCAAATAATTTAAACGATATGTTTCATCTGCCAGCGTGATGATCCCCTGAAAAGTAATTCACACTTGGCGGGAACTACCGGTTCTGAAACCTATCCCTGACATGTGTAGCCATCAGGGAGGAAACCCAAGGGCTGCGGTGGAAAAGACAAACACACACGGGCTATGTTCTCAGTGTGTGTCAGCTGCTCTGGCTACTAAGAAGAGCATGTTCCAAATTAATATAACATGGCTTGACATCATATGCCGGCGAAAGCTAACCAATAAAATTAATAGTTAAATGTACAATACGTAAACACTTTCCATAACATGACAGTTCCCTTTCTGCATTTATGCGCTACCATTCAACCCACATAAACAGTGTACTGAATTTTTTTATAGCATTACACGTCGTTTGACAGAACTTGAACAAGATTACATAGCACACGATAGAAGTAGAGTGAACATAATGTGCAGAAAAAATGGCTAGGAAGCAAGTGAGCTGGTGAAGATGATGCATATGTAAAACCCCGTGACTAGGGAACACAAAGGGACGTGTTTGTGTTTGTCCCTTCCTGTTCCTTGTCTTGGGGTTTTACATCATGCATAATGTGCAGCCTTCCATTCACGCTTAATGGCCGTGGCAGTAATGCATGAAGGCCACTGCTAAGTTGTGTTGAGAAACACCACTTTATGTTTGCCATGTCTAAATGAAACGTACCTGACCTGATCCAAATTAACCGTTCTGAGTCTGGAACACACAAAGAGAAAAACGCAACACACGCCACAACATTAACAGATAGACAAATGAGCTGTGGCGAGCTCCACCTTGGGACAAAGTCAACAAGTAATTCACCAAAAGTCAATGAGCGCCTGAAATGTAACATCATTGACTGGTAGCAGGACGGTCCACGTTCAATTCCTGGTGCTAGCACTGACTGGCTTTTTCATGAATTATTTGTTGAAGTTTCGATGTACTTGAGAACCAATCGTCAACCATTGTATCCTCATGAGGTGATGAGGGTTTGTCATCTCAAAGAGACTCCCTTTCTGCCATGTGTCCTTATGGATGTTCATCACTGCAGAAAAAAAGAAACAAAAAGCATTTAATGACAAGAAATGGATAGTCGTATTTACTGTATAATGATTGTGCACAGCAGACAGAAGACTTTCGCACAGAAGGCTGCCAGAATATATGACATGTTGTAAGGTAGAGAATAAGTAGAGTTATTGAGTTGTCGAGTTGAGTTGAGGGGGGAGTTGTACCCCCTTTTTATTTTATTATATATGATCGTGTAATTATTTTTATGTCTATAGCAACCCTCGCTCTCTACATTACAACATGTTTTATATATTCCGGGATTTTGTAACTTCATGTTAGACATTAACAAGAGCGGCCTTGTGCACGAACGTCTCGTCTCATTAAAATTTAGATGCTCTCAACAGTCTTCTTTCTGTTGTGAATCTCTATCGCAGTATACGTGCACATTGCTGTTCTACGTACTGTGACTTTGCAGTAAGAGTATGGACTTTAGGTAAAAAGACTACACAGCACTCCTCAGGTATTTTTGCCTATCAAACAGTATGTATGTATGCAGTATGCACACAGTATTTGTGCACCAGACCCACTAAAAATGTAGTGAATGTGGCATTGCCCACGGTAATGCACCAAGTTCAACACAATTATTGTAGAATCCAGGTATTTTAGCTTACATGTCAAGCCAGTACCACATCCAGTGTGAAGTTGTGACAAATAAATAGTTTCGATTTTTCTAAGCTCTCAGAACACAGACAGTGAATTAATAAGAGTAGACAATGTTAACATGAATTCTGGGCTATTCTTCAATTAAAGGTTCACAGATAGTAAAGGCACCTTCCTCAATGGACGTTGATGACACTGAAAATTCTAAAACGTTATCAGAGGCGACGTCAGCTTCTGTGTGTCAAAGGATTGTATGTCCAACAGTAATCCAACTAACAGTAACGAAAATGTGCAAAAGACAAATTAACTGAACTAATGTAACGTACCTTCTATATCAGACAGTGAAGCTTGTAACAGCCCATCCACAGGAACCAGTGTCCAGACAGCAAATGTGCTTGAACTGGGAGATAGCAGCTAATCGGAATGGCGACCTTTGTTTTCCACCCTGAAAGCACAGGTTGTAACTTTGAGGGCAGATTTAAAAGTGGTGTCAAGATGTCTGCATGCGAGTGCACATGAAAAGTTGAACATAGGTGAATACTCAAATTATAACATCACACTGTCGTACCTGTTGGTGGAGGTAGACTGCAACTAACGTGCCAGCAATTTCTTCATGCACCAGATGCAAGCCAGATCATGCTTCATTTCCGCCTTCAGCGTGCACCTGTGACAATTCAGAAGTTAGATTATCAATGCTATTGTGTTGTTAATCGTGGTTATATCAGAGTAAGCGCAGTAGGGCAGCTGCACAATCGATTCATTAGGCTTGCTATTTTTTGTATCTGAACCTCGACTTACCTTTTTTGCTCTCGTTTTTTGCCTTGATCCTCCGTGGCACGTTCAAAATGTTGTGCGTCGGGCACCTCAGATTTTCATCCGACGATTTCGTGCCGATATTCCAAATTGCCTCTGGAGTCGCGCGTAACCTATGATAACATTCGTTGACGAAATCCTTGCAGTGGAAATTAGCAGGCACCACTGTCAGCCAAGAGCTTCGCACTGCTTGATCTTTTAGCAGCTTATAAAAGGTAACACTTGAATGCTCCGATGAATTGTTCTAACAGCGTAGCACGTAGCACCGTCGCATCTTCGACAACTTCGCCGTGGCATATCGCTCCAGCCCATAAAAGGCAAGGTCAGAACAAGGAAGTGCACTTTCCAAACGACGCCGTGCCAAAAAAAAAAAAAAAAAAGTATTCACATGCTTTGTTTCCGGCTGAGCAATAACATAACAGCTGTTCGCTTATGTACGATGCACAGAGGACGAAACGAAAGAAGCCAAGCGGCCAAGCCGAGAGTGCATGCCAAGCCAAACACAGATAAACCGAGAGCAGTGACGTCGGTGCGCCCGTGCGCAGGGTTTGCCGACGGTCTGACGGCCGGGCGTGGGAACTAAAAAAAACTGTTTTCTAAAAAACTACGAACATTTGGAGCAAGATATTTCGCACACATATTCAGTGTTAGGTAATGAACACACAGCGCGAGTATCGCTCAGTTCTGCGGCACTTCAAAATCGGAATATCTGACCTTTAAAGGCATTGGTAAGCAAGATATCTTTGCATTCGCCGATAAACTCACTAATGAAAGATTCGTTCACGCGTCTTATGGCTTGGCAGGTTTGACGGCCACGGAATAGAAACCGAAATCTAAGTAGGCTCGACTTATAATTATAAAGCTCTGTTGGAGGCCAGTTTAAAAGAATACATCGTAAAAATAAAATACACAGGATATGACCCACTTTTGGTCATCGCATTGCTTTTGATCACGTTTTTTTTTTTCACATTTTTGTTTGGTACACACAGTGCAAAAACGACAAACAAGAACCAAAAACAATGTTCAGATTTCCTCCGCCGAAATTAGCGGGCTCCGCCAGTTCTGGCGTGGCAGCTCGGGACGCCTCTAATGGCGGCTTCCTTAGCTTGACGGCAGTTTTGGATGAGCTCCGGTGACCTGCCTATGATAGACTACGCACACCTGGCACTCTTCACGGCATGCTTTTCGGCTGTGCGTTGCTAAGACACACGGCAGTTACGCTAGCCGACGACAGCTGGCCGCCCCCTGACGCAATTGCTGCGTGCCAAAACTGGCACAATCTGCTGCCAGCACAGTCTAGAACAGCTGCGAGTGGGGGGCTACCGCCACCCGAACCCCCACCGCGTGTCATATGTCAAACCCAAACCAGCCTAACCTCACTACACAAAGTGTTTCCAAACCCAAAATCTCCGGCTCTACGCCTGACTCGTATGAGCACCCCAATTGAGGAGGAGGAGGAGTGTCGTTGGGAGGAACCCGAGAGGTCTGCCTGCCTGATTAGGCGGCATGTTTCTCGGGAAGGGAAAGGTGGTGGAGAGGAGGAGAGGAAAGGGTGAAGAGGAAGACCAAGCGGAATCCGCTCGGGGGGAGGATAGCTGCGTCCATGGGCCGACTTCAGGGGAACTGTGCCGGCATACGCCTATTACACATCTGAGGGAAACCCAGGAAAAACCCCAGACGGCACAGCCGGCCCGCGGATTCGAACCGCGGACCTCCCAGTCTCCAAGCGCACGCGTTACCGCTGCGCCACCGGAGCTGGTCAGGTTGAGATCTAGTACCTTTCTTCTGCATTCTTAGCAACGGGCGAGAGCGTCGAGAGGGAACATGCGAAAAGCACGCAGGGAAGAGGGTGAGGTGTGCATAGGCTACGATGATAAACAATGGGCGCATAGAGATGATATTGTCACGAAGCGAAATGGGTCGGCGAGTCTTCGAATAAACATCGAACGGTTTATTAGACTACTTGGTAGCAAAACACAAGAGTGATAGCTCTCTGAACACAACTGAGTCCAAAGAATGAATGCTCCAGCTTGGAGCGCACAATCATTTAAGCATCGCGCCGAAAAGTCTAGAAACAGCACGTGCGTTTGCCAGAGAGTAGGCGATGTTAGAGTCACTAAATAAGCGTAGCTTATTTAGTGACTCTAGGCGATGTGTCTGGTAGAGCTTCTTGCTTCTTCTTCAGCATGCGCCGGGATGAGATGTACCGTTTCGTGCCTGCCCTGGAAGTTTCATGATGATGATTCGTGGCATTGACCCCTCCGTAGACGGGGCATCGTCTCGATGCCGTTTCTTCTCCTTCTTTTTTTTTTTTCATGTTGTTTCCTTCCAGCCAGTCTTCAGCGCTACCTGCTGTAGTACGGCTTGAGTCGAACGACGTGAACTATTTCAGTCCTCGGAGGTCGTACCGGCGGCGTTTTTCGTCGTTGGCATTCCCGGCACGTCTTTACGTAGTGGTGTACGGTCTTGGCCAGTTTTGGCCAGTAGTACTTTTCCCTAATACGGGCCAGTGTCCGGCTGTATCCCAAATGACCTGATGACGGTTCGTCGTGGCAGGATTCAAGAATCTCGATGCGCATGTCCCCAGGCACAACGAGAAACCACGTAGCGCCTTGTGGTGCGTGGTTTTCTTTGTAGAGGACACCATTACGTAGGGAAAAACTTGGGAGTGATCTTCTGAAGATGGGAGGAACATTGTCGGCGCGGCCCTGCAGATAGTCGACGAGTGTCTTCAATTCGGGGTCGTTATACTGCTTGGTAGACATGGTAGTCGCGCTCATTAGACCGAGGAAGGCGTCGTCGTCCTCGAGGCTGTTGTCCTGTCGCTGGAGTGGTGCTCGGGACAGGCAGTCGGCGTCGTTGTGTTTTCTTGCTGACTTGTAAGTGACGGTTACGTCATACTCCTGTAATCGGAGGCTCCATCTCGCTAGGCGTCCTGAGGGGTCCCTTAAACCAGCCAGCCAGCACAGAGAATGGTGGTCTGTTACCACCTTGAATGGCCGTCCGTACAGGTAGGGGCGCAATTTTGTGATGGCCCATATGAGTGCAAGGCACTCTTTTTCGGTCGTCGAATAGTTCTTCTCTGCCTTGGTTAGCGTTCTGCTTGCGTAAGCGATGACACGTTCGACGCCGTCGTGAAGTTGAACGAGCACGGCTCTTAGACCATCGTTGCTTGCGTCGGTGTGTATTTCTGTTTCGGCGTTTGGATCGAAGTGGGCAAGCACGGGTGCGGTCTGTAGACGCGTCTTCAATTCATCAAACGCCTGTTGCTGGGCTTCACTCCAGATAAACGTGGATCCGCCCTTCGTGAGGGCATTCAGGGGTGACGGAATTCTTGAAAAGTTTGGAATGAACCGTCGATAGTAGGCGCAAAGGCCAAGAAAGCTTCGAACGTCTTTCACGTTAGAAGGAACACGGTAATTTGCGATGGCCGCCGTCTTCTCGGGATCGGGGCGTACGCCGTCGCTGCTCACGAGATGGCCGAGAAATCTGAGTTCCTCGTAGCCGAATCGACACTTCGGAGGCTTCAACGTCAGCCCTGCAGTTCTGCTAGCCTCGAGGACTTGCTTTAGCCGTTCATCATGTTCTTCGAATGTTCTTGCGAAGACGACAACATCGTCGAGGTACACCAGGCAGGTTTGCCACTTCAACCCGGCGAGAACTGTATCCATAACACGCTGGAACGTCGCTGGTGCTGTGCAAAGGCCGAAAGGCATAACCTTGAATTCGTAAAGTCCATCCGGCGTGACGAAGGCAGTCTTCTCACGGTCCCGTTCGTCGACTTGAATTTGCCAGTACCCCGTCTTGAGGTCCATGGAAGAGAAAAAATTTGCGTTTTGAAGGCGATCAAGCGTGTCGTCGATGCGCGGTAACGGGTAGACGTCCTTCTTCGTTATCTCATTGAGTTTCCGGTAGTCGACGCAGAACCTGAGTGTTCCGTCCTTCTTCTTCACTAGTACCACCGGCGATGCCCACGGACTGGTCAACGGCTGGATAATGTCATTTCTTAGCATCTCTTCTATTTGCGTTCGGATCGTTTCTCGCTCTTTGCAGGAGACCCGGTACGGCATGCGGTGAATTGGACGGGCCTTTTCGTCGACGATGATGCGGTGCTTCGCAATGGGCGTTTGTCTTACTTTCGACGATGCAGCGAAGCAGTCACTGAAATCGTTGAGCATCTGGAGAAGGGTTTGCTTTTGAGTTGTATTGAGTTGAGGGTTTACGTCGAAATGTTCGGCCTCGTGTTCCGTGGTGACCGCGATGCGAGCAGTGTCCATCTCGCAAACATCCGTGGTGGAGTATTGGTCTACGATGACGGCTATCTTCGTGCCGTTCGCCAGGTGTTATGGCTCCGGGCGAAAATTTGTGACAAGGAGTTCGAATATTCCGTTTCTTACGGGCACAAGGTCAAGTCGGTGCTCTCTCGCACGTAGCGGTCACAAGGACTGACGACAAGGGAGGCAGGTTGACGTGCTGAGTCGTCACGGCGGTTACGTCCGTGTTTGCGCGTTTCTCCGGGGTTATTCGTGCCCACCACTTGTCTTCTGCTGTTTCCGGCGTTTTAAAAGAGATAACTCCATTTGTGAAGTCGATGATTGCTTCGTTTTCGACTAGGAAGTCCATTCCGAGTATTACATCCCGTGGGCAGTTCGGCAAGACAGCAAAGCTGACGACGTACTGGATGTCACGCACTTGTATGACGGCCGTGCATCGGCCAGTCGGTGTTACGACATGTCCACCAGCAGTGCCGATGTTAGGCTTATCCCACTTCGTTTGCACCTTGCGACGCTTCTTAGCCAACCTACCACTTATAACAGAGTCGTCGGCTCCGGTATCGATTAACGCAATCATCTCATGGCCGTCGATGAGTATTTTCAGGTTATTGGTAATTTTTTTTAGCGTCGTGTTGGTGCTGCGTTGCTGTTCGTCGAGTTGGAGGAATTGTAACTTGTCGTCGGTCCGCAGCTTCACCTCCCGGAGCTGCAGTCTTCAGTTTTCCCGGTTAGGGCTGCGCCACACAGGTCGTCTTGCCGGTGACGGTGAACGTGCTCTTCCTGGCGACCCGCTGCGGTGGGGGACGCTCGGGGACAGGTCGCGTCGTGAGCCAGCAGAAGCATTCTGCTGCCGTAGATAGTCTTCAATTGCGGCGGGGCGACTACCGCGCTGGGGGCGGGGGGCGTCGAGTGAAAAACCGGGAATGCCAAGTCGTCGGTAGGGACATCGGCGATAGACGTGGTTGGCCTCTCCGCAGTGGTAGCAGAGCGCTCTGAAGTCGGGAGTCCGCCGAACGTCCGTTTTGCGAAACGGCTGAGAGTGTTGCGGGACGCTCGGAGTAGGTTGGACAGGCCGAGGAGGCGTCTAACGGTTTCCGTACGGACGAGTAGGTGGCACCTGTCTCACAGCGGCGGCGTAGGTTGGTCTCGGTACTTCGGCGTCGGGGTTGGCGGTTGACGATGTCTGGATTGCCTGCTGAACCTCGTCCTTGATGATCGCACCGATCGAAGACAAAGGGTCTTGAGCCTTCTCAGGACAGAGGAGAGCTCGTACTTCTTCGCGTACCACCTCTCGAATCAGCTGTCTGAGCGATCCGACGTCGAGGCCAGCGGTCGTGGAGAAAGCCTCGTAGCCCTGGTGTCGTTCGTTGACGGTAGCGCGAGAGAGCAGGGTCCTCTCAATGCGGACGGCTTCGTCCAGAAAAGCGTCGGTCGTGGCCGGTGGATCCCGGGACAGGGCGCGAAAAATTTCTTCTTTTACGCCCCTCATGAGTCGCTGAACCTTCTTCTCCTTGGATGCTTTGGGGTCAGCTCGCCGGAAGAGCCGCAACACATCTTCGACGAAGCCTGTAACGCTTTCGTTTGGCAGATGGATCCGTCTCTGGAGCAGATGTTCAGCGCGTTCAGCTTGTTGTTGAAAAGCGAACGCCTCGCGGAGTTTGCTTTTGAAGACGTCCCAGGACGTGAGCGAAGTCTCCCGGTTCTCGAACCATGTCTTCGCGGTGCCTTCCAGGGAGAAATAGACGTTGACGAGCTTCTGGTCGTCACTCCAGTTGTTGAACTTGGCGATCCGCTCATAGTGGTCGACCCAATCGTCCACGTCGTCGTAATACTCCCCGCTGAATGTCTACGGCGACCGTGCAGGGGCTATGGGCGTGGCAAAAGGTTGCGCCACTTGGGTACTAGTTTCCGCAGTCATCTTCTTCTTGCGTTTTGGGGGTTCTAATGAACCGAATTCTGCAGGCAGACCAAGCTGTCGTCTGCTTTGTCGCAGTTGGTCTTCCAGGCTGTTGGACAAGGAATACCCTGCATCTCCACCAGAAACGTCACGAAGCGAAATGGGTCGGCGAGTCGTCGAATAAACAGCGAACGGTTTATTAGACTACTTGGTAGCAAAACACAAGAGTGATAGCTCTCTGAACACAACTGAGTCCAAAGAATGAATGCTCCAGCTTGGAGCGCACAAGCATTTAAGCCTCGCGCCGAAAAGTCTAGAAACAGCACGTGCGTTTGCCAGAGAGCAGGCGATCTGTCTGGAAGCTTCTTGCTTCCTCTTCAGCATGCGCCGGGATGAGATGTACCGTTTCGTGCCTGCCCTGGAAGTTTCGCGATGATGATTCGTGGCAATATGAAGCCGCAATATAAGCCGCTGAACTTCCAATGAGAAACTGGGTTCTGGAGGAATTTGTGCAGCGGAGCTCCGCATTTTAAAAATGGATTATGATGCACCTTGCAAAAATCCATGCAGGTATGTAGATTTCAAGTTCGAAATCATGGCAGACCTAAACTAGACATGGACCTGGTATATCATCATGGAAGATGGCTACAGTTATCCCATTGCTGAAACAAGGGAAATATCCCTCTAATTCATCCAACTACAGACTTGTAGCCCTCACAAGTTGCCTAGGGAAAACGTTCGAGCGAATTGTCAATCATCGTCTGGTACACTACCACGGGTTATTTACCAAATTTATATTATATTATATATTTATATATACAGTCAAACCTCGCTTTACGAACAGCCTTCGTTTCTCAGAAAATCGTTCGTAAATCGAGGTCCGAGGTCTGCAGTGCACAAATACCTCACAAAACCACGGGAAATTGATTTGAATAAGTTTTATTTTTGAAAATACTGCGTAATTGTGCTTTGCACCATACTGCAGGGTCTATCCTGTTTAGAAGAGATGACAGAAGTCTGACACTTGACTCATGCACCGGGTCCTCAAAGTACCGTATCGCGCACGGATGAGACTGTTTGCAACGGCAAATATCACGCTTGTCACAGGCTGTCAGGACTGAACGCCTTCTCTTGGAACGGCAAGATGTTTCCATCTCGGAGACCTGGTCCAAACTCACAACCATTCGGCTGTAAACGCCCGAATTATTCTTTCAGGAAATGGGGAATCATGTTTGTGGAACGTAGTGGCGTTGGGACATTGTATGTTTGACCTTGGCAGCATGTACTGAGGAACTTTCATTATCCTCCGGTCCATTGGCCTGTCCTCTGTACGTTCATAATACCCGTTCGTATATCGAGGTTCTCAGCTGAAAAAACTGTGCGTGTCCCATTTTCGAGAGTCAGATGGATGTTCCCCGATCTCTCGCTTACAATGAACCGTCAAGAACTTGTTGTGAAGAGCAGAACACAAATTCATTGGTGTCATCTTTGGCAAAAGCTCACCTTTGTTCCCCACATCAAGGACTTGCATCAAGGCGTTGAACCTTCTTAAGATTATCGCCCACAGATCCTGCGGCGCGGATCGTGAAAACACTGCATCGCATCTACACCTGTGTTGTCAGGGCTAAACTTGACTATGGGTGCATAGTGTACAGGTCAGCCCGGCAGTCTGCTCTGAAATGCATAGATCCTGTCGACCACCAGGCTTTGCGATTAATCCTGGGAGCATTCCGAACATCGCCTGTGCAAAGTCTTTGTGTGCAATGCAGTGAGTGGTCTCTCGAAAGACGACGGGCCTACCTTGTTGTGCTCTATACATTAAAAATTTCCAGCTACACAGAACACGCTGCACTCTCCTGTGTTACGGAGACTCGTTTTGAGCAAATGTTCTTGAACATGCCAAGAGCCATTCGCCCATTTAGCTTGCGAATTCGGCAGGTTGCTGAATTGTACGGTTTTACGCTTGATTATTCTTCACTTTCAAAATGTAACGAAAGAATACCTCCTTGGCAGCTAGTTATACCGTCAAACGTTTCCTTAACAAGGTACAACAAAAGAAATACAACCACTGTAGTTTTAAAGCAGGAGTTTCAGACATTGAGAGGAAGTTTCGGCGACAATGCTGCCTTCTATACAGATGGATCAAAGAGTGAAGTCGGTGTATCGTGCGCCATGGTAACGGAGAACGTCACAAGGGCTTGCCGCTTACATAAGAAAAATTTTCAGCGCCGAAATCATTGGGATGATCACTGCGCTTCATCCTTGAAAATGGAATTAAATAATTCGTAGTCTAAACAGATTAACTCAGCGCTGTGCACGCTACTTGTGGACTGCTACGAACAAAAAACACTCTTATCCAGCAAGCGCAATACCTTGCCAGCACTGTGCTCAGCAGGGGTCATCGCATGACCCATTCTTGGGTACCCAGCCATGTAGGTATACAGGGTAATGAAAAAGCTGACCAGGCCGGCTGCTGAGGCCGCGGTCTTAGGAGAGATCACCCCTACTGGCTTTCCTCATCAGGACCACACAAAATGATAACAAGTTGCGCATGATAAAACCCTATGTGAGAAGACCTGTGCCAAGTCCATCAAACCGTTTACAAGACACATTAGCCTCCCGACTCAGAATTGGACACACGTACTTGACACATGGCTTCTTACTCCGACGTGAAGACTGAATGTGTGCATTGTGGGGTCCAGCTGACCATTTTACACATTCTCTGTACATGTCCCTCTTTTGAGGAGCAGCGCAAGGAACACTTTTCACAATTTTATAAGTATTGCCTGCCACTTCACCCAACCCTGTTACTGGGTGATGAACCACTTGTGCCATTCAAAAAGGTGTTGCATTTTTTTTAGAAGACATTAATATTCTCAATAGGCTTTGAGGTTTTAACTTGTCCATTTTAGACTACAACAGTTTGTTTTATTTACAAACATAGTTTTTGTTTAATTACATCAGTATATTTTTAACTCAGTTTAATGTACTCACCAGCATTTGGCGCATTATGGCCATAGTTGTCGCTGCGCCAAAAAAACCCTAATCATCATCATCATCATCATCATCATGGACCGTGTATGTATAAATTTTTTCTTGACGGTGCCTCTTCTTCTTGCAGGTTTCGAGTGACCACGGGAGCGGCATGCGAATCGACGTCCTTCTACAGCACAAGAAGCCGCAACGCTTGGTCTGCTATATTGATTCTGGGGAGTGGCGCAATTTCAGAATTAGGCTCAAGCTAGAGCGAAGTCAGCGACGGTGAAGAGGACTTCTTTCCGCCGAAGGGGCTTGCAATAGAGCTTCCAAGCGATGAAGACGAAGTCACCGATGGTCCTTCCTCTGCAATTGGGCCATCGAAGCCCAGACGAAAAAAGCAAAGACCTGCACAAGTTTTCGACTCGGATCAAGAAGACACGTGATTTGAAGAGCCTGCGGGCAACGGCTTCACGCATCCGGAAGCCATCAAAAGGCTACTGGCGTACTTCAAAACACTTTTTGACGACACTCTGCTGGAAATGATTGTCAACGAAACAAATCTCATAGACACTACCATGGACGAACATCAACAGTTCATTGGGATACTTCTGGCCATGGGCAATGCCAGCATACAGAGATTATTCGTGTGAGGGTCCGAGGTATCCACTTGTAGCAGACATCATGCCCCAAGTTCACTTCAAGAAGCTTCCCAGAATGGTGCAGTTTGTGGTCGAAGGGGACCCTGCTGACAGATTCTCAAAAGCGAGAAACGTTTTTGGAGAGTTTCGGAAAAATTTATTCAAAATTGAACACACAAGTAAGCAGTGAATTGACGAAATGATGGTGCCATACAAGGGTACCCGTTCCGGAAACTTGTCAGAGCCCCACAAATCGGGATTCAAGCTTTTTGTACGTGCTGGGGTGTCTGGTATACACGCTTTTCTCCAAAAATATATGGACGCCGCCATATTTAGGTCACGTGGACGTCCCACATTGGCCGCCTTCACACAGCGATAGTCGGTCAGAACTGTTGGGCGTGTGTGTGAGCGTGCGGCGTCCCGCATGCGGGTCTCGTATATTTTTAAGCGGGTTTCTTGTTTCAACTTGGTTCAGGTTGCTTTAGAGCGGTCATATCCTAGTGTTTTTAAAAGATCCTGCTGCATTTAAATTATATGAGTGTGGTGAGCGCAGACTCCGAATGGTTGGACGAAACCCGGCGATGGTCAAAGATTGAAAGATCGCGTAAGTATTATAACCAATCCGTATGTTCTGACATTTTGTTTATATCCGCTGCGTACGTGGTACGGTAACAACACTGTTCACTGTAACTTTGCACAACGTACGGCGCAAGTTTTGCGTACCCTACGAACGTTACGGCGACAAATAGTTACAGCTAGAGGTGAGTGCGGGTAAGCAAACTTGGACCCGTGCGTGTGTGACCAGCACCCGCAAGAATTTTATCTGGGCGACCCGCACTCGCAGTGATGTCGTATACCCGCATACCCGCATTGGAACCCGCAGGGGGAAGTGTTCCTCGTCCACTTTACCGCTGTTTCTATTTTAAAACAATTGAAATTCTTAGTGTTGGCTACGCCTCTCGGGCAGCTTCAATCGTATACCCATCAAATTGCAATTCAACAGAGAGCTGTATATGTCTGCATTAATAATCGAACTCGCCCGCCAGCACTTGCCTGCTGCAGTCTGGCACAAGGATTTATACGACCAACGACATAGGGCACTGCTGAGCTCGCGTGTGACAGAGAGGGATTACTTAGTTGGCCATAGAGTGAGGGTGATGCGGGAATACCCGCATTACCCGCGGTCGCATTGCGGGTACACTCGCATTTTACCCGCTACCCGCGGCGATCGCGAATTTCTACCCGCAAATCGTGACTATGTGCGGGTAACTGCCGGTACCCGCTGCTATACCGCACCCGCGCTCAGCTCTAGTTACAGCACACTAACAATAACATGGCAACAAGTAGCAATCGTAAGACTGAATATTTATTTCACAATGACTCTACTTTCAGTGGTGTACGAGTACATGATCAACAAAACAGACATTGATGGCCGCCCCGCGGAAAATTACAGAGGATTCGCTGAAGGAACAAATTTCCTGGACTCTGGTCACGTTGGAATTGTGTTGTGCAAAGTTGTTCAGGATAGCTGCTTTCTGCAAGCCAATGTGAGGTCATCGCAAACTGTGTCAAGATCCATACAAAGTTAATCTCACTTTTAATGGAGGAAATTTGAGAGATATTTCTTGCCAATGTGCAGCAGGACCGGGGAAAACATGTTCCCATGTAGGAGCTGTGCTACTGAAAATTGCAGAAGCTATAAACAAAGGACTAACTGGGATATCATGTACAGACGCTAAGTGTGCTTGGAATGCTTCCACAGCAAAAAATATTGTGCCACAGAAGATGTTGGACATCTACAGCCACGATCACAGAAACAATGATATTCTCAAAGTGACTTCACATGATGCCCTTACGAGCCGCTTGCGCAGATCACCTTTCAGGACGGAGAATCTTGAAGGCACGACGCTTTTTGAAGTGTTGAACCCTCCGCAAGCATGCTCACACTCTGACAGAAGACCAAGTGGTGAGTACGTTTTTCAAGAATGCCATACATGTGACATAACCCATCTTGATGGCAGATATAGCTACGTCGACAGATATGAGTCATTCTGATTCAGAACTTTCATGATCTTATAGAGGTCAGCATGGCGAGCATGAAAACAATCTTGTGTGTGAAGAATGCAGAAAATTCTATGAGAGATATGTGGTCATATCTGAAGCTGCAGCAGCAGCACTCGAAAAACGTACGAAAAGCCAGAAGACTAGTGAGTGGTATGAGGGCAGAAAAGTGAGAATAACAGCAAGTATTACTGGCTCCATTTCACGCAAGGCTGCACCTGACAAGTGGCGGGCACGTCACGTGCAACAAACATTCCAGGGAAATGCAAGTACAAGGTACCCTTCGCTTTCCTTCCTCTGGAACGACACGCTTTTACTGCATGTGGTATATGCAAAATATTAATGTGGTATTTTACACATGTAACTGATGCTCAATGGAATGCTTCAAACTTTCGAGATTGATACTTGTGTAATGTAACCCATTTGATTTCAGGCATGGCAAAGCATGCGAGCCGAAAGTGCTTGGTATGAAAAGGAGAAGGGGTACCGTGTTCTTCAATGCGATCTAACAGTTTTGCCAGATACGCCTTGGCTGGGAGCAAGCCCTGATGGACTCGTCGATGGCCAGAACAAACTTGTGGAGATCAAGTGTCCCACACCGAAGACAATTGAAAAGCATGGTTCACTTTCTGGCCTTTTTGAAAGTGGTACATATGATGTTATGCAGACTAGCAATGGACTGTGCTTCCAGAAGCATGGAAAAAACAAGTATTATACTGAAGTGCAGTTGCAGATGTACTGCTGTGAAGAAGTTGAATCTGAATGTGAACACTGCATAGCTTTTACTTCCGTCACTTGTTGCCCATGCTCACAGAAGAGTACGAAGGAGGTTTCTAGTTGTAATGCTACTGAGAAGAGCAAACTCATGAAATAAAATGTCACATTCTTCTCTTCTACCCTAGCTATGTATTTACATCAACATTCGTCTGTTGCTATTAGAAACAACTCACGTGCAATGCAATTAAAACAGTCAGACTACTAACGTTCAGCTCTATTGCAGTACACTACAGACATTTACATACACAGATCATTTTACATCTTTTTCTCCAACTCCAACACCTTTTTCTTAATCAGTGGGGCCTGGAGGTTACACACACCAGCAACTGTCAGCAATATATAATCCAAAATGTTCCGCTTTGCTACAAGACTCGCAGGTATTTGCCTTAAAATGCGAAAACATTTCATTCTGCGGATGGATCTCTTCACATGAATTGGAGCCTTAGCTAGGTGGCGTAACGTTAGTAAGTCACGTGCACTCAGCTGAACCTTGCCACTTTTAAAGGAAGGAAGAAGCAGCTTCCCTCCGACTGGCAACAGGTCTGCTATTGTGAAACCTCGGTCAGCAAGGAGTTAATCTCCAGCAGCTAGATATTTAAGGACTCCACTGTTTGTAGTGATAAATCTGTCACTAGCACGTCCCCCATATGACTTCGACGCAAACGTTATAAACCTATTCTGGCCTATCACATGCACAGCTTTTGCAATATTGTGGGACTTATAGTGACTGTATGTTTGCCCTCTCCGAAGCAAATTGTTTGGTCTCTCTGCGTATATTTCAAAACAGTCCATTATACATGTTGCCTTTGGAAAGGTCTGAAAGGAATCTGGAAGTGTTCTTGCTATGGTCTCCTTTGGCAGCCAGAGGACCTAGTATTTCGCTGTGCAATTATCCAAAATGAAAAAAAAAAATTGCTTACAGCTGCGATGAAATTCCAAATCTCATGCAAGGTCTATTAAGAACGACCCGTAACCGTATCAGTGTGAGTAGTATTTGATCCTCGAGTGGAATTTTGAATGGAATTTTTTCAACAGTCTTTGCCGCAATGACATATTCATCAAACACTCGCTTTGTCAGTCCGGTGAAAAATGGGAACATCTCTTCCGATAGAGATTCATAAACTGTGAAGCTCGTTTGTGTGCAGCGAGGATACACCATGGGAGTGTTCGTGCTTCTGTTGTAGCTGTGGTCTACAAATCCTTGATGGTCACCCTCGGTGTTATCAGACTGCACTCCTTTCTCTTCTGTTTCTTTCGCTGTGGCGACATCTGCACATTCTGAAGGTAGTTCCATGCCTTCTTCGGTAGCAGCTGTGGTGTGGTCGCTGAATACTGTATTATAATGCTCTAGAATATCTGCTGCTTTTGTGCAAGATGTACACTGTTTCAAGAAAAGTATGCATGAATTGCCTTCCCAAGATGTTGGAGCCATTATTCTGGGAGGCTCTTCAGTGGAAGGTGGCTTATCGAAGCATGCTGCTGTTTCGTCACAGACATCCACAGTATCCTGGGGAAGCGTGGACAGTGCCTTCCTAGTAAGGATTCTTCGTCCTTTGTGCGAAATGCTCTACGAAGAGCATGGTGTCCAGAATGATTTGAAGCACATTGAGGATGCCCATGCGTACACACATATATTACAGCTACACAGACACACACATTGTTGCATGCATTAGCAAGTTTTGTGCAAAAGAGTGTCAATTTAAAAGCAGATGTGGTTTCAGAGATCTTATCCTTACCGGCGTTGACAAACGTAGACTCGGCTACGGATTCCCTTTCGTGTGTCGACCATCGGGGAAATGAACAGGGCACACCTGGGAAGGAACCAAAAACCTATTAAACTGGCCCAGCAACGGCAAATGAATTCACTGCGACATGGACAGGTACTGCTTCCGAATGACTTACTCGAGCTGACTTCCCAGGATTGAAATCCATCATATGAATGTTGTGGATTCATCGTTGGCGCGTTTTCTTTCCTGAGGGGAACGTATGCCTGGAAAATGGTACCATGCTCGGATAGTCCATGAGCAGCAATGGAGCGTGGGCACCGCGGGGACGCACCGCCTGGACGCAACTGCTTTCAACATTTTCATTAGGAAGCCTACCAGGTACTACAAATGTACAGTGTATCTTTAAGGATACAAATCTGTTCACAGCAAGCATATATTTCCTTGTTCTTTCTTGTTAGCTCGTTCATTACATAACACTGTGATTGTATTAATGAAAGTGTGCCTGCATTTTTTTCCGCATTCGTTGTCAGTGTGTGCCTTAAAGCGTTTTGGAAGGTAGTGTACGCCCTGTGTGGACCACGATGGAGTGTGTGCCTACGATTGGCGACGCTAGTCCAGCATCTCTGGCCGAGCAGCAGCGTCTTCGGAGGCAGCGGCTTTCTGGGAATCCGGGCATCCAGCGTCAGGGGCAAGCAAATGCTGAGGCAATGCGTCAGAAGCGAAAATCCGAGACTGAAAACGAGAAGCAGAGTCGTCTAGCGGCTGAGGCAGAAGCGAAGCGTCAGAAGCGAAAAGCTGAGAAGCATCGTTGTTTAGCAGCGCCAGCTGAGACGAAGTGTAAGAAGCGAATAGTATCTAAGATCTATGGCTACTGGTCTTCAGACCTCATCCCAATCCCTTAAAGTGAAATGTTAAAGATGAAGGACAAAAAATGCTTGCAATCAACCTTTCATAACATTTAAGAACGTTGAATAAGTCATTCCTTACATAAGAGAACACAGAAAGGTGACATGTGATAAGAAAACGTACAAAACACACAAGAAGCACATAAGAGAATACATCTAACGCTCACGCATTTCCGCCGCATTATTCGTCTTTTTTTTCATTAATGATTTTTCGTTGGTAAATATTAATTAATGATTTTTATGGGATACCTTCTCAATATCACTGTCAGTTATCACGAACTTGAGTAAATTCTTATACTTATTCTTGCACGTACTTGAGTAAAAGCGCTTCATATCGCTGGGATAAAAAGCGACCCTTACTTTCAAGCTCAGTTTATTCACGCATCAAAAGTGACGCCATAAAGCTTAAATTAGATGACATTCACATCAGGAAGTGGCAAAAACATTGTAAGAACAAATAGTGTTAACCGCATGATTCTAAGTGGCGTAGTTTTTAAAAATTATAACTCAATGGCACGTTTTCTGAGGCACCCTGTATAGGCCGGTGGTGGTGGTGCTAATGTAAGCCGACCCACCTTACGTCTAAATCATGTCCCAAACAATATTACACAGCCGATGCATCGGGCGGAGTGCTCATAACAACATCGGCATCACCATCACTTGCTGTCTCCAACTCCACAGCTGCAGATACATTGCTAAAGCTGCTGGGTCCCAAATCCACGTCGTGTTTGGCTGCGAACCTTCGGAAGACTTGCCGTAAGAGACCCACTTTGAGGACATTCCGAGGCGGTGTTCTGTATTCCACACCAAGGACGATGATCACGCTAATTTGCTCCCATAGATGTTTTCAGCACTTCCTCCGGTATCATTATAATTTATCCTGTCTGTTTGTCCGTGTTACTTGCGCTCTCAGTTCAGAAGTACTCTCAACTCAAGCAACAAGGCCAACTATAACCGAACTCAGCAAGAGAGCTCGATATTCGATGCCCGCATCATATTCGATGCTTTGCTTCCGTGCCTACGTCGATGACGTCAAGTCCAGACGAAAATGGATGTGCCATGATAGGTTATTCCTCAAAGATGTGGTGGGACTCAACGTTCGAGCTTACTACGACGAAGCACATTCGTGCAGTCAGGAGGACGCGACTACAGTGCTTTCCATAGGACGTGGCAGTGAACAGAAGCTGACCCTTCCGTCGTGCACTGCGGACCGACGTCCTTTCTTCATACGAGACTGCGAAGAAGCATTCGCGTCAATGAAGGACACAATCCTTGCGACAGTGTCGTGGGATCAATTTTTGGACATTGGGTGTGGAGCCGGAGATCTCACAAATTCTGTCATTAAAAAGTGGGGAGGCCAGTGCCGCACGATTGTGGCAACGGACACATTAGATGAATTGATCAGTGTGCTCAGAAAGAATGTAATAGATCGAGAGGTTTTGTACGAGCACTTAGACATTGAGAGTGATGTCACTCAAGCTATAGAAAGATGGGGAAGGTTCAGGAGAATTTTCTCGTTGTGCTACATGGACCGGGTGAAAGATAAGAGAACTGCATTTAAGAATGTGCGTGAGCTTTTGATTGACGGCGGAGACTTCTTGATGTTGTTCGTGGCAGACTCCAATTTACAGTCACTCATTTCTGAAGTAAGGAGGAGTTCCAAGTGGATCCATTTAACGAAGGTGAGTTTTCTGGTGAGAGAGAAAGAGAGAAACTACAGGGTAGTGAGAGAGTTCGTTGTTCGTAGTGCAGTAATTCATACAAAAGCTTGCGAAATCAAAAGCTCAACAAATTATCTCCATCGAGGAGAACCCGTGCTTGTAATGCGCCACCTGACGTTCAAATAATTTGGTTTACGTTTTGTCGTTACAGGATTTTGATGATACCTTACCCAGACCGGATGAGCTAACAGATCCTGTGCCTCATATAAGTGAACTCCTGAACGATATCGGCATGGAAGTTACCACGTGTACGTCAAAGGAGTGCAGCTGGACTTGCAATTCCACGGAAGAGCTGAGGGGTTAGTCAGGCACCGTAATTTACTTTGCTTTGTTATTCTCCCTGTGGCATTATTTACCGGAAATTTTTCATAAATTAAGCCATAAACCTGTAACCTGATCATCTTCAACAACATGCTTTGTTGGGCTAGTTAGTAATTCATTGCTAGACCGGGAAAAAAACACAGCGCGAAACAGACAACCACGGGAGGAACATGAGACACACATAGGCGCTGAGTCCAAGTGAACTTTACTACACTGAAGGGTGAGCAGCAACAGGAAAGAAACAGGAAAGAGCAAAAAAATGAAAAGCAGGTAGATAAGAACAACCAGAACAACTTAAAAATTTACTAGACAACCTAGTTCTTCGCCTGTTCAAGCAACCGCCTCTCACCCGAGGCAAGCGAGATAGGTGTATCGCTGATACAGAGAGAACCTTTTTTTTTCGATAAAGAAGGCCTCCAAAATTTCACGGGCAAATTTATCTCTGGTCCTGCCCAGAATCCTAATTGATTTAAATTCGGTGGTACATTTGCATTTTTTACAGTGAGTGGTAGGTGCAATTTGTCCGTACTTTTTACTTTTTTTTTTGCTCCCTAGCTCTGTCATTGATACATCTGCCTGTCTGTCCGATGTAAACTCTACCACAGGAGAGAGGAATTTCGTACACGACACTTACGCGACATTCCACGTAAGGCGACATATGTTTTTTACCACAGCTCTTCACATCAACTACAGGACCGTTGACTTTCCGGCAAAGGGCTCCTAGTTTCCAAGGGGCCGAGAACACCAAAGGAACACTGAACCTGTTGGCCACCTTCTTCATGTTGTGGGTTACCTTATGTATATAGGGTACAACTACAGGTCTGAAGGAATTCTGTTCCAAAGCCAGTCTGCCCCTTGGAGTTCTACCCTTGAACTTCTGCAACAAGGCCTCCGCGACAGCCAAAAGAACCCGGTCAGGAAAACCCGCAAAACGCAACCTTCCCAGCTGATCATTAAAGCTGTCCAGCACACGACCTACTAGATTATAACGACCATGTCAGGCGCTCCCCTTCTATGCGCCGCATTTTTGGAAAGTAGCGGTGGCGCTTCTGATCGTCCCAGTTATTGCTTCCTCAACTTCTACAATACTTTGTGCTTCAGCTTACCTTAGTATTTCTGTACAAGCGGTGGACGTTCCACAGATGTTTCATTCTGAGGTTGATTATCATCATCATTCTACGCGTTTTCATAGGGGCTATCGCTGTCGTCTGCTACGGTAGTCGTACACACGCTTCTGCGCGTTCAGAATTTAAATTTCCATCGTCCAATCGTGTTGTGCCGATCAGTAGCGCCCCTGGCGGATCGTGCGGACAGGCTCCTCATAGGGTTTTCTGCTTGTGACATGGTCGTTATAATCTAGTAGGTCGTGGTCCAGCATAAGATGGGGACAGGACCTGCTTAGCGCTGACTCCAAGCATAGCGATGCTATAGCCCTCTTGACAGTCTTAGAGTGCGCAGAATCATATGGCAAGATGTCCTTTTTGGTCCTTGGCCTGTAGCGCCAGCACACATTTTCGCGCTCCCACATGATTTGAATGTCCAGAAACTGCAGGTTTTGACGTTCGGGCAACTCACAGGTAAAGGAAAGTCCCATTCCCATAGCTCCAAACAGCCCCACAATCTCCGCAGCGGCTTGGCTATATTGGTGATCACCTTGGTTTTTCAGAACGATTAAAAAGTCATCAACATATCTAAAACTCTTAAAAACAGCACTTTTGTCAAAGACCACACCAAGGTTTCACACCAAGGACCACACCATTTTTGCTAAAAATATATTGCACAATACAGGCGCGACACAAGACTCAATACAAATACCTTGGCGCTGTATATAGTAATGCTCGTCAAAAGAAATAAAAGTGGAGCTTAGATAAAACTGCAAAAGTGAAAGGAACGATTCCACACTCACGCCTGCCGTATTTTGGAATGAGACCACACCATTTTCTTCAATACATTCTCTAACAGAAGCAAAGAGCTCTCTATGGGGCACAGAGTAGAACAAATCTACGACGTCTATAGAGAAGACGTACCCCACCTCGTCTTCTCTATACGTCTTCCTACGTCTTCTCTATAGACGTCGTAGATTTGTTCTACTCTGTGCGCAAGTTAGAGAATGTATTGAAGAAAATGGTGTGGTCTCATTCCAAAATACGGCAGGCGTGAGTGTGGAATCGTTCCGTTCATTTTTGCAGTTTTATCTAAGCTCCACTTTTATTTCTTTTGACGAGCATTACTATACAGTGAACCCTCGTTATTACGACCATGGTCGTTCCCGAAAATTTTGGTCCTAATGCGGAATTGTTATATTAACGGGTGGGATTTGCAGAGGTTTCACTGCATTGTTCCCCAGGAGTATGGTCGTAAAGCGCGTATGTCAGATTATCGGGGGTCATATTAACGACGGTTCACTGTATACAACGCCAAGGTATTTGTATTGGGTCTTGTGTCGCGCCTGTATTGTGCAATATATTTTTAGGAAAGATGAACCGTAACCTTGGTGTGGTCTTTGACAAAAGTGCTGTTTTGAAGATTTTTAGGTATGTTGATGACTTTTTAATCGTTCTGAAAAACCAAGGTGATCACCAATATAGTCAAGCCGCTGCGGAGATTGTGGGCTGATTGGAGCTATAGGAATGGGACTTTCCTTTACCTGTGAGTTGCCCGAACGTCAAAACCTGCAGTTTCTGAACATTCAAATCATGTGGGAGCGCGAAACAGTGTGCTGGCGCTACAGGCCAAGGGCCAAAAAGGACATCTTGCCATATGATTCTGCGCACTCTAAGACTGTCAAGAGGGCTATAGCATCGTTATGCTTGGAGTCAGCGCTAAGCAGGTCCTGTCCCCATCTTATGCTGGACAGCTTTAATGAACAGCTGGGAAGGGTGCGTTTTGCGGGTTTTCCTGACTAGGTTCTTTTGGCTGTCGCGGAGGCCTTGTTGTTAGAAGTTCAAGGGTAGAACACCAAGGGGCAGACTGGCTTTGGAACAGAATTCCTTCAGACCTGTAGTTGTACCCTATATACATAAGGTAACCCACAACGTGAAGAGGGTGGCCAACAGGTTCGGTGTTCCTTTGGTGTTCTCGGCCCCTTGGAAACTGGGAGCCCTTTGCCGGAAAGTCAACGGTCCTGCAGTTGATGTGAAGAGCTGTGGTAAAAAAAAACATATGTCGCCTTACGTGGAATGTCGCGTAAGTGTCGTGTACGAAATTCCTCTCTCCTGTGGTAGAGTTTACATCGGACAGACAGGCAGATGTATCAATGACAGAGCTAGGGAGCACGAAAGGTCGTTAAAAAGTACGGACAAATTGCACCTACCCACTCACTGTAAAAAATGCAAATGTACCACCGAATTTAAATCAATTAGGATTCTGGGCAGGACCAGAGATAAATTTGCCCGTGAAATTTTGGAGGCCTTCTTTATCGGAAAAAAAGGTTCTCTCTGTATCAGCGATACATCTATCTCGCTTGCCTCGGGTGAGAGGCGGTTGCTTGAACAGGCGAAGAACTAGGTTGTCTAGTAAATTTTTAAGTTGTTCTGGTTGTTCTTATCTACCTGCTTTTGCTTTTTTTGCTCTTTCCTGTTTCTTTCCTGTTGCTGCTCACCCTTCAGTGTAGTAAAGTTCACTTGGACTCAGCGCCCATGTGTGTCTCATGTTCCTCCCGTGGTTGTCTGTTTCGCGCTGTGTTTTTTTCCCGGTCTAGCTCTGATCATCTGTTTTGCGAACACACATGATCCTTTATCATCGTTTATATCCATTTGTAGTTTCAGCATAGGGCAACCCAATCTGCATATAATGTTCTATGTCCTGATTAATGAAGGCTCGCCTGGGGCGAGTCGTTGTTGCATTGTTACTTTTGGGTCCAGCCACAACTGTTGTATGTATTGCACGTCCACACGTCCATGAAAGGTCAACACCGCAAACGTTGTGCTATGAGTTTGAAATATGGCGAAAAAGCCAGACAGCGGCGATAGTCAAGCACGACATCTTGATTGTGCGTTAATTCCGTTAACATAGTATTACGGAGTTTTGGTCTCCCTTCTCCCTTTGGTCTCCCTTCAAATCCGCGTATTGATCTTTCGCCTTTGGGCTAGGATCTTTCGCGGTGGAGGGAGGCGAAAGGGAGCCGGTCCTTCATATTTGGAGAAGGGCCCCTTGATAACGCGGTCCGCCCCTGGGTGGGCCGTGTCTTTGAACGCGCGGCCGATAACAAGGTCGTCGGGGCAGTACCGCTTGCGGTGCTGTTCCGGGAAGATCTTTTCCTGATTACGGAGTTCTGTGGCATCTGTGCTTTAGTGGGGCATCCGCGGAGGCAAATGGGAGCCGGTCCCTCAAACAGTGGAAAGGGCCTCTTGATAACGCGGTCCTATCAAGCGGTTGTCGGGGCAGCGTCGCTTGCGGTGCTGTTTCCGGGAAGATTTCTCCTAAAATCTGCGCGAAGTATGACGCGTAAAAACATTGTTTTTTACCAATACACAGTATTACGCCACAGTATTGACAGTTTTCGGTCGACATACCAAGGGACAGGAAACACACTTACCCTCTTAACATTCACTCCTAGATGTTTTTCACATACTCTCAACAAATGACCGAGTATATAGCAGCACACACTAGAAAGTAACTATACTTAGGTTCTTAGTTTTCTGGTTTTATGATTTTTTTAATTCGGCGGGTAAAAATCGGGTCCTACACACGGGAACTCGGGGAGAAATGGGGCGCTACGATCTCTGTTTGATGTGCCGTCGGGGAATTTTCGGGTGAAATGAAAGGCATATGAAACAAGCCAATGCTGTGACACTAGGACAAGAATCTTTATATTTCCGCTGGGGTCTGGGTCAGTGAATGACCGAGGTATTAAAACACTTGTCCGAGCTCCTTAAAAGTCCCCCCTCCGTTTTTCTCCTGCAGGAGGGTATTATAAGAGGAGGACAAAGAGGTTTTCACAAATAGCTCTCTTTTGTGATCATGATTCACTTTTCCGATACTTTACCTACAACCACAAATTGAAGCATCCCAAGGATTTCGGGTACATATCGGGTTCCACCCGAATTCTTGAAAGCTTGTTCGAGGAAAACTATCGTGAAAAATCGGGTTTAACCCGAAAATGAAGAACCCTACGTATACTGCGGCTGGAATTTACAAACTGACAACTACAAACAATTGACAAACACAACACAAGCCTCAAAGTTCCTAAGAACATGAAACATCTAAATGTGGCAGGGGTAGAAAAAGTCAGGCTGCGGCGGGAATGAACACCGTCCTCTTGATTACTTGCACCTTGAGGCTTCTGTTGTGTTTGCCAGTTGGTGTGTTCCAGCCTGAGAATGGTTATTTTTCATTGTGTCGACTAGGTGTATGCGTATTTCATGAGTTAGTGCAAAATGCTGACACACTTTTCTTTGTGTGAGACGCGTTCTAGAATTGGTGCAGTGTGATGAACGGTGTTTATCGAGCACTTTTTATCAGTAGCTCAATCCGTTTTCTTTTAAATTAGATGCGGTGATCGCATCTGCAGCGTTCCTGTACCACATGCCGATTGATCAGCGCGAGCCGTTCGTTAATGACTGCGTAATGACGGCCGAAAAAGAACTGCCTAAAGAGAACGGAAGATATTCAAAGTTTTGTTACAGCATACTTGTAGCACACGCAGTACGTCCTCCAGCGATCTTCCAAGGGCTTCTGTGAAGTATGGCGGCTACGTGAATTCACAAGGAATCTAGAAGAATTTGTGTGGATCACTCGCGTAGATCGATAGTAGTCCCTATTAAAACATGGGTACATGAATGTGCTTGTTTGTGTAAATGTTTGTGTAAAAGCACGTTTTGCACACTGTCTCAAGGCAAAGCGTATATAGGCACAGCATACGGCATAGACATTCCGTGGATTTTATTCAGTGGACCATACCACAGGACGGGGGCTGACTTTATTCTGTGAGCTAGACCACAGGACAGGGGCTGACTTTGCCAGACCACAGGATAGAAGGAGCAGATTATCCCTTACAAAAACTGCTGATGAGTTACTGTTGTATAGTCAATGCTTTTTGACATCACACGCATCAGAAATGCTAATGTATTTCCTAGCGAGCTTCTGATGCATTTCTAATCGAAATTGACCAACGCGTGTATGGTTACAATGTGATGACTGAAATTTTAATGAGTGTATGATGTATTATCAATGAGCTTCTGCTCATGCTTGCGATGGCTTCCTGATGTGTTTATGATGATGTGTGGCTTCCTTTTGAGTTTCTGATATGGCTTCCTACATTTCGTGAACCCTGGGAGTAGAAGCTACGGCAGCCTGCATCATTCACTTTGTTGCACGTGCAGAGCTAGGTGCATAAAGAAGCCAACAAACTAAAAACAGTGACATTAGTGCGTACATGCAGTTAACGATACCCGAAACAGGACTTGTGTGCATACAAGGAGACTACTTTATTGCACGTGAAACCAACGAAGAGAGGCTGTTTTTAATTTGGACGACAGTGGTGTCCAATTTGCCGCGCACATAACCTGCAAAATATGAGAAGGTATCATTGCAGACAACCCAACATGTAAGGCATCGTGCCCAATGTGTCAAAAGTGTTAGGAAAAAATAAGTTGCGGCATCTTGCTGGCGATAACTTTTGTCGCCTGATGCAGGATGTTCGAACACCAAGAATACCACCATTGCTACGATATTAACAAGCAGAGCCTATCCTATTAAGCACTGTCAAAAGGTCAACCCATCAAGCTTGCAAAATGGAACTGACATTAACATTCCTAAACATAATCACCAGCAATACGAAAAATATACTAAATAACAGAGAAAGAAAGCGAAAAAAAAAAGCGTGTTCAGCTTCAGATGTGGCGCCTTGTTTTGAAGACTCAAGACTGCGGCTTATTTTTCGCAGTTGCCGCACCATTCGATAGGTGTCTGGGGAGATATGGAGGAAACACAAAATATGTCAGCTCAGGCGTCAAAACAATAGGTTGTGCCACTAATCGGGCTAGAAGTTTTCCGGAAACTTGGGGTGTCAATAACGGGCACTATACGTTGGCCAAATTTGTGTGAATCCAGGCTAAAAAAGCTACACGTTATGAACGCAGCTATTAAGAAATGGGCTTTATTCGGTTGTGAACTACGAAGGGCGTTCAAGTCAAACTGGGACTTTTCATTTTTCGCAAAAGTAAAATGAACTTACAGGCGAGAAATTAGTTTTATTTTTCAACGTAATCCCCAGCTACACTAATGCACTTGTCCCAGTGTTTCGCGAGGGCTTGTATGCCAGCAGCGTAGAAATCCTTACCGGCGCGCAGCAGCCATGATCGGTCCGTATTCTTGACCTCGTCGTCGCAGCTGAAGTGGCGGCCCCCAAGGAACGCCTTCAGTGGCCCCAAGAGATCGCTGGGGGCGAGGTCTGGAGTGGAAGGCGGATGTGGCTGCAACTCCCAGCCAAGTTCCTGTAAGGTGCGCGTCGTGAGATGCGCGGTATGCGGGCGTGCATTGTCCTGTAGGAGGATGACTCCTTTGGTGATGAGGCACGGCAGCTTTTGCTTCAGCGCCTTATGCACATGCCTGAGAACCTGGCAGTAATATGCACTATTGATGGTGGTACCACTGGGCAGAAAATCAATATGAACAACGCCAGCCTTGTCCCAGAAAACCGTGGCCATGACCTTACCAGCAAACGGGGTGCTTCGGAACTTCTTGGGCGCTAGCGAGCCCGGATGCTTCCACTGTTTTGATGCGCGTTTAGACTCGGGAGTGAAATGCTATGCCACTCAAACTCTTTGCTGCGGCTAAGTGTATCGTGGCCATACTGAGCCTGAAGTCTTCTGTGAATTTCAGATGACTTTAAGCCTTCATTCACTAGAAACTTCATGACAATTCGCTGTTCGATGTGCGCGCTCACTTCGTTGTGGGCCATCTTGTCCAGCATGTGTCTTCTGTTTTGCACAAAATTTGGACCACCACGTGGTGAATGCGGAGGCCTGTCGCGTGTGAAAATGACGAAAAAGAAGTAGCGCGAACCATTTGTAGACTCAGGAGACAGAAAGTCCCAGTTTGACTTGAACACCCCTCGTATATTTGAGATTGTCTGATGGAACATGTGATCAAGCAGAGACATTCCTAAACATAAAAGTTGAGGTTTGTAAACCAAAAAAAGCAAACCCTGAATAGCACTGCTGTGATTCTGTGATTTTTCACTCTTTTTTTCACTCAAAAATTGCGCATGTTTACGAGTGCTTCGGGAAGGACGAGGTAGTGTAGGGTTAAAGGTGTTAACCGAAGATTATGTTGCTCTAATCGGAGGGTAAACAGAGATATATTGTGCCTGAAGTCAAACTTCCGGCCCGATACATAGTGAATTCTAACCAGAGGTGGCTCTATGCAAGACATCTGAACTGTTCATGGTGAACAGCTTTGCCTATCGTTTGGAATGTTTTGTCGTGAACATATAAAAGACAAGTCAATCTAGCCAGGGTCTACAAGTACCAGCCTCACCGAACTTGAATAAATCTTTGGCATTAACATGCAAAAACACGTTTAGCAGGAATATGCAAAGTTGAGGCTGACACGTTCTCAAAGTGGTAACCCGAATAAATCACAGATATAAATAACTTAACCTATGCCAACTTCATCTAGTGTAAAAATTAGGTCAATCTCGCAGTGCTTAAAGGAAAGAAAAAGGGGCAACAGGTTATGCACTGAGTAATCTGACAGTGATGAGAAAGTCTATGATCTAGCATCCTGTCGTGCTGAATTCCAACAGGAAGGGTAGCTTACCGTCATTTTTCTCTGCGACTTTCAAGCGCTCTTCCAATGTTTCGACATATTTCTAAAGGTCCTCCAACTTTTGCTTGCAACTGCAATTGCAATGGGAAGTTGTTCTCTCCTTGCTACATGACACCTGCACAGACATGTTATGTTGCAACTGTTACAAGGAGGTAGAATGGATTGTTACAGTAACACATATACAGTGTTTTCAAAACTCTCCAGGAGCTAGAAACACACATGGTTTTATGGTTAGGCTACAGTTACTAGGTGCCACGTGTTGTCTTTTCTTTTACTGTGGGCCGGTGCGGCCTAAACATTAAAGCACACATACAGGTGAAGGAAATGTTAACGTTAATAATAATGCTACTCAGGAGCGTCCTTACGTGTGAAGGCCTGACAGAGTGCAAAAACTTACCTTCTGTGACTTCAAGGGAGTTCCCCAGTTGCCTCCTTTTCGCCGCCACTGCTACCAGCACCACGTTTTGCAAAATTTGTCCGCTTCCGCTCCATCGACTTCTCTGAACCTGTGGTACGATACCAGACACAATACCACTTCAATGAGTACACCGGGAGACCCAACTGTTATTTAAAAGTCTAGCACTTACCAAAGTCAAGTAGTTCCGCCATTGCCAGTTCTTCGCATTCCTTCCACTGAACACTAACGAGTGTCCCACGCAAATTCTCAATGGCATTTTCTTCGTACACTAATCGGAAGTCAGTTCCAACATCTGTAATAGCACCATGATAGGCAAGCCTGAGCGATGGGCAGGACACGTAAACAGACACAAACACGAAGGCTCAAATAATAGTAATAGCAAGCACGTTGTTCACGCCCCACGATTCTTCAGACGGCCATTCCGCTAGGACGTACATGGTGACAGTGACGAGGAGGAAATGCACCACGAGATGAAATGCTATGGCGGAACCACAACCTGTCACAACACGCAGGACCCGGCTTGAGACTGCTAACCTGCCGCTACTGGTACGGCTGGTAAAAGCCTCGCAAAAGTCACATTTTCTGATTTAGTAACAAATTATATTCTTTTTTTTTTAATTACGACTACATTGAATCTCTCCAGATTCACCGTAAAAGTGTTTGCTATAACGGCGGTCTTTCTTTATAACCTTCTCAAAGCCAGCTCGAGCAACCGAGTCAATCCAAGCCAAACCGACAGCTTTACGCTTTGCCTTTGCTGGTGATCTACGTTTTACTTTGGCCGTCCTTCCCGAAATCAATTTAAACAACAGTGGTTGTTTGCTAGTTTGGCTCAAACTATCCCAAATCAAATGCCCAATCAAAGACCAAAAAATGCCAAAATCAAAGAGGTATCTTTACGATGCCTCATATAACGTTCCAGTTCGTACGAAATGCAGGCTGAAAGCATATGAAGCTTCGAGTGGTGGTGTCACGGAGGCGCGAGTAATTGCTCTGAACCTGGCAGTAGTACGAACGGTTCTCATAGCGATTTCGTTAGGGCAACGCTTCAGGCCTCCACGACGAGCCGGGACGAGCTACTCTACGCAGGATCAAAGCTGTCACGATCTCAAAGTTTGGTCATGGTGGTAGCACACAGCCTAAGACATCATTCGTCACAGGAAGCGACAGAAAGCCTACTGAAGGTGCTTGATGCACACCTACGTCAAGGAACGAGCTTTCCAAACACAGAGCTTTTCAAGAAACTTTCATCACTGTCGGAATGCAGACGGACGGCACACACATACTGTCCCGAATGCATGGAGTACCTGACTGCAGAGTGTGCAGTGCCCCCAGTGCAATTCAGCAGACAGTGTGACGAGTGTCTTGCTGTCAGGCTCCTTCTTCATCCTGGACATCGACACGCAGATAAAGCAGTTGCTCACAAGTGGGAAGTTGTTGCAAAGCCGTCCTTGTCATCCTATGATGTTGGCGATATAAGTCAGAGTGCCGCATACAGCAGGTTACCCATAACAAGTGACGTTATCAGTGACGTGGAACACTAATGGTATTCCTTTATTTGAGTCGTCGGGGCACAGTGTGTGGCCGTTGCTGCTGCAGGTAGATGAGCTTCCTTACAAGGACAGGGTACAGCAAGTGTTGCTTTTTGGGTTATGGTTTGGTGCAAAGAAACCCAATATGAATAGCTTCTTGAAGCCTTTTGCTCAATCTATGAATCGCCTTTCCTCGGAAGGTATTGCTTGGACGACACAGACTGGACAAAGGAAGACATGCCGTGTTTACCCAGGGCCGTGTACCGTGGACACTGTTGCTCGGTGCATGGTGATGAGTATGAACCAATTTAACGGTGTCCATGGCTGCGCATGGTGCGAGCACAGTGGCGAAGTAGTGGACAAGGGCAGAGGGCACACCCGCGTCTATGCCATGCAAAGACCTCCAGCAAGGCTCAGGACACATGAACGTTTTGTGAAGCATGCGAAACAGGCACAGGAGAGGGGTGGGCATCGCATTGGAGTGAAAGGTCCGAGTGTACTTTTTTTTAATGACATTTTCAACTTCTGCACCTCATTGGTTGTGGACTACATGCATTCGGTCTGCAATGGATTTGGCTGTATGGAGTTCATAACATGACATGCAATGCCCATATACTCCTCCACATGGTACACCATGTGAAAGAGTGGGGACCTCTTTGGGGGTTTTCGGCATACCCATTTGAGTTAATTACTGGGAAGCTGGTACAATTTGTAAATGGGACTAGGTATGCCCATTCACAAATTGTGGAGAAGTTCTGCATCTTGCAGAACATTCCACAAATCCTGTCCACGACCTGGCCATAGCAACATGAGGACCACAAGCTTTTTGTCAGATGCTTGTTGAAGGGATACAACCTGAGAAAGGCAAGCTCAAAGTGTGGCAACATATACCTTTTTGGGAGAGGAAGAAAAGAAGGTATTATAAAGTACAAGAAAGCAATGGTTGGATCCTTTACGTATTATATAGATTTGATGGACAAGTCACGCCGGAAAATTTCGATCGTCTCAACAGGCGCAGACTCATTTGTACAAATCACTGATATTTTCACGACCTGCACTGATCATCCGTCTACAGTGAATGCTCATGTGTGCGTCAGACTCAGAAAACTGTATGTTCTCAACAGTATGTTATCTTGCATTGCTGGCGGCAATTCAGTTCATTTTGCATGTGTTCAGGAAGCAAATGCATATGTCACTATGAGTGCACTGGACATAAGGAAATGCATTGTACAGTCTTACTCAGGGCAAATGGTTTTATCGATGATCACGGAGGAGTATGTCTTGGAGTCTGTTTAACAACTGGCTTATTTACCTTTACTGTGACACTGTTAAACATTGCCCTTTGACCAAATAAAATACACATAGGACTGACGGCAAAAAGCCAGAGACAGAGCAATGCAAAGTAAATGACACAAGGATGACATCTATACTGTTTTCTTCGTGTTGCCCTGTCTCTTGCTTTTGGGCAAGAGTTTTTTTTCCCCCAAAGGTTGCTTTAATACAAGCTTCCTGGCTAGGATTTGCATTCATGTAACATAGTGCGCGGCATCACACAACTCATTGGCGTAGGGCCTTCTTTCGTTTTGGGACTACAGTGATGCTACCGGCAAATTGTATCTTTGCTCCACGTGACGAAGTAAGCTTAATTCGCTTTGGAGTTTTGAAGCTTCTTTATCTCAGACAGCCCTGAGCATATCCCCAACATTTTTGTGTACATGCCTTCCTGCTGAGGTATATTGAACACAGAGTTAAAGATACACTGACATGTTTCACCCTTTAATAGTAATAAAAAAATGAATTTTCACTATACCCTCAGGGTTAGCCTGAACAGCAATATATCACCCAATTTCTCTTTTGTTCTGGACATGAATGTTGATGATGAAATTGTTGAAATTGCTGCAACCAAGCGAGTGATTGCAAGCAGAACGTGTGCAGTGAAATAAACCCAGTTTCGGCATTTTTGTGAAAATAATTCAATTTAAATTTATCTTTAGCAGGATGGAACTTATTGTCGCATCAATAAGTTCAACAAACTGTGCAACTCTTCACATAGCAACAGTGAAGAGTTATTATAAAGTAATTGATTGCTTGACCACATCCTGAAACCACTTTCATTCTTACTCAGAGCCAGGGCACACCTTAAAGATTTTTTGCATGAAAAGCTAAACAGAATATCAATGACAATTTCTCATTAGAAATGGCAATGTCAAAACTCAGTTGAATTCTCAATAGGAACGGCATGCAAAAACACATTATACATTGATTTTCTGATGTGTTCCTCATGACTCATTATGAACACATCAGGGACACACAAGAAACTCAAAAGCAATTTTTGCAAGGCTGCGTGGTGGCGTGCTGTGGTGTTACTGCGAGGATCGAGGTCGTGATTTGAATCAGTGATTTTCCTAGGATTTTCTGCTTGGGGTGGGGGGGGGGGGGAGGGGGTCCGTCGAGGTCCTGTTGGGGGTTGTCCACCCTCATTTTGATGCGTGATGCGTTGGTTTTCTGGCCCTTTCAGATTTGCATTTTGGGGGCGGAGGAGACATATTTCTTGGGGGCACTAGGGAGTGCTGGGAAAATCCTTGATTTGAATATGTCTTATGTTAAGTTTGTGTAACTTTCTTGAAACATAGGACACACTGAAATCACGTCCGAGGAGGGGGCTATTAATTAGACAAGACGCGACCATCAAAAAAGGGTATAAAATGGTGATGGGGCAAACGCCTGTTATTCGGGTTAAATTGGTTAGGTCTGGTGACTTTCAGTGACTCTAAGTGTGACATTTTTCAAGCGGAAGCGCCGGCCGTGAATCGCCGATCGCCGTGGAGGGGCTACTGTTTTTGATCACCGAACGCGACCAATGTTGAAATTGTGGTTCGCCCTGGATTATTATTATTCATTTAATGGTTTATTCAAACAGATACTGTGAACTTATCGCACTTTTAGATACTCTAGATGAAAGTTATACCACATAAAACTGTCAGTAACAGAATATCTTGAGTATTGCTTTCCCCCTCACAAGGAAACATATGTGAAGAATATACGCCAAGAAAAATAATAACGAAAGAAGGAAGCACAAAGTCACAGTAACTATTTAATACGGAAGTTTGTCAACCTTGAAATGGCGAGCTGTGATTCTTTCTATTTTTCACAAGCTAGGTGACTACCCTTTTAATTGTGAGCAGAAATCCTACCGTTCACCCTAGGGGACATTACGGCGATTCTCAATGTTTCATGATAAAAACAAAAACAAAACAAAACATGTTCACGTAATTGAATGGCGAAACCACCAGCATTTTTCAATATTTTATTGAGCAGAATTTGAGATGAAATTTTTAAACGTTGAGTAAAAAATCTCCGTATAGCTTTTTTTTTTTTTTTTTTCAGAATACGAAGGCTCTCAGGCCTATACATGAAAAAACTGCCAACTGGGAACTAAGCTCGGATTCCGGAGGCTAGGTTTGAGACAAAAAGGTGTTTGTGGCAGTAAATTGCGAACTCAAGAGGTTTTGAGCCCACTATGCAAATGAGTGCTACATTTAAATTGGGACTGAAAAATTTATCAAAGTCTGATGAGAGCATTACAAAAGGATGTCACTTATGACCTCGAGATATGATGCCTGAGGTCAAGTAAGTTGAATGATAGAGCACATGGGCAGACTTCCATCTCAAAAATGAGAGGGAAGTGTGGCATCGTGTAGGAAGACATGTTCTTCTCGAACTGGAATCACTGACCACATTGGAAGGGGTGAGCAGCTAAGGTGCCTCGACTGTACTCTCAGTCACTTACTTTGCTCAGTCTTAGGGCCGAGGAACTATACATACACACATTCAACACATTCATTTACACGTGCACTTTGTATTTAACCAGGTTCGTTTTAAAGTGCTTTAGACTTGACTGACACGTGGATAACAACATACTATTTATAGCACTCTCTACGCAGGCAGTTCCTCGACTTTGGTAAGGAATCAAGAGATGCACACTTCATATGTCTCCATTCTAAACATGAGTCGCAGCAAACTGCACGTGCGTTACCTATCCCTTTGCTACAGGCTGGGCAGAACCACACAGGGTTTTTCTGCTTCAGTGTAACTAAAGACATGATACACAGTCATGTGTCATCCTCGAAGTAGTTCTTTATATATGTTAAGTTGCAAGACTCATCCAAAATGACAGAGGTGACATTCTTGGGTACAGCCTCCACGCTGTCCTGAGAAATTTTCTTTCCATTCACTGCAGACGCCAGGACTCTGCTATCTACAAACCAGCTCAGTGTGAGTTCAACACGATTCAAAGGAGCCTTTTTTATAATGGCACTGGTCGTGTGCTGCTTCGTTTTAGCGGCAGGCCATTACAGTCTGTCCTGTACCATTTGGCCATCCATTGTGCTTCGAAGCAGATGGCAGCTTGATGTGCTCAAAGGAGGCTGCAATACCTAAATATATATGCTGCATTCTAAAAATGTGAATTCAGTACACACACAGTGCAAAATGTACGCATGATATATATACCTACAGGCTGAAAGGTACCACAAAGAGCCTACAACCTTAGAAGACACAGCAGAAGATGCACTACGCAAAACAGGCTGCAGAATATTTTTGTTGCTGCGAGGTCTGACGCCGGGAACTTGGCTGACTAGATGGTTGCACTGCTGATGAAAGATGAAAAAGCGTATATGAGCACACGCACTCAGCCAAATGGAGGGATGTGCCTAGGGATGCCCTGAAACATGTGCGTGATACACCTCTATCCAATCTAATCTCAACTTTAAACCCGCAAATAAGGCTGATTTACTGTATGTGTGGGCAATGTAACATTTTTGGTCGAATTTTCATGAGCATTCACGACATATCTTATTAGTCAAAACAACAGCTAACTAACCCAGCTCAACCCAAACTAAACCAAGCCAAACCCCAACTAACAGTGTGTGGACAGTGAATGTTTGAGTTGCTGACGGTTGAGGCTGATGTTGAGTTTACGGTGGTACACACACTCATTCCACTACAGCGACGTGTCGTCTAAGCGTGTCCAGACACATTTGTCCGACTAGTCCAATGGCACTGCAGAATGTGCGTGAGCAACCAACCAGCCAGAGCCAGCCAGGAACTGCCCAACCAGAAACCAGAAACCAGAACCAGAAACCAGAGAAACCTGTAGAAACCAGATACAACAGAGAAACTGCCATCCTGGCAGGTTGGACTGTTGCTGCATACCCTGCAAAAACCCTGAACATGTTGTCACTATGGCACTTGTCAGTACTGGTGCACACGTCACAAAAGTTGTTTCATAACATTTATGGAGGTAAAGCGAAATACACTTACCGGGACTGCCCATTCTCTATTAGTAGCCGTATTGTACTTCAACTAGGCAGACTTCTTTTCTCTCTTCAATGCTGATCTTCAACTGCTTCAGGAACTGCTTGTACTTCTGGCACTCTGTACTCTGTAAGTACCTTTCTCTTTGGAGCAGAATATGTTACCGTAATGATTTTGGCTGACTCCAAAATAAACATCCGGCAGGACGGCTGATAAAAGCTTTTTGTCCACCGAATGGTTGTGCCATCTTAAAAAAAAAAAAAAAAACAGTGGCAATCCCAAGGCATTGCAGCAGAAAAAATGTGTGCCTACACGGCAGCTTCAGTTATGTTGCCAAACCGCATAAACAGCTTAGCTCTGGTGCTTCTGAGTGGTTTGTGTCTAGGGAGGTCATCTCCGTCGCACTTCTTAGTTGTTTTGAAACAACTCAGAAGGCATACGGTGTCAAAATCTTGCAGTACTCCTCTTCAGGACTTGACAGATTTCTTCTGATTGGTGCTTTTAGTAGGGTCTCTATTGCGCGCTGGTCACGTTCCAGGCGCGAGCTGTTAATGACAATGATCAAGTCGTTTCACATTTCATGAAACGGTGCATAACGTCCGACAACTTGCAATATTTTTGGTTGATTGATTCAACGCGGTTATTTGTAGAGTTGCCAAAGGTCTCAGCTTGATACTTCAGTCCTTCCACCCACTCATTGTTTATTGGGTGCCAGTTTGATTCAAAATAGGCAAGAACTTTGTTGCACCCTGTGTCCTGCAGTTCGCGGTAAAGAACTTGGTACTCATCCTCTGTCTTTGCATAGCATAGCCGCTCCAGGATTTCGAGGAGGAATGTAGCATCTCGCTGGTGATTCCCATCTTGGCTGGGGTGATCTCCCTCTTGAATGTTCGGAGCACATGAAATAGACATTTAACCTGTACAGCCGAAGGAAACACATTTTTCAGTACCTTTATTTCGATGAAGTCCTTGTCGCTTAGGATCACTTTTGTTTCTGTCATTGATCCACAATGTTGGTACAGTGCCTGCGGCGTGGCTGCTTCTTCATTTTCACAGACCACAAGTGCGGCAATCTCATTCTCACCACTGGAATCTTCCGCTGCAACAATGTATAAGGGCATCCTTCGGTCATTCTCTTTGTGCATGGCCATCGACCTGAAGTTCTCATATGCCCTTTTCATGTCACAGTCCTGATAGTCCTGAGCTCTGTTATTAAGCTTTCTCGGATCACATTAATTATTTCCCGTAATTGTTACCTACTCCCAATTGAGGTTAAGCTTTTGTTATACAACTCCCTGTGTTTATCGCAGTTGAATTACGCCCATCTACTCTGGGGCACAACTACCTCCGGCAGTAAGGACAAAATCCCTACGCTAAAAAAAGAAGAAGAAAAGTTCTACATGCTGTACTTAATGAGACCCATGTGCATCGTACAACAGAGTTACTGCTGAAATTTAACATTATAAGTATCTTTAATATATATGGCAGAAGGTTACTTGAACGCGGCCCACCCATTGCTGAATGGGGAGTAAAACAATTGAACCGAATAGAATTAAAGAGACCAGTTATTGGTATAGCCATGATGCTACCTGTTTTGTGCACTTGTGCTGCAAGTGCATCCAAAGTAGAGCCGTTGACCTTCTCTGCTTTCATTGCATTTGTGATATTGTCAAGATCCCTCAGCCGTACCTTCTTCCCCTGTTGTAGAAGTAATTCTGAGGGCACTTTTTATTAGCTTTCGCTGAAAGCAGCTTGTGTCAGCTGCTCTCCATTCAATTTCCTCTGTTGAGGAGGTTGTTTATAGCATTTCTGGAAAAGTAACAGTAGGTGAGAGGATGAAGGTTCTATCAGTGTAGGCTTGACAGGAGCATCAGTATTCCAAACAGAATGTTGTATATGTTATAACAAAGGGAGATAACAAGCCCCGAAACCAGGGCAGGTTGATGCTTTCAAATTGGTTATGCAGTCTCTTCTTTGTGATAAAATGCTGATGAGGGTGTATACAAACAAGTTCATGGCTACATACCTCGCTTAAGGGATGACTGTGTGGATCCACAATCTCTTTCACTTTGAGGAAGTTCCCATCTTTGGTAGCCAAGAACGAGATGTGAGCTGTGCAATTTCTCTTGTATGCCCCACAAAGAAAGCGACAGGATGAAAATGTCGGTTTTAGTGCAGGTCCTTTTTGCTTCTGTAACAGTACCGAAATGTCAATACGCATGTATATGAAAATATCACCCCTAAAAAAAGCAAAAAAAAGGCTAAGAAAGGCGTCACCTCTTAAATTCATGGTCACATAGATGACAAACCCCAATGACGACATTCTGTAGCAAGTGATGTTCAACAAATGACAACAGAATGAAAGGAAACAGCGCTGTTGGGTAAGGTTTGCATATGGGCTGACAGCGAACTACTCAAACTGCTAGCATGCACATTTAAAGCTTCCGGACTTCTGTTCTTTTTCATTCTTACGTTTGGTTTGGCCGCGATCCCGTTGACTCAGACTGATTCTCCCGAACTGTAAGCTAGGCAGTAGTAGCACAGTTCACCCCTGATGGGGGAGGACGATGCGTTTTTGCTCGCTGCATGGATTGTACGTGACTCACTGATCCAATATTCAGCATACAGCGTACGCTCATCAGCTATCGCTGAGCTGAGTCGTCGAACGACGTGAAAGTTGCACCTTCTTGCATCGCAGAGCACAACAAAAGCGCAGTCGGCGGGCTACGGCTAGCACGTGCACCGTAGTCAGCTGCTACAACGGGAAGTCCGCCACGTTACTATGACGTCATGCCCAACGGGATAGCGGGATGGGTAATTTTGTGGCCTGGCCCACAGAATAGGCACTTCGTTGAGCGTACTGTGGAATGATTCTCATCTTCCCAAATTATATGTGCAGTAACACAGCCTTGCGTTTCCTGTGCGCAGCGGAGAAGGAAGAACGAAGAAAACATAAGAGATACGCAGGGAACTTGCTTTATTTTTTTATTTTTTGCTGTTGTTCTGTGAAGGATCGCTACTTTGGACACGTTAGTCAGCCACTGTCGAGGTTTTGATGTGATGGACGAGGACATGCAAACCCTTGCGTTCGAGTCTTTCGTTGGAGCGTGTTCATTATGTTCGTTTCTGGTTAGCACCTCACGTGTAAAACTATGCATAGACGTTTGCAGGTTTCGGCGTCATCGTCATCGTCAGCTGTTACGGTCGTCGTCAATTATGGCAACCATATGGTTAGCAATATCGTTAATACGTGTAAGCGGCGCCAAAGTAGTATTTAACGGCGGTGCGCCACGTCGTAATTGCATGTCAGTCAGCCTGTCCCCTGTCATCGCTAGATGCAGAACGTCCTACGACGACCTATTCGGCACTTTACCATCTAAATTATTATGCATGCCTGTAAATACGTCTCATCATCATTAAACGCTTGTATTTGTTGCTACTGCGGCTGCCGCATCATTACTTCAAGCCTTTGGCGGAAGAAGATGTCTTGGAGTGAGCCACGGCCCGTCCACCTTGCTTCCATGCTATGCGATCCAGGACGTTCCATTTTCCTTCTTCCTCACACATGGCCGAGAGATGGCGAGAGTAATTATGGGCCCCCGTGCCGGGGCCCTTAATTTCTCTCGCCTCCCGGGGGTCCCGTGGATGGGTCATGCCGAGGCGCCCTCCTCACGTCTCCATAACGTACTGTTACAACATCGCAGTCTTTTTAAGGATGCGTTCTGCTCGCCACAAGTCTTTCGGAGACTCCCCACGCGACGGTACGGTGCCAGACGGTCGACGTGAACGACAAGGGGCCGGACACGGTCTGTCCACCTGATCCCGTAGACGACGTCATTGAGGCGCTTAGCGACGACATACGGTCCCTGCCAAGGCCGCTGCAACGTGGGTGATAGGCATCGCTTCCGAACAGGGTTGTAGAGCCACACCGATTGGCCTTCCTCGAACCTCCCTCCGGACGCCCCCCGATCGTAGCGAGTCTTCATACGTCTGAATACGTTCCGCAGATGGGCTCTTGCAAACGTGTGCACAGTTTTGAGGCGTGTTGCTCAATGCCCGTAGGTAGCCGGAGACGTTGCCTGCAGCGGGGTAAGCATCCGGTGTTGGACCAAGAGCCAGCTCGCTTGGAAGGCGGAGGTTGCGTCCGGTCGCCATCATCACTGGTGTTTCCTCTGTAGCCTCGTGGAGCGCTGTCCTGTACGACAAAAGAAAGAGGGGAACCAGAGTATCCCAGTTCCTCTGATTCTGGGACACAAATGTACTCATATGCTGCAGTATAGTGCGGTTGAACCTCTCCACCATTGCATCGGACTCAGGGTGGAGCGGAGTAGTCCGTGTTTTGGAAATGCCGAGGCACCTGCACATCTCCTGGAAAAGCTGGGATTCAAAGTTGCGGCCCTGGTCGGAGTGCAGCAGCAGCGCCGCCCCAAAGCGCGAAGCACACTCGCTAAAAGGACCAAAAAGTGAATATAAACCTATCGAAACTGGTTCCGGGACATTTGATCGAACGCCGTTTGGTCGAAAGCCGTTTGATCGAACGCAGGACATTTGGTCGAAAGCCATTTGATCGAACGCCGTTTGATCGAAACGGTAGCGGTCGTTTGATCGATTTTTTTAATTGGTTCACTTGGAGCGTCGAAAATGACAAAAAAAAAGACAAGGAAAAAAAAGCTGCAGTTCTAAATGCAGTTATCCTAAGGAACATTTAACTTTGTGTAATCTGCTTCCCCGTAAACACATTCCTCATGCTAACCCACTTTTTAGTGTCCAAAAAGCAGTACAAGGGCCAGGGTTGTTCACCGTTAACCCGTTGGACAACCGAATAGGTTTTTCCGCTCTGACACATGGTGACTAAACATGCTGTACTTGTTAATCCCCAATCCTTTGTCAAATAATAATAGACGTCAAGTATTAAACATTTTGGCAAATGAATTAAAAAATAAGTAAATGAAATTTTTGATGTTTATTCCCGTCGAATGTGAACAAATTTTAACAGTGGATTATTGTTTGTAATCAACTGACCACTGTATAGGAGGGGATGACGCCGAAATAAATCATGTAAAAATAAAACGTTCAAAAATAAATCTCTTAAATATCAAATTTGCAAAATAAACTCTTCAATATAAATCATGAGAAAATCCACGCTGTCGAAATAAACTCCGAAAAGTAAACTTTGAATAATAAACGCTTCGAAATAAATCTTTTAAGTTTCGCCGAAAAGAACATCGTGTCGCCCATACGGCTATCACTACTTTGATACGGAGCATTACCTTCCGAAGCCTAACCATGATTTATTTTAACTGAGTTTATTTTGAGGAGGTGTATTTTTAAACGGTTTATTTCAGAAAATGGATTTCGAAGGGTGGAATTTTAAGCGTGGATTTTTTAATGTGTTATTTTATATCTCTCGTTGTACCATGGCGAAATTTCGTTCTTAGCACCCACAGACTTCGAGTGGCTTTGCACATATGACTATCCCGTTTAAGACCGTTCCCTTTAAATATGTCGCCAGCAATAAGAAGGGTGCCCAGAACAAGGATAGACTATCAGCTGCTCTCAACCTGGGACAGCTTTCTTCAATATGTGTCCTACTGATTGGTAAATGGCAAACGCCTGCAGCTAACCAGTGGTCTCCCCTCTTCGGCTGCAAAAAGCAAAAAAAAGAAAGAAAGAAAGAAGAAATAAAAAAGCAGAGGACACTGATTGCCTGCTCCGTATGCTAGAGTCAAAAGTTACAGAAAAAGTGGAGAAGTTACAGAAACAACACAGTGCATGCAGCTTTGAATTCCTTTCGAACAAACGTCTTTCGAACAAACGGCGTCGATCAACCGGCTTTCGATCAAACGGCTTTCGACCAAGCGGCGTTCGATCAAACGCCTTCGATCAAACGGCGTTCGACCAAACGGCGTTCGACCAAATGGGCGGACACCATCGAAACTTTATGTTCAGCGAAAAGCTTGAACCTTCAAAAGTTCAAACATCAAAGAACTCCGCTGAAATCGCTGTAGTTTTTCTTTAATCGAATTTTCCATAATTGCATGTCCAGGGACATAGTAGGAAACGAGCAGTCTGTCAACAATTGCCATCGCATCGCGCCATCTGTCGAGGACGCATGTAATACGCGCACTTCCGGGCGCTAATCCGGCGAAAACGAAAATGGCAGTGGGCATTTGTGACCACTTTCTACGTCGAGAATGTCGAGCCTCTTGACATGACTGCGCTGGAATTCCGCATTCGAGAACTGTCGCTCACGCAGAACTGTTGTTCGTGCGTTAGCGTGCTGGAAAGTGTGTTGTTCGCAGCAGAAGATTCCTTGTTCAGAGATTAATCGGAGTCACATTCGTCCTTAGCAATAGCTCACCGTGCCGTGAACATGGACTGCTTTGTGATATTTCCATGTATTAGGGAGAAGCACTTGTGTAAGCCGAAAACAAGCGCTGTTTTTTCGTCGTGCAGGTGTTCATGTGTGAAAAGCAAACCGACGGATACTACGGATGGATACTACGGTTTTTGCTGCCGAGAGGTAGAGAATGCGTGTGAAAAGCAGACAGACGATTGCATCAGAACTAACGAATATTTCGAAATACTGTGCCTTGACAGCGAAGTACTGCAAGTGTTTTTACATACATCCGAGAAACCGAAGAGCATGGCAACATACAGGGCAGCGCCGTGTGGTCTTTACGCGCTACTTGAACGGCAGACTGGACGGAAAACCCTTATTTCTGCAGGACATTCCGTTATACCACCTGTCGGCCATTCACAAAAAGGATATGGGGAACTCCGAGAAAATACAATCGAAAGTACTCCACTGGATCTCGATCTGCGTCATGCATGCTATTAGGGATGCTTTCCCATCAGTGCGCTGACCTGTAGAAATGTTGTCAGCATATTTTCATTTCTTGTTTGCTGCAAGTTTTTCTCATTGCTTTTTCTTTGCTGTCACTTCATATTATAATTACTAGTTTGTTCCTGGAGGGTTAAGTAACCTGTGGGCATAGATGTATTTGTAGGTTATACTCATGTCTCAATTGTATATGTGAGATAATAATAAGATAATTTTCATCAGTGTCATTCAGTTGCATTCATAACTTTTAGTATACTTCTTAGTGACCACGTTTCCAAAAGTCAACTGATAATTGAACTACGATTGGGATTTAACACTTAATTAACTCTGTTTTACTGAACGGAGTACTTTTAACTTATTTATTATCACGTCACCAACTAACATTTGTAAAGAAGGACTTGAGGGCTGACGTCAAGTATTAGCAACCCTTGATCTGGGTCCAAAGCTAACCATGCAGCATTGGTGTGGGCAATAGTACTCCAAAATGGCTAAATAATTTATTGCATAAGTTCTCTGTTACTGTAATTGAGATGTAAAGTATTATTGACAGCCCTGCAAATTGAAACTGGCTTCAGTGTACACGACAAATGCATCGTAACTTTTAATTGAAATATAATATAAGAGCAGAAGCAACATTTTGTCACGACTCAAACTATGTCTTTCTTTTTTATTGTCCAGGGATTTAACAGAGTAGGACTTCCTACCCTCTGATGTTTTGACGTACTTGATAGAGTTGTAAAACCTGCAACAAAATAAACAAGAGAAGTATAAACAGTTTCGTCTTTCCCTTTTGAATTTAACAAGCATTGTTCACTTTTGTTACCATTGTTCACTTTTCATTTCCTGCAGTGCTTGTTCATCCTTGAGGCACCTCAGGAAGGTCCAGAGGTTAGGGAGGCATCCCATGCACCGTGTACAACTGGTAGAATAGCGACGGCGTCACCTTGAAAGTCCCGTCCATGAACCATGCCTTCGCAGTAGAAATGCGCTCAAAATTTTTCGGGGTGCCGAAAATCAGAAGACGGTCCTTGTCTCCAGAACCGCTGTCATAAGCAAGAAAGGGCTCATCGTGTAGACCCGACACCTGGAAACGATATAACACGGATTGCCCTGAATGGACGAACTAGGGTAGTTCAACAGAACCTTATGGTACAAAGACTTAAATTACCTTGAACTCGTCTGGTAGAATTAAGTCTTCTCGCAGCTTTGGGAGAACGTATGGATTTTGGTGCGCTTGTCTCTGCTTTCGAATGGTACGTTTCAGCGTGCTTGGCGAAGGCATCCGGGAAGCCATATGCTCACTGACGGTTGCGGCGGCATCAAGTAGGATCGGATGAGGTGGGTCGCTTCCATTCTCTGCAATGCAAGAATGCATAGAAAACAGCCACACTGCCACCTTCCAAGCATACAAAAAGAAACAATATCCTACGTGCTTTCCTCTTCATGATCTGACGGACTTTGAGTAGGTTGATTTCAGTTGGATCTCCAGCATGAGTGTGAGTACCAGTTACTCGCACTACAACGCTAATGGACTCCTCAGTAGTTATCTTTGCCTTGCAGAGAGCACGATCTCGACATACCCAATAAATACCGGGACTGCACTTTCTACTAACTGTGTAGGAAAATCCCTGGTAGAGTAGCAACGGAGCCCCACGCTGAGTTTTCGTCACTTCCATGCTCTCCGTGCCCTTAGCAAAGACGTGAAATTTGTACGGTCAGCGGTCTTCGGAATCCGGGTCGGGCACTGGACTAATCCTTTTGGTAAAACACGGTGAAACGCATTCCCTTTGGAACGGGGTCAACCTTGTAACCAGTGTTCCGGTGACGAACCGACCCCCTTGACAAGTGTTGACCGGTGACAAAAGGACCTCGTACCAGAGGGCCGGTGTGACCAATTACCCTGTGACGAGTCTTCCGGTGACAAGTGGGATTGCGACCAGTCGACCGGTTCCCAACCAAAAGAGATCGGAAGGGGAGAGCTGGGTTCCACGAATGGGCAAATGTTCGCTTCCTCCTATTGAAAGAAAAGTAGGACCGAAGGTCGCGTCCTTTTCAGAGACCATCGCAATCCCCTCAAGACCGTGGCTTTCGGGCGCGACCTTGTTCGCCACTAGCTTTGAACGTAGTTCAACTCTACCAAACTCGTGGCGCTGCCGAACATTATAACGTCATTTGTTTACGAACAGGTAGAGGTCTATAGATCTACTTCGATCACATTTTGACTAGAACAAGCTGCGAAAGCCCGGAATCTGTGTACAGTAACATGGTTGCCCACGCGCTGTACCCTCAGAGGGAGTTTGTAAAGAGGGCATAGTTGTCATGCACAAAAATTGACCCAGCCAGCGGGGGGAGGAGGGGCAACAGCCCCCTGGCCCCCCTTCGCGGCGCATATGGGGATCAACCTAATACTATCGCGAATAAATGAAAACAACAATCACAAAGCTCGAGCGTCTCATTTTCCCAATGTTTTGCATTCGTTCAGCAACGGTGAGAAGATTTTCATGTACCAACATACTCACTTATCGAAGGGCTTATCTTCATCCTTCTCTGTTGCGTTTGTCAGGCTCTCATCTCAGAAGAAATCAGAGCCAATCTTCCGCTTTTTGTCACCGTCTTGCAAAACTAAGGTGCCAAAGTAACGCCACACCGCGCTCGTTTTAAATGCACTTGAGTTCTTACCAACAGACAACAACAACAACAACTTTATTTTGAGATAGAGAGTGCGGGCTTATCAACAGAGAACAACGACACGCGCTTCAAAAACGGAGATCTAGTCATTGATGCCATGACAGTTCAATACTCGCGAGGCCAAGACCGCCAGAAGTGCGGGAAACCACTTTGAGCTTCCCGCTCCGAAGCGGAACCGATCAGAACACGGAACGCGCGCGTAATATCGGCGCGTCGGGGTGGCGCCAGCGGCGGCAAGAGCGCGCGGAGAAATGGCGGCGCGGCGCGGCAGCGCACAGGTCTAGTGCGAGCGCAGAGCTCTGCGACTTCCCAGAAGAAAAAAAGGTCCACTGTAGCGGATGATTTAAACCTTCTGCGGGGAAGTTGTTGGCTGCAACCCCTGGTGATCCCTCAAAATGACAAGAAGTGGCGAGCACTGTAAACATGCTAACGGATAGAAGTTACAGCGTCCGTGCCGTGCGTGAACGTACAGAGTACCTGCTGCAGATGGGTCAAAGCCGCCATGTGTTTCGGCCCACTCCCCGCGTTAAACAACGAGAATCGCCATCTTGTGGGACGGTTGCTGCCAACATCGCAAAATCTGCAACCTAGATTTGTACCAAAGTAGAAATTATCTGCAAACAATGTGCACCGAGTATGCTATTCCTCAAGATAGCCAGTTCAATCCGTACCCAATCTAGCGTGAGTTATGACTGCCGTCGTTCCGCAGTGGGTGTGTGGATGTGTTCACGGTATTTCCAATCATAGTTTTCAGACATATGTCGGCACAGTTCCCTTAGAAGTCGGCCCAGGACGCACTTTCCCCAGTCGTGACGTTGCCCACATCTGTGAGGCCGACAACGGCGAGCCCTTTCACCATCACCACCACAACCACGACCAATCACTGCGAACGTGCGATCCTGTGCAAGCTGTCCAGTTGTGTCTGTGATGTTCGTTAAATATTGTGATGCTCGCCAGTTAGCTGAGGCTGCTTTGGATGATGTAGAAGAAGGTGCCCAGCGTAATTCTACGACGACATTGTGCGAAGAAGTGGCTACATTTGTGCGTTTATACCCGTCGTCCTGCGCATGTTGGCTAAAACACTTCTTCGTTAGTGTGCAGATTATGTTGTTTTGATTGCCAATGAACGACAGAGCTTGAAGTAGGCAGCCTCGTTTTCGCTTTCGCAGGTGAAGAATGTTTTCTATCACAAGTGCTTCATGAAGCAATTTTCTCCTGGAACGACCCTGAAAACTGTGTTGCGAAGGTTTGCCAGTGGAAATTGTTTCAAACGCTATTCGTAACTGCAAATATTTTTTGCGACTGAGTTGTGGAATAATAACACACTCTGTGATAGTGGTAGACTGGACGCTGTGTTCAGCAATACCCTTTCCACCGTCCAGTCTGCTGGCATTCATATTCACACGTATTCATATTCATATTCAGTTCTCCACATATGCAAGCATATTGACGTAACATGAAAAAGGGTTGGTTGGTGGTTCATATGAATTAACAGAAAGCCTGATTGACTAGATATAACACGAAAAACGGTTAAAACTTGTCCTGGTTGGTGACGACGGGAACAAATTTGCAGAATGCCATATTCGTATAGTTTACTCTATGCCACTAAAGTGCGATAAGGTATATATCGGGCAATCATCAGGGTGCATAAATACCCGTTTAAAAGAACATTGAACTGATACCTCTAATAGAGATAGTGCGTTGGGTGACCAGTTATTGACGTGTGTGGGATGTCAGGCAGAATTTAAAAAAAAATGTCCAGGTATAAAAAACAAGGTGGCCTTCTCTTTCGAGAGGCGCATGAGATCAATAAAGCAGGTAGTAATGCGTCAGTAACCCCTGTATTTATTTTTCCCAAAAAGTATCAGCACTCATGTCGACCACTTAATGATAACAGTTGTGTGTGCGAGAGATGTTGGTGTAAACAGGAAGTCCAACACGAGAGGAAATAAAGGGGAAGATGAGGGTTCTTATGCATTTAAGCCCTCGTTTCACAAAATAAAAATTATTTGGTTGGCAGTTCGGTGTGGTGTCATCGTCTTTTTTGTGTTCCGTTCTCCTCTTTTCCTGCACAGTTTATTTATTTACACCCTTATGAGTGTAAAATGAATGTTAGATAATTCACACCCTTATGGGAGTAAATGCTACACCCCAATGATGAATGTAACAGGGGCGTCACATATTACACCCAAAAGAAGGGTGTTGCAGGTTCTGAAAAAAAACTTGCTCTGCATTTGTTAGCATCTAAGCTATCTAGACTATTTTTTTTATTTCTGCGTTAGTGCCGCGAAGCAACTGTGGCTATGAGCGGCGTACAGACGTGGACAGATGGGGAGAGGACAGCAGGAAGGAGTGGGGGCGGGGGAGGGGGTTAGTGTGCGTCCTGGGCCGACTTCAGGGGGAACTGTGCCGACATGCGTCGGAAAAGTCTTCGGAAGAACCCACGAAAAACCTCAGACAACACAGCCGGTGAGAGGAGCTGGTCTCTTAGAGCTTAGCTAGCTGTGAACTCCAAGAGCTTAGAAGAGCTTAGCTATCTAAGCAAGTGCTTCCGCTTTAACCTATTATGGAAGCTTGAGTTAGCATTCATTGTATCACATGTACGCTCTTCCTGCTTGAGCACTGCTTAAATGTACTTGTATGTATGTATGTATGTATGTATATATATATATATATATATATATATATTCACTGGCTTGACTGTTCACTGGCTTCACTGGCTTCATATATAATTCACTGGCTTGCACTGTGGCATTGAGGAGTGCTCAGTCAACCTCCCAGGTGTATATCGCTCGCTGAGTGACCCCTGGTTTGCCAATCCCGAACGATGCGCAGCTACCCAGGGCCGACGAGCCGCAAACACGGCGAAACACGTGTCCTCTGGTGCTGTCGCATCGTTCAATGAGTATCTGTTTCTCTACGTGCAGCCATAGAAGCCATTTTAATCTGTAAGTTTGAATTTCAAACACGTCTAGCATAATTTACTTATACTTTTAATGGCTTTCTCCCCTCTTTATAATTCACTGGCTTGCACTGTGGCATTGAGGAGTGCTCAGTCACCCTCCCCGGTGTATATCGCTCGCTGAGTGACCCCTGGTTTGCCAATCCCGAACGATGCGCAGCTACCCAGGGCCGACGAGCCGCAAACACGGCGAAAACATGTCCTCTGGTGCTGTCGCATCGTTCAATGAGTATATGTTTCTCTACGTGCAGCCATAGAAGCCATTTTAATCTGTAAGTTTGAATTTCAAACACGTCTAGCATAATTTACTTATACTTTTAATGGCTTTTCCCACCTCTTTATAATTCACTGGCTTGCACTGTGGCATTGAGGAGTGCTCAGTCACCCTCCCAGGTGTATATCGCTCGCTGAGTGACCCCTGGTTTGCCAATCCCGAACGATGCGCAGCTACCCAGGGCCGACGAGCCGCAAACACAGCGAAACACGTGTCCTCTGGTACTGTCGCATCGTTCAATGAGTATCTGTTTCTCTACGTGCAGCCATAGAAGCCATGTTAATCTGTAAGTTTGAATTTCAAACACGTCTAGCATAATGTACTTATACTTTTAATGGTTTTTCCCACCTCTTTATAATTCACTGGCTTGCACTGTGGCATTGTGGAGTGCTCAGTCACCCTCCCAGGTGTATATCGCTCGCTGAGTGACCCCTGGTTTGCCAATCCCGAACGATGCGCAGCTACCCAGGGCCGACGAGCCGCAAACACGGCGAAACACGTGTCCCCTGGTGCTGTCGCATCGTTCAATGAGCATCTATTTCTCTACGTGCAGCCATAGAAGCCATTTTAATCTGTAAGTTTGAATTTCATACACGTCTAGCATAATTTACTTATACTTTTAATGGCTTTTCCCCCCTCTTTATAATTCACTGGCTTGCACTGTGGCATTGAGGAGTGCTCAGTCACCCTCCCAGGTGTATATCGCTCGCTGAGTGACCCCTGGTTTGCCAATCCCGAACGATGCGCAGCTACCCAGGGCCGACGAGCCGCAAACACGGCGAAACACGTGTCCTCTGGTGCTGTCGCATCGTTCAATGAGTATCTGTTTCTCTACGTGCATCCATAGAAGCCATTTTAATCTGTAAGTTTGAATTTCAAACACGTCTAGCATAATTTACTTATACTTTTAATGGCTTTCCCCCTCTTTATATATATATATATATATATATATATATATATATTATATACGTATATATGTGCAGGAAAAGTTAGAATGGATCCGAGATTACAAACAGAAAATACAAGGGGGTTTATTAAAGAATATGGGGGGCAAGTCGACACTGCAACAGCAGCCCGCCATCGCCATTTGTAAGCCCTATTGAAGGCTGCTGCTGCCGAAACCTTGACGCTGTAATAAACTTGACTTTGTTTTTTCCTAGCTATTCGTGATCTGTGGTTCTCTCCACTTTTTCTTTTCGTTTATTAATTGCACAATCACCCACATAGTTAGCCCTTTACTTACATATATACATGTATTTTAATTTGGTGTTCACCCGCACCAGTTAACCTTTCAGCCAGGGGTGAAGCCCCTGTCGCCTATTTTCAAGTTTAGCCCTGTTGAAGGCAGCGCTGACTGCCGAAACGTCGATCCCTAACTGTAACTACAGTTGTCCTACAGTTGACAATACGACTGTAAATCTATTTCTAGTAATTCCCATTTAATTGTTTTAATGTAATCAAAGTAGCAATTGTTTTTAATTCTTATATGGCTTCCCAAGTCTCTTCATTACTTGTAGTCTATATATTTTTCGCGTCCATCTGTACTGTTATTTATATATATTACGAACATTATGACAATTAAAAAGAAAACTACACGAGTTTTGAGTAATGTGCGGCATACACCCCTTTTGCACCGATATGAGTGTTCCAAAATTTAGCATGGTGTGTAACATAAGTGTGATCCGGTTGTATTGGTACATTTTACACCTTTTACACCAACACGGGTGCTTACTGGAGTGTAGTATAAGTGTAGTTCGGGTTTGTCCCCATAGTACATCCTTTTCACACCAGGAAGGGCGTAAAAAAATTTACTCTGTGCACTGAGGGTTTTATCGTTCTTAACTATATTAGACGCAAGATGTGAAACAGTGATTACGTTCACAAAGCATATGCACAAATGAATTTTGCTTTGCTGTAGATCACTGATTATAGATTTATTAACAAAATTTGTTTGCTTCGCTTACACATGAGTCGAGGCATGCATGCAATTAAAAAATCTGTGCCGCGGTAAGAGATGAGTAAATGGTTTGTATTACAAGTTACTATTATCTGCAAAATTCATATTCACCCACCCATATGCTTGTTACTCTTTCCACACAAACGCTTCGTGCTTGATAGAAGTGAAATGTGGAACACCGTCATTGCGTACACAAAATGTGTGCTCATGTAGTGCCATTGCTTTGCTGGACGTAACTACCTTATTGTTTTGAAGTAAAATTTCTTTATATATGGAAGTGCACAACATATCTGGCCTGAGGTCTGTCATGTACCATGATCGTTACCTGTGTCTGAATGGCGAGCCGTTCCGAGGAACTTTGAAATTATGCACTGTTCCTTCAGTAAAATATCTCACTTGTGCACTTCCAAAGCGTTGTCTCTATGCAAAGATCTAAAATGCATAGGTGACAAGTGGTTGCAAAGCAACATATGCGCTTGACATGTATGTGTGCTCATCACAGTGAAGATTTTCTCCAACAATGAGGGATAAGCTATATTGAGACTGCTTTCCTTAAAGGGACTGTCGCATCCGGAACCGTGCTTACGACTCCAATACCAATGTGTTCGGTACACTACCACCGAGCTATTTGCCAAATTTTCTCCTTCCAAAACTGCCGAGGTGATGAGGAATCGAATTTAAAAGATCCGGTTTCGTTTTGATCCTCGAAAGCGCCAGCGCCAATGATATCGCGTGACGCAAGGTGGAATCTGGCTAATCCGCTGCGAAGGACGCTGTCGTCTGCCGCCAAGTCTGGGGCTGCTTTGTTTTTTCCTGCACGTCGCCCGTATTCACATGTGACACTTTCTAGTGACGCGGATACTCTTTGTGAATCGGGAGAATCTCTACGCTTGCATCCCTCGCGTGAGATGTCGTTTGGAAACCGACGCAGCGTTCCTGACTCCAGGAAAACTTTCTTCGAAAACCTCGATGTTTGATTTCGCACGCCTAAAGTACAGCTACAGCCAGACCCCAGACGAAGCGAAAGTGGGAAGCAGCTACATCACTAGCGGGTATTCAGATGAAGCAAGGAGTGTTCATGCTGTCCGTGTATGCTCCTCGCAAGTCCATGACCAGAATTCAGGGACACCTCCTCTGATGCAGGTTCTGCCTGATAGCAGAAGAACGTGTAAGAAAGCCAACTTGAAAGACAAGTATGCGGCGAGGAGGAAGGAAAATGGAATGAGACGTGGGCAGACGAGAAAGGGAATTTGTACATCAGATATCGCGCGCGGAGCCCGGCTATCAGCAGCAATTGCCCAGCGCAGAATGAAAACGTGATGAATCAGCTTTGATAAGCTTTGCCAAACTTTTCTTGGGTGTGCTGCTGCTCAGAGTTCTGGGGTGCTGCTCGTAGCGTGTGGAACGGGGTGATTGCCACTTGTAAGGCTAGACCTCGTCAATTTTTTGTTATCTCTGTGGGGAATAGGGTTGCCGTCGACGATGACCAACGTGTGTCCTGGGGACACTTCTGAGGGAAATGTGCCGACGTATGTGTGACAGCGTCTGAGGAAAAGCCCAGAAATTATCCTACATTATGCTGAAAAGAAATTATGCTCTATAAGCTAAGAAAGCGAATTCAGTCACCGCACCTCACTTTGTTACTTGCACCTTGTTACTCAGTGATCACTGTATCGTACGCTTCAGTTCGTTCTTGGCCTTATCATGAGGACACTTCAATGTTTAATTCCAAATTTTGCGTCTTAGTCTCTTCCCGGCACCATCAAGAATGCTTGTCGGTTATCAACTCCCTCCCTTAGAGAAATAAAAATAAGAAAATAAACAAGCGGAAGCCTGCTTATTTTCAGAACATCTAGAGGTGAAAGCAGTGTCACGTTCGGCACAAGAAAGTGCCGAAACCAACACTTCCTAAATAATGTCGGGCATGCACGCTTACGTAACCTATATGGACGCCTGCGACCTGCTTCGAGCTTTCTTCTCGTTCGTTCTTTCATTTACTTCATGGCAACATCCACAATAGTAACAGCAGGCCTTCCAATGCGACGCAAGGCACAGGCCTTCTCCATATCCTATAGGTGTTGCTCAAATAGGCGCTCGAATCAAAGACAAAAGGAAGAGAGATGCCCAAGCAGCACAATGTCTCGAGTGCAATAGTTGTGGACGGTATGTGTATTATCAATGTAATTAGTGCGGCCGTTAATTATTTTTGTAATGAATCTTCATAATTCCTGAAAACAAGCTGAGCGCGCAATTCCAAATTGGGAGAACACAACCCTGAGAAGTCTAGTCAGCAGGAATCGAAACAGTAACAATCTCTGTGCCCTTAAAAAATGAGCGAAAATGCACTATCGTCGAGAGTTGCCGCGAGTTCGGCAGCCGCTCGTTCCTATCACCTTCACTGTCACCGTTTGACGATACTGACATCACACTGTTCCTCAAAACATGGGGGCCCCCGCTTCCTAGCGTCGTCATTTTTTTTCTCTCGTTAAAATCTGATACAACGCAGACATTTATTAAGCAGCGGAATCGGTGATTGTCTTTTTGTTATCTGCCAGGTTTTTACAGTAATGCATTTGCAGTTTTATTGCGTGACGTTTATCACATCACATCGCGAACTGTGTTGTGCAGATCAAACGAGATAACGCGGAAAGAAAATCAAGTACGGCATGTTTTATGATAATGTAGACTGAGAAACAACACCGCTATTTCCCTAGCTCCAGGGACAAAGCGGGCTGTTCCATGATTTCAGGAACAACCTGCTGTCAGTTGAGAAGTGGTGACACCGAGTCAGGGAGAGGAGAAATCGCCGCAAAACCCGCATAGTGTTCAATTATTTTGTATGTTCGCACATTTTTTTACTAGAGCGCAAAAAGGCTCTGTGATTTCGGTTCTTGCATGGTAGGCCCTCATGGTTATGCTCTACATCTTTGCAATTACGCAGTCAACGTATTTTGACTAATTATAATGATTAATCGGGAACGTTAGTTAACGGCCGCACTATTTGTTTATACGCCACCACCTTTGAATTGGTCGCGTCCGGAATACATATATTGGACGACTTTTGCGAAAAAGAAAGTCATTCGCGGATTTCATCAAATTCATTCAGTCTTACTTCACGTACCCTGTATGCAGGGTATCCCAGCTAAATGTGACCATATTTTAAAAAAAATATATCTATCACTTCTTCCGAGATGAAATCAATTTGAGATATAGCGTATGCTGAAGGGCATTCCCTAGTAGGGCATTAGCAGACTGCTAAGGCAATGTCTTAATTCTTTCAATAATAACTTTTTAATTAGAAAAGCTACTAAGTTGTTCCAATGAGAAAATCTTATCTCTTCGGTCACCAGATACCAAAGCCGTTTTCAGAACAAAAGTCTATTCGATATATTGCATGAAAAAAAATCGTGAAAAAACACCTTTTTTTTCTTCTTTATTTTGTTCATTGTGCATCTTCGAAACAGCGTCTTTCGTTGACCCCCATGCGAGAGAGTGAAAGAGCACAGTGCCGACTCATGCGTGGAAGATTGGTAACTTGCGGAAAGAAAAATGTATCGGGGTGACTCTATCGGAGCTGCGCTTATCTTGAGCTGCATTTTCCGTCTTTTTTTTTCTATCTTTTTCACGGACGCAAGAGGCGACAGTGTGCTCTTTCATTCTCTCGTGTTGGGGGCGAACGAAAGACGCCACTCTAGAGATGCGTAATAAATAAAATAAAGAAAGAAATGGTGTTCCTTCACGAGTTTATCTATCGAACGGATTTTTGTTCTGAAAACGGCTTTGGTATTTGGTGACCGAAGAGGTCAGGTGTTCTCATTGGAACAACTTCGTAGCATTCATAATTAAAAAGTTAATTATCGAAAGTTAGTTAAGACATTGCCTTAGAAGTCTCGTAATGTCTTCCTAGAGAGCGCCCTTCAGCATATGATATATTGCAATTGATTTCATCTCGGAAAAAGTTATAGATATAATTTTAAAAAATATGGTAACATTTAGCTGGGACACCATGTATATGACAATAAACACGCATGGTATTTTTAACATATTCATAATTGTGCTATAAGAACGAGTTAACCCGTAAGGAGGTTACGGCCTTGCACAATGCTGCATGAGAACGAAAAATTTGGCGAGGTAGAGAATAAAGGAAGTTTAAGCCAGATGTCCTGAATTTATGTTAAATCATTGAAATACATCTACACTGCGTACATGCGTAGGAATTTCTTCACTTTAATTCTAATTACTATTAGAGCGAGTCAAAGCTGACCCGCATAATTGGTTCCGTCGTCATATTAACTTCGAATGAAAATTTGGTGAGTTGTGTCTTTACAGGGAACAACGGACGTTTAAGCCACAAGTTCGATCTACATTACATAAAAAAATCTACATTACAAAAAAACATGCTTGTAACTTTGTGCATCCTATTTAGTTTCACTATTATAGAGTGCGTCCAAGTTGGCTTTCACCAGGACTCCGTCGTCATATCGATCTCGATGAATGAAAATTTGGTGAGTTCCGCCTTGACAGGGAACAAAGGACGTTTAAGCCACATGTTTGAAATTGGTGGTAAATGATTGACAGGCATCTACACAACAACAAACAGGGGTGGCACTTTGTGCATTTCAATTAGTTTCGCCATTATAGCGCGTTAAAGTGTACCGGCGTGACGATTCCGTGTCATGTCGACCTCTATCCATGAAAATTTGAGGAGTTCCGCCTTCACAGGGAACAAAGGACGTTTAAACCGCATGTTTGGAATTTATGGTAAATGACGGACAAGCGTCTACACTACAGCAAACACGCCTGGCACTTTGTGCATTTCAGTTAGTTTCGCCATTGTAACGCGCTAACGTGTACCTGCTTGACGATTCCGTGTCAGGTCGACCTCTATCAATGAAAATTTCATGAGTTCCGCCTTGACAGGGAACAAAGGACGTTTAAGCCACATGTTTGAAATTGATGGTAAATGGTTGACATCTACACTACAACAAACACGCGTGGCACTTTGTGCATTTCAATTAGTTTCGCCATTATAGCGCGTTAAAGTGTACCGGCATGACGATTCCGTGTCATGTCGACCTCTATCAATGTAAATTTGATGAGTTCCGCCTTGACTGGGAACAAAGGACGTTTAGGCCACATCTTTCAAATTTATGGTAAATGATGGACAAGCACCTACACTACAACAAACACGCGTGGCACTTTGTGCATTTGAATTAGTTTCGCCATTACAGAGGTTTAAAGTGTACCCGCCTGACGATTCCTTGTCAGGTCGACCTCTATCAATGGAAATTTGATGAGTTCCGCCTTGACAGGGAACAAAGGACGTTTAAGCCACATGTTTGAAATTCATGGTAAATGATGGGCAAGCATGTACACTACAATAAACACGCGTGGCACTTGGTGCATTTCAATTAATTTCCCCATTATAGCGCGTTAAAGTGTACCCGCGTGACGATTCCGTGTCAGGTCGACCTCTATCAATGTAAACTTGATGAGTTCCGCCTTGACAGGGACAAGGACCTTTAAGCTACAGCTCTTTTCCCTGAGATGTTTGCATTCGTTACAGGTCTGAAATTTATGGTAAATGTATCATGTATCAACGCTACAACAAACACGCGTGGTAATTCGTTCATCTTAAATACCCTTACCATTAGAGCGCGTCAAAGTTGACCCACATAATTGATTCCGTTGTCACATCGACCTGGAGTTCACAGTTAAGAAAGGGAGTTTATGCCACAAGTCCTAAATTTATTTTAAACGATTGACAATAATCTACATTACAACAAACGCGGGTGGTGTTGTGCAAAACGGGGATTCCTGTAGCGGTGAAGTAAGTGGGAGTGCAAGGAGAAGTCATCTGCTATTCACATATTAACTGCACAGGCTATCGCACAGCATTAGGGCAACTAAATCAAACTGAACGCCATGCAGTGTGATATAGGTCCAGTACAGCATTATTAAGCCAAAACTCTGACGCTCTCGCCCTGTCGTTACTCTCATACCTACCTCTGTTAAACTATCTCAACAAAAAAAATGAAGAAGAAAGGAAAAAATTGAAAAAAAAAAAAACAATCCCAGCTCACCGTGAATCGAACCACGGACCCCGAAAGCAGGGACCAGCATCTCTACCACTAAGCCAACGACGCCATACGGGGACCCTCGAGGAATGAAGGTACAGACGCTCCGCAAGCCACACGGAGCTTGTCAATACTTCTTTTGTCGTGGGAACAAAATAGGAGCGTCCCACAACAGCGCACAAAGTTGCAAAGCGTACAAGACAAATTCAACTTTCATGTCCTACATGCGCTTTTTCCGAAGAACCCATTGTTTTAGCCAAGTACAACAAAAATAGCACACCAGTGCATTCTGCCATGAAGCCAACACGGCGAAAATAAGTCCTCCAGGAACAAAACTGTGACGCTCTTGCGCTTCCATTCCACTAGTACACCATCGATGGGCCTCTCACAGCAACACCCTTGTGTGGGCTTTTCTTTCTAAAGCTCAGCGTCAACAGATATTCTAACAAAAACAGGTGGAATGCATTGCTTCAATGGAGGGCAGCGAGTACGCCGGTCAAGCCAACTTTAAGAAACCGTGTCCCGGATTTCTGGGAATGACCGATAATGTGTACCTGGATGAGAACATCATGGAAGTGCAACTTGGATTGACACAAAAAAGGAAACTTGACGCCGTTCCGACAGTGTTCCACGAACAAAGCGAGCCGGCAACTTCGACAGTAAGTCACAATGTTTATGTAGTTTCCGAATCGGAGCTGTCACTCTTGAGCGTGAGTAACTTAGCAGCAAAAGACGAAATCGGTACAACGTAAGGTATCTCCTAACCTCTGATTAATAACTAGATAAATAAAATACAATAAACAAGTAAAAGAACATGATGCCATTCATATAAACGTGATTGGCTTTTCTTGTTGTCGGACGCGTTATCATGAAACTTTCCCTGTTACTGAACCTGTGACTTTTGTGGAATGTGGTAGACATGATTGGTTTTCATGGGTATTACAGCTGCAGGCAGCTCGACAGGGTCAAGCGCAAGTGGTACGTATATTACTTAAATACATATAATGTGTTTACAATTTTTGAACACAGAACAATTCGCAAACTATGAACCCCGATCACTAAAAGGAAGAACTGACGCTGTTTGTGTGCTGGCTGGTTTTAGAAACAGGCACTATATACAAGCAGTACCTCTGTCCGTAACATAAGCGCCATAAACCACTTCCCAGTTTCCTTTTATCTCGCTGTTTGTGAACTGTTTGTTTGCTGTAGGGCGGCGGTTTTTGCGGTTGTCGTAGCCAACTTGAGGTGCACTTTTGACGTTCTGTGTTATAGAAGGACCAGGTGCTGCTGATCCAAGTCCCATCCATCCATGAAACGGCATCAGACGATGTACGTGTGTGCACGGCAATTTTGCTGAGAGACTTGGTTTTTATACTAATGCCTTTACGACGCCTCTGACAAATTAGGATCTTCCAGAACGGTGCTTTCTTCATCCAAGTTCAAGAAGTAAAGGGAATGACTTCATGGCTTCTACTGACATCTCACAGCTACATACCAAGACAAAATAACTTAAAGAAGGAAATGAAAAACAAAGAAGAAAAAAAGGTCTTTTTCAGGTCCACCCAAATCTTTGTGCAGAGGCTGACAGCAACAACGTTATTGTGAGATGATGAATGATGCTGATGCAGCGTTGAGATTAAGCCCTTGTTTCCTTTTTTGCAATGGTATACATTACTGCTGGTTCAATGCAAAATAATCCACCTACCTCCAGACATTAAAGGGGCTACCAGAGATGTAGTGTCAATTCAACAGAAAAGCTGCATCTTCTACGAGGCACAATCACATAAGTATTGGCCAAATTTGCTGTCCTGTGAGCTTTGATAGGATATGCCGTAGATAGTAAGAGGGAGGGGCATTATTCGAGTAGTGGGGTCTGAGGCATGAGGGTCATTTCATGATGTACTAACCCTTCCAAAATTTTACACTTGGTTGTGTGCCGAGAGATCGATCCAGATCCCCCCAACACCCCGAGGTTTTTTCCTGTGTACCACTGTTATAATGAAACCGTCCAGAAATGTAAGGAACACAGAATTCTAAATTTTCGTTGCAATTGAAGTACTTACAAAACTTTTTTTTTGTGTGTTCTTTTTTTTGTGAGTCCCCGCTTCAGATCCCAAGGGACATTGCCAGTGTGGTGCACGCTGATAACTGTCTGTGCATAGCAAATAATAAATATCTGTGCATGAAGAGTTGGATGTGGACTTGTGCAATGGCTCTTGAATGGACAACACTCAGTCAACACAAAGATTTATTCCCATTTGCGTAACGTATTGCGTGTGATTATAATAATTATTATCATACATGGACAAGAGGTAATGCTCTGCCAAGAATCTCTGAAGTTATTGTCTTGAGAGCTGTTTTCAAAACGGTGGTGCTAAAAAATTGGATCAATGGCACGTATCAAAATTTGTTTTGCTGTATCAAGGCAGAACAATCTTCCGTGGGAATGACAAATTGTGGACATTCCCAGACACATGTATCACTTTCTATGATAATGAGGTGTAACTGTACCATTAGTGAGTTATGAAACGTTACCTGAAATTATTTGACGTGTTATATCCCTCACATGCTATGCCAACGATAAGAAGCATTACACTACCATTAAAAGTATAACTGTCAGTTATGGCCAGGTAGTTTATTGCTCCTGCCTTTTTCTTTGTACTTCTCGGGATTACTGTGGTAACACAGATTCTGTTTCACACTTCTCAATTGGAAACTACGCAAGTCTATTATGGTGTGGGTGTGAACAGGAAATGAGGCACACTAAAGATGATAGTCCCGTTAGGACCGGGATGGAAAAACGTTGGCAAATCATGCGGACGACACACCCAGGTATCTGTCGTCTGTTTCTCGGTCCAAGGAATCTCCAAACTCCGCTTGTAAACACACAATAAGCAGTGAACCTGACGTAGCTGTAAAAAGAAAGGACACGTTCCTAAACATGTAGCACAGTTAATTTCCTGACAATCATTCTAATTCTAACCCGGCCCTTGAGTTGCACAGTTGGTTAGAGCCTTCGTAACTTTCATGGGGCATTCGTCGTGTGTGCAAACAACGACGACAACTACGAAAATAAAGATTGCTCAACGTGCCTATCTATCGTGGTTACAGTAGGCGAAGACTGTGATCGTCGCTGCAATACTGCGGTGGATACACCACCAGAAGTTCTGGCCGAAGACAGAGAGCTGGGAACAAAGTGTGATGCGTGCTTACACTGTACCTCGCCGTCATTGCACAACTCTGCCACTTCACCAGCACTGCAGCATATAGGTACTCATCCGGTTCCTGGGGAGCACAGACGCCGCACAAACACCGTACCTAAAGCAGTGGTCCTGAGGCTCGTTCTGTTGCGCTAACGCAGCTGCGGCACGTACATCACCAGTGACTTGCAGAAGAAGCGGATCCGTCGCATAAACATGTATATTCGTCACGGGATCTATTACTAAAGGCATTTGAACAGCACGATTCGCCACTTGCGCGTTCTTAGTCCGCCATCTCCGTATGTGCCTTCGCCTTCGTCTCCCTGACCTTGCTCATGCAAGCTGCAAGCCGCGGGGACTCCTCTGGCTCGCCGCGTTCCTATTGGTCAGATTCCATGTGACGTTGCTAAAGATTCTCAGCAGGGAGTTCCGCTTGACGCCCGCATCCGTCGTCTGCTGTAGCGCCGCTTACACACGAATTATGCAAAAAGTATTCCGTCGATCGGGATGGGACATTCGGAGTCATGGTCACTGAAGGACGGGGAATCTCATTTCACTGTGGTTTCGGAATCGATCTGTGGTCGATGCGACTGTCCCTTTAAGCAGGAGTATGCTGTTCCCACAGTGGTCAACCATCTTACCAATATACGCTTAGTGTAGGCTACTCGCTTTGGTGCAGGAAAGGGCAGGCTACGTACCAGTGTGCTGTGAGAGTTCGTCGCTGCTGTACCTTAGAAATGAGCTGATTGAGTAATCATGATAGAGGAAAGAGGAAGCATCAAGTCATTGATATGTAAGATTTTGGTAGACGTCTTCTGTTTTTTTTTTTTTTTTTGCTATGCAGGATTATGCTATCGAAGTGTGGTCCACATTTCGTGATTTTCGGACGTCTGCATTTAGCAATTACGTTTTACCCTTAGCAGTATTGTAATGCGGAGTGTGTAACGTTCCATCCTCCCCCTCCTTTGCAAATATATCAAAAACATTTCAGGAAGATCTCGACTCAACATGTAGTTTCAGATGTGCCTGCATATGATAGATATGTTTCACGCAAAACCCACAACCAGGAAACCGAAACTGTCATTCTAGCTTGTATATGCGTTACAACAATCGCTAATAATGTCAAAGACAACAATTATTACTAATTTTCGCCCGTTTACTGCATCATTTATCAATAAATCCGTTTGTTTAAGCAAATATGACAAAAAGACAACAGCGGTGTTTTGTGCCGCCGTAAAGGGCGAACTTCGGGTTTCTGGGTCTGACAACTGCGTTCCACAAGATGGCAGCCTCCGCTGTTAGACGCTGATTTAACGGCAGCTTGACCCACCTGACCTGCTGAAGCTTTTTCGAAGGGAGGATACGGAAAACTTGAAAAAGTAAGTACACAAAAATGTTGCAGTTTCCAGTTTGCAGCGCAGAACATGTGGATGATCATTGCTTGTACACGTGAAGTGCTTTATTGGTGTCGGTTAACGCGCAAGCTATCATACTTACGCCATAAATCATCAGGCCGTGATTTGTTAATCGTCATAAAGTGTAAGCTACACGGCGCTTAGGGTATGTCTAAAGTCATAAACGTGTATATTACGTCACACTAGAGCTGTTGAACATGTTTCTGTTTAACTCAGACCACGCAGCATGAGGTGGAATATCACAGGTGGAAGAGTACTAATATAGATTTTTTTACTCGTAGATCAGGCATGGAGGAGCAGTACGACGAGCAGGAGAAGCTGCTGCAAGAGGTGGTCGACATCGCCACCGAGTTTGGCCATTTTCGACGACGAGCACCAAGATCTAAAGCCGTAGCTAGTGCCGCACATGATGTTGCACTTGCTGGAGTTAACCCCCGTAAGTAGGACAGTATATTTCTAGTATACTGGGTAACCCTTCCAGCCACGTGCATGTAAGTCAGAAATCCCCTCACCCCAACCCAGGGGGTTGTACACCCTCCCTGGTTGTTAGTAACGCACACCATACCCTGAAATTTGAGATTACCCAAAACAGCTTGGGTATCAATGCGTATACCCGTAAGGATATATTGGCCCCCCCCCCCTGAAGCTCTGCACCGCTGCAGATGTCACATTCTGGGGAAATTGTTGATGTAAGTGGCAGCAGAGCCAGAAATAGATTACACGGGCAGTGTTGATGTGGTTTTGTAACGCACTGATGAGTCGCTTGCATGCAATACCTTGCTGTTTCAGGTGGAATTTGTTGCTCAGCAGTATGTGATGACTGTGTGGAATCATATGAGTCCACACAGTCATGACTGACTCACTTTTTTCGATACAGTGATTTTTCCTTCTATGTTGCAGTGTTGCATGAGCAGCATTGTACTTGTGGGAAAGAACCTTATGAAACCTAGAGCTAAATATATGAGACTATATTGGAACTATAATTTTCATACATAATGAAAAAACCCTTAGAGTACATAATGAAAAAACCCTTAGAGTAGGGAGACGATGGAAAACGCACGCACGCAGACGACATTTTCATAGTCTCCCTAAGTAGCACGACTTTTTCCTTGTGCATTCTAGTCACCAGCTCATTTCCGTCGGTTCTCTCCTAATTCTCCTTTTTCTGTTTTTGCGGGTGCAGCTTCCACTGCACAAGCAACTTTTGCACGGATGTACGATGGGAAGTCACATGACCACAGGGACGACATGCTCGAAGACGACACACAGCATGTGATTCATGGAGAAGAGCGCACTGCCACTCATGACACACAGCCTATTGTCCAAGACGACGTAGATCGATGTACATCGTTTTGGGCAGGATCCTGCCCAAAATGCCGCGCTTACTGCGCCAGACACTTCACTGGGACAGATTACCCGACGCAGTAAGACATTTTGTTGTGCAAATCAACACTGTTAAACGTATTTATCACCTTTAGTGTCTGGTATAAATCCATAGTCAATAAACCCATGCATCGCATGCATGTCATCGGTAGTGCAGAATGAATAGCATATGGGGTCATCAAATTACACAAGCTGTGGAGCTGTTTAAGATATATGTAATCCCTTTGTAGGAAAAAGGAGAAGGGAGGACCAGGACCTGGAGTTCATTAAGAGAAGAGCAGAACGTGAATACGCACCGCAGGAAAGGCAGCTGAACTTGGAGGAAAGGAGGATTCAGCTTGAAGAAAAAAGGCTTCGGCTGGAAGAGGACAGACAAGCATTTGACAGAGAACATTTCCGAGAAATGGAGGTGTCCAGAATGCAGTTAGAGGAGAGGATTCGTTCCCAGGCACACGTCTTAGAAACACTTCTAAGCCATGTCCTGCAAAGGTCAGGTCCACCGTAGAATCTTATCACCTGCAGTATCAGAGTCATAGAGCAGTTATGTCATTTTCAGTGTGTAGTGCGTATTTCAAGGACACGAAGCAAATTGATGTTCTGAGGCTGGAACACAGAGAAGGACAAACACAGAAAGCAACAAGTGCCTAAGAACAAATAATTCATGTTACAGGGATGTGAAAATGCCTTTTGTAAATATAATACAGCATTGCAAAGTTTAACTACACCTTTCGATTGCAGTAATATACACAAGTGCATACAGTAGAACCTCTGTCTCTCTCAGGAATGTAACGTTTTTAATTTTTACGTAACGTATGCAGCAAAGACGGCCTTCGACTGACTGGTAGGAAATCATCTGTGTCTAACTATGCCCATACTGTACAAATACTAAAAGAATTTTAGAGAGTTATGTTTATTTGACATTCTTTTGATGTAACAGCAGAGTAACTGAGTTACCTTACTGTGGTAACTGTAGCAGTAACTGTAGTAGCTACATCATGAAAAGAGTAACTGTGTCTCTAACCAAGTTGCTAATTTTGGAGGCTAGCTGTAACTGTAACTTAGTTACAGTTTCTAGAAACTTACCGATGACTTGAAGATAAATTTGTGTCCGGACTAACTCACTGTAGTAAGGCTCTACTATATATAATTTAACTTGTCTGTGATGTTTACTATGTGTACTCTTCCTTTTTGCTCAAGACCTTTGGATGCATTACTGAAAATGTTTTCGATGAACGAACGTATTGAAAATGTCGGTCCACACTGAAATATGCAACACTGTGTGGAATATGAAGGGTGCACCTAACAAGTGCATTGCGGTTGTGTAGTCCTTTTCTCGGTATAGTACACTTTTTATATAGCTCTGATGTGTCATTGATAAGAAAGTTCTCCCTTTTTTAGTATTGAATTTTACTTTACTTCAGTGTTGCTTTGAAGCAGAAGGTCATGTTGACAGGGCACTATAATTGAAGGCTTGCTGAGGCTCGAAATGGAATGAAGTGGATGTCTACAGGAAAAACAGGAGAGACATTAACTAAAACGAACTATGGCAAAGGAGTCAACATTTGGACAGCAGTGCTACCATCGCCAGGACACGCCCTATTCAAGGCAGCACTGCTGTTGAAATGCTCACTGCCCCTTCATAGATGTTATAAAATTTGATTTGTTTGTTTTTTCTGCAAGCTCTCGACCTTGCAATTCTTCTGATTTTACGCATATATGCCAGTTTCATGTTCAACTGCACAATTTTTGCTAGTGTATTACAATAAATTTCATTTTAATTACTTTAAATTACATTTAAATTTAACTGTGCTGGGACTGTACTACAAGGCTTGCCCTCGCAGTCCCTCTTTGTGTACATTTTTGCAATATTGACAAATAAATATTACGATTACGATTACGAATAACAAAACACACCAGCTCCCGTGGCATAGTGGTTAGGATGATCGCTTTCTACGCCGAGACTGTAAGGTGACACGGATTCGAATCCTGTCACCGACTGTGCTGTATGAGGTTTTCCCCTGGGTTTTTCGAAGTCTTTCCAGACGAATGTCGGCACAGTTCCCCTTGAAGTCGGACCAGGACGCATACTAACCCCTCTGTCCCCCACTCTTTCCTGCTGTCCTCTCTCCATGTGTCCACGTCTGTACGCCGCGCATAGCCACAGTTGCTTCGCGGCGCTAACACGGAATTACAAAAATAACAATACAGGAAACAATACTCTATATATGTGATACATTTGGCCTACAGAAAGGATTTGATGACCACATAGCTGGATGTTCATGCTGTATGACATATGTACTGTATATTGTGATATGTTACACTACCTGATGAAAGATGAAACAACCATACAGTGGGATGTTCATACTGTGATATTTACCTCAATAAACACCTGTCTCTGACAGCAGATCAAACTGTGAACTTTCCTGGTAGACTGCTCTCTACCTTGGTTAATACAAGCCTATGATCGAGACCGATAATACTGCACACATAGGGAATTGATGCACTCTTATTATGAGGTAAGATGTTACAACAACAACAACTTTATTTGGAGATGATGAATGGGGAGTCTCATCACCAAGGGTGATACTCTACCCCATTGTTGGGGAAGATGTTAAAAAGAAAGTAAATATTGCTTTATAATTAATTAGCTCCAGCTGCTGAAATTTGATCTCGGAGATAGCCAGAAAAAAAATGTACAGACATGTACTAATCAACAAGTAGTTCCTACCTGAGATATTCCCCTAGGGACCGTGGTGTAAGGTTGAAGTAATCAGACGTCTGACTCCCGTACAAACATGTGTGGCAGTTTGCTAATATTACCCCTGCCTTGTACATAGATGCAACATTTTGTAAGAGCATCTTTTAGTTTTCCTTGAAATCTAGGAATGCGAATTCCGAAATGATTTTTCCGAAACCCCATTCCACACACTGCCTAAAAATGCTCATCTGTTTGTTAAATGCCTCCTGTTGAAGAGACAGTGCAGCACCAGAATATGGTCGAAATAGGAGTGGTAAAAGCGGGTTGGCAGGGTCGCCATACAGAACAAATGTCCGTCCATCCATAAGTTGTTCTAGCCTCCCATACAGACCACTGTCATGGAAGATTCCTGAAATTTAAATAAATGTCTTAACAAAATGTACAAAACTGAGTTGGGCTACAGGGGCAGTGGCGCAGCAGAAAAATATTTTGGGAGGGGTTCTGTAGGGACTTTACATGGGAGAGTATGATTTCCCCCTTGTTTCCCTCTCCCAAATGCACTACCATAGGTACCATTTTGCAGGGGGGATGGACCCCCAGAAACCCCTCTCCTTTGGCTATGCTAGTGATAGCCGGTAAGTGACAGCTAGAGCATATCTACATGGAAATCATTGCTGCACATGCACACAAGGAGAATATTCATCTTAGAGGAGAGTTCTATCTCTCTCTAAACTGCATCGTGTCTGCTTCTGGGATAGGGACCGTCGAGCTGTACGATGATGCCGTTTGGGCACAAAACGCTCTGATACTTAACGGCGTGGACGCGCTTGTGCCCCGAAAAGTAAATTCTTTGACCCGCAGATGGACGACATATGGGCCTCGCCGTACCGTCAATAAAGCCCCAGCAACTCTTTACAGGAGCACCCTTCTCGCATTTCGCCTGGAAATGTCGTTTTAAAATTCATAAACATGTTTACAGCAGAGAGGCGCTGGTGCATGCGCTCTGATTTGAGATCCTTACCAGTTCAAAGTTCTCCAGCTCCAGCCACGAGTGCGACAGCGGGTTGTTCAACAGATGCCCGAACGCTTCGACGATGTGTTCAATAACAGCGTTGGAGACAATAGAAAGCGTCGAGTAGTGGAGGCCGAACATTTGCTCTAGGTCGCAAAGTCTGTTCGGGTAGGCAAGCCGTCTTAAGACTATGCAAAGCGCCTCGTCCCCTTTTACAGTGCTTTCTTGTGCTTTCACGTTCTGTACATGTAGAGCTGCTTGTAGTCGCATGATGTCCCTTTTCTGGAAACGAAACTGCTTTCTGACGTCGTCTGCATTCATTGCCGTCACCTCCAGTCGGCCACATGTAGAAGTCCGTTTCACCCGCCATTCACGAAACCGGGATCGCAAAATGACATCTTCAATCTCGCCCCAGCTTGAACATTCGGCCAACAGCGGGTCGTGAAGAACGCTGCGATAAGGCATATTCATCTCGTGATTGCGAATTTTGCACTTAAACCTTAAGATGCTGTGCAGTGCTCCACTCAAATCCGGCGCTGAAATCTAGTTCAAAGCGCCACCGCACCATTTCGGAAGGAACGATTCATACGACTCAATAAAAGTCGCTTCGCCTCGCTCATTCGTTTGGTTTTGTATAGGTGGTGTCGGTCGTTTCGTTCAGGTAAAATCGATTAAAGGACGATAGAAATGAAATTTGCCAATTGCGGAATCTATAATGCGCAATTGTGCAATCTATAACTTAACCCTAAGTCCAGAACCACCATTATTTTATTCGTACACCGTACGGATTGGTATATTTTGAGCGATTACGAACCCATCTTACAGCGCGCACGGAAAGCTCGCCCGCCGAGCGAGCGGGCAGTCGCAAAGCATCTCGGGATCAGCTGAGCCATCCGTGACGCAATTTGTCTCCGACGCTCGCGGTCAGGACGAAGGAATCCTGTTTGTTTTGGTCGTTCGGTCGGAAATTGCCCTGGAAATGATGATGATGATGATGATCATTCGAGTTTTTATGGCGTAGCGACTACAAAGGTCATAACGCGCCAAACACGGTTATGAACACAGATGAATTAAGTTATCAGAACAAAGTGACTGAAATTCAACCTAAAAATATACTGATGTAATTAAAAGAAGTGTGTGTAAGGTTTTCTTGCGGAAAGTAACTAAAAAGCTATAGGCTCCCAAGCAGGCCTATGTCCATAAAAAAGTTCTGGACATTCTCAAAAGGAATGACAGGCTCATTACCCAACAAGAGTGCTGGGTGAAGAGGTGAACAATGCTTGCAGCAATCAGTGAAGTAGCGCTGGCGATGAGTTTCATGTTGTGGGCATGTTATGAGAATGTGAAGGATGGAGCGTTGCTCGTTACAATGGGTGCACTGCGGTGGCTCCTCTCCACGAAGTAGGTGGCCGTGCGACAAAAAAGTATGCCCAATTCTGAGCCTGTCTCTCAGCACCTCCTGGAGGCGTTGCTGGATTGCACGTACCTTATGCTCTATGTGTGATTTTGTGAGATGAAGCTTGTTTAGAGTTTGTTCATCCCAGAACTGCTGCCATTTTTCATTAATGGACTTTTTTAATGCACGTCTGAAGTCATGGAAAAGATGTGGAATGGGGTAATTTCTGATGAAAGAGGTGTTGCTGCGGCTCGGTCTGCAAGTTCATTTCCTGGGATACCCACGTGACTGGGCACCCAGCAAAATCTTAAGTTCTTATAACCTCTGTTTATTATCCTATTGACCAAAGAACGTGCTCCATGAACCAGAAGGTTCGTAGCCCGCTGCAGACTACTCATAGCATGCAGAGAGCTAAGAGAGTCTGTGTAAATTACTCCAGGTTTAATACCTGTTTGCAATATAAAATTAAGTGCCAAGATCAGTGCGTATACTTCAGCAGTAAAAATGGATGCTGCTGGATTTAAACGGTGCGACCGCGGCACTGCTGCAGATACCATGGCGCAGGAAACGCTGTCAGCAGTGCGTGACCCATCTGTGTATATTTACGTGTGGTCGCCAAAGGAATGTTTTAATTCAAAGAACTCTTGCTGAAGGGCTAAGGGCGACGTATCCTTTTTATTGTACTTAGTTAAAGAGTAGTTGAACTGTGCCTGTGATTGCCAAGGAGCACTTTCGTCACCCTGTTCTAGGATCCAGGAATCCTGATATAAAAAGTTATAAGTGTCTTAGTATTGCAAAGCTCGCATGCTAAGATGCCATACCAGTGATGGTCAGTGTACAAACAGTCACTGAAGCCGTGTGTCTTGGACACAAGGCAGAGCTGGATTCTGACAATGGCTTGTGACTTTAAGACCATAAAGAATAGTGAGGTAAGCCCGTCGTCTGTCCAGAGATCACTCACTGGACTCGACGTACAAACTTTCCACGGGTGAGGTGCGGAAAGCTCCAAGAGCTAACCGCAGGCCCTGATGATGTACTAGGTCAATTAACCTGAGGGCTGACGTACGAGCAGAACTGTAAGCAACACAACCATAGTCCATCTTGGACCGAATTACTGATGCATATATTTTATGGAGGGTTGTTCTATCTGCTCCCCAAGACCTGTGAGCGATAACTTTCATGGGATTTAAATACTTTATGCATTTTGCTTTTAGTTGTTTGACGTGCTGCAAAAACGTAAGCTTTCTATCAAATACCATTTCCCAGAAATTTGTGTTCTTCTCGGACATCAATGTCCTCACCATTCATGGAAAGTGTAAGGTTTGGAAGTAGTCCCTTTTTCCTGGTAAACAGAACGCAGATAGTCTTTTCCGAAGAGAACTTGAAACCATTCTGGTCTGCCCATTTAACCAATCTGTTTATTGCTAGTTGTAACTGCCTCTCACCGGTTGCCAAATTTGCAGACGAGTAAGAGATTTGAATGTCATCAACGTACAGCGAATACGATATAGACGGAGGAATCGCGGTGGCTATGGAGTTCATTTTCACAATGAATAATGTCACACTAAGCACGGAGCCCTGAGGAACTCCATTCTCCTGTCGAGATGGTTGTGACAGAGTGCTGTCCAGTTGGACCCTGAAAGTTCTATCTTGTAGAAAGTTAATGACGCAGCGTAAAAGCCGGCCCCGTATCCCTAAAAGGTACAGATCCCGGATGATACCACACCCCAACGCGGTATCATGTGCCTTTTCTATTCGGAGAATATTGAGGCACAGTGATTCCACCTGACAAACGCTTCTCGGATTGTGGTCTCCAAGCAAACAAGATGGTCTGTCGTTGAACGTGCAGCTCGGAATCTACATTGGTGCTTATCCAGACAGTTATTGCATTCAAGATAGTATACTAGTCGGTTGTTAACGATTCTTTCGAATATTTTTCCCAAACAGCTGGTGAGGGCAATGGGCCTGTAGCTGGTGCGATTTGATGCTTCTTTGCCAGGTTTCACAAGTGGAATTACAGTTGCTACCTTCCATGCTCTTGGCATCTGCCCGTTATCCCAGACTTTGTTGAAGAAGTTTAGAAGACCCTCTTTGGATTCCTCTGATAAGTGGGTGATCATAGAAGAGGTGACCCTATCTGGACCAGGAGCACTGACCTTCACTGAGGACAATGCTCGCTGGGGCTCTACCATTGTGAACGGCTGGTTGTATGCATAATTTTCACCACCCACAGTTGAAATGACTTGCTTTTCTGCACGGTTCTTTACAGACAAGAACGTTTTGCTGTAATGTGCAGAACTGGAAACATTTTGAAAACGCTCAACTAGGAGGTCCGCCTGTTCGTCTAAACTCTGACATGGAACACCATTGACTTGAAGAAGGGGAATGGAGAAACTCTGGTAGTCTCCTTTAATTTTCCGGAGCCTATCCCATACTTTCTTTGATGGGGTTCCGTGTGTTAAAGAAGAAACAAAGTTGTGCCAAGAAGACCTTTTTGCTTGCTTTCGTGTCCACCTTGCTTTGGCACGTGCTGTTTTGAAGGCAACAAGATTCTGTGATGTGGGGTATCTACGAAAGGTACAGCAGGCACGATTCTGTTACTTTCTAGTCTTTTCGCAATCGTCAGTCCACCAAGATTTTGGACGCTTGGGGAGCCGACCCAATGTCTGTGGAATAGATTGTTTGGCGGCATCTATGATTGTGCTTGTAACTAAAGGGTTTGCCTCTTCGACTGACATGTGTTGAAAAGAAGAGGACTGGAGGTTGGCTTCCCTTTGGAATAAACTCCAGTCAGCCTGAGCTAGTTTCCATCGGGGTGGTCGTGTTGTGAGTGTATTTGTAGCACCACACAATTTCACGATAACTGGTCACTCCCTCGTGGATTTTGTTCAACTGCCCAGTCTAAACTGCTAAACAGGGAGGGACTGCACAGCGAGATATCTAGAGAAGAAAAGCTTTGTGTCGCTGCATTGATGTAAGTGGCTTGCCCCGTGTTGAGCAAGCAAATTGACCTTGACATCAAAACCCTTTCCAGCATTTTCCCTCTGACGTCTAACCTTCTGCTGCCTCACAGGGGGCTTTGGGCATTCAGGTCCCCAAGAATGAGGACAGGTTGAGGCAGCTGGTCGCAAAGATGCTCAAAGTCTCTTTGGTGGATTTCTACTGAAGGGGGCAGGTACAATGAGCACACTGTAATGACCCTGTCGAGGCATATTTGTACAGCTACAGCCTCAAAGTGTGTAACAAGTGGAACGGAATTGGACGGAATGGACTGCGGAGTAATCAGAGCCACACCCCCAGATGAACGTGTGGTGTCCGTACGATCCTTTCGAAAAACATTATATCTTCGAAATGGGTTTATACTTATTTTGTTCAGGTATGGTCTCTTGCAAACAGAAACAGACAGCTTTGTACTTTTCAAGAAGGTCATGTATGTCATCTATGTTGGTGTAGAGGCCTCGACAGTTCTATTGCAGAAGGACCTGTCCCAGGACCTGCTGGTCCGTGGGTCTGTTGCCTCTGCCTCTACCACTTGATCTCTCGCGTTTCTCTTTTGATTGCGAGAAAGTGCCTGGGAGACTCGAAGACGACTTCTGTGAAGCACGGTCTTCGTCGTCGAGCTCCATGTTAACAACAGGTACCTGGGATGGATCTTTGAGCAATCCATCCCAGACAGATGCCGTGCAAGCAACCTCAGCTGAGGCAGCTGCGGGCATGGAGGAGGTAATGGAAACAGAAGGAGAAGGAGATACTTCCGTATCTCCGTCCCTCTGTGGGGGAGTGTAGGGTGGAGGCCCAGCAGTTTGGGTCTCCACAGATCTCCTCTGTGGTGCCACTCCCCTGCGCACCACTTCGGAGAAAGTGCCCTTTATCCTGAACTCTGCTTACGCCTTTGCGTATGTGTACGAGATATTTTTCTCTGCCTTGATTCTAAGGATTTCTTTTTCATCTTTCCATCGGGGACATGACCTGGAGTAGACAGGATGGTCACCTTTGATTTTGGCAGGATTCTGCTGGGTGGTCTGTACCAGAGCATTTGGGACATGTTTCCTGTCCACGGCAGACCTGAGACCCGTGCCTGAAGCGCTGACATTTGAAACAACGCCGTGGATTAGGGACATAGGGTCGCACGTGGCGGCTGAGGTAACCAGCCTTGATGGTTGTAGGAAGCTTGTGTAGTTGAAATGATAGAACAATGTGCTTTGTTGAGATTTCTTGACCGTCCCGACGCATCACTATTCGCTTTGCTGCCACGACACCCTCTTCCCGCAGGCCTTCCTCAATCTCACAGTCGGAGATCACGCCCCTGACAATGTTGAGGTTTCTGTGCTTTGCAATGGGGGGGGGGGGGACACCGGTATGTCACCAATTTTCCTGACAGTTTGGAGGGCCGAGCTTTGCTTCCTGGTTTGAACCTGGATTTGAAGGCCCCCAGATGACAGTTTCTTTGCAGTGTAGGTCTTTCCGACAGATTTTTCTATTTCCCTGGCAATGACAAACGGTGATATCTTAGTGAGTGACTTTGTCTCGTCTTCAGAATGGAGTACCAGGAATTTCGGAAACCATGGTCCTGGGGATAGGCTGAATGAGTTCACTGGTGCTTCGGTGCAGCGCCGCTTATGGCGCTGATCATGTTTTTTGAAGCGTGAAGAATCCATGCAAAGCAAGAAATGGTTCGGTGCAGCAGGTGTGTCGCGCGCCCACCGTCGAACCCAACGAGGGAACGTGTCCCACACGTTAACACTTGCCTCTGCACTAAACCCTAGTGCAGCTTCTGGAGAGTGAAATGACTGCCCAAGGTTGAACCTTGCCGCCAAAGAAGGTGAAAGGGTAGAGGAAGAGAAAGTAATGAAAAGGGAGATGGCGACTACCTGAATAATCCTGGCCGGGCCTTCCAGGACCACCCGTCTATGGGAACCAGGGGCCAACGCGGTGTATTGCTTTCCAAGAGGGGCCCCGAAGGATCCTAAACAACCTCTGGGTCCACTCAACCGCCAGGATCCCCCTTTCCCCAGACACGGGAAAGCCACGCACAGCTATACGTGGGGGTCTCCCTCCTGCGGCGACCCAACCGTTGGTGCAGGAGGGGGCTACTGCGGCTGCTGCCGGGCGATGGGGGCGCCAAGTTCCCGATGCCGGGGCCCTGGAAATGTCAGACACGGACAGTTCGTCATCATCATGGGGATCTGAGAACGAATTATCAGGTGATCTAGGCGTTCGCCCATACGTTTTTGATCCACGGCTGGATTCGGACGACGAATCTCCTGCCGAGGATGACTACGCCAATGCACCCGACGCACGCCGCGTAGAGGAATTTGACTGGCAAGTGTGCATATCTAAATGCTTTGAAATGTGCGGCTCCTGTGAATTTCAATATATTGATGTTATAATTTTGTATATATGTTGTATATATATATATATGTTGTAATTTTCAATAGCTTGTACAGTATGTTACTTTATCAGGGTGTCTACCAACCTGGAAAACAAGAAATTGTCAGGGAATTTTTATGAGACTGGAAAAGTCAGGGTATTGTCAGGGAATTTGCTAAACCGGCAGATGAAGTCAAGGAAAATCGCAGACAAACACTGTCACGATGCGCAGGGATTCTCAGGTACTTGCGACTGGTTGAGCGGGTGTACCCTGTTACCCACTCTTAATAATAAAACTTTTGAAATCCACTCTTCACATTCCAATCCTTTGAAATCGAAGCTGTCAAAATAAATCACAATGGGTCTATGCAGTCCAGTGTTAAGCATGGTTTTACGTGAGAAAATCAGTGTTTAAGAAGGTCACACTCCAGAATAACGAGTCTTTATGCAATTCTGTGTCGTATTCAGCATGTATCACTCAATTATTCATTAATTTAATTAAGTTACAGGCATAAATAACTACGCGTATGAATACTAGGAAAACAACCCTTCAACGGTTCGGCCGTTCGGTTACCATTGGGGACGAGGCTATTTGAGAAAATGGAGTAACGACGGAGCCGTATGGTGTTGCGGGATGTGCTGCATAAAAAGGATGATCACTGCAAGCTCTAATAAAGCATAAGTTTTTTCTATCGATTTCGTCAGGTATTTTTTAGACGTGTAACGACTTGGTGTGCTAACACGCGCGTGTAACTCATAAAGGAATTCCTGGGTGAAGTGACATTGATGCAGCCGTAGCTGTTTTGGACAGGAAATCGGGTAGCGAAAAATGTCCAGGATGAGCAACATATAAAACGTACCGCAAAACTGCTGTGTCGACCATTTGTCACGATGGTAATCACGTAAACATCATGTAAACGTCTCTTGCGTTCCTCGGCCTCAGCCTACGAAGAACCGCTAATGTTATGTTTGATAAGAGCCGCGAAAAGTGGTTCAGCAAGGTAAAACTGTGCCGGGAACACCGTCACATGAGGGACGTGTTTAATTAAATCACAGTGAAAGATAGCAAATGACTGTTACTGATCATGTAGACAGCAGATCTCGTTTACCAACATATCAATGGATTGTATAAATAGTCTTCCTGTTAATGGGCAACTGACATTTTCCTCCCGTCTATACTGAGCAATGTTGACCCAGAGCTTGGTTTTTGGATGACACAAAACACTTCTCGCCAAGATGGTGCACTGTGACTCATGGACTGTGACTCAATGGGGCATTTACAGCTCAGTGTCATTACCACCTGAGGCAAGTTGACTCTCTCAGATACTGTAACTGCAGTGCTGTAGAAGACCCAGAGTATGTTCTGTGTCATTGCCCACACTACCAAGCTTTCCAAACTGCCATTTTCAGATCTCTCAATAATCTGAACTCCTGCCCCTCTTTCTAAAATTGCTTGGCCTATGGCTAAATCGAGCCCACGAATGCCTGCTCTCAAAGCTCTTTTGACAATTTTGGACTCCATGGGACATTATTTCCTTCCTCACACCACATGCAGCTACGGGGTAGAGTATCGCCCCAGGCAGTGAAACTCCCTGTCCATCTCAAAATAAAGTTGATGAACAGCATCTGTAACTTCTGCGAGGTGGTTTAAACCACTCTTATAACTACATGTTATATAAATAAAGAACAGAAACCGACACTGAAGTTTTTTGTTTAAGTTTAATTTGTACAAGCTTTCGCGTCGAGGTCCATGCTTCCTCAGGTCCTACCTGAGGAAGCGTGAACCTCCACGCGAAAGCTCTTTTCTGTATTTTGTTTATGTGATCTACAGGACTTGACTCCCCTCTTCGTATACACTTCAGCTACATGTTATGTCTAACCTTGGAATGCTGGTATGTGGGTGGAGTGGCTAGTTTGACACATTACCACAAATAGGAACACAAATGGCTGATAAATCTGCTACATAATCTGGGCCAAGACGATGAGCACTTGGAATCATCACAGTTTTTAGTACCATGCAGAGGAAGATAGAGTACCCTCAAATTTTGTACTACTTTTTCTGAATTACTTGTAATTATGCTGCAGCTACATAGGCAGCGGTTAAAATGCTACTCACAATTGCCAAAACTTCATGCTAGCATTCAATTCTGTTCACAAACTTTCGTTTGTGATGTGATGAATGTTTCGGTGACTTCCATAGGCCCGGTTTCACCAACTCTGGTTAACTGAACCAATATCAAGGTTTGCCAATTCTTGACCTTAACAGACACTTCTTTTTTTCAATCGGTGATGTGGTGAATATTTCAGTAATAATAACTCCTTTAGTGAAGCAGGTAATTTAATGACCGTTCATCTTAGTTCAGATGCTGAAGAGGTTGGTGAAACTGGGTAATTATGTAGCCTTTGTGTTCTGGTGCTGAGCAATGGTTTTTGGGGGGATTTAAACTACAAAAAAAGTTAATAATAAAAAAAATATTGGCATACCTACCTACATACATGTCCCGGACAGCACGTAAGAAACAACAGAATATAAATGTCATCATGACGTTGGAAGACAGACTGATACCGAAACAAATCGGAAGGGGAGGGCTGGGTTCCACGAATGGGCACTTGTTCACTGCCTCCTCTTGAAAGAAAAGTAGGACCGGAAGTCGCGTGCTCTCTCAGAGACCACCGTAATCCCCTCAAGACCGTGCCTTTTAGACGCGAACTCGTTCCCCCTAGCTTTGAGCGTAGCTCAACTGTACCAAATTGGTGGCTCTGTTGAACAGTATGATGTCATTTGTTTTTATGATGAACAGTATGATGTCATTTGTACCGTTTCCAAGGCACTTTGTACAAGGGTTTTGTATGCCAGCAGTGTAGTGTCTGCGAAAAGTAGTTTTCGTGTCCACTTCAAGAAGATAATTTTTTTAAGAGGCTTAGAGGGTGCGTAACTACTGTGTGATTTCTACTAAATATCAGAAGAGAGGTGCACACCTCAATATCTGAAACCCTCAACTCAATTAATTGTAGGATCAAAATCAGAAATCAGATGGGAATATATTGAGGTTCGTCTTGTTCACAAAAGATATCATTGCACAATCTGTAAAGTTCATCGGTAGTTGCCATGGCCTACATCAATCATAAACACTGCAAACCACTCATTGAGCATAGTCAGTCCGCTGTACGCAAAGTGAAACGCGTCATTGCCCATTGTGAACATGGCCATGTAACAGTGCTCGACAAACCGGCGTTCGATGAAATGGGTGGACACCCGATATGCTTGCATTGCTTTTCTCAGTGCGCCGTGGTACGCAAGAATCCTTAGGCAAATAGGCGCATCTCAAGCTAACGAAATCATAACAGACATCAGTCCAGCGTCCTTACGGTCTAGCACGTACATCAAGTGTACTCCAGCAAAGAGTATCGTTGTTGTCCGATTTGAATGCCCAGTCGATTGACAGCGGTACGGTGCCACCAAAAGTTTAATGAAAGAAGCCACCAAAAAAGTAGTCTTCTTTCGTCATTAGCCAGCATTACCAAGCATACGCACAAAAACGGCCTGGGAGTCTCGCACAAAGTCCTTCTGTAGCAACATGTGTGGCATCATGTTCAGTAAAAGGGGGAAGAAGAAAGAGTCGTCTGTCGGCATTATCTAAACATACGCACAAAAACGGCACTGGCATGGCATCTCATCAACTTCCTTTCGTAACAACACGTGTCGCATGACGCAGTGAAGACAAAAAGGGGGTATGACACAGAGAAAAAAAAACGCAGAGGGAAACAGTCCATAATGACGCCTTGTCCTGCGAAACGACAAAGAAACAAAAACGGGGTATACTTCTCACCGCCCGTGTCCCGGTCCACAGCGCATCGCACACGAATCGCATGAAATGCTCAATAAAAGGGAAGGCACACACACACACACGCCAAAGCACGCCCTACTATCACCCAAACACTTATCAAGATCACTCTAACAACGCGTGTTCCGTATATTTAATAAAACAAACAAACGCGGGCATCGCCCAAAGACGCCGCAAACGCGCCATTCGAAGTCCGCGCAAAACAGGCACTGAATCAAGCCATCATAAAACGTTCATTAAAAGCAAAAACAAACAAACAAACGCGGGCATCGCTCAAGGACGCCTATCATAAAACGTCAATTAAAAGCAAAAAACAAACAAACGTGCGAATCGCTCAAGGACGCCGATCATGAAACGTTTATTAAAAGCAAAAACAAGCGAACACAGGAGCCGTCAAAATCCGTCAATTCATTCCACAAAAACAAAAAAGAAGAAAAAAAAAGAGAGACAGAAATGGGATCATGACTCAGTACTTATCGCCGACCATTTTCGCGGTCCCAAGGAACGCGCGTCCCTAGGTTCACAGATCGAGCAGCGCCATCTCACGGGCCAACTCAGGGCCGTGGTGGATGGAACGACCCAGTGGACGTAGCATCGCCAAAAGCACGTCCCCGTCTACGTTCGAGCCTCTGCCCCCAGATGGCACTCAGCCGACACCGTCCATAGGGAGCCTCCATGGGTTGCTGCGGCTTCTCCGCTTTTCAGGGAGGAGACACCCTTTAACCATGCCAACGCCGCCTTTCCTCCTCGCCCTCGCGCGGAGCGCGCATTTTGACTCCCAACTTGCTACGCGCTGCCCATTGCCGGCTGTGCATTTTGCGCGTTCGAGCGGCCATCCGGCACATGTACACGCAAGTGATCGCATTTCTTCTGTATCTTAGCGTCATTGTATGTTTTGGGAACGAATATCGCAACTCATCCCTCCGGAATTTTAAATCCAGCGTGGAACAAGCATGTCAGAACAGCCTCTATTACTACTGAAATCGGTCGTTCCACGAGTCATATCCTCGTGTAATACCAGTGTTCCGTCCCAGTTTTTCTGCGTGTACCACGTTCGGGTCACAGTTCTTTTGCATTGCACTTTACCCATGAATATGCTCCTTCTTTCTTTTCTCTATTTCTTTGAGAACCACTGCTAGGGCTCAGTTCATCTCCGTATTGTTGGTATGAGGTCGTTGGTCTGTCGGCTCAAGAGCTAGGTCACGAACCAGCTCGCTCTTGTTTGAGTAGTTCCTATTTGATTGAGCAAATACATTCGGTTGGTGGACGAAGACCAGCGTGCGTGGAGATCTGCAATGCGCGTTACTCGCATGATACGTCGTGCAGCAAAATTCTATGGTGCTGTGTGCCCAAGTGTGCCAATCACTTTCGGAAACGTGCGCATTTGTATCGCTTCCCAGCATCAAAAAAGCGGAATGAGGTTAGGTTCGCGCAAGTAAAGAGAGCAGATTGGGAACCAACAAGGAGCTCGTACGTGTGCGAGGTAAGCATGCACCTTTGCAGCGTGCGGTGTGTACGGTGTATACCGGTTGCTCAGTGGTTATTTACGTTAAATTAAATTAAATTACGTTAAATCTCCGGAAAGCCACAACAAGCTCATTGAGCTTCGTGAACACGTACGATGTGCAATGAATCTTCGGTATATTTCGGGCAGCGTGCAGCTTACAATGTGAAGAGGCATTCAGTGCGATACCTGCTTCGAAACGCATTTATGCGATGCTGTCACCTTTCAAGACTGTGTCGACTTTTATTCATAACAACGTGGACAATAATCTTCCGGCTTGTGACCCAACACAAAGAAGAACTATATCATGTGATCGTGGACAAATTTGTACAACTGCGATTGAGGGTGCACTTGCGACAGGAGCATGTCGCTAAAACAACATCGTTTTCAAGCAAAATGGCACCAGTGCGACCTACGTTTCCATTTTTTTCTTTCTATTTCTATTCTATCCTATTGAATGTGAGATGCTGTAATAAAATCTGCTTGCAATTAACATATTTCTGTTGTCTATACACATTCCCATGTTTACTATTTTAAATCGTTGGTCGAGACACGACTGCGTGTGCAGGTGCAGTGATGTGTTTAGACAAACGTTACAAAGCATTAACAACATATTTTACAACCCATGGCCAGCTCTACTAGTATATATGACAGTTTTGCCAAGCCACTATCCCTCATTCCGTTTTTACACTCTTCCTGTCGCGAAAAATCGAGAAAAACGCAACCCCGCCGCTGACGCCCAATGCGATGTGGGAGTCAAGATGGCGGCGCTCGTGCCAGACGACGGAGTTGTCGCCTCCCTGAAAAGGGGACTCACATGGAGGCTCCCTAACCGTCCACGCGTCCTCCCATTGGCGCGCTCCGGGTGGGCGGGGCGCCCGAGGGAGAGGGAAAATCTCAGGCTATCTCCAAGGTATATCTAAACTGGTAGCGAAAACAAGAGAAAATACCAAGTCAGACCCATCGGCAAGGCCACCAGCAAGAGGCGCGAGCGATCCTGGGTGTTGACAGTAGAGGTACGGTTGTAAACAGAAAAACTTTACAACATGGGCGTGGCTTGTGTGTGTACTAATAGGTTATTCATAATTTCAATGTAGAAAAAGCTTTCTGTTGCCCCGCTCGTGCACATATACGAGATCATCTACCACTCCAGTACATTTCCGTATCCTGCTCCTTTGCGCATGTGTCACAGTTGGGTCTGTTTATCCGTGCGTCTCTGTATCTGTACAGTGTGTCCGTGCATTGTAATACGGAGTTCGTACACTCTTTGGGTTAAACAGGAAGCGACGTTCACATCCCCGTGCTGTAAACCAAGATTAACACGAGTGAACAGATGAATCCAATGATCCCATGTTGCTGGGCCCGCGGAAAAAAAGATTTCGTCATGGGACGAGCGGCCATGATGGTGTGAGTGTTAGCAGGAACCAACTGTGCACCAACGATGTCGTGTTTTGTTGCAATGGACCTATAACGGCCACTTATTGAATAAATGCAAACGTCTAATCACTAGGTGTACGTATAGCTCAAGGTGAGAAATGAGCCTTATGTGAGCCTTCCTAATCTCTCTATGGTCATCACGATGCGTTTCTGTTTGGAGTTGTCAAAATATGTGATAACTGTATGTATTTGGAATTGAAATGATTAATTAAATCCGATATGCTTTATTCTTCTGTGTTCTCGTCTGGTATTGTTGACTGGGCGCGGAAAAGGGAATACAAGGCAAGCGAAGTGGGCCGGGCCAATGTAAACGTGCATGGATAATTATGCACTACTTAATATTCATACTAGTGACGTCGTCTCTGACGTCGTTTATTTACAATCGTAGTAGTCCGCGCAACGGATGGATGGCGCTGACCGTCTCTATCATGGCGTCATTCTGAAGACATAGGGGCTTATGGGAGTTACGCTACCTGTTTAAATATACCTTGCTATCTCTCTAGAGAATAGTCAATCGGTTATGACGGTTGGGACGGGCTCTGTACTACCAGGAAGCTCGCTCTGAGATTATCGCCGCTGTTAGCAAGTCCAGTGTGTGCGGTTTATAAGTGATTCGTAGAAAGCGCAGGTATGTGCACGTCGGATTTCTGTTCATAATTGTGTTTACATTTTTAGAGTGTGCAAATAGGGTCACTATTACATGGTGGGCTCCCGAATTGTTTTTCGGCGTTGTTGGCCGTTTCAAATTCGTGTGATAATTATCGTCACTTGTATTTCAAGACAGAGAGCGATGCGTGAAAGAAAGGCAGATGTTGAGCAAAGGGCGAGCCTGTACACAGATGTAACGTAAGTTTTCTCTTAGCTGTTCGAATTGATCTTTTGCTTTGTTTGTGTTCACTTTGTGTTTACTTTGTTTGTGCAGGCGAAGTCGCAAAGAAGGAAGACAGCCTGGATGCCGAAACGACGTGGCTTCCCGCGAGGTTCTAGTGCATTTCAACTACTAGAACGGTCAGTTAACTGCCTTTATTGTTCACAAGAGAGAGTATGGAAAAATGTAGCAGTGCTAATCAAATGTAAGGAGAATAAAACCTTTCGGCAAGCATATTCTTGTGTCATTGTTGACGACTATTATCAGGACATTATGCCTATTTGTGAAATAAAAGCATCGAGAAATAACATGTATTCAATATTAATTCAAAATGTAGTTACGTGTAATTTGCATTTTCGCACGTTAATTATACGTTGTCAGTTTGCTGTTGATTATTCCACTTTTTAAACGTTGGTATACGCTGAATTCACGCATAAACTACTTTTCAGTTACGTGGAATATGCGTTCTGGTCGCTGTTAATTTAACCGGTTTCTGGCAGTGACATTAGCCAGGTTGAATCAACGTTAATTGTTAACGTCGACCCTGCATTCACATGGTTGATTTTGAACGTGTTTTCAGCGTTGAATTTGCAATGTTGTGTAGGTCACTTGCTTTCATTGTAATATCAATGCATTATCCAGATCATTCTTTTGTTCAACTGCCATCGAATGGAACAACCTCCCATCACCTCTCGCAGCTATTATCGACCATAGAGTATTTTGTAACACCCTCTCCCGTTCACTCCACCCACAAGACCACCACGCTTGTATGTCAGTTGCTATGAAATTTTTCTCCTCCCCCTTATCATATTTGTTAATTATCTGTACATATGTGAACGAACTCCCTGTTTCATGCTTTAATACTTGTTTTCATATAAGTTTGTACTGTCGTCGTTTCTTTATTTTCCTGTTTACTTACTGCTAATTGTGTTGTTCTTTTTTGCTTGCTTGTTTGTTTCTATCAAGTTGCTGTAAATGTATCTTACGCTCCCGTTCCCACCCCCCATGTAATGTCCTCCGGACCCTTGGGGTTCTCGAAATAAATAAATAAATATGGATGTTATACTAGTGCGCGCAAGTAGCGTCTGATGTAGGTCCACGGTCTCGTCATGATACAGTGAGGAATACTGCGACACACTTGATTGAAAGCATTGCTGCGAGTTAGCTTGTTTCCCGACTGATTGTGCACTGAACTGAACTTGCATTTTTGTAAAAGAACTTCAATATAATGCAGTCGTTGGGAGATAGTCTCCTTGGTTTTCTGGCATATTGCGCTCACATCATCTTTCTCTTGGGGCCCGTTTGGGCTATCGCGGCCTCAATGGGGTCCTGACACATGGTTTGGGAAACACTGAGGCATAGTGTATATTGTTACATGTGACATATTGTAGTGTACTGAAGCCAGCTTCACTGTTGTATTGTTTCTTCGCATGGTTACCTCTTCAACGTTACTTGAATCAGGAATGCGCAGAATTAGGAAATGTATGCCTTGCATGTTCTGGATGTTCTCTAATTGCTGACCCTTGCTGTTGGGCTAAAATCCAGCAACTACGCAAAAAGATTAACAAATGCAGAACAGGAGACAGAAACACGGACACAATGACATGGTTGAGACCATAATATGCTGTCAATTTTTTTCTGTGTCTCTGGTTCTACATCTTATGAACACGTGCCACATTGCCAGCACCCTATCCCTCTAGCTACGAAGAGAGCCTCTCAGTAATAAAAATGCAGGTTGTCAAATGCACGTAAACAGTGCTTACATTTTTTTGGGTCTTCGCTCATCTAATGTTTATGGCAGAAAATGCTCCTCTAGTTCACATGGCATACTGAATATGAGTGTGCTCCACAGCCACAAACTACTTTGTAAATTAGCACTGCAAATTGTTTATCGGCACACATGAAATTACCCTTCATAAGTGCATCATGCAAGCTCATTGATTCTGATGCTAACTGCTCATGAAATAACATGGGGTGGGGTGAAAGACACTGAAATCACGTGTTGCGTCACTAGCAGTGGCGTAGTCACTCAGCAGTGATTTTTCACTGAAGCCTGCAATTCAACGATTGCAGAAAAAGTAAGCACATGTTTGTTATTACTTGCTATACAGTTTAAACTTGTGAATATGATGACGGTCATTCTCGTTGATTTTGGCAATGAAACCATTTTAGGATAAAAAAACACCTGTCAATGTGTAAGCTATGAAAAGTAGTAAACTGAGTGAGGCATTTTAAATTGCCTTTTTTCCTTTATATTTTCGATGCTGACGTACATCAGCTCGTGTAACTGTCAATCTGGGCTATTCCAGCCAAAACCAGCCAGAGACGTAGCTTGACTCTCTTAGATATCACTGAAAAAATATTGTGTGCATTTTTTAGACGATGCATATATTGAATGTAAAGCATCATTTTGTTTTCTTTAACAATGGGGGCACATTAAACTGTGCCGAAATATGAAGTTGTCCGTTACGAGCTTCCTTCTGACATCTACATATACATCATTTGTGCGCTCTCCTTGCCTGGTGTTAAGGGGAAGCACGGGTCTGCCGTCCCAAAGGGCATGTAGAACGAGAATAAATCTGGTGACGTGGTGGGAACTCAAGAACGGAGCACATTTTGGGCCAAGTTTACGATACATTTCTGACAAATTAGCATTAGCATTCTTGAAGGAGCCCCAGATTATTTATGCTTGTAACTGATTGCTTGTGATTAGCTTCACATAAAAATATCAAGCTGATCTATATTCATTGTTTAACCAAGTGTTTGAGAATATCAAGCACTTGTAGAATTTTTTTTTTTCAGATAGTATATTCACATATAGGTCGTCTAAAACAAATCTTCCCTTATTTGTACAACTAGTCCTCTCCTGGAACATATTGAAAATCTACAGGTTTATTTTTCGTAAAAAAAATAAACAAATTTGTCACCATAATTTGCTGCAGCTTGTTCGTCAGTTGAGACCATCTAGGAGGCAAAAAAAAAAAATATGCCTCTGGGGCTCTCTCCTGCGAAAATCGACACTTTGCTTTTCCATTTTGAGAACCTACAGGTGTATTTGTTCTTACGCAAGAAAAATGTTTCGTCAGCTCATTCATGTCCCATCTGTATGACGCTATAGCACACTTTGAACAAATTTTGCATTCAACTGTTCTGCCGAGTTCTACAGATTAGTTGCAGTCGCTGCTTCATAACAGCTTTGTCAACATTTACGATTGTTTTCACATACCTGAAGTCATCTGGAAAGTGAACAAATCTCATCATTTCAAGGGCATACCCTCTCCTATAGCATGTTCAGAATCTGCTGGCATGCGTTTTCTGTAGATCTTATAGCATCAGCTGACCATATTGGCTCAGATCATGTCAGAATGCGACGTAACAGCTTTTGGAAACAATTTATTATGATCTCGTGTGCCGTTCAACCACTCTGCAGGCATCAGAATATCTGCACGCAATAGGGGCTGCAATATAGCCCTATAGGTGCCAACGTTTTAAATGGTACTGCGAACACAGTCATAGTACCCTTTATCACGGCACAAAGCAATTATGTCAAAGTCATGCTTGTGGAGGCAAAGCCATGCTTGCCAAAGCCAAAGAGGCAAAGTGATGCTTCTCTAGTCCTCTAAACGCCGAACACACAATCCTCGAAACTTCGAACAGGCTGGCACAGCAAAGCTCAATGAAGATCATCCTTAGTGACGAACACGACAGTTCCCCAAATGAAATGGCCGAGGAAGAATTGTCCAAACAAGTGGCAACAGACGCGATTCCATGTGAGAAGCAGTTGCAATTTTGCACACGTATGTGTGACCGTTGAGACAGGAAACAACCTGTAAAGAAACCGAAGTGAATATCACGCTGGTATTGTTCCAACGTGAATGCTGGAATAGTACGCCATTTTGTAACTCACGTCCTCGCAATCGATACAGTCCCACGGTCACCTATAGCGAAATAATACAATTAACCTCGCTTGTAATGTACATCGTCGCTTCACCGATGCAGCCGATCCTCTCCAGCCGCCATTTGCAATGCGTCCACCGTCTGGAACGGAACAGAATGTACTTCGAATGTTAAACACGAGGAAAACGCAGGCCATGAGTAAAAACTTGCAGCCAAAGGGCGGACGGAGACAAAACAACACTACAGCGGGAACTGCAGTTCCCGCTGTTGTGTTGTTGTGTCTCCGTCCGCTCTTTGGCTGCAAGTTTTTACTCATGACTATGTACCAACTGCCCCAAATTTCTACCTTGGTAGAACGCTGGCGTCGTCCGATACATGACGGCTAGGTTGACACGTTAGACCTGTACTTAAAAAGCAAGGCGTCATCCTTCTCAAAGGCGAGGTTGCAACGCAGACAGCGGGCAACAAAGCAGGAAGGAACGCACTGCGGGAGAATACGCGGTGCCATGTCACTCCTCACCGGCGGAGCGGGGCGCAACGTAGTACGCTCCAACGAGGGCACGCATATTCAGCCGGCACCCGCATTATTCAACAAGCACACGAGTACAAGGTTCAGGAGGCACACACATTATTCAGCGGGCACAAAGCCGTTTCATACCAACGTGACGGCTTTGTACTTGCTGAAATTTGGCGATGAGGATCGCTGTGCTTGCTATTTCATAACCGTTACGGCTGTTTCTAGACGGTTACGGCTGTGTTTCGGCTGCACTTTCTGAGGGAACTTTTTTAACCGGCACGTGTCCGTCACAGGTTTTGGAGTTTATACATGACTCTCTACAGAGGCATTCCATTCACAACATGACTGACCTTGAGGAAGCCATTTTATCCTTCGCATATCACCATGTGCACACTGTGGGAAGAGCGGGTCGTCATGGTCATGCACATTTGAGATGTGTCGCGGTAGTGATGTCCACTTAGGCAAAATTTGCCTTCGGTCTTGGGCACTTGACTTGGCACACCAGTACAGATGATTTGTAATGGCTTTTACCCACTCTTGCAGATCCTTTGCATCCTTCATATTTGAGGTAGCAACCAGCTTTTTCTTTATACCCGAATGCATAAAGGGGTACATTACATGATATCCTGTGTTTAGCAAAAGCGTAGAGCATACGCTTTGCGACATGCCACACATCATACAAGTGCTCAATGTCCGGATTCTCCTTCTTCATATAAGACTGGATCTGTAAATGCCTGTCGGTAACAAGCTTGTCAACTGTCACATCATGTTCCTGAAGAAACTGCAGTCCTCTTCTCAGGCCTTCTAACTCCATTGCGTGACTGTTTGCAACCTCGTTGCTCTAACACGTACGGAAGAACTGTATACTTAGGGAACTCAACATGTTATGCATGAATGTTGATCTGAAAATAGTTATACCTACCTGTACAGTCTCAATGTGTAACACCTTCATCTCGGATGCATGTGGTGTAAGTACCGTACTTCGCAGAGTGGCCAGGCGAGTCTGCTCTTCCATCCCCAGCTACTGTGACTTTTCTTCCTTGAACTGCATCAGTCACAGCAGTCTGCTGGTGCAGCCAGACCTTCAAACACAGAAAGGGAACTACTGTCACAAATACACAATGACACTGCATGTCCCTGACATTACCTTTTCCACTGCAGGAAGCAGGAACGCACTCTGAATATTGAAAAATGTCCTATAGCTGAAACATACTATCCCAATTGGGTGAGCAACCTCAGTGCCTTGTTAAAGGGACTATGAAATGATTTTTTTTCTCGTTTTCATCAGAAAGAAAACCCTTTTCCGAGTCTAGAACCAAAATTTTACCTTCATCATGCGAGGAGTATTCTCGGGAGCGAATGTAAACGGAGCGGCGAAGGGAGGACAGCTCGCGCCGCGCTGTGGCGAGCTGCCGAGCGGAGACACAGCGGGCAACTTGACGGGACCACGGCCGGCTCGGCAACATGTCATCGTGACGTGATGCCGAGCCGAAGGATCCCGCCAGGAGCACGCGCCGTCGGATCCCGCGCATGCGTTCATCGGGAGTGGAAACCTCCATCACGGCAGCTTCCGCGCGATGGTCGCAGTCTATCGCAGTCGCATCCTGTGGTTTTCGTCGACATGCCGAGACGATATTGGATAGTTTGTTGCCCTAATTTACGTCAATATACGCCTGGTATCCAATGTCTCATGCTTCCCAGTGACGAGACGGACAGCTTTTGATGCCACGAAGCAATCGGACCGCCGGAGTGGACAGACGATGTGGTGCCATCGACTGATCGTGTTTTAGCGGACATTTGCATGATCGAATTTACGAAGGGTACGCTGAATCTCTTCAACGTACTGAATAACGAGCTCAGTGTCGTCTGAATCAAGGTGTAGCACCATCACAATACCTGTCCACACCGGGAAAAGAACGTGCACCTAAACGGCGCAAAGGTGTGAGTATTTTTCGTTATTGGGGCTAACAAAGGTTTCTCAGTCCGTGTGGTTCAAATGCTATCATATATTTCAGGATTGCGTGAATGGGTTAACTCTCATCTGCGTGACTCTAAACCTTGCCGCCGCTTACCGCACAGAGAGAGTTGAAAAGAAAACGAAGTTACCGAATCTAGTCCCTAAACTCAGGCATAGGTGGGCATTTTGGTGAAACCTCACTCGCCCTCACCCTCACGGCCCTCACGGGCACATGCCCTCACTCGCCCTCGCCCTTACGAGCACATGCCCTCACTCGCCCTCGCCCTCACGGCCCTCACAGACACATGCCCTCAATCGCCCTCACCCTCACCGCCCTCACGAGCACAGGCCCTCACTCGCCCTCACCCTCACGGCACTCACAAACGCAAGCCCTGGGGGTCTTACCCTCATAACGTCTCCTGTGAGTACACTCATGAGGTTGTGTCCCTCATGAGACCTCCTGTGAGTGCACTCATGAGGTCTGAGGGGCGCCAGGTCTCTGTGAGTGAAGTCACTGGTGAGGCCTGAGGTATGTGAGGTCAGTATGAGGGCATTCAGAAATGAGGTCAAATGACGCATGATGTGGTTCCAGCGACACAACCACTGGCTGTGTAGACGTTAAAGGGCTGGTGTGCCCGTTTTTAGCAATTTCGTCTACGTCGCGCTGGGAACACAGCGAAGCGTCCTGAGCTGACTGATTACTTGGCGATATGGTTCCAGCGACCCAACTACAGGCAGGGTGCACTTTGAAGGGCTGGTGTGCACGTTTTTACAGATTTAGTCTATGTCGCGCTGGGAACACAGGAAAGCGTCGTGAGCTGACTGATTACTCGGCGATATGGTTCCAGCAACCCAACTACAGGCAGGGTGCACTTTGAAGGGCTGGTGTGCACATTTTTACAAATTTAGTCTATGTCGCGCTGGGAACACAGGAAAGCGTCCTGAGCTGATTGATTACTTGGCGATATGGTTCCAGTGACCGAACTACCGGCAGGGTGCACTTTAAAGGGCTGGTGTGTTCGTTTTTAGCAATTTCGTCTACGTCGCGCTGGGAACACAGCGAAGCGTCCTGAGCTGACTGATTACTTGGCGATGTGGTTCCAGCGACCCAACTACAGGCAGGGTGCACTTTAAAGGGCTGGTGTGCACGTTTTTACCAATTTCGTCTATGTTGCGCTGGGAACACAGCAAAGCGTCCTGAGCTGACTGATTACTTGGTGATATGGTTCCAGTGACCGAACTACGGGCAGGGTGCACTTGAAAGGGCTGGTGTGCCCGTTTTTAGCAATTTCGTCTACGTCGCGCTGGGAACACAGCACATCGTCCTGAGCTGACTGATTAGTTGGCGATATGGTTCCATCGACCCATATACAGGCAGGGTGCACTTTAAAGGGCTGGTGTGCCCGTTTTGAGCAATTTCGTCTACGTCGCGCTGGGAATACAGCAAAGCCTCCTGAGCTGACTGATTACTTCGTGATATGGTTCCAGCGACCCAACTACCGAGAGCGTGCGCTTTAAAGGGCAGGTGCGCCGGTTTTTAGCAATTTCATCTATGTCGCGCTGGGAACACAACAAAGCCCAGGACACGTGGCTGTGTTCCCAGCGCAACATAGACGAAATTGGTAAAAACGGGCACACCAGCCCTTTAAAGTGCTCCCTGCCGGTAGTTGGGTGGCTGGAACCATGTCACCAAGTACTCAGTTAGTCAAGACGCTTTGCTCTGTTCTCAGCGCGACGTATACGAAACTGCTAAAAACGGGCACACCAGCCCTTTAAAGTGCACACTGCGTGTAGGTGGGTCGATGGAACCATATCACCAAGTAATCAATCAGCTCAGGAGGCTTTGCTGTGTTCCCAGCGCGACATAGACGAAATTGGTAAAAACGTGCACACCAGCCCTTTAAAGTTCATCATGCCTGTAGTTGGGTCGCTGGAACCATATCACCAAGTAATCAGTCAACTCAGGACACGTGGCTGTGTTCCCAGCGCGACGTAGACGAAACTGCTAAAAACGGGCACACCAGCCCTTTAAAGTACACACTGCGTGTAGGTGGGTCGATGGAACCATATCACCAACTAATCCGTCAGCTCAGGACGCTTTGCTGTGTTTCCAGCGCGACGTAAACGAAATTGCTAAAAACGGGCACATCAGCCCTTTAAAGTGCACACTGCGTGTAGTTAGGTCGCTGGAACCAATTCACCAACTAATCCGTCAGTTCAGGGCGCTTGGCTGTGTTCCCAGCGCGACGTAGACGAAATTTCTAAAAACGGGAACACCAGCCCTTTAAAGTACACTCTGCCGGTACCTGGATCGCTGAAACCATATCACTAGTGCCTTCATAATTTGTCCACGTCTCGTAAGCGTCATTTAACCTAATTTCTGAATGCACTCATACTGACCTCACACCCCTCAGGCCTCACCAGTGACTTCACTCACACAGACCTGGCGCCCCTCAGACCTCATGAGTGCACTCACAGGAGGTCTCATGAGGGGCAAAACCTCATGAGTGCACTCACAGGAGACTTCGTGAGGGTAAGGCCTCATGAGTGCCCTCACAGGAGACCTTATGAGGGTAAGAACCTCATGAGTGCGCTCACGGATGGCCTGATCGCGGGCTTGCCCTCACTCACCCTCACCTCAAAGGCGTGAGGTGAGGGTGAGGGGCACTCATGAGGGCCCTCATGAGTGAGTTCGCACAGCTATGAACTCAGGTGGTGCACTGTTGATAAAAGTACACTTCGTTTAGCATGATCTTAGAAACCATACTTCAACAGAATATTTATGTAATGTGTTGAACATACGTATCCGGTTATTTCTCTTTACTCATCTGCTTTCATGTTTACAGGCGACTTCCTCAGCGGAGCCTGAAGCCCCTTATGTGAGATAGCATGATCATTGTAACCCACTATTCAGAGCAGACAAATGCTGTGCACCCTCTTTCCAGATTCCTCTTTAATGCAGTGTCTTGCCTACAATTCGGGCTCTGTATATTGTTCACAAGTTTTTTTTTAACCTTTTTTGCTATTTAATTTACAGTTTGCTTTATCATGTGCACAAATATGATATTGCAAGGGGACATTTTCTTGTTTACACTTCTGATCTTATAATCATTGCTCAGTTAGATTACATCATTTGCATTCACCAGAACTGGAGTTGTATACTGTGTTATTTTCTTCTCTCAAATCAGGGCAGTGTATGGCAGCTGAAGTCTTTCATCAGAGTAACATACCAGGACAACTCCAGCAAGTGCTCTGCAGGTCACCTCTAAGTTAAAGGAACCTACCTTTGATGCACTATGTCCTCATGAGATTTTGTTCCTGCTACAACTCTGCGCTTTGTTTCACATTACCAAAAAATAACCCTACCAACCATTATCATACCAGTATCATACTGCTGTGTTCAACCAGTTCAACTTGCTCTGGGCATCCTGCAAGGCCGTGCAGCTACTTCAGCCCTTATTTGCTGGTAACACTGGTGCCAATACAGTTGTTAGATGAGCTGCGTGACAGTGTAAAATATAACATATCCTGTGTTCTATTAAAGATAAAAATTATGCATGTATAGCATATAATGTTTATATGTAGATGTTAGGTCTTAGTTATTGTACTATTTTAGCTAAATGTCGACATATCAGCTGTTTGAGCCTGATGCCCTCGTCCTTGACGCATATACAAGTGTGCTCACACCCTCGGAGGAGCCTGCACAGCTGCAGCTTCTCGCCCTAGATTTGTTGAAAACGGGAGGAGGAGCCTATTTTGTGCCGTGCATAATGGACACAAAATAGGCTCCTCCTCCCGTTTTCAACAAATCTAGGGCGAGAACGTTGTCATTCGGGGTGATGGTTGGCTAGGAGCGTGCTATGTGGTGAAGCTCATTTTTAAGTGTGAGGACTCTGTCACGGTGGCAAATGGAACAGTTCTTTCACAAAGAAAGCAGATTTGCGCCAGAAGACCAACAAGCAGTTCACTTGAAATACTACCAATTATTTGTCGTTTTTCTAATTGCAAAATATTGGGCATGCTACGTCAGTACTGGGGGTTTTTGCTTCTTTCCATTTGCCTCAACTGGTGACTTCAAGCTTACCTAACACAATAATATAAGTGGGCAATGAAGCAGGCGAACTGGTGTCGTGAGATTGTGTCCCCCAGTCTTAGGGTTATGGACGTATTACACAGTATTGGAAACCTGGTTGAACAATAAATGTGTTAAACGACAAACACTTATCAGAAATAAATACGATCTGCAGAATACTCTTACACAATACGTTACAGCTGAGTTTTTGTAGGCATGATGGTTGGCAATGCTAAATGTTCAGATTTACGACGTGCTCAACATTGAATACAGAATACTTGACGTGCTCATAAGTCCTTCGACGGAGGAAATACAGCCATCTGTAGAACAATAAATGCAGAGTAAATCAAAATCGCCTGAGGGCACGAAGCTGCTTTGAATAATAACAGTAATGATGACGAAGAACACGAGTTGAAACAAAGTAAAATAAAACATTAGACCACCCAGTCTTTTACGATAATTCGTGCAAACAAATCGAGCAACGAAGGGGGCATCTTCCAAATATCACAGTCGCACTTCACAAAGCACTTCCTTTGTTGTCAGATTGCCAACACGTAAACATCACTGCAACTGACGTAAATATAACTGGAATGCCAAGCAACCACCAGACACTTTCCATTGGTGATGGCGATACAACCAATACACGTTGCGGTGAATCGCTAGAGGCCCACGTAACTCGTCAGCAAAACTCTCAAAGCCACGGAGGTACTTGAGTTCCTTGTTGTGAACGGCCGCAGAGCAGAGAACGAATACATTCGACGAAAAAGTACAGCTCACATGTCATACTTGCCAGCTCAACTGTAGCAAACGATTCACACGCAAAAAGCTGTTCATTATAGCTTGTTATCCGAACGCCTCCAACCAAGACAACGTAATGCTTTAACTTCAACCCTCAGACGCGCCTAGAGACCCTGTGACCTTGTATGTGCAACTGGACGGCGACACTCGACAGCTCGCAGCATTACTTGCCATTGCGCAACACTGGTGACGTAACGGGGCACAGAAGTGCGGTCCGTACAGTTACACCATCGACAGGAGAATGTGCGCGGGAGAGGAGGAACGCGGAAGAGACATTTCGAGCGCGCGCTCCTCGCAGAGTGGAGCGATTTCGTCCGGAAAATTTTGTGGCATATCAGTTTCTCGGCGGGAAGAACAGTTTCCAGCGAAAAAAAGTATGGGGGTTCGGGGAATTTCATAGTCCCTTTAATGTTTGCTCCCGTGAAAAGGATGCCTGCACTTAGAAAAATATTCCCTAAGGCCTTCCTGTTCACTCGCGATTGGCTGTACCAAGTGTGTTTATGCCGATCCTTGCAGGCAGTTACCACCTTTAAAAGGGTGCCGTCGCATTTCTTTTCAACTATTGAACATTGATCACTGCATGTTTGGCATTTTGATAAAAGTTCATCTAGAGCTGTTTCAAAAATGATGAGCTTCCGCTCAGATATTCTGTCCAGAGGGCAGTTCAAATCAAAGCTGTCCTGTTGCAGGATTGACCTAGAAAGAGAGATTGTGCGAATGTCAGTATATAACAAGACTCTACACGGCGCATTCAACACAGTGCCTCTCAAACACTAACAAATTCAGGAGGGGAGGGATGGGTTCCACGAATGGGCACTTGTTCGCTGCCTCCTATTAAAAGAAAAGTAGGACCGAAGGTCCTGTGCCTTTCTGGGACCATCGTAATACCCTCAAGACTGTGGCTTTCGGGCAAGACTTTGTTCGCCTCTAGCTTTGGGAGTAGTTCAACTCTACGATATTGGTGGCACTGTCGAACACAATAATGTCATTTGTTTACAAAAGGGGGGAGGTATATTGTTGAGGATGGAAGTTCCATTGCTAGAGCTAAAACCACGCCTCATTTATAGTTTTAGTTTCGTCTACCTCCTAAGTCATAACTTTCTTCAAAGAACTGATAAACAAAATCCAGAAACCGACACTGAAGATTTTTGTTTAAGTTTAAGTTTAATTGATACAAGCTTTCGCGTGGAGGTCCACGCTTCTTCAGGTACAAAGTGAAGTGGTGACACGCATAAGTATATATAGTATAGACACATACACGACTAAACACAATGCTGTACAAATTTGTACAATTCCTACAATTGTCCTGCAATTTTGTACAGCATTGTGTTTAGTCGTGTATGTGTCTATACTATATTGTCACGAAGCGAAATGGGTCGGCGAGTCGTCGAGTAAACAGCGAACGGTTTATTAGACTACTTGGTAGCAAAACACAAGAGTGATAGCTCTCTGAACACAACTGAGTCCAAAGAATGAATGCTCCAGCTTGGAGCGCACAAGCATTTAAGCGTCGCGCCGAAAAGTCTAGAAACAGCACGTGCGTTTGCCAGAGAGTAGGCGATGTGTCTGGTAGAGCTTCTTGCTTCTTCTTCAGCATGCGCCGGGATGAGATGTACCGTTTCGTGCCTGCCCTGGAAGTTTCATGATGATGATTCGTGGCATTGCCCCCTCCGTAGACGGGGCATCGTCTCGATGCCGTTTCTTCTCCTTTTTTTTTTTTCATGTTGTTTCCTTCCAGCCAGTCTTCAGCGCTACCTGCTGTAGTACGGCTTGAGTCGAACGACGTGAACTATTTCAGTCCTCGGGGGTCGTCGAGAGGGAACGCTGCCCTCCGGTACCACTTCGTAATCCAGGTCTCCAATGCGTCGAAGTACTTTGTAGGGACCGAAGTACCGCTTCAGTAGCTTCTCGCTCAGGCCTCGTCGTCGAATCGGCGTCCAAACCCATACCAAGTCGCCTGGATTGAAGCGTACGTCTCGTCGGCGCAAATTGTATCTTCTTTCATCGACGCGTTGTTGTTGACCAATCCGTAGTCTGGCAAGCTGGCGGGCTTCTTCTGCTCGCTGTGTGAAGTCCACAGCGTCGTTTTCCGCACCACTGGGTTCGTGGGGCAGCATCGCGTCCAGCATAGTCGATGCGTCATGGCCGTGTGCAAGGCGGAACGGTGTGAATCCCGTTGTTTCCTGGACAGCCGTGTTATAGACGAACGTGACGTAAGGCAGTATTTCGTCCCATGTCTTGTGCTCGACGTCGACGTACATCGAAATCATGTCGGCAAGGGTTTTGTTTAGGCGTTCGGTGAGCCCGTTCGTCTGCGGATGGTACGCCGTTGTCCTCCGGTGAGCGGTGTGGCTCAGTCGAAGGATTTCTTGTGTTAGCCTGCTTGTGAATGCCGTTCCCCTATCGGTGATTAAAGCGGTCGGAGCTCCGTGCCGTAGTACGATGTTCTGGATGAAGAACTTCGCCACTTCTGTTGCTGTGCCCTGTGGAAGTGCCTTAGTCTCAGCATAGCGTGTCAGGTAGTCGGTGGCGACGATTATCCAACGATTTCCGGAAGACGAACGTGGGAAGGGCCCGAGTAGATCCATCCCAATCTGCTCGAACGGCGCCGACGGCGGTGCGATTGGCTGAAGGTACCCAGAAGGTCGTACCGGCGGCGTTTTTCGTCGTTGGCATACCCGGCACGTCTTTACGTAGTGGTGTACGGTCTTGGCCAGTTTTGGCCAGTAGTACTTTTCCCTTATACGGGCCAGTGTCCGGCTGTATCCCAAATGACCTGATGACGGTTCGTCGTGGCAGGATTCGAGAATCTCGATGCGCATGTCCCCAGGCACAACAAGAAGCCACGTAGCGCCTTGTGGTGCGTGGCTTTCTTTGTAGAGGACACCATTATGTAGGGAAAAACTTGGGAGTGATCTTCTGAAGATGGGAGGAACATTGTCGGCGCGGCCCTGCAGATAGTCGACGAGTGTCTTCAATTCGGGGTCGTTATACTGCTTGGTAGACATGGCAGTTGCGCTCATTAGACCGAGGAAGGCGTCGTCGTCCTCGAGGCTGTTGTCCTGTCGCTGGAGTGGTGCTCGGGACAGGCAGTCGGCGTCGTTGTGTTTTCTTCCTGACTTGTAAGTGACGGTTACGTCATACTCCTGTAATCGGAGGCTCCATCTCGCTAGGCGTCCTGAGGGGTCCCTTAAACCAGCCAGCCAGCACAGAGAATGGTGGTCTGTTACCACCTTGAACGGCCGTCCGTACAGGTAGGGGCGCAACTTTGTGATGCCCCATCTGAGTGCAAGGCACTCTTTTTCGGTCGTCGAATAGTTCTTCTCTGCCTTGGTTAACGTTCTGCTTGCGTAAGCGATGACACGTTCGACGCCGTCGTGAAGTTGAACGAGCACGGCTCTTAGACCATCGTTGCTTGCGTCGGTGTGTATTTCTGTTTCGGCGTTTGGATCGAAGTGGGCAAGCACGGGTGCGGTCTGTAGACGCGTCTTCAATTCATCAAACGCCTGTTGCTGGGCTTCACTCCAGATAAACGTGGATCCGTCCTTTGTGAGGGCATTCAAGGGTGACGCAATTCTTGCAAAGTTCGGAATGAACCGTCGGTAGTAGGCGCAAAGGCCAAGAAAGCTTCGAACGTCTTTCACGTTAGAAGGAACACGGTAATTTGCGATGACCGCCGTCTTCTCGGGGTCGAGGCGTACGCCGTCGCTGCTCACGAGATGGCCGAGAAATCTGAGTTCCTCGTAGCCGAATCGACACTTCTGAGGCTTCATCGTCAGCCCTGCAGTTCTGATAGCCTCGAGGACTTGCTTTAGCCGTTCAACATGTTCTTCGAATGTTCTTGCGAAGACGACAACATCGTCGAGGTACACCAGGCAGGTTTGCCACTTCAACCCAGCGAGAACTGTATCCATAACACGCTGGAACGTCGCTGGTGCTGTGCAAAGGCCGAAACGCATTACCTTGAATTCGTAAGGTCCACCCGGAGTGACGAAGGCAGTCTTCTCACGGCCCCATTCGTCGACTTCAATTTGCCGGTACCCCGTCTTGAGGTCCATGGAAGAGAAAAATTTTGCGTTCTGAAGGCGATCGAGCGTGTCGTCGATGCGCGGTAACGGGTAGACGTCCTTCTTCGTTATCTCATTGAGTTTCCGGCAGTCGACGCAGAACCTGAGTGTTCCGTCCTTCTTCTTCACTAGTACCACCGGCGATGCCCACGGACTGGTCGACGGCTGGATAATGTCATCACTTAGCATCTCTTCTACTTGCGTTCGGATCGTTTCTCGCTCTTTGCAGGAGACCAGTACGGCATGCGGTGAATTGGACGGGCCTTTCCGTCGACGATGATGCGGTGCTTCGCAATGAGCGTTTGTCTTACTTTCGACGATGCAGCGAAGCAGTCACTGAAATCGTTGAGCATCTGGACAAGGGTTTGCTTTTGAGTTGTATTGAGTTGAGGGTTTACGTCGAAATGTTCGGCCTCGTGTTCCGTGGTGACCGCGATGCGAGCAGTGTCCATCAGGCAAACATCCGTGGTGGAGTATTGGTCTACGATGACGGCTATCTTCGTGCCGTTCGCCAGGTGTTGTGGCTCCGGGCAAAAATTTGTGACCAGGAGTTCGAATATTCCGTTTCTTACGGGCACAATTCCTCTTGCTATCCCAATTCCTCGTTCGAGGAGAAGTTGCGTGTTGCCTTCAGCCAACAAACAGCCAGTCGGTGCTCCCTCGCACGTAGCGGTCACAAGGACTGACGACAAGGGAGGCAGGTTGACGTGCTGAGTCGTCACGGCGGTTACGTCAGTGTTTGCGCGTTTCTCCGGGGTTATTCGTGCCCACCACTTGTCTTCTGCTGTTTCCGGCGTTTTAAAAGAGATAACTCCATTTGTGAAGTCGATGATTGCTTCGTTTTCGACTAGAAAGTCCATTCCAAGTATTACATCCTATGGGCAGTTCGGCAAGACTGCAAAGCTGACGACGTACTGGATGTCACGCACTTTTATGACTGCCGTGCATCGGCCAGTCGGTGTTACGACGTGTCCACCAGCAGTGCCGATGTTAGGCTCATCCCACTTCGTTTGCACCTTGCGAAGCTTCTTAGCCAACCTACCACTTATAACAGGGTCGTCGGCTCCGGTATCGATTAACACAATCATCTCATGGCCGTCGATGAGTATTTTCAGGTTATTGGTAATTTTTCGAGCGTCGTGTTGGCGCTGCGTTGCTGTTCGTCGAGTAGGAGGAATTTTAACTTGTTGTCGGTCCGCAGCTTCACCTCCCGGAGCTGCAGTCTTCAGTTTTCCTGGTTAGGGCTGCGCCACACAGGTCGTCTTGCCGGTGACGGTGAACGTGCTCTTCCTGGCGACATGCTGCGGTGGGGGACGCTCGGGGACAGGTCGCGTCGCGAGCCAGCAGAAGCATTCTGCTGTCGTAGATAGTCTTCAATTGCGGCGGGGCGACTACCGCGCTGGGGGCGGGAGGCGTCGGGTGAAAAACCGGGAAGGCCGAGTCGTCGGTAGGGACGCCTCTCCGCAGTGGTAGCAGAGCGGTCTGAAGTCGGGAGTCCGCCAAACGTCCGTTTTGCGAAACGGCTGAGAGTGTGGCGGGACGCTCGGAGTAGGTTGGACAGGCCGAGGAGGCATCCAACGGTTTCCGTAGGACGACGGACGAGTAGGTGGCACCTGTCTCAGAGCGGCGGCGTAGGTTGGTCTCGGTACTTCGGCGTCGGGGTTGGCGGTTGACGATGTCTGGATTGCCTGCTGAACCTCGTCCTTGATGATCGCACCGATCGAAGACAAAGGGTCTTGAGCCTTCTCAGGACAGAGGAGAGCTCGTACTTCTTCGCGTACCACCTCTCGAATCAGCTGTCTGAGCGATCCGACGTCGAGGCCAGCGGTCGTGGAGAAAGCCTCGTAGCCCTGGTGTTGTTGGTCGACGGTAGCGCGAGAGAGCAGGGTCCTCTCAATGCGCACGGCTTCGTCCAGAAACACGTCGGTCGTGGTGGGTGGATCCCGGGACAGGGCGCGAAAAATTTCTTCTTTTACGCCCCTCATGAGTCGCTGAACCTTCTTCTCCTCGGATGCTTTGGGGTCAGCTCGCCGGAAGAGCCGCAACACATCTTCGACGAAGCCTGTAACGCTTTCGTTTGGCAGCTGGATCCGTCTCTGGAGCAGATGTTCAGCGCGTTCAGCTCGTTGTTGAAAAGCGAACGCCTCGCGGAGTTTGCTTTTGAAGACGTCCCAGGACGTGAGCGAAGTCTCCCGGTTCTCGAACCATGTCTTCGCGGTGCCTTCCAGGGAGAAATAGACGTTGACGAGCTTCTGGTCGTCACTCCAGTTGTTGAACTTGGCGATCCGCTCGTAGTGGTCGACCCAATCGTCCACGTCGTCGTAATACTCCCCGCTGAATGTCTTCGGCGACTGTGCAGGGGCTATGGGCGTGGCAACAGGTTGCACCACTTGGGTACTGGTCTCCGCAGTCATCTTATTCTTGCGTTTAGAGGGTTCTAATGGACCGAATTCTGCAGGCAGACCAAGCTGTCTTCTGCTTTGTCGCAGTTGGTCTTCCAGGCCGTTGGACAAGGGATGCCCCGCACCTCCACCAGAAATCAGAAATGTCACGAAGCGAAATGGGTCGTCGAGTCGTCGAATAAACAGCGAACGATTTATTAGACTACTTGGTAGCAAAACACAAGAGTGATAGCTCTCTGAACACAACTGAGTCCAAAGAATGAATGCTCCAGCTTGGTGCGCACAAGCATTTAAGCGTCGCGCCGAAAAGTCTAGAAACAGCACGTGCGTTTGCCAGAGAGTAGGCGATGTGTCTGGAAGCTTCTTGCTTCTGCTTCAGCACGCGCCGGGATGAGATGTACCTTTTTGTGCCTGCCCTGGAAGTTTCGCGATGATGATTCGTGGCAATATATACTTATGCGTGTCATCGCTTCACTTTGTACCTGAAGAAGCGCGGACCTCCACGCGAAAGCTTGTATCAATTAAACTTAAACAAAAATCTTCAGTGTCGGTTTCTGGATTTTGTTTATGTGATATACAGGTCTTGACTCCCCTCTTCGTATTCGCTTCAAAGAACTGAGTGACACTCTCTTGTCAAACGCACCGCATATATGCTGAAATGGCATACTCATTAATGCTGCTTTGTGACGTATCCGCTGTTTTCCGTGAAGCATGCGCTTCGTCATCCGATTCCTCATCACTCTGGACAGGGGTTGAGTGCCATGGGTAATATGGAGTCAAGTTACCCACTGTTTGCGTTGCACGGGAGAGTGCTGAAGGGGGCTTAGGAATTAAGTTTACCTCGATGGCTGCAATTAAAAAGTAATTTCACATGTACTCTAAATTTACAGTAGCAGTAGCTATGGAACAGCTGTCCTGATGACTTTGCATACACCGGTGTCTGCAAATGCCTTACGCACGTGTGTCTTACGCACGTGTCTGAGATGCTCCTCATCGTGTGTTTGGGATGTCTGCTGGTCTTGAAAATCCAAGTGGCCACATTGCAATGGTACAGAGGATATCTGAAGAAATAGTACCAATATATGTCAGGATAGGTGAACTATTAGAGAACATTATTTCTACACTTCACATGATGAGATAAGGTAGTGTTTAGCATAGATCAAAAGCTACGAAGCAGTAACAAAATATTGTGGAACACGTGAGCAAACATAACATACCTGTAGTTGAGTGTCACTTGTGAGAAACAGTGGAATCTCTGAACTCGTACCACATTCACTGTAGTGATGGAGAACTATCGATACTACTACACTACCTACGACTACGACTACGACTACTACGACTATCGATACTATCGATAGTCAAATACTATCGAACCATCGATAGTAGGAAAACTATCGATAGTAAGAAAAATATCGATGGTGGATTATCGATAGTGGGAGAACTATCGATAGTGGACTATCGATAGTGACAGAACTATCGATAGTAGGCAAGCTATCGATAGTGAGAAACTCACCGATAGCCGACTATAGGTAGCGAGAGAAGTATTGCTAGTCGACCATCGATAGTATGTTATCAGAGGTCACTATTTGAAGGTATCAAGCTGACTTTCGACTACAACAAGTTTATGAAGAGTAATTTTGACAGACAACGAAGAACCTCAACGAACAGTCCCACCCACTCAGCAACTCAGCTCTTATCGAACAGCGCCATTGTAAACTGCGCGTCGCAGCCCATTAAAGGCATCAACCATGAGAGCTAGTGCGATCAGTTGCCATGGGATGCCTACCCTGGTCCGCATTGCTGTTGCGGCGCATTCCACACCACACATGCACCGAGATGAGACCATGAGACTTCGAGAGGTCATGTGACACCGTCTTAGCACCGCATTGGACGGAGCACCACGAGCGCGTGGTTCGGAGCAAAGAAAAAACAACAAAATGTACGCTTTTAGCGTTTCTGGATGAAGAGGGACGAAGGAATTCGTCAGTTCAGTTGCCGTTCCCGGATCGTTTACTCTGCTGCATAGCTTTTGCTGCTGCTATGGCCGCGTTCATTTACACCATTTGCCTTGGTAAACATACTAGACCGTGAGATTAGTACTCAGTTGAACGGATAGTACCCATTCAGTCGCGGAGTGAAAGGGAACACGCTAGTTGTGTGGCCAGTTCGTGAACATTTCATCTATAGGTCATCACCCTAAATCTAAACCCAATCGGTGCGACGTTTTCTTTTGATGAGAAAATTTGGCCCTGACGCAGGCGTCGGGGGCGGGGTGTTATTATTCTCTTAATTTGTGAATCTAGAAAGATTCATTCAGGACCGGCGATTGCTTTTGCAATATTCTGGGAATATGCATATTCACGAATGTGAACTAGAAACAGTAATTCTGTAATTACTGTTTTTACTTCACATTCGTATTTCGTAACCATGAGGGTACGTGGGCAGCAAATTCTAACCTTTATTTCAAATTTTATTAAATTTTGATATCACAATTTTATCAATTTTATTTTCATCATAATTGGATCGAATTTTATTTTTCAGCAAGGGCAAAGGCTAAGTGAATAATTCTTAAATAATCCTTTTTTTTCAGTTCAGCTCTTGGGCACCTATGGTGATGCCGAAACGTAAAGCGGAGATTTGGGATTACTTCGTCAAAGATGCGGCATCTGGATTTGCGAAGTGTACATTGTGCAACAAGGAGTATAAGACCAGCGGAAATACTTCAAATTTAAGAAACCATATGAAGCGAAGCCATCCTGGTTCGTTTTTTACAAAGCATAGAGAAATACAGGAGTCTGAAGAAGTATCACATCCGTGTGTGACTGTGGCTGGTCCCTCAAGACAAAAACAACGCAAGCTACATTCCTTTGTAGCAGAAAAACTCAGAAAGTACGGGGATGAGAGTGGAAAGAAAAAGAAGCTTGACAATCAGTTCGCTTTGATGATAGCAAGAGACATGCATTCATTTTCGATTGTCGCCGACAAGGATTTTCGATATTTCTGCCACATGTTAGACCCCAGATACGAGCTGCCAAGTCGAACGCAAATTTCTGAGGCTATTGTACCCACACTGTATGGCGAAGCCAATGACAAACTCCGTGTCATTCCTATGAAGGCAAGGAATTGTGCATTAACAGCAGACATGTGCACATCATGCACAACTGATACCTACCTCACTGTCACTTGCCATTTTCTGCTAGAGACGGTTATGCGGTCTGCCGTGCTGTCGACAACCGTTTTTCACGGGTCTCATACTGCAGAGAACGTTGCTCAGGCTATCGGAGATGTGGCTGACGACTGGTGTATCCGCTATACAATCGTTGCTCTTGTCACCGACAACGACAACTGGATGATTCTTGCAGCAAGATTGCTTGGTATAGATCACCTACCATGCTTCGCTCATACGTTGAATCTAACAGTCCAAGATGGTCTAAAAAGCAGTGACGAACTAAACACTGTGCTGTTAAAATGCAAGAACATTGTGCGTCACATAAGGTCAAGTTCCGTCGCTACCGCAAAGCTCCGAGAAGAACAAGAGCGCATTTGTAAGGTACCCCAACTAAAACTCATAAAGGAAACGCCAACACGGTGGAACAGTATTTTTTACATGCTAAAGAGGATCCTAGAAGTTCATGAGGCCCTTATACTCTGACGCTGTCGAAGTTACCTCGCGCACCAAGCCCTTTGTCAGCAGAAGACGTCATGCTCATCGAGGATGTTGTGGCGATTCTAGAACCGTTTGAAGAGGCTACAAAACTGATGTCCGGAGATCAGTACACAACGATTTCTTTGTTCCTTCCTGTCGTCCACGGTATCGTCACGGAGATCGAAGAGCACATCGAGCCCGCACTGAAGACGACAGTGGCTAAATTGTGCTTCAAGAGTTGGTTTCTTCTCTGCATCGAAGGAGGGACAGTTATGAAGAGAGGGACTTAACATCATTCGCAACCATGCTGGATCCACGAATGAAGGAACGAGCATTTCTAAACAGGGCAAACTCGGACCGTACCAGGGAAGGCCTGGTTGACGAACTCAGTACACGAATCTCTGAAAGCAGTGTCAGTGCTGTGACCAGTCCTGCTGTAGGTCTGGAAACATCACATGAAGACAAATCTACGCTAAAAGTTCGGATTCTAGGATTCCTGGACGAAGAAGGCCACACGCCGTTGACTCCAACCTCTAATGCAGAGCTCATGCTACGGCAGTACCTCGAGATCAAACCACAGCCGAGGAACAGCAATCCTTTGGAATTCTGGAGGTCCAGCTACAGTTCTGCAACGCCGCTCTGCGAGGTAGCCTTTAAGTACCTGTGTGTTCCAGCTATATCGGTACCAGCAGAGCGTGTGTTCTCTGCTGCAGGGCAGATAATCTCGGACAGGCGCAGCAGAAGAAAGTAGACATGCTCATATTTGTCCACCAGAATTACTGGCTTACACAGGGCTAAGTTCCAATCTCTTTCAGCAAACGCCTTAGGAGAAGAGCCTCCAATTTCTAAAACGAAAAGTGCTGTACCCAGTTTTTGTTGACATTCTGAGATTCTGATGAGGATGAGCAACTCAGCAATCTCTGTTGGTGTAGTACAAACTTATTGTGTGGTGATATTTGTTAATCTAGATTAGACAGCGGGATGTACTGTCGTCATTGAAGGCCCTTCATTGAACGTAAAGCTAAGTAAGCAACCATGGTTATGAGTAGCGAAAGTGCCTCCACCCGTAAGCGTTAAAGGGACGGTCTCGTACCCCCTGCACCTTTCATAAAGTGTATCATTCGATTGCCCGTTGTTGAAAATGGAATACTGCTAATTTACCCAACGAAACACGCCACAGTTATTAAATAACCGAATTAAATTGATAAATATTGCAGAGCATGCCACGATCTGTGTTGGCAACAATAAGAACGGCCACGTCGCCCTGCCGGTAAGTCCGTGATAGGATACAGAAATCGTGTGCTTTTGCGCGTGCTAGTGCATCGGCGTGAGCAGACAACTTTCAGAAGTTACTGGGCACCGCGGCAACTCTCGTACATTTTCTTTCAGTTCTCAGGTGAAAAACGCGCATTCTAAGTTGTGGCAAGCATAGTGGTTCAGAACAAATATGTTAATCATCAGAGACAAGTTAAAAGTCGCAGAACAACCCCATCCACAATCAGAAATCTGAAGTCGCTGGCCATCGTCGCGCGCGGTCGCATTACAGCTCCGACCAAAAATATATTACACGCGCTTTCATTACACTCCCCGTTGTATACTGATCGTGCTTCGAAATCAAGTGTCGCTGACGACGTACATGGAGATGGAGTACGTGTTTATTTAAAAACGCATTAAATACTCGCGGAAAGAAAACACGTGACTTAACTTCCACGTATCCGGTTGTGCGCCACATTATGGGAGACCCCACAGTCAATGCTCGGACTACATTCTCCGCTCGCGGAGATATATGCCTGAGTGTCCCCATTTTGAGAGCAAATGGGATTACTCAACCCAAGGTGCTTCTGCAAGTTACAATTAGGATGACAACGACGACGCACCAGCAGGCCGACGTCATACGTGACGTATGCATGAGAGAAGCGCAGCTTTCGTCGTCTGCTCTTACGGCACGTTTCGACAAATTCTTCGAAAACGACTTGGTTATTCCGAATGAAACTTTGACGGTTGTATGTGTAGAGTACTCGTGAAACTAGTTTTGGCTAAGTTTCGGAATCGCCTCGGCTGTACGAGACCGTCCCTTTAAAGGAGCATGGAAAGGGAATTAGATTTGCTGAAAACCAACTTTAACCCGTCAATTAGTGTGTAAAAATGATGCGTGCAAAATATTTCGGCTGAAAAAGGTTTTATAACAGCGCAATTCAATTTATAAAATTGCTACCGTGACGGGAGGCTCGCGCGCTCGAGCCACAAGCCACTCTCTATGAACTGTGACGTCAAACGTTAAAAGCGCTCTCATTGGCTACGAAAAAAATCGTCTGCTTCGGATATCGCGCGCTCGTTGTCGACAGCTACATGCGCTATGTTCTGTTGGTTTGGAACATAAAACAGGGGTGCAAACGTACTATAGAATATTACGTTCATACGCGCCGTGCGATCGTGTGTCTTATATTCATTATATATTTGTCGAACTAACGAAAAGTGCCTGCGGCTCACATGATGCTGCGGGCATGGTGGCGGTTCGCGCCGTTCGCGGAGAGTTGCAACACGACGCTGCTCTATAGTATTCGTTCCCGGAAAACAAGACAAACAAAGTGAATTCTTTCTGCGTGCAACTTCAACTAGGACAAGAGTAGCAACTTTCACACGCGCTGCACCTGCACATCCCCAATCCCTTTTGGAGGAGTGCTGACCTCAATCCACCCGATTTTCCGATTTTGTTGCTTCCTTGTCCTGGTAGTGCAACCCAGAAGTACAGGCGATAGGTGTTGCAGACAGCGCTCAGTTGAAAAATTCTGTTTTATTTGTGTGGAGAAAGTCCCGTATCCAAGTGTGCCTTCGACTTGGTGAGCAGCGATGCCGTGCGGCATTCGGGGCTGCGTGAATCAGAAAACGAAATGGACGTCTGGCTGTCGTACGCATAAGGTTCCGGCGAATGAGCCAGCAAGAAGCAGGTGGCTTTCTCTAATTCACCGTCAGGATATTGATCCAAACACTGACCTGCGAATATGCAGTCTGCACTTCAATCAGAGCGACTACGAATCACCGCCAAGTATTGCGGAATCCATCGGTGCCGACTTTCGGATCTACCTCAAGCGTGGGGTTACTCCCTCGCAAAACTTACCTGGCGCCAGCGCGCAAAGCAAACGGCAAAGGATGAACGCCCACGCTGCAACTGAAACTTCTGTAAACAGCACTACAAGCACGGTAAGAGTTTTACTAATACGGTCTCAGGGTGTGTTCTCTGGAGTAAGTTCATTATTTTGTAGATTGAAACACTACATGATCATGACAGCATGTGCACTGACACCGGTTCGACTGTTTCTGGTTCTATAGTAATGGTAAGTTTTGCATTCGGATATCAGATACAGTGTAAATAACACTCATATTAGTGGCAGTTTCAGAGGCACCATCTGTAACGTATTTATTTCAGGTTGAATCTCTCTCAGTGGGTACAGAGTGCATTGAGAATGACAGTGGCATAATGGTAATATGAGCTGCTGTGGATACCAATTCATTAGCATAATATTATTACGTTATTGTGTACAGAATGAAACACAGGATCGCAGCTTCACCGCCACACAAGCTGCTGCCATTCCAGAGGTAAGCTAACCTAATTTTATTTCAATTGCATTCCATGCAGAGTGCATAGATTACAATTCAATATGAACACTACTGTGCTTATTTTATGGTCCACCAAATCAGTATATATTGTTTTACCTAGAATTAATGTTCAGTGCTGTAACCAAATTTAAATGTTTTGCCAGCCTATGTTTTCTAAATAAACAGGCAGCCAGAAGGTTAGGAACTGTAAAAAAGAGAGAGAGAGAACTTTGAATATGTGCCCTATTATGACGTTTACTTGTGGTGTGTCACCGCAGACTTAATCCGACAAGGAGCTTATTACCAACCACTACGCGCTTACCCATCTGCAAATGTAGGGAAAAAAGGGAGAGGAAGTAGGGGGGAAGTCCCCATCCTCCCACTGCTTCATCTCTACAAAACACTCCCAGCAAAACAATATGATGCATATGGGATCATTATGTCAGAAAGAATAATGCCAGATCTTCAACAAGCATTTCCTAAAAGAGGAACACACATTGGAAGTAAAAAAAAAGCAGCTCACAGAGCCATTACTTGTAATAAGAGCAAGCCATGCATTTCAGAGTTATGAGTATCACGCATCTTACATCTGTTCTTTATCACATCGCCATCACCAGTATCACGCATCACGTAACGCTGTTGGGACACAAACGTCGGAGCCTCTGAAGAAAACCGTTGGAGTGCAGACTAGCAAAAAAAGGCAACAAGCAAAGGGTATGCTATGGAATGTCCACAGTGTGGAATGTGGAATAGTGAGTCAATGATGCATCTTTTCATTTAGGCAGCCAAGCAAACCTCAATGCAAAACCCATGAGAAGCATTGGTGTCCAAGTAGACTTGGCCGCTAAGTCATCCAACACGCAACGCCGTGCAAGGTCACTGTCCCCAGTTCGTTCTTCAACACCAGTGCTTGACCACACTGTGCCTGCTATGGGCCTTGCATCTGGAGACGACACAATAACAACAGTATGCCCAGATGACAGCCTATACATGCCAACTCTTGACAGTACAATGAGGTAGGTGCCATATAGTTGGTGTTCTGAAACATGTGTCACCTTGTCTCTGTATATTAGGAGCACAGATGATGAAATCTCCCCGCACAAAGACAACAAATATATTGTCTTTGAGAGTCAACTGAGGGAGCTGTTCCAGACCTGCAAAGTGTGCCTGCAGCGTTGCAATCCCACAATTACTTGTAAGGGAACTCTACTACGCGTTGAATGCAGCTGCAATGACGGCCACAATTATGTGTGGGAAAGCCAGCCCTACATTGCCAATAAGCCAGCAGGAAACTTGCTTTTGTCTGCTGCCATTCTCTTCAGTGGATCAAGCCCAGTTTCGACGCTGAGAATGCTGGAATTAATGAATATGAAGGTAAGTAGGAAGAGCTCTTAGGAAACGTGAGCCTCATGCAATCTCTAAGATACTTTGTGGTGTGGAAGTGTAAATGTTTGGAGGTCTAAATATAAAGGTGTTAGACTCAACAACATTTGTATGTATTACTGCAGGTGTTCTGTAGACACACATATTTTAATTACCAGAGGGGCTACCTGCTGCCAGCAATTGAACAAGTAAGTTGCAATCCTGTAAAAGAACCTAAAGATATTGTGCATCTAAAACTTTCCCACAATGAATATCTATATTTTTTTTCGTTTTCTATTAATGGAGCATACACAACTTGGCTATACGGGTGTACACACAAAAACCGTCTAACTCCCTTTAGGTCTGGACAAATCATCAGGCACAATTGATGACAGAAATTCAGGGAAAGGAGTCATCTCTCGCTGGAGATGGACGCTGTGACTCGCCTGGTCACAACTCTAAGTACCTGACTTACAGCTTCTATCATGAAGGTTTGAGGAAAATTGTTCACACTGTTCAGGTGCAGGTAAGGCATGCTCCCACCTACCATAGCACAGAAAGTCATAACCATGGCATAATTAATGGATGGTTGAAACTGAGTGGATTGCAAGTTACTATGAACTATTGTTCCTTCAGGCAAATGAAGTGGCATCAAGTAGTCACATGGAACTTGAAGCAGTACGCCGGGGACTCGAAGAGCTGGCAGATCTAAACGTTCTGTTGAAGAGCTTCACGACAGACCGCCACCCTGGAGTACGGAAGTACATGCGTACAACACATCCAGATGTTAAACATCAGTTTGACGTGGTGCACGCGTCTAAAGGTATCCACTTGAGGAAGAAAAAGCTAGTGCTTGTTTCTTTATGTAAGCGTCCAAAGAACAGAGTGATAACATCGTGATGTATAAATGAAACATGCAATGGAAGAAATGAAGCACATGTGCACTTTGTCCCATGTGTACTTCTTTGTTGGAACAGGTATCCGAAAAAAGATGGTGGCAGCCAGTAAGGAGAAAAACTGTGAAGCTCTGGAACTGTGGGTGAAGCCAGTGATAAACCATCTCTACCGCTGCGTCACCCATAGTGAAGGGGATCCTGAACAAGTTATCTCCATGTGGCGTAGTTTCAACAATCACGTTTCAAATGTCCATCATGGTCATGATGGACCGTACTCACGGTGCCTTCACACACCCCTCAGTGATCAAAAGCGCCCTTGGCTTCTGCCAGGTAATGATGGCAGAGAAAAAAAAATAATATAATGAGAAATAAGATAGTCATGGTTTCTTATTTTGCAGACTCTCGTCCAAAGGCAAAACTGACCGCCATCACTGAGGCAAAGTACTTGCTAAAAGACATCCAGCACCTTTCGCCTGATGTACAAACATCCGGTTTAGAAGCCTTTCATAGCCTTTTGATTCGTTTTGCTCCCAAGTCTGTGGGCTATAGTGCACGAACAATGTGGAACAGGTGCACATGCTTTTTAGTAATTCTTATGAGTATGCTAAAAGGATGTTTAGGGTTGATGTAAAAGTAAAAATCTGTGGAATTGGTTGTTTCAGAGTCTACTTGGCCATTCTCCACTTTAACGAGAACGCGTCGAGACAACATGCCATGACTGAGGAAGGGGAGCCCCGATACAGAGTGAAGGTATCAAAAATTTACAAGCAGGAGCATGTTGCACTGCCCATCAAAGAAGAACCAACGTTTCGAAAGTATTGTGGTACTATTCTGAAAGAACAGGTGTACCAAACAAATTGCTCTGCGGTTTCAGGTTACTTTGACGAGCTTGTAGACAAATGTGTACAGCTGTGCAACACGTGGGACACATTCAATGGTGCTTTTGAGGCATACTCATGTAATGATCCACCATTCCTGACGGAGACTAACCCTGCACCCCCAAAAAACAGAACTGATTTCAGCACGGCAACATCGACTGGGACCTTGCAGCTGCCTTCAGTGTACTCTCAAGGTACAAATGTTGAGCAACCATAATATTTGTGATAAAATAGAAATAAATGTGCAATACATGCCATATAAATATAGCCGTGCATTGTGAGAAACAAACCATGTTGTGCACATTTATTTTCTTATGTACAACGGTATCAAGTACACATGTCAATAATGCTACATAGAAAAGTATGAGTACTGTAAGATCTGATGGATGTACCATTACTCATTTTACAGGCCTAAAACCAGTGTAGCTGCCTGAGGGTGATGGGAAGTTGTTCCGTATCGCCATCACCACAAATGACGGGAGCACCCGCCTGTCTTCTTCAGGAAGTGGTCCCCATATCCATGATGCAAAATTGCGATATGCTATGTGGCGCCATATTCTGAAAAACAACAAAGTACACTGTCAGCTGTGAAATGCCCACAATTGCATACTTACTTTACTTGCTAGTGAACATGTCAAAGAATGGACAGAAAATAGGAACAGTGATTTTATCTGTTACTGTAAGTGATGTTCCTAATTGATTGCTTTGATTAGTGCCTCATCACAGCTATTCATGACACAGCTTGAGTGAGACCCACATGCACATAAATATAACTGTAGAGGTGGTAATATAGATGGGTAGAAATCCAGAGAACCGGTAAGGAAGCATGAAGGGAATCGCCTCAGAACAAGAGCTGCTGATATTTCGAACAGAGACTGTTCTTCTTCTGGGAACCGTCCTCATCATTGGCATGATATTTAAATGGGTTAGGTATGACGTGCTAAAGGTTCATGTGAATTGTGGGTCAACAGGCTGGGGGGAAGCAAGGGTCAATTTGGGCTTTTAGAGCCCAAGTGAACGGCTGCTTTGTTAGACTGTGAAGGGAATTATGTGAATGAAGTCATCTTTGCTTCAGATCGGTTACAGCAATGCAAAGTTCACAAACAACGGGACTACCAGTGTATTCCATAGAGCAGTCGCCGCATTCAATGCAGTATATGACATTGAACCTTGTGCATGTGAATGCGTGGTTAACAGAGTGGGTGTAAGTGCTCACAGTGCTTTTGATGGAGTTGTGTTGAACGTGCTTGCAGGTTTTGCAACGCGGGAGGTTACAGGGCCGTGTTCCATTGTACTGTATGTTCGTTTTGCTGATTTTCGTAATCACCAAGGAGTCTGCTATTTTTTGCGTGTCAGTATGTTACCTGTACTGGATGAGTGAATATACTCCTAAGTCTGTCATTGCTTTGGAGGAGAGACTCGTGTTTCCATAGACAGGCTTTAATGTTTGGAAGTGCGCTGGAATATCTTGTGATCAAGCTTATTTGGCTTGTGTCAGGATCCTTTCGGTATTCCAGAGGTGAAAAGTTTTTCCTACTTTATTTGTGTGATTAGCGTTTGAATATTTTATGAGACTTTGAGTGAAATCCACATGAACATAGATACATAATGTAATAAGCTGCTCTGACTTCGTTTCTTTAATTAGGGTTTGAAGTGTTTGTGAAGCTTGAGTTAGGTCCACATGATAGTGGTATCTCTTTTTCGAGAAGTTCTTAGCAATGTGGCACATTCTATGGTGTGCGTTCTTTCATATGCATTGCAATATGAGCAACCAAAAGCAGTTTCATGATGTTTTTTTTATGTTGACATGACACAATAGGAGATGAGGCAATTAGACAGAGAGCAAATATTGGACGGTGTGGGTCTGGATCCCAGTGCTGCTTATGTATTTCTCCACATGGCCATTATTGAATTGAAGTATGTTGACGTGCTTCAAAGCAAAAAATAGTTATTTGATATGGAACACTGAACCCGAAAGTCGCTGGAGAGGCGTCTTAGCTTAGCTCAATTGGTAGAGCCCTGGACCGGTAATCCAGAAGATGTGGGTTCGATCCCTACAGCTGGCTAACTTTTTCAGTGACTTTCATCCTTCATCCTTCACCTTGCTCTTGATATGTTTTATAATGGTTTGCTACTAGTAACAACAACTTGACAGTCGAGGTTTCTCGAACTGACTGTGATAATATTCCGGCGAAATATTATTGTTTGACAGTTTTACGTGATGACTGTGTGCTACTGCAAATGCTAAAAACCATTTCACGGTCAAAGTCACTAAAACTAATTCTGTGATATGGTGATAAATGCAAAGGTTGCACACAATTTCATGAATAAATATAGATATGAATGCATTTCTGTCTTTTTAGGGAAACTATGACATCTGATTTCGGTGCGCGTTTGTGGACTGTAGAATTCGCAACATTATCTGGAACTGTCCACATTACCCTTTGGGAAAGTCTGAGTTTAGATGAACACAGACTGAACAAAAACTTATGCTTGATCACTCCTTCTGGCAGCGTATATATTTTGAATGCTAAATAGCGAGGATAGTAAATACATTTTTGTGTAAGATATCTGGAAGTTCCACAAAAGACGGGGGTGTGTTCCGGGCGTAACTGGTCAACTTTCTGTATGCAGAGGTGTACTCCATAACCAAATAATACATTAACATTAAATAACGTTAAAACTTGGGAAGGTTGGTATGTCATGCCAAAATCAATTAAACCCCACTGCAGCGGGTGATGGTGAAGACAAGGGACGGTGCAACGAGACGAGGACGACGAAGCACAGCACTAGCAACCAAAGCTTATTTGACAAAAGGCAACGTCTTTTTAAAATAATAAAAAGACGCTGCCATCACCCGCTGCACTGGGGTTTTAACTGATTTTAGTATGAACAGGAACGTTGTGCATCGCTGTTAGCTGTCATTAGCGAGCAACAGTAAAGTGGAACGTGATATACTTACTCGTTGGGTTCCTTCCCAAGCAGTAATCCGCACTTTTTGTATTCAATGCCCATAACTTCCATGACAGCAGTCGTGAGGCAAAGAGTTTGGAAGTCCGAGTGGTCTACGATGCAGCCGTCTGGACATCTTCTCCGTACTTCGGCAATAGAGGTGCAGCACACCTGCTCACGCGCCATCGGCATTGCGGAGCAGTTACCACACGCACACCTAAGAAAGGCACCAATTAATGATTCAACAGTGTATGTTGCATTAACACCGTCGGCTTACCAGTTGTCATGTCGCGTTGGTGACGGTGGCGTTGGTGGATCCATGACGGGCTCTCCGACTCCATGGAAGCTCACACCGTCGGGAAGAACAGGAGTGTCGCTGTATAATGTTGTGTTAGCCTTTCGGCAACGCTCCAGAACCCGCTCTTCCCACGGTGTTAACTCGCCAAAGAAAGAAATTTCACTGGCGAGAGATGCATCGAAGCGCGGTTCCGTCGCCATGTTTATAAATAAGGCAACCCGGAACGAAGTGGCAAGTTTCTCTGACGCGCATGCGTCTCTCGGGAGAAGCGCACGTGCGACAGAGCGATCTGCAGCCGACCGCCGTCATGTGACAGGTGTCGATGACCGATGGCAGCCGACGTCACTTGCGAGCCCTTGGAGTGGACATAACCTGCAACGTCACGCCGTGACGCAGGTCCCCGTCATTACTCACGTGTCATCTACAAGAGTTGGAGAGAGCTCTCCCCGCTCGCGAGGTTCAAACGACAGTTGCGCGTGCTATTTTACCGTTACGTTCATATTTCTTTCGTGAAAACACTATTTAGCCATCGGACAGTCCATCATGATCAAAAACTCATTTTTTTTTATCTGTCTTAGACTGCTCCTTTAAGTACGCGCGGCGCAGTCGGTGGTGGTCCGCTCCTGGCGCCAGAAACCAAGTGTTTCGTGTATTATGGGAAATAAACCTATAACCGAACAAAGTGAAGCGTCGCTAAACTGCCTGTATCTACCGATAGTCAAATGTCCTAAATCTATCGATAGTCAAGTATCGATCGCCAGCTATTGCTAGTTAAATGTCGTGAAACTATCGATAGTACTATCGACGGTCACATGTATTAAAACGATCGATAGTACTATCGATAGTCGCATGTAGTAAAACTATCGGTAGTACTATCGATGGTTACCTGTCGTAAAACTATAGATAGTACTATCGATAGCCGCATGTAGTAAAACTATCGATAGTACTATCGATGGTCACAAGTCGTAAAACTATCGATAGTACCATCGATATATCGATGGTACTATCGATGGTTCTATCGATAGTGTGAAAACACTATTGATAGTCGACTATAGTCGACTATCAATAGTGTTTTCACACTATCTATAGTTTTAAAAACTATCGATAGTATCGATAGTCGATTTTTCGATAGTTTTGCATCACTAATTCACTGTCCTGTGAATTTTACAACACATACAATCACATTGGTTCGATTATGCCATAGATTGAGAAGTTACCCGTCAAAAAGAACTCGTTACAAGTTAAGTTACCGTGTGCAAAATGTAACTAAGTTAATAACGAAGTTCTTCAGCCTGAAATGTAACTCGCAGTTACTAAGTTACTTAAAAAAAGAACGAGTTACTTCCAAGTTACTTCGGGCACAAAATAGCATTACGCAAGTGCAGCGCGCGTGAGCAGTTGAGTTTGACCTTGAGTTGCCTGCGGAGGAGTGCGACGCGCATAGATCGTTTTCATTTATGTGCAACAGTAGACCTCTCCCTGTTTCTAAACAAATGACGTCAGTGTTCGACAGTGCCACGAATTTGGTAGAATTGAACTACGCTCGAAGCTAGAGGTGAACAAGGTAGCGCCCGAAAGCCACGATCTTGAGGAGATTACGATATGGGCCCTTAAAGGGACGCGACCCTCGGTCCTACTTTTTTTTCAATGGGAGGCCGCGAACAAGTGCCCGTTCGTGGAACCCAGCTCTATCCTTCCGATTTGTTTCGGTTTCAGTCTGTCAACCAATGTCATGATGACGTTTCTCTGGTGGAGGTGTATTCGAACGCTTTGCATATTACTCCCTGTGAGCGCACAATGGTTCAGCTTCATTTCAATGGCAGCGGTTCTTACTTCCTGATTAAAATACTGTCATTAATTGAATATCACGCTTTATGGCAAAAAATGCCATGAAGGAACCGGAGAGAGAGCAAGAAAATATGTGGACGCGAGTGAGAAGCGAGTTAAAAGTAACTTGGAACTCAACTTAAGTTACTTTGGCAAAGTTACCTGAAAAAGGAACGAGTTCCTCTGAAAGTTACCACGGCGCAAAAGTACCGAGTTAAGTTACAAGTTACCAAAAAAAGGAACTTAGTTACAGTAACGAGTTACCTCGAACTCTGGATTATGCTATCAATCAATTAAATGAGTTATTTTTCAATTAGCTTAGACTGACTTTTGTACGTCTGTGGCCCACACTACACTATGAGCTACATGGGAACTATACCTCGTCGGTTCGTTGGACGACGGAACTGTTTTCCAGCCCTTCATCAGCAGGTGTGGCAGGTTGTGGAACAATACCGCGCTGCGACGGTGACGGGGGAGCCTAGCACAAGCCGACAAAGACATCAGTGAGAAATACTCTTCCACAATGTAGGTTAAACAGCGCTTTCTACACGACCGCTTGTAGGTATAAAAAGTGAAGAACACGCACCGACGCACTTTTGTCACGAGATGTTGCATCCAGGGTTTCGAACCGAACCCGAACCGTTATTTTTGCCCGAACCGAACCCGAACCGAAATATTCATGACACTGCTGAACCCGAACCGGAGCAGAACCGTAAAAAATAATAGCGGTAACCGGTTCGCACGAAAACGGTTAAAAGAAGACAGCATAAGAGTTCATCTCTATCCACGAACGAAGACACATTGGTATCATCATCACGCGCCCATATCATGGATTTCAGAAATTTTCACCTAGCAGTCAGACGACGACGTATAGTAAGTATACTTTCAGTGTCTTTTTAACACGTTGAAGCGCAGTTGTCCTTGTGAGCGCCGCGGCTAGCGCCCCACGCACGCAGTGATGCGGCGTCTACTCTTCATCGACACGCATTTCCTGATAAAAGCAGTTTTATGGAACATATAAAACGGAAGCGTTGAACCGGTTCGCGAACCGGTTCGATTGTTGGCGTGGCCCAACCGGAACTGAACCGGAACGAAATCAAAACAACGCGAACCCGAACTCGAACCGAACCCGTATTTGTTGCGGTTCGACACCCTGGTTGCATCAAGCGCGGCATGTTCTGCCGGGCCGTGCTAAAGAGGGCTATGCTAATGGCCGAGACATTCCGTGCTGTGTATAACTCCATTTTGAGTGGCTTATTGCCCCCTTCGCGAACTTCAGCAACAATCGGGTTGTTGGCACGAGCGCGTGCACCACATGTCATAAGCCTGAGAATCTCCCGCTTCGGCTGAGTCATTTACTTTTTTTAATTGCATAAATAATAATAATTGGGAGATTTACAGTTAAGGTGAGTCAGCCAACTTGTGCGGCGACATGTTGCAGTAATTTGAACCACCTGTGTTCTTTTGACGTGCGCTGAAATCTCCGACACACAGTGCTGGAAGCAATGTGTGTCGGTTGTAATTGCATCAGTTTTCCTCCAACTTCCTTATTCTTCCTGTCTGATACCCCTGTCAGACGCTAATTGAGTAACTGCTATTTTCGATAATGTCCATGTCAGCTGGCAGCGGAAATGGCCTTAGAAGTAACTGGCAATTTCAGCTAACGGGGCTCACTACCGGAGAACAGTGCTCCTTAATTGTGTTCGTCCCTTTTTGTGTGTCCCCTGTGCTGGGGTATTTTGCCGCGTTTATCTCACTAATGGCCTTTAGAGCGTTAAAGGCGATGCCACCACCACCCAACCTCGACAACTGCAATACATGTAGGATCGTGAAGACCACTACCTATGGCAGTTTTGAAATATATATTAAACTCATTCATTTGCGTACTAAGTTTTTGTTCCTTATTTTTGTAATAAGAAATAGCAAGCCGTTGCTGCTGGCTGACATTTCCTGCCCAAGAAATAGATCCCACCTATGTGGCCATACCCTCCAAACAACATGAAAGCAACGGGCCCGGGCCATTGTCAAGTTGCTCTGAGCTGCATTTTTTTCCTTGTACACCTGTAGACCTATGTCATGTGCAGTGAAATAAATAAACGAACAAATCAAAATGAGCATCTCTACAAGTGATTCTTAAACAACTTGGGCACACTTAGATTGACGCCCCAGCGCTACTGGCGCTTATGTCCTTTCCTGTATACCTTCCACCTGCTGTTATTGGGTAAACGTCGCTCTTTTATTGCTTCTTTTAAGAGGTCGTTAGCTAGACACCTGCCTGCTATTTCTGTTGTCAGAGCAGCTGCTCTTCCTCTCCAGCATTCCCACGCATGTATCGAGCTCGTTTTATCTAGACGTCGGGGCGACTTTCCCGGCACTCACGGTAAAAATAGGATAAATCGCGCCGCAGCTTTAGACGTCTTCGTGGCTTCCGTGACTTTCGAGGATTGCTGTATGAAAGTGAAAAGTTGTCGGTCGTTCCCGTCGTTCATCACTTTCTCTGCGTTCATGCTGTAGTGTGAACGTAGCATAAGAAGGCGCAGAATGTGAACGTAGCACAACATGGCCAACATAGCCAGATGGCCACAAGAGAGCCATCGAAGGAAACCTTCCCGGACCATACTCGCTCGGACGCGTGTCCCGTGGTGCTTGACGACACGGAATTGTTATTTTGGTCAACAAGTCAGCTTCGCCGCGAAGTTGTTGAAGCCGTGCAAATTCGCATTGCAACATGTGCCTCAGCTCTGAGTTAGTGTGCTTATCCGAGACAAAGATTAATATTGTAAGAGAGGTTGTCGCTTGAGGACTTCGCTGATAAGCTTTGACGTCAACAGGAAGGGGGTAAGTGAAGGGGCAGAGCAAGCCCTCATTAAACTAGCTGTTGGTAGTGTGTGCCCCCCCCCCCGACCCTCTGTCATTCTTCCTGTGTTTCTTCTCCTTCATACCCTTACTTCCCGCATTCCCATGCCGTTGTAATTGCAGGTGAACTGACACCACCTTCGGCCGGTGGTGATACCTATTGCCGACACCAGACTTCCGTCCAACATATATCTCATTAGAAATTTCGTTGCACGCATGGCCTTCGTGGAGCAGTGTCCTCGTGCAAACTAGCAAGCTTGTTTCACATCTCCACTGACCCATTTTTACAGAAGCAGCCCTTCTGCTCAAGCGCAGACACTCCGTAGTTGACCGCCGCCGTCATCATCATTGCGCAGGTAGGCAGAGTTTGAGGGGGTGGATGAGGTTTGGAGGAGGTGCGATTAGACTGCTGTGTGTTGACGGCCCGGTGCATCAAGCACTCTTAGCTTTAGTACTTATACGCTTGAGGTGGTCACCACAGAACCTACACGCTTGAGGTGGTTTGGTTAACATGTCACACATGTTAGTCCAAAAAGGTGTTAAGGTTAAACCCTGTTGGCAGGGTGTAACATTACGATCTTAACGGCAGCAGCCATTAGGGATTTACCACCCAGACGATGCGAGCCGAGAGGGCGCACTACACTCGAGGAGTTAACGAGAGGCATTAACCCGAACACGGGAGGGCGACGCCATCGAGGCGGTAAGCGAGGGGGATACCACATTTCAAACATTTTTCTAATAGTGAGGGAGGAGGAAAGGAAGGGAAGAAAAAGGGAAGGGAAAGACAACGCTATTGGAAAAATGTCTAATGGTCCATCAGAAATTTTTGATGGTACTTGATGGCCATTAGAGCATGTTGATGGTCCTATCAAGACCCCTTGGTGGGTCCTGATGGAACTATATTCCTCCTTCAGGGCGTCCCGATAGAGTCTTGATGGGCACCACACTCCATCAGGACATCCTGATGGGCTCTTGAGGGCCGTGAAGCGCCATGAGGAAAGTCGTGAGACTTCCTCATGCCAAAAGCCGACGGGAGAATCTGATGGGAGCACGCCGTGCATGTTCTTGCATGCTCAATCGTTCATTAAAGCGACTCTGACCAGAAGTTCGACAAATCTTTCGTTTGCATCTATTACGAAGGTACAATATGCCTCCAAGCCACATGCGAAATATTTTCGCTGTGCCCGGCGGCAAAGTTTGCCAAACGGGGAGCTGAAAACCGGCTTCGCTTTTCCTCCTCAACTCGCGCAATCTGCACCGAAATCTAGCCTCTTTGTAAGGGACATCCTCCAATTTCCGTGTGCGTGACGAAAGCACGAGGTCCATGTTTCATTGGGCGCCGGACCGGAAGTTCTGTTGTTAGTGAGTTTGTGAGAGCGGCGGCATCCGTCCGGAAAGCGATCTTCAATATGGACGTCGAAGCAAGAAATGCGGAGACTTCGACAGCCCGGAACTTTTTTTCTGACCTTTCTGGACGATCAAGAAGGAAATTCTGCGTGCTGAACAGCTCGGTAGCCTTGCTTTCGAAACGTCGCCGATGCCGCGAATGCGAGACGAAGTTAGAGCTCTACGAACATCGGTCACACACCGGTCGGAACATCGGTCGCCTGTCTTCGACAGACAGGTAAGCGACGAGCTTTTTTAACGCACACTGCGTAATCTAAACACATGTAAACGTTCTCTGAAATTTCGTGTCCTGATATTTAATGCGCATTTGCTGTTTGTGGTGTCGGTGCCGCTGGTGTGTCATAATGCCGACGGAGATCGAATGCTTGTGCTGCAAGGAGCTCGAAAACACTGCCGAATGACTGTAGTATGAGTGCATTACAACCCACGAAGATTTCCAACTTCTATGCTTCAATATGACTGTCCTGAAGGTGGCATATCTTGAACTCCGTGGGCAGCGCGAACCTATGAGCGACTATATTCACAAGTAAGTCACATGTGTCCTTGTCGAACGATATTAAAATTTGGGCGCTCAGAACTGGTTTGGTCCTGCATTTAAGTCGCTAAAAACTCCAGTACAGGGCGCAGCACATAAAAAGACTATACAATACACAACTCTGAACGAGAGAAAAACAATACAGGCAATTTTGTAATTGTCAGTGTGCTGTGTCCTGAGTCACCTTTTTATGTATTGCTCTGTGCATAGGATTTTAACGTAGGTTTTTAGCGATATTGAGTGTTCTTGATTGTCGATTCAGTGAAAAGTAAAACAATGTTGGTTTCTAAAAGAACACAGCATGTGTAGTAATATACAGGGTGTGGGCAGGTAAACTGCAGTTGCTCTCAGGTACATGTGAAAAACACAGTGCACACACACTGTACTCTAACCGGTTACCTATTTGCCTAAACTATATTTTATGTACATCGGTGTAGACGACACAGATACACTGCATATCGCCAGTTTGCAAGGTGAGTATGGCACAAGCTTGGGAAAAACAAGAGCATGGTCATCCCAGCCTGTGCAGTGAAGAGGGTCTGGCAAGCCTTCCCCACAGAAACTGCCACAGGCTTCAAGTACCCAAGATCCTAACTGGAGGTATCTCTTCGCACAGCTCATCTATCATATTTAAAATAATTCAGCATCTGTATTTAGGATGATTTATAGCTTTCAGGATGATGCATGAGTTCAATATGTAGTGTTGAAACACAACACTAGTCCTTTTTAATGAGTCTTGCGGAACGATAGATGAGCACTCATTTCGTGACATTGTGTACCGTTGCTAAAGTGAACAATTTCTTGAGCAAGACTGATGAACAAATGAAAAACAGAGTCTGTCTTCCAAATATGTATGTTCCTTGTAACTTCCATATTTGCTAAGTGACCCATGTTGATGTCCCCCCTCATGTAATGCCTGGAAGGGCCTTTGAGGTATATTCATAAATAAATAAATATCAAAACCGGAAAAAGGTGTTAACATCTATTGTAACACCTATCCTCTCTTTGTGTGAATGATATATAAACATTCTCAGACTTTACTTTGCATTAAACATATTCCCCCCCCTCAGAAGATATGTAGTCACACTTTGCCTCATTGTGTCTAAAGCCTGGTTCCACCTCTTACATAATCTCCACATCTTCAATCTCCAAAGCAGTACAATGCTAAGGTAATCAGCTAGTACATAAAAAAAAAGGGGGGGAGGAAAGTAAAAGCTGGCACATCTAAAATTCGAAGAAACCCTCGTGCTTTCACGGACCTACTCACGGCTCAATCCTGGGTCAGGTCCTGATGGAAAACAGCTTTTCTGAGCCTCAGTGATAGATTCCCTTGATTGACTGTGACTGTGACGCACAACTCATTGGCTTGGTGGCAAGTGGGCTTGCGTCTGATAGTGCGGTTTGGAATAAAGGGAGCAAGGAACATTTCTCTACGGCCTTAAAGGAGTACAGAGGGCCATCAAAAAAAAAAAAAAATCAGATTAAGACATCTGAAGAAAGTGTGTGTGTCATTATACCGAATAGCGCGAAGTGTTCTGATGTGTGCAATTTATTTCCCAGAAAAAAACTCACATAAACATAGCTCCGCGCCTTCACCCTTAACTCGCCACTCCAGCTATAACGAGGATGAGGAGGTATGATGGCACGTCACCGATGACGGCATCAGGAGACTCGTTCTGGTTTGCCGGTCAGTGGGGGTCAGCGCATTGTCCCTTTGCCGCCGTAAACTTGTTTTGCCAGTTCTCCCGGAGAATCGGGGATAGAAGGAGCGGCCGAAGCATTACCGAGCAAGGAGAAAGGCTTTATCAGAACCCCGAACAGCCGAGCGGAGTAGCAGACAACCTTTCTCTAGGCCAATCAGCGAGCGTTCTCCTTATAGCGTCAGCGCGAGGTCCCAGGCAGATCACAGGCTGGTACTGCTCTTCACCACCGTTGCGCACGGGCGCTTTTTGCGGCGTATTTTAAATTCAGTTTCTGCGATAATTATGACTCTGTGGTGTAAATTACTTCGTATGGTGCATCTTACTGGCAAACTTAACAGTTTTATAGGAAGAAAACTGGGTGTTAAAAATGACTTCTGTGCTACTATAAGAAGGATATCAAAATTGCCTGTCAAGGCACAGCATTTTATATCGCTTTGAGTAAGTACAACACTCCTCATAGCAGTTACCATTCATGTTGGGAAAACGTGCTGAAGTTAGCTCAGGCAGTGCATCCAGAACTGTGAGTCAGGTTCATAGAGAGCACCTGGTGAGAGGGACAGCAACAGTGTCCAGTGAAGACTCTCCAGGAATTTTGCGCATGTTTGGGGGTCACACCTTTTAATAGTTTTGATGGAAAGCAGGGTGTGTGAAACACTGACCTCTGGTGGATGAATTCTTGTTATTTATAACCAGGTACCCATGTTCTTGTAATCTAGAAAAGCCTCAGCTCTCTTGCAGGAAATTGCTAATGAATGTGAGTGTCTTTTGTGGAAACAGGTTGTAACTACCTTTCTATACACCCTTCTTAGTTGCCCTAGCAAAAGCAAATATGCAATGCTGTACACCATATGTAATGCTAGCACACTCATTGCTTTGAGTGTTCTCAGGCTTCTGAAATGGTGCTACCTCGTGCATACGCTGTGCCATGTCGGCAAGAACATAAATCAGACTGCCTTTATTTTTTAAATTGGCCCTTCGTGCTTCATGTGACTGCAACAATGGTATCCCCTAAACAATAGGCAATAAGAATGATTTCTGCAATGTATTGAGCTTTGTAAAACAACAACTTTATTTGAAAATATATTCCAAAAGCCGGATGACGACCTCATAATGTAACGTCCTTTACTGCAAACACCGCTCAACACAGCGATTAAAAACAGAGCGTAAACGTTTTGTCGCCTATCCGGGTGGCATCATCAGTACAACAGAGACCAAAGACGAGCACATCAGCCTACCTAAGAGGGCATCATACACATCCGATAGGGGTCCACGGTTTGTATTCCAGGCTGAAGCATCACACCTGATAAAGCAGGACTCTAAGAACTTTCTCGGGCCCCATCGCTAGTTATGTGCAAAGGCTACTGCACCATCAAAATTAAATATATATCCCTTAGGCCAGCAATGGTAAACTAATTCGGTCCCGGTTCGAGTAGCATTCGTAGCCCTGGCAACGTCCCTTCTGTGCTCTTTCAGCCTTGTCCCACATCTTTTGTTTATCTCGCCAATGTAGGTCGCATCACAGTCTATGCGCTCAACTTAATATGCACAGTCTTAAGCCTGACGGGCACAGTGCCCTCCAAATGGCGTATGAAACACCTTGGATGAAAGGAATGCACACCACCGATTTGACTCTTTGATGTTGTTCTTGATTGTTCGCTGTTGTAGCGATGATGCCACCTGGAAACGAAACGTTTACTCTCTTTGTTCTTAATTGTTGTACTAAGCCGGTGTTCTCAGTAAAGAATTTTAGATTATGAACTTTGTTTGAATGATGATTAGTGGCGATCCTCATACCCTGGGCCACTACTCTAACAATTGCTTGTGGTAGTGTGGTGAAATGGAATAACGAGCCTTGTAAGCAATTTACTTGGCAATATATTTATTTATATGCCATGGGTTGAAGAACCCAGTGTGGTGTTACATAACGGAGGTGCATGTAATTATACAAGACCGATAACCAAAAGGCCTTGCTTTTCACCAGATTAAAATGTGATGTGATTGTAACATGACAAATGCTGCATGGTAGCGATATGATAGGTACTCCTCAGGAGTTGTCGACACGGTTGCGGTTAATTGAGAAACTGCATGTCCAGTTAATGGTAGCAGGATCAAATTTCAATTAGGCTAGTTTGGCCAACAAGCGAGCATAGAGCACAGTGTCAAAAGCCGTTACAAAATAAAAAAATACCACATCTACGTGGACCCAGAAATCAAGACAGTTCAAAATGCTGTGAACGAATTCCACTACGTTAGTTTTGCCTGAATACCCTTTTCTAAAGCCACGCTGGAATTTAAAAAACTCAACTTGGTTGACAACGTGGTAGTACATGATGTGCTCCATTAGTTTACAGGGAACCCTAAAAAGTGGAGCTGGTTAGTAGATAGAAGGAGGGTAGATGACGGCATCCATTACAGCTGACCGGATACGGAAGCATATGGAACGCCGTGCACAGATTAAAAAGAAAATCATAGAAACTATTGAGGTGATAAATGCAGGGTATATTTTTCTTTTTGAGGCTCTGTAACAAAAACATATTAACATATAAATGCCATTTCATGAAGGAAATGTGTTCGGTACACTACCACGAGCTATTTGCCAATTTTCTGTTTCCAAAACTGCCGGGGTGATGAGGAATTGAATTTAAAAGATCCGGTTTCGTTTTGATCCTCGAAAGCGCCAGCGCCAGCAACATCGCGTGACGCAAGGTGGAATCTGGCTAATCCGCTGTGAAGGACGCTGTCGTCTGCCGCCAACAGATGGGTCAAAGTCGCCATCTTGCCATGTATTTCGGCCCATTCCCCGCGTAAAACAACGGGGATCGCCATCTTGTGGGACGGTTGTTGCCAAGATCGCAAAATCTGCCACCTAGATTTGTACCGGAGTAGAAATTATCTGTAAACAATGTGCACCGAGCATGCTATTTCTCAGAATAGCCACTTCAATCCGTATCTAATCCAGCGCGAATTATGGCTGCCGTCGCTTCTCAATGGGTGTGTGTATGTGTTCACGGTCTTTCCAATCACTGCGGACGTACGATCCTGTGCGTTCTGTCCAGTTGTGTCTGTGGACTCTGGTGTTCGTTAAATATTGTGATGCTCGCCAGCCAGCTGAGGCTGCTTTGGGTGATGTAGAAGAAGGTGCCCATCCTTTTCTACCCCAGCGTTTTCTAGCCCAATGTTTTCTATCACAAGTGCTTCATGAAACAATTTTCTCCTGCAACAACCCTGAAAACTATGTTGCGAAGGTTTGCCAGTGGAAATTGTTTCAAACGCTATTTGCAACTGCAAATATTTTTGCGACTGAGTTGTGGAATAATAACACACACTGTATGATAGTGGTAGACTGGACGCTGTGTGTTCAGCTCTCTCATAAAATACATTTTCCACCGTCCAGTCTGCTGACATTCATACTCACACGTAGCATATACCTTTCAGTTCTCCACATATGCAAGCATATTGACGTAACGTGAAAAAGGATTGGTTGGTGATTCATATGAATGAACAGAAAGCCTGATTGACTAGATATAACATGAAAAACGGTTAAAACTTGGCCTGGTTGGAGACGACGGGAAGAAATTTGCAGAATGCCATATTCGTATAGTTTACTATATACCACTAAAGTGTGATAGTGTATATATCGGGTAATCATCAAGGTGCATAAATACTCGTTTAAAAGAACATTCAACTAATACCTCTAACAGAGATAGTGCGTTGGGGGACCACCTATTGACATGTGTTGGATGTCAGGCCGAATTCCAAAAAACAAAAACTTTGTTCAGGTGTAAAAAACAAGGTAGCCTTCTCTTTCGAGAGGCGCATGAGATCAAAAAAGCAGGTAGTAACTGCGTCAGTAACCCCTGTATTTATCTTTCCCAAAACGTATCAGCATTCATGTCGACCACTTAATGATAACTGTTGTGTGTGCGAGAGGTGGTGGTGTAAACAGGAAGTACAACACGAGAGGGAATAAAGGGGGAGAGGAGGGTTCTTATGTATTTAAGGCCTCTTTTCACAAAATAAAAAGTCTTTGGTTCGCAGTTCAGTGTGGTGTCCTAGTCTTTTTTGTGTTCCGTTCTCGTCTTTTCCTGCACGGAGGGTTTTATCGTTTTTAACTATATTAGACGTAAGATGTGAAACAGTCATTACGTTCACATAGCATATGCACAAATAAAGTTTACTTTGCTGTAGATCACTGGTTATAGATTCCTTAACAAAATTTGTTTGTTTCGCTTTCACATGAGTCGAGGCATGGATGCAATTAGGAAATCTGTGCAGCAGTAAAAGATGAGTAAATGGTTTGCATTGGACGTTACTAATATCTGCAAAATTCATATTCACCCACCCATATGCATGTTGCTTTTTCCACACAAACGCTTCATGCTTGATACAAGTGAAATGTGGAACACCGTCATTGCATACACAAAATGTGTGCACACGTAGTGCCATTACTTTGCTGGACGTAACTACTTCATGCTTTGAAGTAAAATTTGTTTATATATGGACGTGTACAACATATCTGGCCTGAGCTCTCTCATGTACCATGATCGTTACCTGTGTCTGAATGGCACGTCGTTCCGAGGAACTTTGAAATGACGTGCACTGTGCCTTCAGTAAAATATCTCACTTGTGCACTTCCAAAGCGGTGTCTCAAAGCGAATATCTAAAATTCACAGGTGACAAATGGTTGCAAAGCAACATATGCACTCTAACTGTATGTATGCTCATCACAGTGAAGAAGATTTTCTCCAATAAGGATGGATAAGCTATATTGAGACTGCTTTCCATAGGCAGAAGTATGCTGTTCCCACTATGGTTAACCATCATACCAATACACCCTTAGTGTATAGGCTACTCGTTTTGGTGCAGGAAAGGGCAGGCTACTCACCAGTGTGCTGTGAGAGTTCGTCACTGCTGTACCTTACAAATGAGCTGCTTGAGTAATCATGATAGAGGAAAAGAGGAAGCATCTAGTCATTGATCTGTAACATTTTGGTAGACGTCTTCTGTTTTTCTTTTTTTGCTGTGCCTTCCCTCTGCTCCATGGAGGCTTTACATCAGGATTATGCCATCGAGGTGTGGTCCACATTTCGTGATCTTTGGACGTCTGCATTTATCAATTAGGTTTTACCTAATTGATACATGTAATGTGTACATGTAATAAATACATGACAATGTAATGCGGAGTGTTTAACGTTCCATCCTCCCCCTCCTTTGCAAATATATCAAAAACATTTCAGGAAGATTTTGACTCAACATGTACTTCCAGATGTGCCTGCATATGATAGACATGTTTCACGCCAAAACCCGCAACCAGGAAACCGAAACTGTCATTCTAGCTTGTGCATGCGTTACAATGCGAGCGTTACAACAATCGCTAGGAATGTCAAAGACAACAATTATTACTAATTTTTACCCGTTCACTGCATCATTTTTCAATTAATTTGTTTGTTTAAGCAAATATGACAAACAGACAACAGCGGCGTTTTGTGCCGCAGTAACGGGCGAACTTCGGGTTTCCGTGTCTGGCAACTGCGTTCCACAAGATAGCAGCCTCCGATGTTTGACGCTGATTTAAGGCAGCTCAAGCCTAGTTCTCACATACGACAACGGCGCACGGCAACGGCGAACGGCACGGCAAATTGTGTCGTTCCGACGCCGTAATGGCGCCGTTCTGTCCGCCGTCTCGCGGCAAAAGGAAGTTGAGCCATGCTCAACTTCTGCCGTGCCGTGGTCCCGCCCACATCACATCCAACCAATGAACGGCCCGCACGAAATATAGTCAACATGTTTGAACGCAGCGTAATGAAGAAAACCTTGCTGGCAACACATGCGTCTAGCCGCAGATTTATTCCGCTCTCCAATTGGATGCCAATGCGCAGGCGCACTATGCGCGTTCGAGCAGACGACTCTCCTCTCCCACTCTCCATCTCCCTTTCTTCTCTCTTCTTCTCTCTTGAGTTCGCGCCAGCGTGACCTATAGCCAAAGACGTCCACCGTGGTCCATGCGTTGTCCACGCGTGTCTCTGCCGCATTTTCCCTGCCGGTGCCCAAAGGGTGTGTGATTGGAATGGCATCGCTGCACGATGACAGCGTTCGGGGGCAGAGTACCGATGACCGCACTTGTGCCTTCTGCTCCAAAGCGTTCAGTGCAAAGTTCAATTTAGTGAAGCATTTTAAGAACGTACACGGCGTCGTACAGACGTCTCGCAAAAATTTTGTTTGCGACCAGTGCTCCGGTGTCAATTTCTCGTTTCGTGAGGACCACACTACGGCAAAAAGAGGAAATCAGAGATTCGCTGCTTACCTGCCCAGGTTTGCGACTCTAAAGATACATAGTGGGAATAATCATGAGTATTGAACGGTACAACTATGGCCGCTGTTCAGCAGATTTCATTAAACTGATTTAGAAGAACAACGAGCTGCCTGTTCTGAGAGTTCTTGGTTTTTTATGCATTAAATCACTGGATGGGGATTTCAAGCAAACATTATAAGCTATATCTCTTTAGCTTTTCTGTATAAGATCACCGTTTTAATGGATTATCATTCCCTATAGCAATTATGTTGCGTATGTGTATGTTTGCGCAAGACCGGCTTGACGGCTGCATGCCTGCCTGGCCCAAGTTAGCGTTATGAGTAATGTAACTCTCATCAGGTCTTAGTGCAGTCTTTAGGGCACCGCCAGGTAAAATACACCAGAAACCAGAAACACGCGTGGAGGCATGGGCGTCTTCAACGCAGAAGGGAGGAAAAGAGGTGTAGACCATTGTGTAGACCGGGAGAGGAGAGAATCGTCTGCTCGAAGACGCATAGTGCGCCTGCGCATTGGCATCCCATTGGAGAGCGGAATAAATCTGCGGCTGGACGCATGCCTGGCAACCATACAGTCAGCAAAGATGGCGGCTTCTCAGCTTGATGCCGAGAAATTAATTGAACTTGTGAGAAGGTTTCCTTATTTGTATGATTTGTCGCATCCTGATTTTAAGGATACACAGAGAAAGGAGAACACGTGGAAATCCATCGGCGAAAAGCCTGGCGTGACAGGTGAGTGCCGTTGTTCCCGCGGGGCACATTCAGGTGCACCCCATGCATCGGAAATCAATCACAACGCCGAAGGCGTTTCTCGTCCAGTGTTCGATCGATCGATCGATGTACTGAATTTACCTATGAGCCACATCCTCCTACCTACCGAACAGTATAATCTTACGTGCTGCCTTGTTGCAGGAGATGTAGCCATGAAAAAATGGGTAAACTTGAGGGACAGGTACCGCAAGTTGAAAAAGGACCACGACGGCAAAATCCGGAGTGGAGCAGCGGCGGTGCCCCCGGTATCATGGATATATTTCAAGATACTGGAGTCGGTATTATGTGAAAAGAATTCTGACGCCAGGTAAACACACACCTCCTTTTGGTTAAAATAACACCACGCGTTTCATGTGTGACCAGGCCAGTCTCTAATCTCGTGATCGCGGATGAAGAACCATCCCTGGCCCTACTTTAGTAAGAACGTCGCAAAATTTCCCTAGCTATTTACGTGGAACAAGTAGAGTAACGGAAGTCCCACAGTAACGGAAGAATGATTGATTTTCTAGACAGAGCATCATGCTGTCTTCCGGGAGCGGCGACAGTGCTCAGGGATGCTCCCAGATACTGTCAACGCAGATGTCAACAGATGTAGACCTTAGGTACGTGCTTCACATTGCTAACAAATTTTGGCTTCTGCTCTTGAATGTACGAAAGTTGTGTCAACATTCACTTTTTTTTTTAGCACGGCCGCACAAGCTGACGACAGCTGCCTTAGAGATGCAGCAGCGAGCATACCCAGGGCACGAGAGTAAGTACTTGACCCAGTGTTTGTTTGTATAGGTAGACGGATATGCCAGTCCATACCCTGCTTATGTGCACATGGCACAACTTTGTTGTGCCTTCAATGGCATAGTACCCCTGATTCCCTCGTTTCACAGAGGCCCGCTCGCAGGTCTTCCACGGGGTCGAAGAGGCGTGAGTAAGTGTTGTTTGGTGCACATGACCACCATCTGCATGTGCACTTGACTGCCATACCTTAGTGTATTTTTCTTCTCACCAGTCAGGTAAATGATGATGGACTGTCGCAGCTCCGGTCTGCATACATGGACACGATGGAAAGATGAAAGATGAAATTCACTGAAAAGGTTAGCCAGCTGTAGGAGTCGAACCCACATCTTCTGGATTGCCGGTCCAGGGCTGTGGGAACAAAATGGTACCTGTGAGGCTCCCACTGTAAGTTCTGGAACCATCTAAGGCCAGAGTGGTACCACTGAGGAATGTGGAACCCAATGTGGAACCAGCCACCCCACTTGTGAATCCAGCTGGGACCATCATCATTCAAATGGAACCAGTCCAGATTCAAATGGAACCATTCTGGAACCAGTCCAGATTTTTGACTGGGTAGTGTATGCTCATAGCAGAATAGACAATATTTACTTGAACAGTATGTGCTTTTCTACGCATTACTTTCGGTCATGCATTTAGTGGTCCCATCTGCTAAGTGGTCGGATCCGAGACCACTTAGCAGAGGGGACCACTGGATAAATTCCATTGGTTCCACTTCAAGTGGCACCACCGTGAAACTGGTTCCACTTTTAACTGGTCCCAGCCAGTGAATGGTTCCACATTCCAAGTGGTTCCTGCCCGATAATCCACTTCGAAGTGGTCCCACTCCAGATGTTTGCCTGGGCAGGCATGGTTGCTCTAAGCTAGCGCGCAACAGCAAGGGTATACCAACACAAGAAGTCGAGCACAAGTGATGCAATGCGCTTGATTCATCAGAAAATGAAATTCATATTCAAAATCAGAAGGTTGACGCCGTTGTTGTCCGATGGTCTAGTGCGTTTTTCGAATAAGGTTCGGCGATCGATATTGCGGGCTTTGTCTAGGGCAGTCTCAACTAGGTTTGTAGGAAATTTGCGGTCGACAAACGCGCGTTTCAGTTGATAAAGATTTCTGTCTAGGTTTTCGTTGTTGGAACAGATACGTCTATACCGTAGCGCCTGGCTGTAGGGTATAGCGAGTTTAGTGTAACGCGGGTGGCAGCTGTTAAAAGAAAGATACTGTTGGGAGTCCGTAGGTTTGCGTTAGATGCCAGTGGAGATGACCCCGTCGGTTAATGTCACTTGAACGTCGAGGAAGTTAACTGTTACAGTGTAATATGAATGAGTAAATTTGATGAAAGAGTGAACTTGGTTGATGTAGTTAATAAATTCATTTAGGCCATCCTCTGAATGCGGCCATATCATGAAAATGCCATCAAGGAAGCGCTTGTAGAAGGTTGGCTTTTTCTCACGTTTGGACAAAAAACCTTCTTCAACGGATCCCATAAAAATGTTGGCGTAACTCGGAGCCATCTTAGTGCCCATGACCATCCCGTTAATTTGTAAGTAGTGATTTCATCGAATTCAAAGTTATTGTTTTTGAGAATTAGATTGAAAGAACAACGGGGTCAAACATGCATGATCTGAGTATTTTTGGAATGCCTCCTCTGCTGGGAGGATGCCGTCGTCGTGCGGGATGTTGGTGTAGAGAGAGGACACGTCTAGCGGAACTATTATGCTCGAAGGGGAAGGTTCACACTCCATTAGTAATTCGAGAAAATGGTTTGTGACCTTAGTGTAAGAAGGCAGTTGCGGCGGTATATCCTTCAGTAGGTAGTCAACAAAGCTAGATAGTTTCTCGGTAGCAGTCCCATTGCATGACACTATTGGGCGGCCTGTGTTTCCGGGTTTGTGAATTTTTGGAAGCATGTCGAACCTGCCTGGTCTGGTATCCTTAGGGAGCAAGTAATCGCATACGGTGCTGTCTATGATTTTTTTTTAGCTTTAAGATATTTTAAGTGCTTAACAATATCGGCGGTAATTTGCGCAGTAGGATCAGCATCGTGGGCTTTGTAAAATGCTGTGCAAGCTAGCTGGCGTAGGCCTTCCTCTATATAGTCGTTCTTGTCAATTACTACAAGTGCACCGCCTTTATCCGCATGCTTAATGACTAAGTCACTTCGGTTCTGGAGGTTAGAAAGACTGCGTTGTTCAGCCGGTGTTAAATTCGCCTATGTCCTACGGCTAGGTGGGTTGTTGTGCGCACTGATAATGTTATTTTGAACTGCCCGTATGTACTGTAGGGGACACAGTTGTCTAAAATGAGGTTTATCGCATCTCAAATCTCCAGGTGTTGTAAGACTACTTCTTTCGAGTAGTAAACACGTGCTGCACCTGGTCAGTCTTCAAATGCAATATTGACACAACACTTTCAAGCGCAACCGAGGTAATATGAGACGGCGAAGTACTGACAGGCGATTTTAGCTAACCGTGTCCCCAACAGTACATATCTAGAGCTTTATCGCTTTTGGCTTCGGGAGTAAAGTTAGAGGGTTGTTTAAATGGTTGGACGTATCCTTGAGGTTTGTCGTGAAAATATTCTTTGAGGCGCATACGTCGTGCGAAGTTGTCCAAGTCTAAATGGAGCTGGTGTTCATTTGGCTTTCCGTAATTGGGACAGAACGGGGGGCCCCGACTAAGTCGTGAAGTATCCGAATCAGTAAGGGAGTGAGAGAACAAGTTTAAGACATTGGAGGACTGCGCGGTTTCGGCTTGAGCCGAAGAGGAAGGTATCGCATTCTAGATTAGAGACAACTTGGGGGGTAGGCGCGTCATTAGTTGCTTGAATACTGTTTGCAGGTTCCGAAATCTGTTCTGTCGTTCCGCAACTTGGCACAATGTCGGGGTTAACGTTGTTCCTGAGTAGCTTTTTATGTTTGTTCCTGAGGATTGTTCCTGCCCTATCTTTTGCGAACTTATCCAAATCCGACTGGTGGGTTTCGGTTAGGGAGGTCCTATTACGGATGTCTTCAACCTCTCCAGAGACCTGGCGTAGGGAGTCCTCACAATGATCAATTATAACGTACACTAAAGCGCAGGAAGTGTTGTAAGTGTTGTTTAAGATTCCCTCCCACTTATCTTGATGTGCTGATTTAAGGTAGAACGTTGGCCTGACTTTTATAGCAAGTCCTCTGGGGATTTTGTTCTGTTCTTTGTACGATTTTAACGTGGTATGACAGGAGTTATATCGAGCGGATTTGTCGGCTAATTTTCAAAGTTTCAAGAAAGCTTGCGTTCTAGGTGAAGGCCGACGACTCGAATGGGAATGGCTACTCTCACCGGCGGTTAGTCATTCTCGTCGAGATACCCTTGCCGTCCGTTCTCGTCGTCGCTGTCCCATGATGTCGGCTTCCTCAATGGTGGTCCACGTCCGATCCGGGATGGCAGGTGTGTCAGGCCGGCGCGGTGGTAGTCGTCGTAGTAGCCGGAGCACCAGGTCCTTCAGGTTGCGGCTCATCATCCATACCCCGTAGAAGGTCGGGTGAAGGCCGTCAGCTGCAAGCACCTTGGCTGGTCGTCGGTTGTGGAATAGGTGGTCCAGGTAGCACAGGTCGAGCGAGTTCCGGCAGAGCTTCCCTTGTAGGCGGTTGAAGACTGTAGCTCGCGGGTTACACAGGTACTCCCTCCTCCTGTTAACATAGGGCAAATGTCTGTTATGCGATCTCGGGAGTATTAGTGTGTGGCCCTGATGCTTTCCAGGAATCGTTGATAGTCCGAGAAGGCCTGCTGGGGGACCGCGTACTGCATATCGTTGGTCCCGCAGTGCAAGACCACGATGCGTACGCTAGGCGGTAGGTCGTCCACCTCCTCGAGAAAGTCCAGAATCCGGCCTCCACTTCGAGAGACGAACATGGTGGGCATCCGTCTGCATCCGGGGTTGAAGTGCTGAAAAGGTTACTTGGTTTGTGAGTCCCCAAGAATAGCAACCACTGGAACAAAAGAAGGATACTTCCTTGTAGTCCGCGTGTGTCTTTCGGCGGCCATCGTGGAAAGGTAAATTGCAGAAGATGAAAAATCAAAATGCCGCGACGTGGAATATGAGCGAAAGGGAAGGGGACACAGCGACGGATTTGAGCTGTTAATAGAATACAAAGGAAGGTTTACTTTACATAATTAAAACATTATTTAGGAAATGGGGAAGAGTCGACGTTTCGGAGGGAAGCTCCTCCTTCTTCGGGACAGAGGATGTATATATATACTCATGGAACGATGCGACAGCACCATCGTTCCATGAGTATCAATTTCACTGCATGCAGCCATAGAAGCCATCTTAATATGTAATTTTGAATTTCAAACACGTCTAGTGTCATCTACTTGTTTCTTTAATGGCTTTTTATCACTGCATTGTATATATATATATATATAATATATGTGTGTGTGAGAGAGAGAGAGGAGAATATAAATAATACTCTATGTGAAAGAAATGTGTTCGGGCGACGGCGAAATTAAATAGGTAGTTGGAATAAAAATAGAAGCAGACGACGAAGGTGTAGTAAGTAGGAAAAGAGGGAGAAATTATTTATCTACAGGCGGAAAGTTGAAGGGTAACGTCAACGTTGCGCCGGAAGCCCCGCCTTCGTCAGGACTAATGGGTGACACTTGTTGGATCGATCACAATGACAATGATCAATGACACGATCTTGGGTCGGCATACACTATTGTCGACCCAAGAGCGTATATATGTATTGTATGCACTTGCTGGCTTGCACTGCAGCCTCCACAGGTGGTGCCGTCACCGTGGAACACTGATGTCTCGCCGAGACACACTGTTAGCGCCGACACAGATCGTGTCACTTCATTGCGCCGGTCTGAAGAGCTCCAAGTGGAGCGAAACAGCTGTCCTCGGCTGGGAGTGTACGATCAATGTATTGCGAGTGCGGGACAAATATAATATTTAGCACGATGCAGCATAGTGTGTAATGCCTACACTCAAGAAGTAGTGTTGATGTTGCTGTGAAGCACGCTACTACGTGGAGTTAGCTGTTGTGGAGAGCTACATGAATATTAGCTCTGTTGTGACGTTTCTTGGAGTCATCTAACAACAGTCACTGACCAAGAAAGAACACCTAGAAGAACAACCTGAAGAACAACCTGCAAGAAGCAAAGAGCGACAATGAATAGGCTACAATATACAGGGTGTCCACCGTAGCCATAGGAGTAATTTTGAAAAGTATAAAAATCACTTTTTCCCAGTTTTAACCAATGGTGATGTACCCTACGCCTAAAGGCCCAGCTTAAGATAACTCAGGCAAGCTTCTGTGACGATGCATTAATTAACTTTCGTTAAGAGTAAAGAGGTGCGCTTACGTAACGCCCCCAATGCCTACGCTCTGCGCGCGTCGTCGTCGTGGTCGTCAGAGGAAGAAAGTGAATTGCACCACATCGTAGAAAACAATGCGAGTCAAACGAATGAAGCGCAGAAGTATTTTGCACGGTCCCACATTTTCTGTCCAACATTTTAGGCCATATCCTAACAACTCGCGTAAGTTCGTCAGTTTTTCTCGCTGCTCTCCGGCCTAAAGCAGATGACGTTATGTGTGCCTCTGCGTTGGCGTTTGATTGGGTGCTACAATTCTGCAAATGACGTAACAATGAATAAAGGTATCTGTAAGGTGGAACGTCTAGTCACCCGTATCCGAAAAAAAAAAGAAGTGTGTTTTTGTATTAACGCTATACCCGTTATGAAGGAGTAGTATTGAACAAGAACTTGTAAATAGAATTACGAAACGTTGAAGAACAATATTATTCCTACTCAATAGCTGCAGATAGGAGTTATCAAATCATTACTCACAGCTGCCATCAAGAAGTCCTGTCAGCATGACGTTACAGATTCTTTGGAAAAACAGCTGAACCGTTTACAAACAGCTGGTTACCACTGCGAAACTATGTTGAAACACTTGTTTCATCTTCTCTTCAAAAACCGTCCTCCCCAGCCTTCTGAAGTATAAGAAAAGAGGTTACCTGTTCTCCCTTTCTTCCTGTACCATGCACTTGGTAAGCTAGCTTCGACTACGACCATCTCTATAATACACGACCATCACACTAGCACCTAGCCCCAGCGCCACTGATGTAGTTTCGCCAAGCGGCCGCCGCGCGTTTGTGGCGCTGAATACGGGACCCTCGGCAGACGACGCATGCTATGCGGATACCGTTGCTGCCGTCATTCGTGTTTGGTTTTTGCTATTTTTCACGCGGTTGACAGTGCTTGTCTCCAGTGCATGGTTTGTGCATGGTGCAGACGTGATGGTGTACTGCACCGTCCCGCTTTGCAAGCCGAAGAAAGCAGTGTCGAACACAAGTATTTCATTCCACGAGTTCCGCTCAAATGCTGTCTTACTGGAGAAGTGGCTCGAAATATATCGCGACGTCCTGACACAAGTAACTTCATTACGAATTGCGATTGTTTCATTTCATATAGGGCGCACTTTTTGGATGGCAGTGTGTACCATAAATAGTTTTATCTAATATAGCTGAGTACCTTTTACGCATCTCTCTCTGAAAAAAAAAAAAAAACAAAAAAAAAACGAATAATGAACCGTGGCCTCCGACCAGGGGTGGACATAAATGCACTTTTTTAGTATTTAAATATAAATACAAAAAAATTTGTTGAAAGGGGTGTTTAAATACTCTTCATAAATACTTTTCGATAGGACAATTTAAATATAAAATATACAGTATTTAAATGCCGTAACTAGTACCATAAATACTGTGATGAAGATGTCATCTGGAATTACAGAAATAACGATGAACATAACAACAAGTCAGCAAGGAAAAATAGCATTTATTTGTTAGATTATCACGGTAATTTTAATATGAGAAGTTTTTGACTGCATCACTTAGGTCTTGTGTTCGGCCGTACAATCAGATTCGCAGAGGAGAACAGCATCTTCACTGGTGCCGATGAGCAAGGGCTTGCATTAAATTTGATGGTGATGCTTCGTACAACAAAGTAATCAGCCGCGACCATTGTCTGCAACAACAGCGAAAAACTCTCCATCTAAAATCGTTTTTCGCCTGCATGCTAGCTCGAACTCTGCGTGTTCTCGGCATTTCAAGCCCGAAGACTTTAGCATCGGCGCAAAGCGCAAAATTCTCGGACGTGGCACCGTGGCTACGGTACCTACGTTTAGTGATCACGAAGTTTACACAGCCTTGCATCTCCCAGGAGTGCAAAACGAACACAAAAAAGGCACCAAAAGGTAGCGTCGCAGAAAAGCCACCATCAAGAAAAATTCTCAGAGTGGCTTCTATCCGAACAGCATAATAAAGGTTAGCAGAGCATTGTAACGGCAAACCGCAAAAGAAGAAGAAAAAAGTATAACAGTAAAATAAAAAGGGACCAATAAGCGTAGTAAATAAAATAATATAAATATAATAAATAATATAAAAATATAATATAAATATAAATAATAATAATAATAAATAATAAAATAAATATAATAAAAGTAAATAAGTAGGAAAACAAAACAAGCAACTGCTGATTTAAAACTGAGGTGCTTGCTTATACAACAAATTCTGCTGGACGTCGTAACAGGCGTCAGTCATCTCTTTGCCAGGAACAGTTTCTTCTTACGGTCGCATTCACCCATTCTCTGTAACTGCCCTGTATGTTAACACGGAACGCCTATCACGTGAAACGTAAAGTCTGAGCGCGCTTGCGTCTGACAATCATAAACGCATGATAACTGGCCCAACACACAAGGTGCTGCTGCCAAGTTTATGTGTACGATGTACGGCACATAGTGCGCGAGTTTCACAGTTTTACATGCCACCTACGCTTCAGAGGACAGCCTATATCTGAGTATTTAGTTTCAGAACTCTTAGCTCTACATGAACAGAAAACCTGCGACAATACACGAACATGTACGCACGAAGAATTAACCACAAGGACCACTCATATTGCACACAGCTGAGCTACAACAAACGCTCTCCTAGGTCCTGCAAGTGGCGCCCCTGGCGGGCGCTCCGCGTGTAAATACGGCACTTCCGCTCGTCGAGGCGCGGACGGAAGTCCCATAGGCGAACGGGCGAGTGTTATGGTCGTGTATTATAGAGATGGTCGTGGCTTCGACTAACGGTAGCCATATTGCTTACTCAGTCAACAATAGGCTCTGAGTCCTCACATCGTCCCCCCCCCCCCCTGCCTTACGTTCAGATTGTGGCGCCCTTCACACAAACGTGCCTTACAAAAAAAGGTGTTGTCTATTCGATCCCCCTAAGTTGCTGTGCAAATTACTTCAGCCAAACAGATAAAGATGTGTTAGGCGTGTTAACGATCGCCTAAGAGAACACGTTTGCAATGTTAACAAGAATCTCCAGATTTCAGAAGCCGCCAAACATCTCCTTTCCTGAAAACGTTGTAATCATTTTTGGTGCCAGACAAGAATTGTTCACAGAATCAAAGACGATACAGTACACGTCCTTCTAGAAGCTTCCACAATAGCCCGTACACCAAAATGCACCAGCCAGCCTCTGTCATGTTGCTTTCTTGCATAAAAATCTCCTTTCCACCGGCTTAGCTAGTTTTATGAATCGCTTTACTCCACTGTTAAAAACTACTCGTCTTTTCATACATATAGTTGCTTCATAATGCCTTACAATCTTTGATCGATCACATGTGCTTTCTGATGCAGTTGTCAATGCTCCCGCCAGCAGTTAAAAGAATCGTGTTTCACGCATCGTATTCACCTGTAAGGTATATGATAACTGGTCTCTGAAGACGTGTTCTGTTTAATGGCCATGAATCGAATGACGGAAGATGCGCGTGATCATAGGATGCATCATAGCACTGACGTCGGCGTCTTCGTCTTTTCCAATTCGCAACTTTCACGGATCATAGGGGTTGCTGTGCGTGATTCAATATGGCTGCCACCTCGGGGGCTGCTGCTGTGGAGGGGTGGAACACATTTTCAAGATAGGGCACGCTCAGATCTAACCCTGGGAACGAGGCTTAGACGGAAGTGAGCACAGTCTCAAACAACTGCGGGGGGGATACCCCCCCCCCATCCGGACCCCCGTCCCCCCGAGTGTAATATGTACTTACCTAACCTGACCTAACCTCACTAAGAAATTTGCAAATAACAGCGCAATTCATTACTAGCGTACGTGTGACTTCCGGTTGGCCTCGTTCCCAGGGTGAAGATGGCGGCTTGCCCAGCTTAAACATGTGTGATTTTCGCTGTGGAGTCGTATGCGCCGAAGGGATGGAGGGAGCGGACAGTCAACGTCGAAAGCTCTCCCTCACAGCTATACTGCTGTATGCTGTTGATGACAGTCCAACGACGAAAGGCGACACCGAAGAGCGTTCGATAAACGAGGGGAAGAGGTGTGTCATTGAGGGTGAACGACTGCTGGAAGCAAAGCACGCCCTCGCGTGCGGCCTCGTTGACAAATCAGCGACATGTGAAAAGTACGTGAACTTCGTCCTTACAACTAGCAATCCAAATGGCGACCCCACGGAAGTGTTAGTTAGGCTCGAGGATTTCTGCACGATAAAGGTAAATGTCCTACCTCTCGTTTTGTAATCTAAGGCATGAGTCATTGTTTTCATAGGCACACTGCAAATGCAAGGCTAGAAACTGGGGCCAGTGTAAGCATATCTTCGCAACGTTGCTTTACATGCACAGGTACGTAATTCCTATCCGTGAATGATCCATTTTCTCAGATCAATTAACGTGAGAATTACCGCCGAATTCATGAACAAGCCTCGACTCCAACGAGTGGAGGAAAGTGCCGCTCCACCACTCGAAGAGCCCGTGCGTTTCATGAACCCGTTTCGGGGATTGCTCCGCCAAGGCGCTCCTCGAGAGACCGTCCTCGAATAAAGCTGTAGTGTCGTACCCAGCCGTCTTTCGGGACTCCTCGGAAATGTTGATTTTCGTGCTTAAAACAACTTATGGCATGAGAAATAAACGTATTTCTTTACTTTATTTCGACCAACGTGCATTACAAAGACAAAGAATGCAACTGTTTCAAGAAGGGTAAGGGTGTTTCGAACAGGGAAACAAACAAATAGGTTTTCTAGTTTTCTGGTCTGGCAACTACAACCACAACGGCAGCGGCTATCTTAATGTTATGGTCACCTCGTATCAAATAATATGAAATATGGTGTCACTGCTTGTTAATATTCTATGTTGCAATATGTAGCGTGAACGCTCTTTGTTAGCGGATTGCTACGTTTACCCAACGCCTAGAGGGCAGTTATAAACAAGCAAACAAACAAAAAAATGTTTTACAACAACGTCGCGAGAGTTCCACATTGCTCGAAGGAATCGGGGAGACCATTCTTGGGGAAGCACACAGCCATGTCGTACGAACTTTTATGGCCCCATTGGCATTCTGCCTAAACGGTGGAGCCTGTTATCCCACCCAACAAAAGGAATTCGCACTATTGGGACATCTCCCAATTACCATAAAAAGGGTTAGAGATGCGACAGAACCCTCGCAACCGTTTGTGCATGATTTTCATTCAACTACAAAAAAGGAAGAGAAAGAAACATGAATGAAAGATTTGTTGAGCAGTTTTTGTCATAGCTAGAGTAGGGGTTAGCCCAGCTTGATACAGTGGAAAAATTACGGAGGAACAGAAGCAGTCAGCGGTCAGATCATATGTTTATATTTTTAGATGCCCAATAAATGCTTTCTTAAAAAAAAGTTTTCTTTTTTACATCACTTTTTCCGTGAAAACATCCTTCCAACATACCTTCTTTGTGCTGAGTAGCACGACAGAAGGAAAATTTACTACACCTTGTCTTGAAAAGTGTGCTTGTGAGAAGGTTTGAGATTTTTTCCACAACGCAGCACACCACTGGCTCTCACGCATTCACAGGGTCTCCCGCGACAGTCCAAAAAGTCATAATGCCATAAAATCACATGTTGACGGGCAACTGTAGCACAGGAGGTAGCGGGAGCCACCGATTGCACACACTTTCCACCAGCGGCAACGCATCCCAAAGCCTTCGTACGGTTGTCTTCATGAAGCGGTACCCTGCCATATGAGGAACTCGTGATCATCAAAATGTTCAAAGGGAGTTTGACGGCCCCTTATTGAACGCCGTCGCACAGTGGCAGTGTCGTCAGCACCCAGTTAAAGGCTATCGTGGCATAAAACATTCGATGAACGCAGCAAACAACCTGTCTTCCGGCTGTCACATTCGACAGTGTCGCTATCCCCTTTTGCAAGCAATTTTCTACAACACTCCCCCACGCCTTCCTGGTACCCACACGAAATTTTGCAACACTCCCCCTCACTGCCAAGACTCTCACACTAACACATTTTGCTTCTAAGGTTGACTACAAGAGGTAGAAGGTGACCTAGCACCTCCTAACATGAATGGTTACGCTTCCTATTGAGGGAAATCTTTCAGTCTCGACTCTAGTGGCTGTACCTCTGAGAAGCTTATGTGAGATACAGTGTGCAATGCACAAGAGTGATTCCTCATTTCTGTGCAATATTGCGAAGTTTCTGATATCTATATTTTGAAGTAAAAACAGTTATATTTAGAAATAACCTCCAGTTCTGTGTTTAATATCCTCAACAACATTATTGATACAAATTTCTCATAACTGATGGTCAAGTTAGCGATGCAGACTCAGGGATGTTTCGTCCATTTTACCATAGCTGCTTTATGGTGAAGTGTGTCGTCACTCACTATAACACTAACTTAAACATAATAAATACCAACAATACAAGGTTGATGTCTGTGCTCAGATTTTGCGGCTGATTTCTTGTTAACACAGGCTACAATAACCAAATACCAAATGAATAGCTTTTACCAGCATCACATAGATATACGGGCAACATACGACATGCTCTACACAGTCATAGCACGGACATTGGTGCTGTGCTGCCCAGCTTTTTGAAGGAAAAGTACATTTACATACTGCACAGTGGACCTCTGGACTTCGTCGTAATTGAGGATGGGCGGGTGCAGATAAATTCACTATGCATGCAGCTACTAACATTAAATTGTCCATGTAGGAAAGCAATTCCCATGAAATGGGGCCTCTCAGCAACTTGAAAACTTTTAGCCTTTAAATAGCCCTCTCGATGTGAACACGGGCACTAGCAATCTTTGATGTTTCTTTTGCCTCCCGGCGCCAACGCTACAAACAAAACAAAGATGATACAAACAGCAGGCATGGTGGATGAAGAAACTCAACAAGATTGAGATGGCTTCAGTCGAGCTCTAGAAGTAGTCCCACGAGTAATTCAGAGAGCCAAGATGACTGAACGATGTTTGGACTGGTGTCTCGCTGAGGCACCTGCGAACCACCATGATTACTTAAGTGACTGTTTAATTGAATTACACCCGGTATCCGGTAAGAGTGTCGCACGTGAAACATCGTATGAGACAAAGTATCGCGGTCTTCTACCGTCGCATGAATGCGATGGCGAAGACGTCTTACCATGCATTCTCCGTCTTCAATTTATTTACGCAAGAAGGTCATCAGAGATGAATGACTCGAACCTTCGTCGAGAACCCTACATTCGCTGGTATTTTGAGGACCAGACTCGTCGGCGATTCGTTCGTATTAGGACTTCTCTGACGATAATACTCCAGTTCAAAGTCAGGTGGAAACTTCGGAAGCAACTGTCATCAGCACAACGCTGTAGAAGCTCTCTGACACTTGTTGGCTCTTGAGGTTGGGCACCCGGACAGTCAAGACGTCGTTGCGTTGCCTCAGTTTTGTTACGTCGTCAGAGGACCGCACATTTGGTAGCTCGAGGAGATGACTCATGTGCTCAGAAATCAAACGGTGTCGGCTACCAAATTGCTGCTTGAGAATATTGATGGCTGTTGGATAATTTTCTGTGGTCAAGTCCAGCCCCTTGTTCGAAAGTTCCGCTTAGCCCTTGACCAGCGTCCTAAGGTATTGCAACTTCGCAGTGGTAGAGAGGGTACGGTTGTTTTGCATGCCGGGAACATACTGGTCCCAGAAGGACTGCCATGATGATAACTCTCCGGCAAACAGGTCGATGTGGAGCTTCGGAAGCTTTGGCGCGCTTGCGTGATGACGTTGAGACGACGCGGTCTGGCATAAGCCTGCTCCGTCTGAGTCAGGAACCAAAGCGGAGTTGACTGAGGCAGAAATTGATTAGCTCGTAGCGTGGCTGCTGTGATAATCTCCTGGTAGTCGTCGCAGACTTGTGCCTCTTGGTCTATCTCGTTGTCATCTACAGCTGCAGCGATTTCATGTCTGACAGTATAGCTTGGCTGTTACAAATAGAACTTGGGCTCCAGATCTTCCCTAGACGGAGAGCGTGAGCTAATAGTGTTCTTTATGTCATCAGCAAGTCTGGTGATTCGAGAATGAATCAGGGGTCGCTGCCGGCGACGACGTCGTAACCAAACAGAGTGACGTGTGGAACAGTTTCTGCTGCGAAGCATGGTGGGACATAGAGTGATATGAACAAATGAGTTTTTCGTTTTCTTGCCTAGAGAAATGGCGTTAGTCGGAATAATCTCAGTACTAACGTTCTTGTAAGGGACAGTATGACGTTCGCAGTTGTACATGTCGCAAGGGTCTACAAGTCAGAGTTCAAACTAGCGTACACTTAGATGCCGTACAGGAAACGTCATGCTTTCCCTGATGTCTGAGATATTCGCATTCTTCTACAGTGCTTCCACTGCCATTCATGGTATCATCAGCGGAGATCTGAAGACTCCTCCTTGATGATTCCCCGTGATGAATCTGGCTTGGTGCAGCACTGGTGGCTTTCGTTCCGTGCGACATCAGGATTTGCTGGGCCAAAACAATGGAGTCCTAACTTGATGGGCGTGCAGCGAATTCTTTGTTCCATCGTGCGTGCGATGAAGCGGTTCCTGGGTGGTTTCAGCTGTTAATTTTTCAGTCTCGTCTAGAGCAACTCGTGTAGCGTCCAGGGTGGGCCAAGTAGCAGTCATCGAAGTTCCTCATGAGCATTCCAGAAATCTGTTAGCGCGCACTTGAGCAGTTATCGCCATCTCCAGGAAAACGTCGCAACCTTCCGCTTCGCTCTCGTCTAAGTCTATAATCGCAGAAACCTGTGCGTCCAGACTTTGCAATACTATTTTGACTTCACAGCGCGAGCTTCAGCTGCAGGATCTTGAGAGAAGGTAAGATATGTGATCTTGTCACGGACAGGTTCTCTGAGCTGTTTAAGACGATCCATGGGAGACGGTCCAGTTGGGGCGTTCTTCGCTGACTTCGACTGACTTCCCGAATTTCGGCACCAAAATGTTAGGAATATGACAACTCGCCTCTGTAGATGTGCTTTGTTTAATGCCCATTAATTAAATGACCGAAGATGTTCGTGATCACAGGCTGCATCATAGCACACTGACGTCGGGGTCTTCGTCTTTTCCCATACATCACCTTCGCCGAGACGTCGCAGTGTATTTTTTTCTTTTTATTCTTGGTTCACTGTCTCCCTTACACAGAGCGCATTAAACAATTCATTGCTGCTTTGAGTGTAGCCCTGTGTACTTGTATTTCGTGCTGCTCCCCCTACCACCACCTCAAGCTCAAGGAAATGCTACCATCAACGTCGTTACAACAGCTTGCTTGCGTTTTAATGCTTTGTTCAAAATACATTATGTGCAATCAAAGAGCTTCGGCTTCTTTGCTTCCCTACAATTTGTCCTTAAAATTTATTTGTTTCAGCAGTGAGGTTCTGAACCTGACGGGAGGACATCACGTCCTCACAGTCTCTCAATGATCTTCTGACCCCAACCACACAAACGTTGGATAGGGTACCATGGCCAATCAATGTCGTGGGGAACATGCCAATGAAGGCTACAGAGGGATGCTCGCATATTTTCTGTGGCGGTAGTTCTCTTAGACTACCCGAACCCCAGAGGAAGAGACATTGCACACCCCTTCTCTCATTCATCACCATCCCCTATTGGAAAAAATTCTGAAGGATCATCAGGCTAATGGTCCTGATGTCTTATGCGACTCACCAGGTCCATCTGGTCCAGTAGGCCATCAAGTCCAGCAGGCCATCAGGTGCAGCTAACCATCAGGTCCAGTAGGTCCAGAAGTCCCATTGTAGTCGTGTACGTCCTCAAGAACCAACGAAAATAAGGTCCACCATTTGGGTTGGAAATTCGATCCAATTGGACGCTGTAAATGGAGACAATTTGTTTATTATGAAGCCTAAAGGGGCTCATGACATTGCGCAGGGAATAAGATTGCCACGAAGTTTCCCTATGGATGCTACAGACACCAAAACGACAAGGCTACAAGCTTTGTTAGAGCAATTATTACTGCAAAACGGAAGATTTTTTGTCCCGTGTGCTCATTGTTCTGATACGTCATTACATGCACATGGGTAAACAGGTTGAAAAACTGTGTACACTTGGCTTGTTACATTTTAAGTAGCACCTGTAGAACTCAGTGTCACGTTTTCCTTTTGTCGTGATTTTTGTCAAGTGCTCCTTTTTGAAAAAGACTCTTTCACCGTGTGTCTGTCCTCTCCTATATACTTTCTGTTTTTACCGGAGCGCTTCACAAAGATGGGGATAAACGTACAATTATCCCCGAAAGCCAGGCGCTATACCCCTCGTTCGCTGCGCTTGTGTTAGAACCACGTGCTACATTTTATGGAGCACCTATCCATAACCCAAGCAGCAGAAAAGTAGCGCCGCATTTTCTTTTGTCGCTCTTTTTTCTAAGCTCTGGTCCAAACAAACTGATTAAGAATGTCAGCGAAGTAAAGCGTTAGTGAACATTTTGTGACGCTAAAAAGATACCACGTTTAACCTCTCTGTAGCACAACTGGAGGCAAGCTTTGTGTTAGTTGAGTAACAAACATGTGCTGCTTTTGATGTAGCACTCGTTTATCACTGAAGTACCAGAGAGGAGCCCTCCGGTTTCCGTTTAAAGGGACAGTCGCATCGACCACAGATCGATTCCGAAACCACAGTGAAATGAGATTCCCAGTCCTTCACTGACGATAACTCCGAATGTCCCATCCCGATAGACGGAACATTTTTTGCATAATTCGTGTGTAAGCGACACTACAGCAGACGACAGATGCGGGCGTCAAGCGGAACTCCCTGCTGAGAACCTTTAGCAACGTCACAAGGAATCTGACCAATAAGAACGCGGCAAGCCAGAGGAGTCCCCGCGGCTTGCAGCTTGCATGAGCAAGGTCAGGGAGACGAATGCGAAGGCACATACGGAGATGGCGGACTCGGAACGCGGAAGTGGCGAATCGTGCTGTTCAAATGCCTTTAGTAATAGCTCCCGTGACGAATATACATGTTTGATGACGGCCTATATTCGACGGATCCGCGTCTGCAAGTCACTGGTGATGTACGTGCCGCAGCTGCGTTAGCGCAAGAGAACGAGCCTCAGGACCACTGCTTTAGGTACGTTCATGATCGGAGTGCTCAATACTTAATCCCGTGACATTCACTACGACGCAGAAAACAATCCAAGTGTTTGTGCGGCGTCTGTGCTCCCCAGGAACCAGATGAGTACCTATATGCCGCAGTGTTGGTGAAGTGGCAGAGTTGTGCAATGACGGCGAAGTACAGTGTAAGCACGCATCACACTTTGTTCCCAGCTCTCTGTCTTCGGCCAGAACTTCTGGTGGTGTATCCACCGCAGTATTGCAGCGACGATCACAGTCTACGCCTACTGTACCCACGATAGATAGGCATGTTTGAGCAATCCTTATATTCGTAGTTATCGTCGTTGTTTGCAAACACGACGAATGTCCCATGAAAGTTACGAAGGCTCTAACCAACTGTGCAACTCAAGGGCCGGGTTAGAATTAGAATGATTGTCAGGAAATTACTGTGCTACGTGTTTAGGAAAGTGTCCTTTCTTTGTACAGCTACGTCAGGTTCACTGCTTATTGTGTGTTTACAGGCTGAGTTTGGAGATTCCTTGGACCGAGAAACAGACGACAGATACCTGGGTGTGTCGTCCGCATGATTCACCAACGTCTTTCCATCCCGGTCCTATCAGGACTATCATCTTTAGTGTGCCTCATTTCCTGTTCACACCTACACGATACTTGCGCAGTTTCCAATTGAGAAGTGCGAAACAGAATCTGTGTTACCACAGTAATCCCGAGAAGTGCAAAGAAATAGGCAGAAGCAATAAACTACCTGGCCATAAGTGACAGTTATACTTTTAATGGTAGCGTAATGCTTCTTATCGTTGGCAGTATAGCATGTGAGGGATATCACACGTCAAATATTTTCAGGTAACGTTTCATAACTCACTGATGGTACAGTTACACCTCATTATTATAGAAAGTGATACATCTATCTGGGAATGTCCACAATTTGTCATTCCCACGGAAGATTGTTCTGCCTTGATACAGCAAAACAAATGTTTATACCTGCCATTGATCCAGTTTTTTTAGCACCAGTTTTGAAAACAGCTTTCAAGACTGTAACTTCAGAGATTCTTGCCGAGCATTACCTCTTGTCTATGTATTATAATAATTTTTATAATGATAGGCAATAACTTACGCAAATGTGAATAAATCTTTGTGTTGACTGAGTGTTGTCCATTCAAGAGCCATGTCCACATCCAACATTGTTGGAGCACAGATATTTATTATTTGCTATGCACAGACAGTTATCAGCGTGCACCACACTGGCAATGTCCCTTGGGATCTGAAGCAGGGACTCACAAAAAAACAAAAAAAAAACAGCTGCGTAAGTACTTCAATTGCAAAATCTAGAATTCTGTGTTCCTTACATTTCTGGACGGTTTCATTATAACAGTCGTACACAGGAAAAAAAACTTTGGGTGTTGGGGTGGATCTGGATCGATCTCTGGGCACAACCAAGTGTAAAATTTTGGAATTTTGGAATGGTTAGTACATCTTGAAATGACCCTCATGCCTCAGACCAGACTACTCGAATAATGCACCTCCCTTTTACAGTAAAAGGCCTCTTACTATCTACGGGATATCCTATCAAAGCTCACAGGACACCAAATTTGGCCAATGCTTATGTGACAGTGCCTCGTAGAACATGCAGTTTATCTGTTGAATTGACACTACATCTCTTGTAGCCCCTTTAATGTCTGGAGGTAGGTGAATCATTTTACATTTAACCAGCAGTAATGTATAGCATTGCAAAAAAAGGAAACAAGGGCTTAATCTCAACGCTGCATCAGCATCATTAATCATCTCACAATAACGTTGTTGTTGTCAGCCTCTGCACAAAGATTTGGGTGGACCTGAAAAGGACCTTTTATTTTCTTTGTTTTTCATTTCCTTCTTTCAAGTATTATTTTGTCTTGGTATGTAGCTGTGAGATGTCAGTAGAAGCCATGAAGTCATTCTCTTTACTTCTTGAACTTGGATGAAGAAAGCACTCTTCTGGAAGACCCTAATTTGTCAGAGGCGTCATAAAGGCATTAGTGTAAAAACCAGGTCTCTCAGCAAAATTGCCGTGCACACACGTACATTGTTTGATGCCGTTTCATGGATGGATGGGGCTTGGATCAGCAGCACCTGATCCTTCTATAACACAGAACGTCAAAAGTGCACCTCAAGTTGGCTACGACAACCGCAAAAACCGCCGCCTTACAGCACACAAACAGTTCACAAGCAGCGAGATAAAAGGAAACTGGGAAGTGGTTTATGGCGCTTATGTTACGGACAGAGGTACTGCTTGTATATAGTGCCTGTTTCTAACACCAGCACACAAACAGCGTCAGTTCTTCCTTTTAGTGATCGGGGTTCATAGTTTGCGAATTGTTCTGTGTCCAGAAATTGTAAACACATTATATGTATTTAAAGGGACCATGAAATGATTTTCGAGAATTCCGAGTACTCTGCGGGAAACCGTTCTCATGATCCATCACTATCGTACACACATCGACTTTTAACCGTATTCAGTACAACGAGGGTGCAGTTATCAGACAAAAATAGCAGGGCGTGACCGCTGGATATATGCCTTCGAAGTGGTGGTGGTGGTGGTGGTGATAGGGCTTGCCGTTGTCGGCCTCACGTATGTGGGCAACGTCATTCGAAGTGGGCTTACGTCATCGCCATCCAATCCTCTCCGCCAACTGTGAACGACGAGGTAGACACACCCCGCCGGACCACGTGGATGCATGGTTTCGGTTTGGACAACAACGACGTCGTATATCTCCCGTCGAAATCACTTGAAATATTGCGAAAGGCAAATTATCAGCAATTGAGGAAGAGGTTATGCGACACATACAGCGTCTATGGATCGTTCGGTACGCAGCAGCTCGTAAAATGTCACCGACGAAGGTATGTTCTGACGAGGAAGAAGTTCAAAGAGGAAAACGTGCTCCGGTAACCATGCTGACAGTCAACGGCTATATTACATTTCTGGTAGGATTCTGTGTCAACGGTTAGTTACATTCGTGTCTGCAAGTCAAATTAAAACATATTTCATGACAAAGTATGCAAGCTTATTTGAAAATTTTGCACTTTGCTCGCAAAAGCCCGTCCGCGAATGGCAACATGTTCTGTGTATGATGTCACGGCCAGTTCGCCTCGGAGGCGGGCCGTAGCAGCTGCCGTTCACGCTTGTGGTAAATATAGAATATTTTCGCTATTTGTACGATTTTCAACTTCATATTTCTCAGAGTGAATGCTTTAGTACAGGGGAACTAATTAAAAATGATCGTGGGCTTGTGAAAAATCCTTTCATGGTCCCTTTAAGTAATATACGTACCACTTGCGCATGACCCTGTTGAGCTGCCTGCAGCTGTAATACACATGAAAACCAATCATGTCTACCGTATTGCACAAAAGTCACAGGTTCAGTAACAGGGAAAGTTCATTGATAACGCGTCCGACAACGAGAAAAGCCAATCACGTTCATATGAATGACATCATGTTCTTTTACTTGTTTACTGTATTTTATTTATCTAGTTATTAATCATAGGTTAAGGGATACCTTACGTTGTACCGATTTCGTCTTTTGCTGCTATGTTACTCACGCTCAAGAGTGACAGATCCGATTGGGAAACTACATAGACATTGTGACTTACTGTCGCTTGTGACTTAAGTTGCTGGCTCGCTTTGTTCGTGGAACACTATCGGAAAGGCGTCAAGTTTCAATTCGTTCCTTTTTTGTGTCAATCCAAGTTGCGCTTGCATGATGTTCTCATACAGATACACATTATCGGTGAAATGCGAGGAGCATACACGGACAGCATGAACACTCCTTGCTTCATCTTGTGGGAATCGCCTCACGACCCGCCCAGGGCCGGCAATTTCCACTCCCAGGGCCCCACCACCCGCTCGCTACCGGAGTACCAAATGCACCACACAGACCAAGTCGGCCAGATTCAGTTTATTCTCATACCTTTCAACGGAAGCCAGGTATCCGCACCCAACGCCCGGCGAACACCAAAAGGCAGCCCCAGCCTTGAACGGAACAATCTCCAGAAAACTGCTCGGAAGCTGAGCGCTTCTTTTAAACCAACAAACCCCGCCCACAGTTCTCTCTAGAAGGGAAACCGTCAACAAAACAGGTAAGGGACACAGATAAGGAGCGTAGATATCAACGCACAGATCTACGCGAAATCAGAAGCTCGGAAACAATCTTTATCACGAAAAGGCGAAAGTTCCACATCTTCGAAAAGGCGAAAGTTCCACATCTTCCCCCCTCACAAAAAAAGGGCACAAAAACCGTAGCGTTACACGTCTGCAAGGCGAGAGAAAAAACGCCCAAAACGTCGGGCACAAAACTAAACGCTCGGGACACAGTTCGGGTGGCAGTCCTAGGCTTGTAGATTCACAAACTTAAAGCATTTCGTCGTCATTGAGGTCGATGAGGCTGTCCTGCGATGTTGACGGCGGTGGGGGAAGGGACTCCGCTCTTCGGAAGAAGTCGTCGCGAGACGATGCGGGCGGCAAAGATCGTGATTCCCCACCACGAAGGAGCTCCGGCCGTTGGCGCTGAATGACTAGAAGGGCTGCTGCCACATCGGACTCGGTTACTCTCGCCGTCCGCGCTACCTCCACTCTGGCCCGGTGCAGAGGGCCTCGCAGGTGAGCACTACGATGAATCATGGGGACACCACATCGTGGGCAGAGGGCTTGACGCTCTTCCTCCGTGTACGGCTGCAGGGGATCCGACGGGTGTCTGTCTTCTAAAGTTACACCGCGGAACGGTGCCGGTACCGAAGATGGTTGTGCGCCACGGAGAGGTCTGGGTTGAGAGGTCCACCTAGAACGTGATGCCCAAGAAAGTGGCTGGCCAAGATGCGACGCGAGAAGCGACCGTCCAAGTCGCGATAAAGTGACAACAGGCCCGCTGTCGAAAGACATCTGTTGGTCGGGAGGTGCTGGGTCGAAGAGAGCACTCGGGACGGCCGCTTGCACGACGCCCTTGACGCCTGGAACGACCTGAACGGGACATTTCTAAAAAGAAACAAAAACCACATAGTAGTCAGAAGGTATATATCTTCTGGCCGGGAGGGTCTGTCCAGCCCTCCAGCGATCGTGATAAGCAGCCGTGGAAACGGGAAGCACACGACAGGGGTACATAGGCAAGCCGGTTCGAGTGCACTAGGAACTAGCGACTGTGGCTTTACTGTTACACGCGTGAGCACTATGGAATAGTGGCCGCTGTAATAACTTACGTGCGTCACTTGCAGAGCACGGTGCGTAAGGTACGGGAAAAATGTAGCACGCAACAGCACCGAGACCGGCCGGAAGGCGATCTGGCGCGATGAATGATTGTAAGCGATAAGCCGAGAATGCAAGTCTCGTGAACACCAACCGGGGCAGAGGCACTCTGCTGATAATTTGGACGGTGGCGTTACATTTACAGATAAGTCAGGTCAGATAAAACGAAGGGTGCGAAAGAGTCGCCTGCTCCGAAAATAGCTGAATAAGCATGTTTTGAAACGTTCCGGGCTACTGCTAGTAACCAACGGGGCTGAGGCGTTTCGAGTGTCGGAAAGGACACTCGACAAATAACTATTTAGGCTTCTCCCGGTCGAACATGCGTCATGCAGCTCCTACGCCTGCTCCGGCGGAAACGGGACTGACCTGTACGCTCAAAGACCACTAGGATTCGAACTATATAAATGGGAGTCCCGGAACGGGTTCCCAGACAAAGACGACGTGAGTCGGTCTGCAGTCTCCCTAGGTAATCCTACGCAGCCTGCTGTGCTGAGACGGAGACCTAGGAGCAAACGTGGTTGCGGCAGTTTAGGCAACCTAAAAAGCAAGCCAGTCATGCGTGACGGCGGGATAGGGCGGTAAAAACGGCCATTACAAAACGCATTCTGCTCGGCCTAGACGTGAGGGTGGGATGGTGGCACTATAAACTGTCTTGCCTCAAACCGACATGGCTCATGCTGGTGCATACTCCAGCGAGGTTGGTGGCTACGGGCCCCACGATCTGGATACCCGTTAATGATGTAGCTGCTTCCAACTTTCGCTTTGTCTGGGGTCTGGCTGTAGCTGCACCCTAGGCGTGCGAAATCAAACATCGAGGTTTTCGAAAGAAGTTTTCCTGGAGTCAGGAAGGCTGTGTCGGTTTCCAAACGACATCTCACGCGAAGGACACAAGCGTAGAGATTATCCCGATTCACAAAGAGTATCCGCGTCACTAGAAAGTGTCACATGTGAATACGGGCGACGTGCAGGAAAAAACAAAGCAGCCCCAGACTTGGCGGCCAGGCCGAAGTGTAGATTCACGAAGGGCGCGCGTCGCAAAATCTTCGCAGCTTACGGCGGAATCCTGCGAGAGCTTCCGAGCAGTCTTACGAAGAAAGATGACGGCGTTATTTGGCAGCGGTGCATTTGGAGACGGCAAATAAAGACTCCGTAATGCGCGCCAACGCATTGCACTTTGCCACAGAACCTTCAAGACCATCCCCGAACTGATATTGAGGCACTTTTTGCTTGGTAACCTTCAACAAATGCTTCAACTTTGTGCTCCGTAAAACCGGGTAACACGTGTCAAGAGATGAATGCAATGCATCACCTGTAGCTGGCCCCGCGAAAAAAGATTTCGTCATGGCACGACCGGCCATGATGGCGTGAGTGCTAGCAGGAACAGCTGCGCATGTCATATTTTTTGCAATGGACCCATTATGGCCGCTCATTGAAGAAATGCAAACATCTAATCACACGTGTACATATAGCTCTAGGTGAGAAATGGAACTGAATGGAATGGAAGTGAACATTCCCATTTTCTATGTGGTCATCACGATGCCCTTCTGCGGGGTCGGATTCACAAACGCGATCGTAAGTTACACTAAGATGCGCTAAGACTTCGTAGCCTGCGACGCGCGTACGAAGACGTCGTAGCGCGATTCACAAAGCTATCGTAGTGCAGAGGGTACACCCTTTGACGAGGAAGAGGAAGTTGCTCGCTTCCTGCCACGTGCACCTCGGAGCGAAACAGCCAAAGGGTGCGAGACTATGTTTTCGCTATGGTAACGATTGTAGCGGACGCTGGAAGACGACAACGATGACAACGATGGCCACGCGCATGGAGCACCCACTTCTCAGTTCCACCGGCGCGACCATGGAGATAGGCCACCGTCATCGCCTCTCCGTGGCATACCATCATCGCCGGTCTGGGCTCATGTAGAGGAAGACCATCGTCCTCTACATTTGGTGACCCGGACGAAGAACATCACGTCCGGAGCAATTCGGCCCATCACCATCCCAAATTTGTGACGACGCCATCGAGCAGCATTACCTCCGGCACACACGCGCTTCACAGATTGAGCCGCCTTCACTCCTACCGCATCTCGGTACTCTTCACTCCCCTTCTCACGCTTCTCACTGCCGGCCGCGACACTCGAGCCTTGCGCTCACCTGCCGATTGCGGCAGTCACGGCAGCCGACGCCTCGGCACGCTTCAGCCCATCTCGGCACCTCACTCACTTCACCTGGGACTCTCGAGCTTCGGCTCCCGTGCCGGTCGCGGCACCCCAGGACCACGACACTGAGCGCCTCATTCTGTCTCGCTCGTCTGTACCTGACGGATCGCTGTTCCCGTCTCCATCCTCTGTGAAATGCTGCCAACGTGTGCCGTGCCCCTGTTCGACCACACGTCACCACGTCTGCACGTCTACCACGGTCGCCCTCAACTGCAGCTTTTCCCAGACGCGTTACCTGGACTCCAGCTCTTGCGATGCGTCCGCAACGCACCTGACGGCCGGGGGACCCCTGTAGCGGACGCTGGAAGACGACAACGATGGCCACGCGCATGGAGCACCCGCTTCTCAGTTCCACCGGCGCGGCCATGGAGATAGGCCACCGTCATCGCCTCTCCGTGGCATACCATCATCGCCGGTCGGGGCTCATGTAGAGGAAGAACATCGTCCTCTACAACGATGACGAAAATGTGTAATCGCATCAATAAGAGTCGTCCCGTTAGAAGAAGACGAAGTTGTTCGTCCCCAAATGTTTTGTTACTGCACGTGCTCTCGGTCTTCCGGTAGCCATAATGGATACCATGCAATCACAGGCGAAACGCGTTTGACGACACCGCAAATATATTCCCAGTATGTTCGTCTCTGGGAGGGGGTGGGTGAGGGCGTTTTGTAAGCGGTGTGTGGCACCCTGCAGCTCTTATGGCTTTTTGCCTTTCTTGCAGACAATTTGGAGGGGTGTTGGGGGTGTCTTAGCGGGTGTGGGGGATGCTTGAAAAATCCCTGCGACCCGATTTTACGGAGCACAGAGTTGAAGCATTTGTTGAAGGTTACCAAGCAAAAAAGTGCCTCAATGTCACTTCGGCGATGGTCTCGAAGGTACTGTGGCAAAGTACAATGCGTTGGAGCGTATTACGGAGTCTTTGTTTGCAGTCTCCAAATCCACCGCTGCCAAATAACGCCGCCACGTTTCTTCGTAAGACTGCTCGGGAGCCCTCGCAGGATTCCGCCGTAAGCTGCCAAGATTTTGCGATGAGCGCCCTTCGTGAATCTACACTTCGTCGTAACTTTCCCGTACGACGGAGATACGACAGATGCCGTCGCACGAGCTCTTTGTGAATCCGACCCCTGTTTGGACTTGCCAAAATCTGTGGTCACTGTACGTATTTCGAATTGATATGTGTCACTACACCCGATATGATTTATTTTTCCCTGTTCTCGTCTGTATTGTTGCCCTGGATGATTAGTATAGTTCGGTCGGGAAAAGGGAAAGGGAATACAACGCAAAGGAGTACGCAAATGTAAACATGCTATGGCTAATTACGCACTGCTTATTATTCATACTGCTGACGTCATGTCTGACGTTATTTGTTTACGATCGTAGTAGTCCGCGCAACGCAAGGATGCGCTGACCGTCTCTATCATGGCATCGTTCTGAAGACTCAGGGGCCTACGGGAGTTACGCTACCTGTTTAGATATACTTTGGTTCCACTTCCTAGCCTTCGTTCTCTGTACGTCTGCCTGCCTAGACTGCGGCACTCTTGAATAATATGTAACTATGGGGTTTTGTGGATTCCTTCAAACATTCATGGAACCGTTCTGGAAGTGTTCGTTGACGGCATTCGTATCTTGCGTAGTGAGTTTTGAGTGAGGTTGATTATAATAATAATGTAAAAAAATTAGTATCCTTCTCTCTCAGCCTGTAGTGACCCTCTAGAGAGGAGCTTTAAGAAGGCACATCATTGCGAAAGGTACGGTTCAATGCTGAAGATAGGATACGAGAATGAGGGACGGACGACCCATCTCGCTCGTGAAGCTATAGGCACACACACACGCACACACACACATACGGGGTTATGATTTGATGGACCGTTCACCACCGAAGCTATGGAGCGTGTCAGACGAATATGGAATAGTAGGATCTTCGACGGCGTCAGAAAAAAGTGACGACACATGCCTAACGCCCCGTGGTGGATCCAGGGGGGGGGGTGCAATTGCCCCCAAAACTTTAGTGTATACATTGGGTTTCCTTCTCTCCCCTCCCTCACTACACACTTCCACAAAGACCCCCCAACACACACACACACACAAAGTGAGGGTAGGCGCCCCTGCCAGCGCTCTACATGAAACGACTGTTGTATACCTTGGATGGGTGGATGAATGGATATGTCAAGAGAAATATACTGTATACGACGGTGCTGGCTGTACGATATTGGTAAATAGTTTCGGTAATATATATCAACCACATTATGAGCGTGACTGGGAGAATTCTACTGCAGAGGTTCGTAGTATTAGCGTTATTCGTTCAAGCTTGACATATTTCATTCTTTGGTTCGCGTGACAGGTACAACAAGGCACGATCTTGTTCCAAACAGTTTAGTTCATCGATTCGCCTATTTTTCAAAAAGGCAATTTACCTCGATGACATGAGCAGTATTTTTCCCAGCTGCCGAGAAAAAAAAGCATTGATAGCGTTTCTTTTGCAGCTGTTGGCACGTCCGCGGATGCTCGAGTGTTAGAACCGTGAAGGCCCTGAAGAATGGCGCTGTATGTTTTGTGGAGGAACCCATAAGGGAGTAAGTTACTTTTCCGCATTATTTCAAATGTATAAAGAAAGCTGCTTCTCGTGGGCGAGATATGCTTCGGGCGGTCAATCGCTTCGTTTCGATTGCATTGCTCCAGAGTTCTGTGAGACGGACCGTGCGCGGCACTCGTACGAGTATTGGTTTATTTGAAAAGTCCAATGAATGATTCAAGCACGAATCACGACGAGGAAAGGGGTGGGGAATATGTGCACACAAGTCATTCGTTGGAAGGAAAAAGGCTTGCATTATAAACGCGCTCTTTATTCTTCACGATCTGTAGGATAACGTAAATAAGATGTGGGTCTTCGCCTGTGAAACTCTCCTGTATTACAGACTTACTAGAGAACATGTGCTTTAGAACAATGGGTACATGCTTCACATTTATCTCACCTCCAGGTTCTAGTGCCTCCCCTCCCTGCCTGATTAGCTATCACGTGCTTTAGCGTCTTGAAATTGTATTTTTTTTATTTCCTGAATCACTCTCAAACCTATACTTTCAACGGAGAAAACTTTAGACGGCCATTTTTTCAGACTGTTTTGCCCTTCGTCTTATCCCTTCTCCCCCGTCTTTAACTTTAACCTCACACTCGTCCAAATCCAGAGTTCGTCGGAGGCATCCACTTTTCTTTCGTTATTTTGTTGAACGAGTTACGCAAAAATGGAGACATGTGTGGAAGCCAAACTTTGAATCTTTTTGTTATGTTGACTTCAGACAGCTTACATCCAAATTACCCATGGGCTGAATCACTGATGATATTGGCATAAAACGACGGCTGTGGATTTTGCAATTGCTAAGATACGTCGCAAACGCTGTTTATGAGTCTCTCTTAGTTTGTTTAGCTGTTCTGTGCTCATAGGAGCTCTCGATGAGCAATATGCCTAGTGTAAGCATCGGCGTCATTACGTCTAGGGCTTTTGCACAAAAGCACAAGTTTCCACACACCCGTACGTATTGAGCTGCACGATTTATTTGCTGGTTGTTGCTATTCATCAACATAACATGTACACATCGCTACTTACCACCGTAATGCCCCCGTGTTCTAATGGATCGCCCAATGATCAGAGAATTGCTTCTTTAAGGTGGCAGCCAATGCCTACTAATTTGCTTCTTTGCTGCTACTCTTTTGCTGCTGTGACCGGAAAATTCACTTAGCAGGGAACTCACAATATCCGTTCATTAACTTCCTGCGTTGTAGGGATCTGTGGAGTTGTACAAACGCTATTTATGGCCCCGACTACCGAGGAACTGTTCCGTGGTGCACATTACATCCCCATGAACGTAGTTTTGGTAGGTACATGCTCCAAGTGGGCACGTATGACCAAGTGTCCGTTCTGTTAAAGATCAGTGAAAAAAAAACGTCCAGTAGCCTACGTGTCTTGTGCACTTTAATCCAACGAGTAATAGTTCAAATGGGTCAACTAGCGATAACCTTGCGCATCGAGTGATTCCTGATGTAGAGAGTTGCCTTAGCGTCATTGAATGTCTCCGGTCTGAGTATTGCATTCATTTTCCCCGGTACTATGCCGACAGCCGTCTGGGAACATTGAGAGTGCCGCTCTCCAATTGGACAAAATCTGCAACTCGGCGACATTTTGTTGACACGCCAGTGGAACCGCACACTCTTAAAAATGAACTTCACCGCATAGCATGCTCCTAGCCAACTATCATCCCTAGAGAAATCGTTCTCGCCCCTGATTTGTTGAAAACGGGAGGCGTACGCCTTTTTTGCACCGATTATGCAGTACATACTTAGTACAAAAGTGGTACACGCCTCCTGTGTTCAACAAATGAGGGGAGAGACCGATGTCATTCAGGATGATGCTTGGCTAGGAGCGTTCTATGCGGTGAAGTTCATTTTAAGAGTGCAGTTTCTTTCCGCCCAGACAAAAATTGCCGTATGCTGTGGCAAGCTTATTTCGGATCACGAACAGCAGCCACTTGACCATAACAGTACGTGAGATTTTGTTTAGAGGGCTTTGATCCATTGCCGTCAAGAAAGCAAAAGCGTGGTCGAATAAAGAAGCAAGAACGAACGTCTACAGGCGGGATCCGTCATTAACGGAGCAGACGAACGTAACGGAGTCAATATGGCCTCCCCACACGGCGCCTCCTAGGGTAAAACGTGCAGATGTACATCAGTTGCAGTACTCTGAAGCTATTCAGTGACTCTATACGTTGCCCTAGATAATGTTCAGGTTTTGTAATGCCGAATAAAGAAACGAACACAGCTTTTCGGGAGCTTAACTATGTATCGGACGACGTATCATACAACAAAATTTTGTCAGTACAGTCGGAGTTACTTTACAGAGATAAAATTTAAACTTACTGGGAGTGCTTCGTGAAAGTTAAAAAGCCGCCGGCTCCACACGATTTCCTGTGAATTGTCCACCTCATTATCATCCAATGTATGCGTGCGTGTCCTGTGGCCCATACCTGTGTTTCCGCTCCCTCCGGTAAATGGCGCCACAGTCGGCATCACATAGTAACAAAACACTGTTTATTAACAGTCAGCTGCGTGGGTAGCAGTGCTGCTCCTGAATCAGAATCACAATGACCACATCTGTTGCTTGCAGCATATGACACGTGTTCGGTGTCGTCTGTAGCGCCACTACACTACCTTCCTGTCTAGTAGAGTCGTACCGCTGTGGTGGGTGATGAACCATTCCAGATGAAAGTGACAGTCGCATCCGCTTCGGGCGATTTCGAAACTATAGTGTCATTTTATTCCTTATAGACTGTTGAACACGCAATCGAAAACCCCACACGAAATAGTGGCGTTGTTCGGCTATTATTCGATTGAATACACGACAAGAGCAGACGCCGAATGTTGTGTGTATTCCGTTCATCCCTCTCTAAAAAAGCGTGAAAACGTATTTATCTAAGAACCAATCAATGCGCGGCCTCCAGAATCGGGACCGGGACGCTTTTGATCTGCCGTCGTCTGCAAGCCCTGCAAGGCATTTAGATGTCAACATGTACGACGCGAGCGAATGTTACCTGTCGTCGCTATCCAGAGATTTCCTCGAGGACAGCAGTGACGCAGTAATAGAGGAGAATGATCCTTATTCTATGGATACTGAGACGAGAGATACGGAGATACGGAAACGAAACTGCGCGAGTATCACGCCGTTCGTCAGTTACGAGAAGCATCTCGATTCAGTGCTTGACGGACGCCCCCATCGAAAACAGCACAACAGCTGCCTCTGCGGGTTTTACAGTCAGAGGAGCCGGGCGTGTATCGTGTTGCCGTGCAGTGGGCACGGTAGCGATGCTCTGCACTAGCACATTGCGCTAGTGCATTACGGAGCATCCTCTTTTTTTCCCGACCTGTGCTACCGGCTGCAACTTCCTGCTCCAACAGGTACAGTAACGTGGTTTTTCAGTTTCTTTGAGGGGCCACTTGTTATCACTTTCAAACGATAGCTAGAAATTACGCAGCCTACACTTATGTAATCGTACAGTTCTACCAATATGGCGTTATCTCGTGTCCGGAAAAGTGAAAGGAGCTACAAATTCCGTATCAAATATTGCCGCATCCGGTAAAAGCACTTGCGAAAATCACGTTGTGGAACTTGCTAGATGCATGTTGACTTCGTCTGCAAGTGTTTTTCGGTCCGACTCGGGCTAAATACAATTTCATTTCATTCCATCCACGAGCATGTATGTGTTTGTGTATATATTTAGTAGCAATGTTCATATGAAATGTAAATAGTACGTGGCTGCAGCATCGAACTACACATATCCATGCAATTCCACGTCTACCCCTTCCTTTTGTTCTATATTTCACATGAAATGCATGTTTCTCCACAACTCGCACCCGACTTTTTATCGCCTGAACTCAGAAAAGCATCTCATCTGATCGTGTTGTGCATGTTGGACTAAGATATTAAAAAGGGTAAGAGTGCTAACAGTACAGGACATAAACAGTAAGAAGGGACACACACACACACACACACACACCAAACACACTTTGGTGGCGTACTTTGTATACATGTTGTTCTAAAAAGGACGAAGATCATCGGCCATCTCGCACGCGCGCATCTACCATTCAGTCCGGTATCGATCGTTCTACCATCGGTCCATTAAACCCTGCACCTTTGAGACTCCGGTTTTCCATAGTTGTCGACACATGTTGCTCCATGTTTATATCCAGCGTACAGTTTAGCTTGGTCGTTTTTCATGACACAAGGTATATTTAGTGCTTTTATCCTTTTTAATTGACACGGCAGATTTATGGATTGTTTATTCTCACAGGTGTCTAAGGTTCGCCAGCTGGATCTGGGGCTACCTGGATGTGCTGTGGGTCTTCCCATCAGCATATGAGGTTACTAACATATTCAGAAGGATAACATATTCCATTTACATGTTATAACTTATCTTACAATGAATACCAATTTTTTGTTTACAATGCAATATATTCAATACAGTAAAAAAGCAAAAAAAAAGCAAAGAAGCTTGTGATCTTGATGAGTTTTGCTACTTGCCTGCTTTCGGAGAAAACTTGCGAAGTGGCGTTGTTAAGTTGTTTGTACTGAGCGAGGATCTTCCAACAGGAAGAGACAGGGACAGGAACACGCACAACAAGACAATCTGCTTTACCAGCAACTAAGTACAAGATTAGTAGAAGAAGTTGCTCACAGTTTTTCCAGAAGAGTGCGCAGATCTTGCGCATGTGTTCTTAAATTGTTCTTCAAGTTAAAGAAATGCGTTTGTCACACAGTTGCTATAATAAAGGGGATCGTCTTGTTGTGCATGTTTGCGTCCCTGTCCCTTGCTGTTTGAAGATGTTTGCCTGTATTCGTAGTACATGGAAATTATGTGAGTGTACACGTATTCGCACACTTATCCCATTTTATGCAGTTTTCTTTCACATAAATTGCTGCTCTTTGCATACTTTTGCTCCACAGCAATCCCGTGATGTAAACTAACAAGCTGCAAGTAAATCTTTCTGGTCGGTCTAGTTGTAACTCATGTCATGCAGCATAACATTGAGACCTGTCTCATTCCTGCTGTCCATGTCTCGTTTCAGCTCTGCAATGTGGTGCAGACGTACAGTGAACTGCACAATAAAAGGACAAGCAAAGCATGACTGAAATTTTGCTTTATCTCGAGAACTTTACAGTGCAACAATGGAGCATGTCTGTTTGGACTTAACATATATTCGAGAATAGAGAGGGACAAGGACAACAAACAGAGTTCAACATATTTATTTGAACAAAGGGTGTTTGTTCAAATAAACCATTCCATTCCATTTTTTTAATAGGAAGCCGACCTCCGTCTGGCTGACCATTCCTTTCTTTTTTCTTAATAAACATATCCCCCCCCCCCAGATGAACGCTGGTTGTTTGTTGTACTTGTTATAATTGTTGTACTTGTAATTGGGGGATTTCGGTCAAAAGCGAGAGGGCAGATTAAGATACTATCCTAGTTGCAAGCCATTTCACGTAACCGGATCCAAAACCGAAACCGTGGCGACCGGGAACGCGAGGAGTACAGCGCTCATTTCACGTCAGAGGGCGACACGATTTGGAGCGATGGAGATAGTATGTGACCGGTAAAATGATACGATAGTGACATCTGCATGGAGAACTCCCATGATGCTTTGCGGTTCCGGTTCTGATCTCGGCGGAATCCAACAAAAGGAAACGTCTGCGTTGTGCGCTGCAGTGGTTGTTTTTTCTGTGTTTCGGTGTTCTATTTCCACACGAAAGGGCTTTCACGTTTCTTCGGTACCTTGGAACCCAAGCAGACAGCTACAGTGGGCTGTGGCAGTAAACATAAATGAGGAGAACGCTCCCGTTATGGATGCCGCCCGTCGGGGAAAGATGTGTGAAGAAGAGTACTTTTGTTACAGGTAACACCGCATTGTCTGCTGCTCGTTTATGGAGGTATACCCTACGAGATTTCACTTTGCAGCTCCCCTTCAAATCAACTTTCTCATGTTGACTATGTTCCTTCTGTGTTTCACTACAATCCGGAAACGGTCGCGAAACTAAGGGTAAAGCTGGCAAGGTGAATATCATGTTACGACGCCTATTTCGACGTCAAATCAGCATGCGTCGAACATTTTTTATTTATTGGAGTTTAGTTTTGGATGTCACACGTAGCAGGTACCAACGATATGAAGACTGAAAAGTGAAGAATGTTGTGCCTACACAAGACACCCGCGCAGAGTACGAGCAATGGGTTGCGACCACAGTCGCCGTCACTGCTAGCTCTGATATAGGGGGAACACTGGATTATGCAAGGGTAGCAGCGAGCCAACAGCTTCCCAAGCAGCACGCCAATATTGGACCAATATGGCGAGTGCAACCAGGCTTCATATTGGACCAATATTGCCAATATTTCTGTGATAACGCCAACGGGGAGTCCGTGTAACAATAAAGCATTATCCGGATCAATATCCACCACTGATATTACTTCTCTCTACTCTTTGCTCTTTCGTTTCTGCAGGTCTCATTGATCCATGTTGCATACAGTTACAAAAACGACACTACATCGCCCCAAAAACGAGGAACGGGAGGCCCGTCTTGCGGACACAGGCAGTCCCACGAAACTGCCAACGCCAAACATCTCCCAGAAGCCTTCATTGGGATCGCAACAGTCTATGAACCAAAAATTTCCAAGCCGCTCCGAGAGTACAAAGGAGCGAAACGTTTTCGTGACGGCGACGGACATACGCCAGAGCAACTCACACTACTTGCAGTAACTTGAAAGCACCTAACTTTAGAGAAGAGCCATCCCTTTCTATCAAACATTGTGTTTTTTACATGACCTGCCGCAATTCCGTTATCATTAAAGGAACCAGCGACATTTTAGCCCATATGGAACGTCCGATCCGACTGTCGCGCATGCGCATTAGTTATAGGGCGCATGATTTCGCTCAAACGACCACGCTCACTCTCAGTCGTTTCTACCGAGTGGCATTGGCATCGCGAAGCAAGATGGCGGCTGCTTCCAGAACGTGGAAAGTTGAGTTGTCGAGTTCTAGTGAACGTTACGATGGTATTGCCACGTATGTTGACTGTTTCGAACAATGTGTGTCATCTGTGGGAAGTTGTTGGATGTAACGACGTATTCAATTAGGCATTTCACGGGCTTCAACGTCCAATCTTACCGTGCTGCTTGGGCATTTGTGCAACACGGGTACACCCCATTTTCTGTATTTTCAGTCAATATGGGGTGTACACTTGCAATATGGGGCCCATATTGCCAGGATTTTCCCAATATTGGCTCAAACTGGGCAATATGGGGCCCATATTGCCCAGTTTCAGCCAAGTTCCAGCAGAGTTCCTGCAGAGAAGTTCCTTCCCTATGCAGATGGGGGTCCTCCATTGCTTTCTCCCCCCCTCCCCACCCCATTTGCTCTCCTCAGGTGTGCCAAAGTGTATTTTTCTTCTTTTCGCGACCACCGTTGTTGCAGTCCTGCCAGCTCCTTGAAGGACACTTCCCTATCCCTTCCACCTGCTCATGTTCCTGATGAAGCTGCGGCTTAACACTGCGCCAACCGACCAGCATATTGGCCGACCCTTGCTCTTGATTACCGAATGTCTTCCAGTGTGTGTTGGAGAAGGTTTCACAACAGCTCTAATATATGTACCAGAGTGAGGTCAGAAGTGACATGAGGCAGCATGTGTGAAAAATCAAAGGTTCTCACTTTAATAGCTAGAATGTTTATGACCAAGTTTACGACTGGCTGTCTCCATCGTCATCAGCACAGTTACACATTCTACTAACTGTTATGGGTTCGGTTATGTCCACTTTGTGTTTTTCGTTACCCATTATGAGTATTACACAGGGCAAAATTTTCTCTTAGAAAAATAATGTCAGTTTGGTTTGAGAACACTAGCATACTTTGTGGAGTGCCGCAAGAGGCCACAAATGAAGACCACATGAAGGTATAGATAGTATCGTTTGGTACCCATACTGTTTAAGTGCATTTGTGCTTGAATTTTGCAATAAAACCAATGTCAAATTTGGGGTGAACTTCCCTCAGTGAATACAAACATTTCACTTCAATGAGGACTGGCTTGTGGCAATCACTCGAACACGCTGTCGGGGGGAAGTCTTGAGAGATCCTCAGTCCACAGGATCAAATTCTTGCGTAGATATTTCATCACAGATGCTGTGGCTTCTTTGGTCAGCATGCCACAATTCAGCCTTCGCTTGTGCTTCTGTGGCAAATTCAATTCCAGCGGAATCATGCAGTGTAATGCGAACACACCTCATTGCAAAGTCCGCTGAGACGGGCTTACCTAACCTTTCGTGTGATGATTCTTGTTCTTGTAACTACGACATTGGTCGTGTGCACTTTGCCTGAAAAACAATCCTAATGAAAGTCAATCCAAACTGACATATGTATTCCAGCGACGTAGTGCATAAAAAGGTCAGCTATCCTTATGTCATATGTAACTTGCTTTAACATAAAAGTAGGTTTCAAAATATTTGTGTGCCTCCATATACCTGTTCTATCTGGTCGATTGAATAAATAGGCCTTCGAGTAGTCAAGTGCCTTGGTCACATGAAGTGCCTTGCAGCCATGAGACAGTAAGCAGTAAATCTGTTGTAAAACCTGCATCAGTATGTTAACCACCTTTCTCGTCAACGATGTCGTTCGTTTGCTAGGGGTCGCGAAGAAACAGCGAGGAAGGAATAATTCGGTAGCAATACAAGCAAAACGAACGAGTGCGTACCTCTTGAAGGAATACATTTTGTCTGCAACAGATGATCGATTAACAACCTTGAAACGTACTTAATGCCGCAGTATTACTGGTATCTAAGACGAACTGTCACGTCTGCCCTATACTCAAAGTTGCGCAGTTATCTTAGCGTACTGTGCATACGTGTACAAAGTATTTTCATTCAAATTCATCCTTGTTACATCTGTCGCCTTATTCGTTATTCGTATACCTACATTCTCCAGGAATGCATTACAGTTTGGAGGATAAGAAAAGGAACATGACAATATAAACTAATGTTATACAAACACGTCACGACAATGATACTACAAATTAATGACCACGAGAGAGTAACAATGAATAAAACGTACCAACACAGTTTGCATGAACAGTATCACTGGACAGTCCATTCCAATCGAATATCGTTCTTGGAAAGTATGAAGTTTTAAAAACATCCGTACTACAAGCATATTCCCAGGGACTTTTTTAGAATAATCAGCTCTCAGTGACAATGACGAGAAGGGCCCAGGCAGGTCATACCGTGATACAAAGAATGGAAACATTTTAATCTAAGTTCTTCCTACGTCCTTGCAATGAGTCCCCAACCCAACATGGCCTGCATGAACACTCCCCCCCCCCCCCCCCCACTAATGAAAGCAAAAGAAACCGCGCAGCGTTGTTTTGTACTTTTTCGAATTGACCTATGCATCCAACAGAAGGAGTGCCCCATATAATACAAACATATTCCAATATGTGGTGCACATAAGTGAGGTAAAGGTTCTCTTTAGTGGTTTAGGGAGCATTTTAAAAATTCCTAGTTAGCATTCTGAGGCAGCGGCTGGCTTAATTTGTTACTTATGGAAGGAACATAACTAATCCATTTAAGATCCTTTGAGAAAACAACTCCCACGTATTTCTATTCATCAACGTTCTGCAGTACTATTTCCTATCGTATAAGTCGTCAGTGTAGAGTTCATGGTTCCTGTAAATGACATAAACTTCCATATGCTCAAGTTGGGGTGTAACTGCCAGTCGACGGATCATTTAAAAATCACATGGATATAAAATTGTAGTGCAACTATATCATTATGTATCCGAATTTCTCTGTAAAGTAAGCAGTCGTCAGCAAAAAACCTAATCTTTGATGTGATACTGTCAATGATATCATTAATATAAACAAGGAATAAAAGTGATCCAAGGACCGATCATTGCGGGACACCTGATTCCATGACACATACATGAGATTTAAAACCGTTAATTACAATAGATTGCTCGTGCTTACCGAGGTAGGGTTTAAGCCATGACAGCATACCGTAAGGGATTCTCTAGGTGGAGAGTATACAAAAGCAGTCAATGGGGAATAAGGTCAAAGGCATTCCCAAAGAAAAAAAGAAACACTGCATCTACGAGTATATCAAACTTGTGCGTGACGCGTTACTAGTAATTGCGTTGCTTGTAATCAATTACTTATTGAGTAATTTTTCCAGTAATAAGTTACTTTACTGTAAAGGTAATTTTTGGAGTAATGAGTTACTTTTCTGGGTAACCGATTACTCAGTAACTGATTACTTTTCCTGCAGACATTAACTTATCTTTCCGATGTTCCGCCCCAAGTCAAGCCCCTCCTGCGGACAGCCTTTGTTGGACCGTTCTACTATATCAAGCGGGGTCATTGTAATAAAGTTCTGGAATTTCAGGGTCTGTCTCCCTAATCTCATCCTACACCAGTGTTGTGGTACCTGAAGCTGTGGAGGTTTAGTGAGGCATGGGGAAATTCCACCGAAAGGTCTTCCACAATCGGGTCAACGTCTTCCCTCGCGATAAATACAGTAGACGTACAGATCTAATTGTGTTATGCGTGTTTGTTCATTGTGTTATTTCAGCTGTTTCCCTGTTGAACCTTCTTTTTTTTTTCCTGAGGCACGCAAAAACGGGTATAATTTGCGTGAATGCAGGGTAACGACCGGAGTAAGGCGTTACTTTTTTTTCAATTACATTTGGAGTCGAGTGACTGGTAACGGTCATCAATTACTTTTTCCGTAGGAGTAACGGTAAGGGTAATCAATTGCCTTTTTCGAATAACGGGCACAAGTCTGATCTGTTTGCCTTCCGTTGTCTATGCCAACCGTTGTCAAACGAAGACGATAAATCGAAATGAAGCTGGGTTACAGTGGGCATACGTCGTCGAAAGCCATGCTGAACCGCACTATGTTGTTTCTTTACTGACGTGATATTTAATTTAAAAAAATTCCTGCTTAGGAGAAAGAAATCAGTTTTGTTCTTCCCGGTTTCCGGATGTGTGCTCGTATCACGCTCGTATAGACAAGAGTCTCGTATGATATCAGTCTCACAGCGCTCACATTCTACTCATCGTTGTGTGAAAGTTAACGAGCAATAATAATCTGAAAATATCGTTTGTCTTACCATTCTTTTAAACCATTTTTTCGTATGCTTGCATCCGCCGCCGTAGCCATCGTGTCGCGTCGTCTGCTCGCTGTGAACCAGAAGTCGTGCCTTCCCATCATGCTTAGAAATTGCCGGTCACCTATTGGAGTAGTTGCCGCTCAGATGCCCAACTAAACCGCTTTCCGGCACAGATAAGCCTCCGTCGGCGTGGGTGACGGCATCCTCAGGCGCGCTTTTTCGGTTTCGGCTCATTTGCATACAAAAATTCGGGGATAGATTAGCGCACGAGTGTTTTCAGGATTTTTGAAACGTGGAATGGTGTTCAACGAGGATAGTCTCTCAATTTGCTTCCTCGCTTTTGCCTAAACTTCTCTAATTAAAAGTGTAATTAATGAATTCCAGGAAATTTGTCATCCAGTAGTTCAATACTCTTTACCAGAGGATGCGCGCCTGGCCATTTAACTCAAGTGCAAAAACAACATTGATGCTGCTCTCATAGCTTTTATATATATATATATATAGGGTGTTCCATTTAACTCGAAACCCACCTTTAAAAAATGAGAGAAATAAATACCCGGGATGAATAATTCGGGAACGGCGCCATCTATCGGGAAACTTTCTTTTTTGTTACCATCTCTGAGATATCGTCCACCAGCCATGCCGTGTGAAATTGATTTGCGCACTTTCATTAATTAGCTAAAAATAAAAATCAATTACCCGGAAATGAGAGCTTTCAAAGTACGCGTCCGACGGTACCGCGACATCTACTACACCATTGGGGATCTTGAGTACATACCCCTCAGAGGGGAAAAAAAATCATCGGGCCTAGTCATTTTCGCGAGTAATTAATTAGTTTCGGTTTACATATTTTCCTCGCGTAGGACCGCAAACACAAGTTCTTTCACATTGCTATCCGCCTCGGAATTACGTGTTCTTCCGCATGTTTGGCAGCAGGGAGTGCTGATAGAAAAGTAACAACCGCAGAACCGGCTTCGCCAACCTTCCTTCCTGTTTATCTGATTGATGTACGGTCCGCTCTATGGGGCCGTCGTGTAGTCGATATAACGTGCTTTTATCGCCAAAACAAAAAATGTACGCACGAAACAAACAAGCAAAACAAAGGAGTGAAGCGAGGATTCTGTTGTTGTCCTGAGCTTTCATTCCATGAAATAACAAGCCTTCTGACCAATTGACCTTCTATTCACTTTCAATCTCGAAGCAGGAGAAATTATGCGCCACTTGGTTTCGCTTCTGTAATGCCATATTCTCTGAATGACCATAGGCGACCGTTGGGCGATGTATAGACGGTGGTGTGACAGTGCAGAGAGCGATGTGCTCCTTATGCACCGCCACGATGTATTCTTGTGCTTGCAACCGCAATGACGATTCGTTCTTTACTTATAACGAAGGCAACCTCCTAAGTTCAAACTACAAAATTAGGAAAACACAAATTTGATTTATTGCGGCACAAAAATCACAGGACGTGTTCAAAAGGCCTTCCTTCCGCGGCAAGGCACATACGGAGCCGCTTTTCAATTGATTCCGCGGTTCCTCGTAGCTGCTCAACGGTTATCTGTGCGCAGCATTCCTCGATCCTTCGCCTCCAGTTTTCCGGCGTCGCTGGATCGGTGTCGTACACTCTGTCCTTTATGTATCCCCACAAAAAAAAAAGTCCAAAGGAGTCAGGTCAGGGGATCGGGCTGGCCAGGGAACAGGACCTCTTGCGCCTGTCCACTTGTCTCCGAAAACGGAGTCTAACCATAGGCAGGACGTCCGCGATGCATGGGCTGGGGCGCCGTCGTGCTGATACCAGACGCCGCGTCGGTCGGACAAAGGCATTTCGTCGAGGTAGTCTTGGACAACGTTCCCGAGAACTTCACAGACGTACCTATGTGAAGTCAGGTGCCCGTCAAAAAAGTATGGGCCAATGACGCGGTCACCATGAATACCACACCAGACATTAAATGAGCACTGCCACTAGTGCTTACCATGCAGCCGCCAGTACGGGTTAGTAGAAGCCCAGTAGTGCCGATTCTGGGTGTTGACATTTGCGTCGCGCCCAAATCGCGCTTCATCGGTCCATATGACTTTTGATAGAAAGTCCTCTAGCCATAGGTCGGCGAATTCATTCATGATGGCCTTCACCCACATCATTCACCATCACCTCATAGAGAATGATGTGATGTTGAATAAAGGGCATGATTGGATGTGAAGTTGAAGTTGAATGAACGGCATGATGTGAAGTGAAGTTGAAGTTGAATGAAGGGCTATGATGTGATGTGAAGTTGAAGTTGAATGAAGGTCTATGATGGGATTTGAAGTTGAAGTCCGCGTGATGGGTTTTGAAGTTGAAGTCAGCGTGTGTGGGTTTGGAAGTCGAAGTCCATGTGTTGGGTTTTGAAGTCAGCGGGATGGTTTTTAAGGGGAAGTCAGCGGGATGGGCTTTGAAGTCGAAGTCTGCGCGATGGATTTTGAAGATGACGGATAGGTTTCGAAGTCCTCATCATAGGTCTTGAAGCCAACAATGTTTAGTCGATGTCTGACGTTCACGTGTCGTGACTGTTACTTGTGCGAACGCGTGCGGAGTGAAGGGCAAATGTGTATTGGAGTGCACCGAACGAACATAAAGGCTTCGCGTTTCGTGTCTGGTGTGGGCGTATGGGCCTGACACTGCAGATGCCTGGTGGACTTCCTCCCCCCTCGTTGTGTATCGGCGGTCGCAGGGAGGGAAGTGTTTGGAACGCGTTACTCTCTCGCATAGTGGGGCGGGGAGGGCAATGTCATGTAGCCGGAGGCAACTGCATGTTGGGAATGTGAGCGGTAGATTAGATCGAGAGGCGATTTGGCGTTCTGCGGTCGCGCGGTCTGCACGTTGCGGTTGTTCTGTTTGACTCATTTGCTCGCCTACAGCTATAATGTGCGCATATATGTATATTGGATGGGTTTGGATTTGAGCCTCCGCCTTCGGTCGCGTACGCGCGTTTTACTAGACGACAGTAGATTGCTGTCGTGCTGACGAAGTGTGTTTTATTAGGCTTATTTTGTGTCTTCTTAGATTGCTTATTTTCGCTTTGTGTGATTGGGATCCAAATAGGACACGATCCGGCTGGCATTGTTTTTGTGGACGTCTTTTATTTTAAATGTAATATACAGAAGTCACTATAGGTATCTTATTTATCTCAGGTGCATAGGTCATGTTATGGGGAATTATGTATTCCGCAGCATGTAGCATATCCATCGGACACAAGTGTTTCATCAGAGCACGCAGCTGCTATTTCTTAGATATTCATCGCCAATAAAGTACATTTCAGTTCTGAATATACCTTGTCAATTGGGCACAAAGCGAGAATTGGAATTCCAAGTTCTGCGAGTTCCCATTTTCCGCGCACATTTCATAGAACCTTGCCAGTGGCCTTATCACCTTCCCCGTTAAAAGATGCACTCCACGAACTCCAAACGAACGCTCTGCTGCGACCTTACTCAGAAGCACGTCGGAATTGTGGTAGCGTACATCCACTACATCGCGCTGCAACAAGGCGGAGCAGACAGGCTGCTGGCGCCGCGCACGTGCAAGAGGCGGGGTCACTGTCGTCGGATTTTTCAGCAGCAAAATAAAAAGAAAGGAGCCCGCGTTGTGCGTTCTGCTTGCTTGGACGTGAAGCGAAATAGAAATTTCCAACTTTGCTCATGATACTTTTGCGAAGTTACCTCTAAAAGTGACTAACACTACAGTCAAGTGATTATGATGAGAGGTTGTTTCAAACATCAAATAAAAACAGGTAAGAGTGGAAATTGTTGTAAACTGTGTCGACGCATATTTATTCACAGATCGTGAGAGAGGAAAAGAAACTGTTTCACGGACTGTAAATTGGTGGTCTTCCGGGCTCCTTGCAGTCTTCACTTCAATTTGCGCCTCAATATGTCCAAATGCCTCAGTCGTTAAGAATTCACTTAGTGTTCGTCCGTATATACCCTCCTCGGAGGAAAAAGAATACTATGGGTTACACTTTTCCGAGGACAGATTCTCAGTTTTTGGTGTCAGTGATTTATCCAGGCCCTCCTACATCCCTGTGACACCCCCTACCCCAAAGAAAAAAGTTTGGTGACACCCCCTGCCAAAAAGGGGGCTTGCTGTTTCAGCTGTAATGACATGTCGGTAATTGTACGTGTAAAGCTGTTATCACGTGGCTGTAATAATGACCACGCCCCCTCCTTGGGATTCCGGATAAATCACTGCAGTAGTGTATTGCATGAAAGAATTAGAGTAAAAGCATATGTTCAGCGAAGATGATCACAGGTCGCTGAATTCGTTCATGACGGCTATTTCCAGCGTCAGTAAGCATCATGTCACCAGAACTTATGTAATACTGAGAGGCAGGCCACGATGTATTCAATGCTGAAGCTAATACCCCCGCGTCAAGAGTGAAAAATGGCACGGCGGAAAAGCCAGACGTACGAAGCCACATGAACGTGCAATGTACCGGCAGACACGGCGGTCGTACGAAGTCACATGAACGTTCAGTGTGCCGGCAGGCAAGGATGTCGTACGAAGCCACATGAACCTGCAATGTCCTATGCGCTCACTTAGCTGTCAACAACGGGCGCAACATTGTGCAACAACCCTACCGCGTAAGCAACATACCTTCCGCCGCCGTTCACATGCGACAGCGGAGGTCAAATGTTGCATCCCTCCCTTTCCTCCTTTCTTGGTGCACCCTGCTTCCAAGCCCAACCCAGAGCTAGGCGACCGCACCCTCCAAACAGCATACCCCTCCTCCGCTTATGCTTTCGCCGCCACTACCAGAAAATCCACGCTAACAGGGGCGAGGAAGACGCCAACGTCGTAATCCTCCAGCAGCGGGCAGCCTGGCACACTAACGTAGGCCTTCGTTGGTATTCAACTTCAAAACCCCATCAGCGGTCACCCGAAGCCACATGAACGCGCAATGTGCTATGCGCTCACTTATCTGTCAACAACGGGCGCAATATTGTGCAACAACCCTACCGCGCAAGCAACACACCTTCCGCCGTTCACATGCGACAGCGGAGGTCAAACGTGGCATCCCTCCCTTTCCTCCTTCATTGGTAAACCCTGCTTCCAAGTCCAACCGAGTGCAGGCTGACCGCACCCTCCAAACAGCATACCCCTCCTTCGCTTACGCTTTTGCCGCCACTACCAGGAAACCCACGCAAACACAGGCGAGCAGGACGCTAGCGTCGTAATCCTGCAGCCGGGCGCACCCCTCGTAGGCCTTTGTTTGAGTTCAACTTCAAAACCCCATCACCGACTTCAGCACCCATCATAGGAGTTCAACTTCAAAACCCCATCACAAATTTCTTCAAAATCCATCACCGACTTCAGAACGCATCATAGGAATTCAACTTCAAAGCCCCATCACAAACTTCAACTCCAAAATCCATCACCGACTTCAAACCCATCATAGGAATTCAACTTCAAAGCCCCATCATAAACTTCAACTTCAAAATCCATCACCGACTTCAGAACCCACCATAGGAATTCAACTTCAAAACCGCGATGGGATCTCAAGTTGAATTATGATGATGGGCTCTGAAGTCGGTGATGGTTTCTGAAGTTGAATGATGGGTTATGACGTGATGGATTCTGAAGTTGAAGTTGAATGATGCGATGTGATGTGGTGGGTTCTGGAGTTTAAGTTGAATATTGGGTTATGATGTGATGAATTCTGAAGTTGAAGTTGAATGATGGGTTATGAAGTGATGAATTCTGAAGTTGAAGTTGGATCACGGGCTCGTGATGTGATGGTTTATGACGGTGATGTGATGTAATGGGTTTTGCACACGGAGGAGAAGTAAGGAGACCGAACTCTGCCGCGCCGCCGTTGAAAAAGTGTGGTCCCGATTCCTCGAGTCTAATTGTGGCCGCGGCGCGGCGCTCGCGCTCCCTCAGGTACTTGCTCCTCTGAAATGACGTGCTTGTAAATGTGCTGTGTCAGAGTTACTAGTGTGTCCAGTGCAAGCAGGAAAAAATAGTTTGATAAAGAAACACGATTGTCGTGTATCAAGGAACGATCTCTCTTTGCATTTTTCGCCTGGAGTCCTTGTTGGTGCAAAGCGGGAAGCTTTCATTTTACAATGTGGGGAAGCCGCCGTCAAGGGGATCCGCGTTTGCTCGAAGGCTTGAAGGTGTAAATAAGCGTAGTGCTCTCGCAGTTAGGAAGCTATTAAGAATCGCGGAAGTATGTTTTGTTTTATTTTAGATAAAAAGACACCCGAAGGAGCACAAAGGTTGTTGTTTGACATCGTACAGGATGGTAGTATAAGTTTTCGTGACTGGCAAGGGACGACTGCGAGATCTACATTGTTTATGGTGTGCACTGATTATTATTACTTCCCACAAACATCTCGCAGCGTGAGGAAATGATGTAATTGAGCACATTTGGATTCCAGCTGTTGCACGACAGCGTCGTAGCGCGCGTTTCTACCATCCGCTTCGCGTGCACAACGTTTTGGGAAACGCGAACTTTTTGTCGTAATTGTAAAGCATCCGCTAGGGTACAGAGGATAGAGTTACATTTCACGTGACACCGCACATGAATTTAATGCCAAGGTGCCGGAACGCACTTTCTGTCACAGGTTTGCAAACGCGGCAGAGGACACAGTACACGTACTTCAGTTTAAGGAAGAGATCCCGAAGACGATTTTCATATTGGTGTCCGGTTGGGGTGTCAAGCCCATATCTACTGAATTTGGGTCTTTTTTAGCTTAGGTAGAATACCTGGTGTAGCGTATTGAGCAGCATGCTTGTGCTGAAGTAAATTGTAACTCCTATAGGCATGGAACTGAACATCAAAAGTCAGTGTTATTCATGATGTCAGTGTTGGACGACACACATTACAGACTACATACCGACTTTCTTTTCTGTTCCCAAAACCGTAGCATAGCGTGTCACTAAAACGTCGCCATACACGAAGTTCTCTTAATTGGTTCACACGTACGCAGATAAAACTTTCCCAGTCCCAGCTTATGCGGCTACACCACATAGAAATTCCGACATATTCCGAAAAGATCGCGTCCGGAAACTTTACAGATCTTCAAACACATCATTCCCTCCACGCCATTTAAATGTGGCTTTTCAGCACAACCTTTGCTTCCTTTGGAGTAGGTGCCACCTATGACACGAAAACGAGGCAACAGAAATTGCAAACCAAGATTGGAGCTGACCAGAAAACATTAACTCATTATTGGAGAAATTGTTGTTAATTTTTATTACACAAACACTCGTTTTGAACGCTTCTTAGTAGAGTATTTGAGGGCAAACAGCGCATTGCCTTGCAGGCGATTTCGCGGAGCTAGTACCGGAGGGTACGCGAGCGCCGCGCCGCGGCCAACAATAGACTCGAGGAATCGGGACGTCATTCTCCAGTCGAGTTCGGTCTCCTTACTTCTCCTCCGTGGTTTTGCATAAAACTAACAATGATGTGATGTTGAATGAATTCTTAGGAAAATGCCGACCTATGCCTCTAGCATGACAAGTGCCCAGTTCGCGAATTCCGCTCTTCTGCCGTAGTCATCCTGAATGAGTCCTTGATATATGTGGGGATGGTAAGGATGTCTACCGGCCTTTTTCAATATGCGCCATGTTGTCGCTCGGCTCACTTCAAGGGCAGCTGCTGTGGAACGGACACTTGCATGTGGATGATCGCGGATATGTTCGAGAACACTGGACGTGACCTGCTCGTTCCGCGCAGATGGCTCTCTCGTATGGGGCTTGCCGAAGGTGCCGTAAATTGAAAGACTAGTAGTATGTATAGGGTGAGAAACAACATGGTGTCCAAACTACGGCACCCCTGCCCCTGAGCCCTGCGCGTATTTTTCCCCGCGCGGCGCGTGTGCGGAGGGTTATCCGCGCGATTATAACATGCAGAGACATGCAAAGAAGGGTCATACACAAAAAGTACAAGTGAAAATATATTTCTCAATGCCAATCAAGTTGAGATATATTTATTAAAGCCAATAGTGCTGGGAATTGTGCCAATTGTGATGCCAATCAGGTGAAGAAAAAAACCCAGCCGAAAAACCTTCACCACTTGTAACAGGGGCGGCGCTCGGGTGGAGGGCTGCTGTGGTGGGCGGAGCGTGACCGGAGGGCTGCGTGCGCGCTTACCCTTCCACCTGGGCCGACTTCACAATTTTTTCCGGTACAACAGGTGGGCGGCGCTCGAGTGGAGGGCTGCTGTTGTGGGCGGCGCGTGGCCGGAAGGCTGCGTGTGCGTTTACCCTTCAGCCTGGGCCGCCGACTTTCGTCATACGTGGGCAGACTTCACAATTTATTTTTCAGCTACAACAGGTGTGCAGTAGGCTGTTTACATGCAAAGGATAGCCATACACAAAGTACAAGTGAAAATATATTTATTAAAATCATTAGTGTCAGGAATTATGTTATGACTCTGCGTGAATGGGAAAAACTTAACAAAAAATCTGATACAATAGCATTGAATAGGTATCACAAATCAAACACAATATTTTTTATTAGTGGAAGTTTTCAATGAATCAGAAGGGATAGCACATTTAATCAAAGAGGATTTATTATAAAAAGTCTGAGATGTGAGAACCTGATAGATGTAAGTAATTTCGAGCACAATATGGAAGCTAACAATAATATTCCAACGTGACACAAATTTAATTAATCAGTTTCTTATGAAATGAATAGCGCAGACATAAGGCAATAATTCGAATCAACACGAACAACACATAGCATTAATATAGAACCAATCATCCAACATGTAGGGAAATAATAGCTACACCATATCAAAACGAGAAACGATCACCACATTTAATCAAAGGTATTCTTAATCAATATGATTATAAACAAAATTATAAGATGTATTATAAAAAGTCTAATATTCCTATACGTGAGAACCATCAGTGCAATAGCGGGAAGTTCTGATAGTTGTATGTAATTAACTGTGAACAGCAGAGACCCTGGAAGACTATGGGACACGAACACAAGAGGAAATAAAATCTATAACACTACAAAGAAGTTATTCTTAATCAAAACAACATAGTAATCTATCATTCAGAAAATCAAAAAAGAAAAAATCAAACTCATCAGAAAATAGACATGTTAAAAATAAACTTCACCACATAGCATGGTCCTAGCCAACAAACAGAACAAAGAACGACACGAACACAAGAGGAAATAAAATCTATACCACTACAAAGAAGATATTCCTAATCAAAACAACAGAGTAATCTATTAATTCAGAAAATCAGAAGAAAAAATCAAACTCATCAGAAAATAGACATGTTAAAAATGAACTTCATCACATAGCATGCTCCTAGCCAACAAACAGAACTAATGATATCTGCCCTCATTTGTTGAGGACGGGTGCCAATAGATGTGGAAGACCACGGAACACGAACGACAAGAACGACCCAGGAAATAAAATCTATACCACTACAAAGAAGATATTCTTAATCAATACGATTACAATCAAATTACAAGTTGTATTATAAAAAGTCTAATATTCCTATACGTGAGAACCATCATTGCAATAGTCACTCATAACATTTCGAGCGCAATAGGGAATCTCAGTTTCATATTCCAACATTACGCAACTTTTAATTTCATATTAAGTGAATAGCATAGGCGTAAGGAAATAACGCGAAACAACACAATCAACAGCTGCAATTAATAGAGAGCCAAACCTGCGCACCATCCGACACATAGAAAAATAATAGCTAATCAATCTATCAAAGGCGAAATATTACAATATAGTACAGACTTAACGCTGAAGAACAGAGGAACACGCGGCGACACGTAAACAACAACAGAGGAAAATAATCTATCATTGAACCATCATAAAATCGACCAATATACAATTTTCATTCTAACAAACATTACAAACCTTGATCGAGGTATCCAAGACGTAGGAAATATGCACTGTTTTCACTCTTTTCCTCAAAGCCAGGAGACTTTATGTCTCTATCTATGTGACCATAGCACCGCCCATGCTTTATCACTCAAAGGGTTAGGGGCTATATTACTTCGTCCAGCAAACGGGGCGCTCTAGAGGTCAGATAAGAGAGTTCAAAGGCGATATATTTTATTGTGCAGCGCAAATAGATGTCGATATCACTCGCGGGGATCACTATCTTTTCGCATCCTTTCCCTGAAACGGAAATCTTTCGTCAAAGTGGTTGACAAGTCCACTAGGTTTGTAGAGATGCGACATTGTTATTGAAGATGTAGAGAAAGTCCAAATTATTAATTGGTAGCAACGATACTCAGTCAAAATCGAGAAAAAAATTTAGTTACATCAGTTTCTGTAATGTCTTGCAACAGAAATTTCTAATGAACCACACAGAAATATCAAATGTGAAATGCAACTCAGAGTTATGAGGCATTCCCAACTCAGAGGTACTTACTTATGTCAATCGAGTGAACAATTGAAACAAGTACAAGACAATAACTATTTCGGGCAGTAAGTTCACAACTCATGGAATATCAGTCGAGTGAATACTTGAAACAAAATTAAAACAATAATTCTCACGACAGGTGGAGATTATAGCATTCTAAACTACATAATAAAATTTTAATCAATAAAATAAACATAGATATGCTTTTAATGAAGTGTAGACGTGCACTTGAAAACAGAAGAGACAATTGCTCTACATTGAAAAGATGGACAGATTTTGTACTCGATACCATAAGTGATGGGAAGATGTGATAAAAAACTGCTTCGAAAAGGAGAAGCCGCGAAACGATTTCATTATCGCTGCATTTCAATACGTCCTAGACAAGGTCGTATTCGGAGATATGGTACAAACTACAGAACTGAAGGTGCAAGAATTTATATGCCGAATCTACAATACTTATAAAAATATCTGCACATCAACGTCGGAAGGTCCACTGGGATTGATGGCGGAGTTTTTGAGGTTTGCCGACGAAGAATTGAAATACACTAGACCAGATGTAATTGTAATCAATGCAATGGGCATTGCGTTCATCAAGAAAGCAGTCGGATCAAATTATCATATACAAGCGGTCTATATCGCACGATTCATTATGGATTTGTTGAAATTACACATATCTGAGATGGAAAGTACATAAAATCTTATCACGTGATGTGTTCCACTACCACGGCAACGCAATTATTTTATTCTACCAGTCTCTGCAAAGATGTCGAATGAACAAAAGTTCAATATTGTCGTGCAAGGTCTGATGTATCATCATTTATTGAAACTCAAGAAACATATCAATTGCGGTGGACCACCGGACGATTTTCCTCTAATACTCTCTTGTACGCCATTCAAAAATCTTCATACAAAGAAAGGAAACATCAATAAGAGACTGTGCAAGTTCATCGCGATAAAGTGCAAGTTGTTGAAGCAATACAAACACGGCGACAACATATCACCTGCGTTAATCAACGCTGGATTCAAGCGCCCAATAATCAGAATAAACTACTTGATGTCTTCGGAATTAGTGAATCAAGACAACAAACGAAAACTTCAGAGTTTGGAATAGAATTGTAATTTATCGGAATAAACAAGCATATAATTGGAATAATAATTGTATTCTTTGTCATCATTGTAATGTATTGAACACATCGCAACGAAAACAGCTTATGATTAGATTGAAGACTGCTAAGGAGACGACTATTCCACAATTTGTGTAAGAATTCTCATATGGAATGAGACCTGACCACCAAATAGCTTTTACTCGACTACACTCTGTACAAGTTCAACACCCGAAGGATAGAATTGCCGCAGAAGGATCGGTCATTGAAATTTAGAGACATGATACATCAGTTTAGGATTACAAAAAGGATCACTAATCTCCTGTGAAAACTTATCGAATTTCATGAATTAAATTCCACAGTGCATGTATATTTCTCCATCAGTCGCACTAGCCCAGACGTAGTAAAGAAGGCGTCTTTGACAAGCAACCCGATGGGAGTGCGGAACAAATAAATAAATATTTTTTTCAACACAGTTGTCCGTTTGTTTGACTGGATAGGAAAAATGAGCAGTCCAAGACAGGGCAAAACGGGAAATAAGGCAAGATAACTGATTGCGGCGGGATAAGTCAAAGCATTGGCGACACAGTGTCATCGACTTTTACAATCGCATTCGGGTTCAGTGCCTTGGAGATAACACGAAGCCTTCACGAAAAGCGAATCTATTATCAGATGCCACAATGCAAACGAAAGATTTTACGAGCATGACGTGCAGGCCAAGTCTACATTTCTAATCCCATAGTCTTCGTAACACACGGCACACAAACATATATGAAATAATTTCCAAGTGGCAATCAGATTTTGGGAGAAGCGGATCACACAATAGCCAATAGAAGGGTACGGGGCCATTACATCCAACGAGCTGTTGCATGACGTGAATTCGTTTGTAACGGCACAATGGATGTAACAGCATGTTGGACTAACGGCTTGTTTTTGGATGTAACGCCGCGTTGGATGTAATGGCACGTTGGATGTAGTGGCACGGAATCCATCAGAAGTGCTTAACCAATATACAATGAAGATGAGCGTTATGCATAAACACAATGGAAGATATATTATATTGATTATAATAACCAGATCAGCGCAGGTCACACATAAATGTAGATCCAATTCATAAAATATACTCGAGATTTCTCGTGCGCCTCCTGGAGGCGCACAGGCCAATTGGCGTCTGCCTCCAAGAGACGTATTTGAACTCTGGACACACAAATCCGTTCCAACAATACCAAATGTTTAGAAGGGATCGCCCGGTGGTTACGCGATCCTCAGGTGGAGTGGCGATTCTAGCATCCCGGTCTGTTGCTGCAGTTGAGGTGCCGTTGACAACAACATTGGAAGCTGTGGCTGTTCGATTGAATCTCTCTACACCACTTACGCTCTGCTCAATATATCTTCCTCCTGCAGCAGATGTGCAGCGACAGGATATCGAAGATCTCTTGGACCAGCTGGCAGCCCCATTCCTCATTATGAGGGATTTTAATGCACACAGCCGTTTGTGGGTATGTTCAGATTTGGACTCGAGGGGCAGACTTCTTGAGGATTTACTCCTCCGCCACTCCATCACACTCCTGAACACAACACAACCAACATACTGCAGCACATCAACACGGACATTCTCTGCATTGGACCTTTCCATCTGTAGTGCGACCATTGCACAAGATCTGCAGTGGCACGTGATCCAAAACCCCTATGGCAGTGACCATTTTCCAACTTGGGTCGATTATCAGTGTGATGATGCTGTGCTGTGTACGCGAAAACCCCGCTGGAGGCTGCAGGATGCGAACTGGGCGGTGTTCAGCGTGCTGGCTGACCTGACCCTACACAACACTGACAACATGAGTATCGACGAGCACAACGAATTCATAACAAACACGATAATACATGCTGCTACACAATCCATATCCAAGACGTCGTCATCTCTGCCCAAGCGTTCAAAGCCTTGGTGGAACGACGACTGTAAACGGACGCGCAAGGAACAACAAAAGGCGTGGGCTCGTTTGCGTCGATACCCGACAGTTGACAACATGATCCAATACAAAAGGAAGCGTGCTGCAGCCAAACGCACAAGGGAGGAGGCCAAGCGCAACTCGTGGAAGGAGTTTGTGGGTACATTGAACTCGCGAACTCCAGCCAAGGTTGTGTGGGACCGTATCAATAAGATCTCCGGGAAATACAAAGGGTTTACAGTGCCTTGGTTTTCGCAGAATGGCGTTCCCTGTACGTCCTTGGAGGAACAGGCTAACGTACTTGGCAGACACTTTGAACACGTGTCTAGCTCCTCGCATTACAGCCAGTGTTTCCTGTCACACAAAACCGCTGCTGAAAAACGCATCATTAAACAACCTAAACAAGATACAGCACCTTACAATGTACCCTTCAACGCACATGAACTTCAGAGAGCCCTACAGGCAAGAAAGAACACTGCACCTGGCCCTGACGGCATACACTATGACATGTTGCGGCATTTAACACCCCAGTCGCAACAAATCTTACTCCACTTTTTTAACCGTGTGTGGAGAGAAGGAACTCTTCCGTTGTCCTGGAAGCTAGCCCAAGTGGTTCCGGTTCTCAAGCCAGGGAAAGACCCGTCTGCTGCTATTAGTTATCGCCCCATCGCATTAACCAGCTGCCTTGGGAAGACTTTCGAGCGCATGGTAAATGCAAGGCTCGTATATGTTTTGGAAGAGGCAGGCATCTTTGACAAACACCAAAGCGGTTTTCGTTCCGGCCGGAGCACCCAGGACAACCTACTCCACCTAGAATCACAAATCAGAGAGGCTTTTGTTCGAGGGCAGTTCTGCGTATCCGTGTTTTTTGATCTCGAAAAGGCGTACGATACCACATGGCGCTTCGGGATTCTGCAAGATCTACACGCATGTGGTATCACAGGCTGCATGTACAGGTGCATCGATAATTTCCTCAGAGATAGAAAGTTTCGTGTCAGTCTGGGCTCAACTTTATCTAACGTCTTTGTACAAGAGAACGGGGTTCCACAGGGGTCTGTGCTGAGCGCTACGCTATTCGTTGTGAAAATGAACTCGATAGCCAGAGCCATCCCAGCTGGCGTCCAGTACTCCCTGTACGTAGACGATGTCCAGGTTTCCTACTCGGCATCAAATCTTTCAACAGCTGAGAGGCAGGTGCAGCTCACGATCAACCGTCTATCTAAGTGGGCGGATGAAAACGGCTTCAGGTTTTCCGCGCAAAAGACAGCATGTGTTGTCTTTACTAGGAAGCGAGGCACATTTGCTGAGCCCTCGCTGCTCCTCGGTGGCAACACACTACCAGTTTCTGATGAGCAAAAATTTCTGGGGGTGGTGTTTGACAAGAAGCTGTCTTTTGTGCCACACATAAACTATATAAAACAGAAGTGCCTGAAATCCTCCAACATACTCAAAGTTTTATCCCATCGATCGTGGGGAGCCGACAAAGTCACACTGTTGCGGGTCTCTGACTCGGTTGTGCGATCAGTAATTGAGTACGGGAGTGTCGTGTATGGCTCGCCGCGGCCTTCGGCATTGAAGGTGTTGGACCCCATCCACCACGAAGGCATCCGACCCGCCACCGGTGCCTTCCGGACGTCCCCTGTGAAGAGTTTGTATGTTGAGGGCAATGAATGGTCGCTCGAGAGACGGAGACAATTTGAACATGTGAAGGCTGCGCTAAGGTACAGATGCCAGGGCGATGACCCAGTTGTACACTCTAGTGTGAACCCCGCTCTGGAGCGACTCTTCCTTGCAAAGCCCTCTGTTGTACCCTCGTTCCCGCTTCGTGTGGAGGCGGCGAGTTCCCGTGTGGGATTCAGCCCCTCTGGCGTTCCCTTGCAGCAGGCAGTCCTCGATGCTGCGCCTTGGCAGAGACATCTAATACAATCCAATTTAAAAATGACACAGTTTGACAAACAATCCACTGCACACACTGTCATTCTCCAGGAATTCCTGGAGATTCACCATAACTTCGGGAACCACCATGCAATCTACACTGATCGGACTAAAGTAAGCAATGGTGTGGCGGCCGTTGCCCTTGAAGGTGATTCTATTATGACGGCACGCCTGAACACGAACGCCACAGTTTTCACCGCAGAGCTTTACGCGATTCTCCTGGCTCTGCGGCACATTCAACAAAACGACCTTCAAAATTCAGTGATTTATTCCGATTCGCTAAGCTCTGTGCGTGCGCTGCTTTCATGCTATGACAGCAAGAATCACCTCGTCAAGCGAGTACGAGCGCTTGCGACCCAACTTTGTTCCCGAGGCTTTTCAATCTGTCTCTGCTGGGTCCCCAGCCACACTGGGATCCCGGGGAATGAACGAGCCGACCGTGAGGCTCGGCGAGCGTTGGCACAAGAGGAGTCAGCTCTAGGACTACCCTACCAAGACATCCTGCCAGTGTTAAAGAGAGCTGTCTGCACACAGTGGCAGCAGGAGTGGGACATGGAAGAAAATAACAAGCTACACCTCACACAGCCACACGTTTCTCCCCCGCATCGGACTGAACACATCAACAGATCATCCGAAGTTCTTTACGCGAGATTGAGGATTGGACACACATGGCTCACGCATCACCACCTACTCAGAGGTCAGGATCCGCCAGCTTGTGCGCACTGCGGTGACAGCTTGACTGTCTTGCACGTACTGGCATCCTGCCCTCACTTCGAACACCAACGCCAACAGTATTTCACCGCATTCTACAGATACCATGTCCCACTCCACCCAGCCCTTCTACTGGGTGACACCCCTCTTGTGCCGTTTAATAACGTAATCAAATTTTTGGCCACGTGTGGGTTTCTTAGTCAGATGTAGATGATAAGCATTGCTCCGCTTTTATCCATTATCACCGAACTCCTCATGTAAATATCTCATTGTCACACTTGTAGATAGCTTTTAACTGCCATGCTCGCTTGCTATCGTCATCCCCCTCTCTCTTATCCTGGTCAATCAATCATCGCTCATCGCTGATACCTGTAGATAGGTTTTAACTACCACACACTCTCTCACATCATCTTTCCCATAATCGTCTCCGACACACTCAGCATAGTTTTGGCGCTCTATGGCCTTTGTTGCCTTTGTGCCATTAAACACATAATCAATCAATCAATCAATCGTAGCCATACAGAAAAACTATCACATTATTTTAGTGTCATAGCATCCGGGCACTACAAATGGAAAGACCATACTTTAATTTTATAAGTCTTTAGCTCATAACGTTGTAAAACGCAAATTCCACACTAAAGATCATTTTCTTCTTTAAATTTTCAAAGTCAAAACTGCAAGCTATTTCTTGCATTTTTTCTAAAGATATAGATTAAAAAGTTATTCGTATACTCATACATACTATACAATTTGATTGCGGATTAAATTCTAAAATTTATCGATTCACATTAAGGAGAAGTGGTGACTACCACACATCAGTAAGAGTTTAATTAAAATTTGAACAGGTGTTGCGATTTATAATCAGTGTTGTAGAATGTGTAATTTCACAATACGCAAGCTTTAGCTCGATCACTTTGACGAGCACTCTTTCACGATGTCAGAGAAGTTAATCGAATGGATTGATATTTTCTGTATACACTATAACATAACGCGAATTCTTTATGTCGTGGATATTAAAAGTTACGAATATTTTCCGAACGAAATTTACTTAAAACTCGAAGAAAGGGTCACCTGCGTCGACGAACCCGTTTCCCGAAAAAGCAACACGCTCGCGTGCGGTACCGCGTTAACGCGTCGGGCGCAGAATCGCGTTCGGTTTCGGGTACGGCATTGGGGAAACGCGGCCCGGCGTGTTGCCGAAATGTCTTCGAGGACGCGGGTGACCCTTTCTTCGAGTTTTAAGTAAATTTCGTTCGGAAAATATTCGTAACTTTAAATATCCACGACATAAAGAATTCGCATTATGTTATAGTGTATACAGAAGATATCAATCCATTCGATTAACTTCTCTGACATCGTGAAAGAGTGCTCGTCAAAGTGATCGAGCTAAAGCTTGTGTATTGTGAAATTACACATTCTACAACACTGATTATAAATCGCAACACCTGTTCAAATTTTAATTAAACTTTGACTGATGTGTGGTAGTCACCACTTCTCCTGAATGTGAATCGATAAATTTTAGCATTTAATCCGCAATCAAATTGTATAGTATGTATGAGTATACGCACAACTTTTTAATCTATATCTTTAGAAAAAATGCAAGAAATAGCTTGCAGTTTTGACTTTGAAAATTTAAAGAAGAAAATGATCTTTCGTGTGGAATTTGCGTTTTACAACGTTATGAGCTAAAGACTTGCAAAATTAAAGTATGGCCTTTCCATTTGTAGTGCCCGGATGCTATGGCACTAAAATCATGTGATAGTTTTTCTGTATGGCTACGTGAAATCTCGAGTATATTTTGTGAATTGGATCTACATTTATGTGTGGCCGGCGCTGATCTGGTTATTATAATTAATATAATATATCTTCCATTGTGTTTATGCATAACGTTCATCTTCATTGTATATTGGTTAAGCACTTCTGATGGCTGTTGTGTGATCCGCTTCTCCCAAAATCTGATTGCCACTTGGAAATTATTTCATATATGTTTGTGTGCCGTGTGTTACGAAGACTATGGGATTAGAAATGTAGACTTGGCCTGCACGTCATGCTCGTTAAATCTTTCGTTTGCATTGTGGCATCTGATAATAGATTCGCTTTTTGCGAAGGCTTCGTGTTATCTCCCAGGCTCTGAACCTGAATGCGATTGTAAAAGTCGATGACACTGTGTCGCGAATGCTTTGACTTATCCCGCCGCAATCAGTTATCGTGCCTTATTTCCCGTTCTGCCCTGTCTTGGACTTCTCATTTTTCCTATCCAGTCATACAAAGGGACAAATGTGTTGACAAAAATATTTATTTATTTGTTCCGCACTCCAATCGGGTTGCTTGTCAAAGATGTCTTTTCTTCTTCTTTTGCTACGTCTGGGCTAGTGCGACTGATTGAGAAATATACATGCACTGTGGAATTTAATTCATAAAATTTGATAAGTTTTCACAGGAGATTAGTGATCCTTTTTGTAATCCTAGACTGATGTATCATGTCTCTAAATTTCAATGACCGATCCTTCTGCGGCAAGTCTATCCTTCGGGTGTTGAACTTGTACAGAGTGTAGTCGAGTAAAACCTATTTGGTGGTCAGGTCTCATTCCATATGAAAATTCTTACACAAATTGTGGAATATTCGTCTCCTTAGCAATCTTCAATCTAATCATAAGCTGTTTTCGTTGCGATGTGTACAATACATTACAATGATGACAAAGAATACAATTATTATTTCAATTAATGCTTGTTTATTCCGATAAATTACAATTCTATTCCAAACTCTGAAGTTTTCGTTTGTTGTCTTGATTCATTAATTCCGAAGACATCAAGTAGTTTATTCTGATTATTGGGCGCTTGAATCCAGCGTTGATTAACGCAGGTGATATGTTGTCGCCGTGTTTGTATTGCTTCAACAACTTGCACTTTGTCGCGATGAACTTGCACAGTCTCTTATTGATGTTTCCTTTCTTTGTATGAAGATTCTTGAATGGCGTACAAGAGAGTATTAGAGGAAAATCGTCCGGTGATCCACCGCAATTGATATGTTTCTTGAGTTTCAATAAATGATGATACATCAGACCTTGCACGACAATATTGAACTTTTGTTCATTCGACATCTTTGCAGAGACTGGTAGAATAAAATAATTGCGTTGCCGTGGTAGTGGAACACATCACGTGATAAGATTTTATGTACTTTCCATCTCAGATATGTGTAATTTCAACAAATCCATAATAAATCGTGCGATATAGACCGCTTGTATATGATAATTTGATCCGACTGCTTTCTTGATGAACGCAATGCCCATTGCATTGATTACAATTACATCTAGTCTAGTGTATTTCAATTCTTCGTTGGCAAACCTCAAAAACTCCACCTCAATCCCAGTGGCCCTTCCGACGTTGATGTGCAGATATTTTTATAAGTATTGTAGATTCGGCATATAAATTCTTGCACCTTCAGTTCTGTAGTTTATACCATATCTCCGAATACGACCATGTCTAGGACGTATTGAAATGCAGCGATAATGAAATCGTTTCGCGGCTCCTCCTTTTCGAAGCAGTTTTTTATCACATCTTCCTATCACTCATGGTATCGAGTACAAAAGTAGAGCAATTGTCTCTTCTGTTTTCAAGTGCACGTCTACACTTCATTAAAAGCATATCTATGTTTATTTTATTGATTAAAATTTTATTATGTAGTTTGGAATGCTATAATCTCCACCTGTCGTGAGAATTATTGTTTTAATTTTGTTTCAAGTATTCACTCGACTGATATTCTATGAGTTGTGAACTTTCTGCCCGAAATAATTATTGTCTTGTACTTGTTTCAATTGTTCACTCGATTGACATAATAAGTACCTCTGAGTTGGGAATGCCTCATAACTCTGAGTTGCATTTCACATTTGATATTTCTGTCTGGTTCATTAGAAATTTCTGTTGCAAGACATTACAAAAACTGATGTAACTAAATTTGTTCCTCGGTTTTGACTGAGTATCGTTGCTACCAATTAATAATTTGGACTTTCTCTACTTCTTCAATAACAATATCGCATCTCTACAAACTTAGTCGACTTGTCAACCACTTTGACGGAAGATTTCCGTTTCAGGGAAAGGATGCGAAAAGATAGTGATCCCCGCGAGTGATATCGACATCTATTTGCGCTGCACAATAAAATATATCGCCTTTGAACTCTCTTATCTGACCTCTAGAGCGCCCCGTTTGCTGGACGAAGTAATATAGCCCCTAACCCTTTGAGTGATAAAGCATGGGCGGTGCTATGGTCATATAGATAGAGACATAAAGTATCCTGGCTTTGAGGAAAAGAGTGAAAACAGTGCATATCTCCTACGTCTTGGATACCTCCATCAAGGTTTGTAGTGTTTGTTAGAATGAAAATTTTATATCGGTCGATTTTATGATGGTTCAATGATAGATTATTTTCCTCTGTTGTTGTTTACGTGTCGCCGCGTGTTCCTCTGTTCTTCAGCGTTAAGTCTGTACTATATTGTAATATTTCGCCTTTGATAGATTGATTAGCTATTATTTTTCTATGTGTCGGATGGTGCGCAGGTTTGGCTCTCTATTAATTGCAGCTGTTGATTGTGTTGTTTCGCGTTATTTCCTTACGTCTATGCTATTCACTTAATAAGAAATTAAAAGTTGAGTAATGTTGGAATATGAAACTGAGATTCCCTATTGCGCTCGAAATGTTATGACTGACTATTGCAATGATGGTTCTCACGTATAGGAATATTAGACTTTTTATAATACAACTTGTAATTTGATTGTAATCGTATTGATTAAGAATATCTTCTTTGAAGTGGTATAGATTTTATTTCCTCGGTCGTTCTTGTCGTTCGTGTTCCGTGGTCTTCCACATCTATTGGCACCCGTCCTCAACAAATGAGGGCAGATATCATTAGTTCTGTTTGTTGGCTAGGAGCACGCTATGTGGTGAAGTTCATTTTTAACATGTCTATTTTCTGATGAGTTTGATTTTTTCTTCTGATTTTCTGAATGATAGATTACTCTGTTGTTTTGACTAGGAATATCTTCTTTGTAGTGGTATAGATTTTATTTCCTCTTGTGTTCGTGTCGTTCTTTGTTCTGTTTGTTGGCTAGGACCATGCTATGTGGTGAAGTTTATTTTTAACATGTCTATTTTCTGATGAGTTTGATTTTTCTTTTTTGATTTTCTGAATGATAGATTACTACGTTGTTTTGATTAAGAATAACTTCTTTGTAGTGTTATAGATTTTATTTCCTCTTGTGTTCGTGTCCCACATAGTCTTCCAGGGTCTCTGCTGTTCACAGTTAATTACATACAACTATCAGAACTTCCCGCTATTGCACTGATGGTTCTCACGTATAGGAATATTAGACTTTTTATAATACAACTTATAATTTTGTTTATAATCATATTGATTAAGAATATCTTCTTTGATTAAATGTGGTGACCGTTTCTCGTTTTGATATGGTGTAGCTATTATTTCCATACATGTTGGATGATTGGTTCTATATTAATGCCATGTGTTGATCGTGTTGATTCGAATTATTGCCTTATGTGTGTGCTATTCACTTCATAAGAAACTGATTAATTAAATTTGTGTCGCGTTGGAATATTAAAGTTAGCGTCCATATTGTGCTCGAAATTACTTACATCTATCAGGTTCTCACATCTCAGACTTTTTATAATAAATCATCTTTGATTAAATGTGCTATCCCTTCTAATTCATTGAAAACTTCCACTAATAAAAAATATTGTGTTTGATTTGTGATACCTATTCAATGCTATTGTATCAGATTTTTTTGTTAAGTTTTTCCCATTCACGCAGAGTCATTAACATGATTTTAATAAATATATCTTCACTTGTACTTTGTGTATGGCTATCCTTTGCATGCAAACAGCCTACTGCACACCTGTTGTAGCTGAAAAAGAAATTGTGAAGTCGGCCCACGTATGACGAAAGTCGGCGGGCCAGGCTGAAGGGTAAACGCGCACGCAGCCCTCCGGCCACGCGCCGCCCACAACAGCAGCCCTCCACTCGAGCGCCGCCCACCTGTTGTACCGGAAAAAAAATTTTGAAGTCGGCCCAGGTGGAAGGGTAAGCACGCACGCAGCCCTCCGGTCACGCTCCGCCTACCACAGCAGCCCTCCACCCGAGCGCCGCCCCTGTTACAGGTGGTGAAGGTTTTTCGGCTGGGTTTTTTTCTTCACCTGATTGGCATCACAATTGGCACCATTCCCAGCACTATTGACTTTAATAAATATATCTCAACTTGATTGGCATTAATAAATATATTTTCACTTGTACTTTGTGCATGGCCCTTCTTTGCATGTCTCTGCATGTTATAATCGCGCGGATAACCCTCCGCACACGCGCCGCGCGGGGAAAAATACGCGCAGGGCTCAGGGGCAGGGGTGCCGTAGTTTGGACACCATGTAGTTTCTCACCCTATACATACTACTAAGATTTCGGTAGACGGATAATATTGTGTTATGATCCGGGTGGCCCCTCTGGGGGAAACCTCTGGGCGTAAATTGTTGCAGCCAAAGATGCGTTTCTCTGAGATTCCCCGAAGGCCAGGATCATGTCCACTCGTTCTTCGTTGGAGTACGAACCGATATCTTGACATTTGACATGGCGCAATATTCCTGGGTTTTTATTGCCTCCAAACCGAAGTTGCGCCCAATGAAAACAAGAAGACATATCAGTGTCACATGTGCGATAAAGTGCGATTTATCCTACCCTATCAATGCCATGTACGAAGTCAGGTGCTGGCAGATCGCGTTGATCACGGCCAGTCTCACTGTATGCACACCTTAGTGATATCAACACATCATTGTCAAGACAAACTTGACTTCACCAGGAGCGCCACAACGTACGGAATTTATTGGGTACCTGCTAAACGGTGCCCCCCTCCCCCAGGGGTTGCACCGTTGAGCAGCTACGAGGAACCGTGGAATCAATTGAAAAGCTGCTCCGTATGTGCCTTGCCGCGGAAGGAAGGCATTTTAAACACGTCCTGTGATTTCTGTGCCGCAATAAATCAAATTTGTGTTTTCCTAATTTTGTAGTTTGAATTAGGAGGTTGCCTTCATTATAAGTGAAGAACGAATCTTTATTGCGGTTGCAAGCACAAGAATACATCGTGGCGGTGCATAAGGAGCACATCGCTCTCTGCACTGTCACACCACCGTCGATACATCGTCCAACGGCCGCCTATGGACATTCAGAGAATAGGAGAGAAGCGAAGTGGGGAAATGGCATGATACGCATAATTTCTCCTGCTTCGAGATTGAAAGTGAATGGAAGGTCAATTGGTCAGAAGGCTTGTTATTTCATGGTACGAAAGCTCAGGACAACAACAGAATCCCCGCTTTACTCCTTTGTTTTGCTTGTTTGTTTCGTGCGTACATTCTTTGTTTTGGTGATAAAAGCACGTTATCTCGACTACACGACGGCCCCATAGAGCGGACTGTACATCAATCAGATAAACAGGAAGGAAGGTTGGAGAAGCCGGTTCTGCGGCTGTTACTTTTGTATCAGCACTCCCTGCTGCCAAACATGCGGAAGAACACGTAATTCCGAGTCGGATAGCAATGTGAAAGAACTTGTGTTTGCGGTCCTACGCGAGGAAAATATGTATACCGAAACTAATTAATTACTCGCGAAAATGACTAGGCCCGATGATTTTTTTTTTCCTCTGAGGGGTATGTACTCAAGATCCCCAATGGTGTAGTAGATGTCGCGGTACCGTCGGACGCGTACTTTGAAAGCTGTCATTTCCGGGTAATTGATTTTTATTTTAAGCTAATTAATGAAAGTGCGCAAATCAATTTCACACTGCATGGCTGGTGGACGATATCTCAGAGATGGTAACAAAAAAGAAAGTTTCCCGATAGATAACGCCGTTCCCGAATTATTCAGGCCGGGGATTTATCTGAGACACCCTGTATATATATGTATATCTAAAGCACTGGTCAGTCTTACGTGACGCACCCTGTACACATTAGTCCAGTACAAGGTTAGATTATTGACACACAGCTTAATTTATACTGCTCACCTGCCATATATTGTAACCACCACTAATTTTATTTATCCGTATCTGCTACGATGGGATCTTCTATATTTCCGTCTATCCTTACAGCACACAAACTATGGAATACACTCATTGTCTTAGGCTGACCCGAATTTGTGGAACAGATTGCCGTTTGATACACGCCAAATCACTAATTACTTTATGTTTAAGAGAAAAGTTAAATTGGATTGCCTTGCGTGCATTCGAAACCCTGTTGTTTGGTTATCCTCGAGTTCAGTGTACCTTATGTATTTTTCAGTTTGGCTTGATGTGGCGCGTATTTTATCGTGGCTGTTTTGTGTACCGATGATAACATAAATTTAATAATATTGATAGCGTGTATCAATCAATAATAGTAGTCTTGACCCTTCTCTTGTTTTACATCCTGCAGTTTATTTATTTCTATGTCTTTTTAATGCAGCTGAGATGACAAATGTTGCCTCCCAAAACGATGTTTATTTGCCAACTATATTATGCGTAGTTATCTATGGGACTGCGTAACAGGCTTGTCCTAGCAGTCCCTCATTGGTGTGTATGTATCGCTGCTGACGGCAATTAAACAATTATTATTATTAATCCAGTGTACTAAGTGGAAGTAGTTGAGGGTGTTACTGTTTATAGCAAGCGTCATAAACCCAGAGGTCATGGGAACTCATTACCCTTTACCAGGTGCTGAGTGCGACACTCAGCTAGGTATGTGCGACACTAGGTATATCGGTGTGGCAAGGTTCGGGACCTTATAAATGGTCTACGGTTACCAGGTTCTATGATATCATTGTAAGCTAAGATGTTATTTGCAAGCATTGCGCTCTCTGGGTGGATGCGCCACGCTTAGTCTATATGCCGGTGAGGAATGCTTTCTTCGTCTCTCGCACAGCGCGCGCACATTAAATATATATTAAAGGACACTTCATGAATGAAAAGACATTAAACGACTACATCCCTTTTCATTTGCCAAGCGCCCTATGGCGTACGGCGTATCGTATACGTTGTATTCGTACGGCGGGACATGTACAACATTGCTCACTGGACATTTGCTGACCGGACAATTGCTCACGTCGAAGCAAAAGTTGAAACGTCGAATCCGGACATTGCTCACTTCATTATAAAATACCCAGAGCCCACCCTGACATTTTCATTTCCTCGTGAGGGCTCCCTTGCAGTTTCTGCTCCTCCTCCTGCTGTCCAAAAGAAGCTTAGGTTTTCCCCTGGTAGAGGTAACGACTACCATAATCAACGTTATCTAAATCCCAAGTGCTTTCATTTACGTAACATTTCATGTTACGTGTGTGATTCCCTCATCGCGGGCTTCTTGACAGTGTTTGTCTTTTTTCTTTTTTCCCCCCATTCCGACGTATGCTTTCATTTGCTTTAGCCATATATCGGTATGAGCTCGCTTTTCTTACTTTTCTTCGTGGTAAATCACCGAAAATTTTCCATCCACCGGCACTCGCCTTTCACACGACACAGGGCAGAAACCTTCCACTGCTCCTAGTCCACTGGGACTCAATATCAATCTCTCAAGATGGTCTACTCGAAACATGAACTTCAATTTCTTTTTTTTGCACTTGCAGTTTGCACTTCCAGAACGAACAAGCTATTAAATCATAACGTAAAGCTATGCCGTAACGTATCCTTTGCTACCGTATATCACGGCTATGAAACGCACTCAGAAAATGGTCTGGAGTATGCCAATGTGAATCAATAAAATATGACAATCGTCGTTTGTACTAAACCTGTATACAGCTGTGTCTGCATCTGTATGAGGGCTATAGAGAAACGAATTGAAACGAGGTACACCGGTTTGAATACCAGTGCCAGCTGTGCTGTCTGGGGTTTTCCCTGGGTTTTCCTCAGAGGCTTTCAGACACATGTCGGCACAGTTCCCCTAGAAGTCGGCCGAGGATGCACATTCCCTCGTTCATTTCCAATATCGGAATATATTTATAGAAAGAATTGCGTTGCTGTATATGCAGCAAAACATGACAAATAAAATTCTAACGTAACAGCTGGATCGTACGGTTGTGAGCATTTGTCCTCCTTCAGCCTTTGGAAGCCGTCCGGTGAGCAGTTGCCCAAGAACACCTTACGGCAGATGTTTCCTGTTTACAGGCTTTATAGTCAAGTCTTCGTCGCCTTCCTAAACCATTCGCTTAATTTTCTTTAACCTTCCCTCTTATAATAGGCACACTCATATGGTTCTAGCCATTTTCCCTACCATGTAGTGGGTGGTGGTGGTGCTGGTGGTATGATGTTCTAAGGAAGAGGAATGAGGACTGCCTGTTCAGACAAGGCGGCACGTTTCACTCCTTTGTGAAAGGGGAAGCGGAGAAGGGGGAGTAAGAGAGAGGGTCAGAAATTAAAAGAAATGAGAAAATAGAAACGTAGCGATAAAGAAATTAGTAAGACGGGAGGCGGAGAGAAGGAAAGCGCAGTGCACTGGCGCATCTTGCATGTTTGCCAAACACAGCAAGTGGCACGCCACGCACGTGTTATATGGAGCAGAGGACAAACGATGCGCCCTAGCGGTTATACCTGCCACACGCGTAATGTGGCCGGAAGGCTCACTTTGGAGCCCTGTAACGCTGACGTCACGCAAATAATGCAACATGGTTTTCCATAGTTCTGCTACCGCACGCCTTTCGACAGCCACGAAAGAAATATGAACGCAATAAATGGTGTGATTGTCTAGAAATTAGCACGCATGTATGAGCTACTCTCGGATTTTCCCCATATTTGCGCAGCCGCAGTGTGCAACACACTGTGCCTACAAATATCAAACTTACACCACCAGAAAGCACATTTCACGACGAAGAAATGACATATTGCTCATCAGAAACTTTTCGACAGACGCTACGCAGAGCTGACCTCAATCCAACAATAAACAGTGAAGTCAACGACCGGCCAAGCTTGCCATTTTTACATAAAGATGGGATTTCCTGGAGCATTTTTGTTCACCTCAGTCTGTTGTCGTTCATATAGACAACAGGAAGAAAAATCGCGAATGTTTCGCGGAGGAGGCGTCTCCGACAGAAGCGGCCAAACTTCCGAAAATGGAAAAGTGCTATAAACGCGAATTCCACTCACGCTTAAGGCTAAGGGCACTTGAAGACTTTCTGCACACAACCGGGCTTATGGACACTCTATGACACGCTGAATGTGTGATGTTTCTTGTGTGTGCCCCAGCGATTCCGACATTTTACCCTCACGTGGTCGAAACTTTTGAACTACATGTTGAACTCCATTGTCATCTCTGTTCTTCTCTGGACATCATCTCTTTGTACTCTCTGTGTGTAAGTGTACTCACATCCACATTTTTACTTTATCACATTACATCACATCACATCACGCATATTTTTTGTTTCTCGGCAACGAATGGGCATAAAGTCTTGAATCAAGCGGTTTCGTCATCGAAAGATATCGGCCAACAACTTCCTTGGGTGCAGTCTCTCTCTGATCTTGGAAGCTGTAAGGACACGCAGAAGTTACCTCCTTTAGGAGAGGAGCGAATGGCTGCAGGTAGGCAGTTCCTACAGCAGCTTGACATGTGCGACCTTGTCGAGATGCCACAAGACAAACGGCCCTTTGGGTGTAAGAACCTTAAAACCAAGAGGGACAAGAACGAAAAAGTGGAATGATATAAAGCCAGGTTGGTTGTTCAGGGGTAGGCGTAGAAATTTGGAGAAGACAACGTCGCTACTTTCACTCCCGTGGCCAAGCTGACCATCTTGCGAGTGCCTGCGACCGGGCGATTACATGGTCGGCAATATGATGTCAAGTCAGCCTTTCTTAACTCTGATGAAGATGTCAATGAAGAAGATATACATATATATATATGAAGCAACCTGCAGAGTTTGTCGCAGAAGCACAGGAACACATTGTAAGTTGCAAAAATCTCTAAATGAACTCAAGCAGGCAGCCAGAGCTTGAAGTATAATGGCGAATAATGTCTTCGTTAAGGGCGTTAAGAAGGGTTCCGACGTCGCCGAGCGGACCCGTGTTTATATTCCAAGTTAGTGGGCACGAAGCCCCTGTACGTTCTACTTAGTTCCACTACATGGGATTACTCTCGTTTACAGTTTGCAAAATAAACTTCGAGAATAAACTCCTCAAAATAAATCACGAAACAATCCACGGTGTAAAGATAATGCCGTAAAAATCAATTCTTGCGATATAAACGCTTCAGATTCAAACTTCAAAATAAATCGTCTCTGTTTGGTCGACAGGCACGTCAGCCACAGAACAGAGAAGGCTTTTGGCTCCCGCGTCTGAAAATAGTTCCCCGCAGGGTGGGGTTCTTTGCGATGGGCTGGAAACGAGAGTACCGAGCCTGGGCGAATCGCTTGCTGTATTTTTCGCCGGCTATCAGGATTCTGTTGACATTGCAGTTAGTGCTTTGTTCTGCTGTTCGCCTGTCAAATATCAGCATGTCCAACTCTGAATTCGTGTCGTAAGTCACCAAATCAGTTTCTGTTGTTGGTTCCAGCTATGGTGGACACCTATATTGTGCCATATTGTGAACACTGTGGCGGACACCGCCATTCTCCTACAGGGCTGCCTTGGTTGTGAAATCAGAGAGTTGAAAAATGACGATCGACGAAAAAGCCAGATAGCGGTACCTTATGGATGTGTTGTGTTTGTCCGTCTGTGTTTCTTCCAGCCTCCGTAGAATCGTGATATCGGAACCTGCCTGTGTACTTTTCTGCGTGTGGATTTACTTGGGAGCCTACGTTCTGATAAATGCAGGGAACTGGTACTAAACAGACTCTCGAAATGTCTTTCTGCAAATAAGCTGCACACGAATGTGACGAAACTGTTTGTTTGCAAGAAAAAAACTATTTTCGTTCTGATGAAGTCAGCACAGGTGCCTTCATTTTCTGTAACCAGCAGACGGTTATCTCGCTGTGTCACGACATAAGATTCTAATTTCAGGGACATCCACATTGATTCACGCATCTTCCCAGGCGACGATTTGCCACGCAAAAGCTGCAAGAGATGTATCTAGACATTATACTTCAAGCACTTTGTTCTCACTGGTCTTTGAATACCCTGAAACCTAAGAATGCCATTTTCAAGGTCTCAAAAATCATGAATGTTTCTCACAGACCTTGAAAAAAAATTTGCATCTTTTATTTTCGCGTGGATCTACAGTGCAAATTCTGCTTATCTGATGTCAGAACTGTGTCTCAATACCAAGGGCAACAAGTAACCGAAATCAGATATGTGAGAAATGAACGGCACCCTCTGTTGCATTTGTTTCCTTCCTTTCTCTCCAATGATCTTACGTTCACAAATCCCGAAGTATGTTTAAGGTCTAAAATTAACGGTACCGGCTATTTCATTGTATGCAACGGTACCCTTGCACCTGTTTTTACAGCTTCTAAATATTGTGCTGAAATATGAAATGGCTATAAAACTTGCATCCTGCGCGACATTACCTTAAACGCGCTGATTGCAGTTCTGCAGTGTTGTGTTTCCCTCATGTTCAAGTGAAAAGGCAGGAAGAACGCTCCAAGACTTACTCTCACGCAGCCATTATTTCGGGGCCATGTCCTCGCGCTAAATGGTCACGAGCGTGCTTCCGAAAACTGCAGCGGCAGATAGGGAAACCGATGTTGCATTTGCACCGAGCCTCTATCTCCAATAATTAAACGAGACTTAATTAGTACGTCGACTTCGGATGTAGAACATGTTGTCATCCCTTGTAACTGCGCAAAAACGATTTCTCCAAAAATAAACAAAATCAGTCCATGGATACGCTATATGCACTTGCGCCTAGTATAAATTCACCAGTGGTTGTTGAAAATATACTGCTATTAGTGTTTTATGTGAAGTATGGCCGACATTTTCTTTTCGTTTGTTTCTTTTTTCTCTTTCTTTTCTTTTGTTTTTGTTCAGCTATGCCAGTGTGAGCTCCTATCCCAGACTAGCCAATTCCTCCTCTTTGTCCTCCATGCGGTCACCTACGTGTTACATTTCAAAGAAGCTAGCTGGTACTACCTGATCCAAACAGCTGACTAAACATGAACACAATCACATAGCAGAGTGAATAACAGCCGCCTTTATTGGCTTATCTTGCTTGGTTGATGGCGATCGAAGGTGGCATAGTTCTTTCCTCACCATTTTCTTATTGTTTTGTTCCAGCTAAAAGCAGAAGCTATACACTGAGCAACAAGGCGTAATACACACACACACACACACACACACACACACACACAAATAGAGACGATGAGATGGGGCTGATGCCGGCCAACAGGCTGGGCGCTGCCCCAGTGCCACTTGTACGTGATGAGATGATGGTGGATATGATAAGGGGTCCGGTAATCAAAGCAGGGTGGAGAGGCCTGTTGATGACAGGAAGTCCCAAAGGTGACGCAGACCTTGGCGTGTATGAGCTGGACTGGACCATGGGCCCAGCACCTTGCCTATGGTAAATTGGCGATGATCGATCGCATGCAGTTGGTGCTGCAAGATCGCACGCTCCCGCTGGTAGTGCGGGCAGTCCATAAGTAGGTGGTGCAGGTCTGCACGCACACTGCATGCTGCACAAAGGTCCGAGGGCGCACGGCCAAGACGCTGCCTCATAACTGGTGTAAATGCAACATTCAGCCGCATGCGGTGAAGAAGGGATGCGTAGTGTCGCGGAAGGCGATGAGGAAGCGACAGTGAAAGAGAAGGATCCACTGCGTGGAGCAGAGAGTAGGGTGTAATGTCATGCAGCCACTGTGATCTTGTCTTGTCTGCGGAGAGAGCACGGACGAGGGCCTGACGATCACCTTTGGGCAAGATGATAGAGTGGGCTGAAGCTATATGATGACCCGCAGGGCCGCCCGGTTGGCCTCTTCATTGCCGGGTACGCCGACATGACCAGGTACCCACTGTAATACTATGCAGTGGCCCAGGTCCAGCAGCTCCTTGTAAGTTTCAAGCATGTCAGCAACAACGAACATGAGAGGACGTCGAATGCCCATTGTTGCGAGGCATTGGATAGCAGCTTTCGAGTCTGTGTAGAAGACCCATGGCCGAGCTGAACACTGCAGGATCTTGCGCATTGCAAAGAGCAAAGCATGTAGCTCAACACATGTTGACGACGTCAGATGCGAGAGACGGAAGATACCGGTTATGTCTTCGGACGGAATAATATAGGCGCATGCAGAACTGGCTTTTGTGGACGAGCCATCCGTAAAAACAGGAGTAAAGCCTGCATACAGCTCGCTCATCATATCCAGTGTGAGCGCCTTGGACACACCTGCAGCGACATCATCCTTTCTCTGCAGCCCGGGAACGGATAGTGAAGCAGATGGCAGAGGGAGGGTCCAAGGTGGAGTTGAACGCGCCTGGGGTTCAACTTGAAAACGTGGCAGGTGAGGCTTTAGCTGTTGAATGCAGGACCTGAACTTGTTATTCCTGCGACGGGAAAGCTTCAGCAGTAAAGGGTGCCGCCGGTGATGAGCCAACAAACGGAGATAGTGACGGTTCGTCTCATTCAAGCGCTGGATAGCAAGCGGAGTCTCTCTCGCTTCTGCCATGATTAAACAAGTATCCGTTGTTCTTGGCACGCCCAGGCTCACACGAAGGCTACGTGCCAAAAGACATTGAAGCTTGGACTCGGAGGATGGCGAAATCCCGTGTAATACTGGAAGGCTGTATAGGAGCGGACCACGCACCAAGGCTCGATGAATGACCAAAAGCTCATCGCAGCCCCACCTAAGGCCAGCAATGTGTCGCATTAGGGCGATCCCTTTGGAGAGCTTCGCCTCTAGGCCCGCTATATGTCTTCTCCACGAGAGTCGGGAGTCCAGCGTTACACCCAAGAACTTACATGAGGTGGAGTACTGGAGATGCTGTCCAGCCACAGAAAGATGATATGGAAGCATGTTCGTTCGAGTGAAGGCGATGACGTCTGTCTTCTCCCACGAGATATCTAAGCCTGCCGTCAACAGGTATTGGTGTATGGAGTTAAGGGTTGACTGCAGTCGCCGCTGAATGGCGGGGCGAGATTTTCCGGTAGTCCAGATGCAGATGTCGTCAGCATAAAGAGAGAAATATACTTTCCTCCCTATGCAGTCCTTACGACCGGCCATAACTACGTTGAAGAGAAGCGGGCTAAGCGCACTTCCCTGTGGCACCCCGTAGTCTGATGGAACAGGCGCAGTATCTCCCTCAGCTGTGCGGATAAACAGGGACCTACCGCGAAGGAAATCCGTGATCCAACGCATGGCCCTTAATGACAAAGAAGCACAAGTAAGCATGTATAGGATGAAAATGCGACTGACGGTATCATACGCCCGTTTCACATCGAGGAATACAGCCACCCTTATCCTTTTGCGGACCATTGCTTCCTGTGCTGCGGACACTAAGTCCATGATGGAATCCAGCGCTGAGCGGTACTGACGGAAACCCGACATTTCTTTGGGAAAAAATGATCTCTTTTCGAGCCACCATTCAAGTCTGTGAAGTATCATGCGCTCCAACAGCTTCCCGACACAACTGGTTAGGCTTACCGGCCTAAATGAGGACAATTGTGAAGGAATCTTGCCTGGCGTAATAAAAGCACAGACATAGCATAGAAAAACAGAAAATTCAATTGCTAACCTTTGCCTCCACAATCATGACTTTGGCGTAAATGCTTTATGTCGTGATAAAGAGGACTCTGACTGTGTTGGCAGTACCATTTAAAAGGTTGGCACCTATAGGGCTACACAGTAAATCATTTTACACCTTCATTCGCTCAAAACAGGCTTATTCTTATAAAAACACCCTTTTCTATTCCGCAAACTGTAGCAAATGGTGTAAAAGAGCATTACTAAAGGTGCAATATCAACATACACCACGTTTTATCCCATGGCGATCATTAAGGGTGTAAAGTGAGGTGTTGAAAGAGGTGTTTACGTCCAATGCACTTTTTTTACACCCCATTTCAACTGGGAATATGGTGTTGGAAACGGTGTTTTATTTCGTCAAAGGAAAATTATAGGTTTCACAGCTCCACTCAGCAGTTAATGACATTAAAAACGATAACTTGAGTTACAAACACAGTATTTGACAGGAAAGGATGCCAGCAATTTAAATGGTATCTTTGACGCGTTGCAGGCGTACGTTTTAGTTGCAAAGACGAATTCCAGTCTCCGTTACAGACGTTTTCGACGCTACACTTAACGAACATGCCCCCAACAAATTGTATTTCAGTATATGATCCATCCGGTACGCCAGTAGAGGCTACCGAGGGTGCCCAAGTCTCATCAAGCTTCGGCACTCATGCCTACAGTACCTAACGCATTGCGCTCCGGGTACGATGAAACCACGGCTGGAAGTCTGCCGTGTTCAGGGTGGTGCTTGCCATAGACGCAAGAACGTCGAACTGTATGTCTTGGTATGCTGCCGTGGGAGCTTGTATTACACTAGCCATTTATGAGGGAGTATTTGCCACAAAACAAGTCCATCCTGAAACGTGTTTTCAATAGAATACTCCCCTTTTAACAGTATTTTTGTTGTTAAACACCCATTATAAGAGTGTTTTATAAGGAATACACCTAATTAAAGTGTGTTTTAGACAACACCCTTGATTCGGGTGTAAAGGCAACACCAAAAAGGTGTGCGCCATGGGACAAGTCATTTACACCAAAAAAGTGTAAAAAGGTTTACTGTATAGGTTGCTGACCCCTCTTGAGTGCAGATATTCTGGTGCCTGCACAGCTGTAAGCTGTTGTTCTGGGTGAAAGAAAGCTTGAAGACAAGCTTATTTACAAGAATTACTGGACATAAGGCACAGTGAGGCATGCTCCACCCAGGCCACAAGGAGATGCTATTGCTTTGAGCCACCTTCTCTTCATGCAGCAGAAGTACCTATTTCCACTGAAAGAAAGGCTGTGGGCCTTTTTTTCTGTTGTGGGAGAAGGGCACACGAGATCATAATAAATGGCTTCCGAAAGCTGTTATGTCGCATTCTGACATGATCTGAGCCAATATGGTCAAGTGATGCAAAAAGCTATACAGAAAACACTTGCACAGAGCAGAATGCAAATGCGGTGGTAGCCGGGGCGTTTTAGAGCGCTAAAAGTTGAAATGTCCCAAAAATTCGTCCTTCAGTGCATTTTCCGAACCCAGTCGTCTGTTTCAGCACCATAATTATGCGTGTAACGCGAGCGATGCACCCGCCCAATTATTTCAAGCATACTATGGTTTTGGTGCTTACCGGAAACTTTGACACCGTGTAAAATGACAGGGGCTCAATATTTCCCAGTAAGACTTTGGGAAATGTCTAGTAATGCCATAGGGTATCCACGATAATTTTTTGGTCCAGAAGTGCGGGGGGTCGAGCAGGACCTTTGGATCATTTGGCGTGGAATGACCCTGGTATAAAAACAGCGGATGAGTTTCGCGTTGTGTAGCAAAGGAGCGGGGAACTCTCGCTTCCATAAGGAGAAGAGTACTTGAAGTATATTTGTGTACTTAGTACTGCAAGCACTGCCCATTTCCTGCACGTTGGCTATCCTCAGCGTTGGCTATCATAGACCGTGCCGATACAGGTAGAACGATGTGAGAGCTGCTGAGCTTTCAGCTGAGAATATTATTTTTGGCGCCAGTGTATCTCAACGTTTACGTGCTGCAGAATCAGACCTGAGAGCACCCTTCCAAAGTTTATATATTGCATCACGGCAGCCTTCTGATCCATGGGCGCCGTCACGCGGGGTAACTTCAGCAAATAAACATTTCCGTTGCAACACAATCACCAGATTATGATTCATTTTTCTCTCTCTACGTTCCAGAACCATAAGTCTTCTGAGACGAGACAATGTTGGTTGCGAAAACCTCATCTGCAAGGTGTTTGGATACTCTAATTTCCATAATTCTCTAAGATTTAAATTGTTTTAATGAATCCGTTTTTCTTCTTTCGAGAAACAGAAAGAGCATCTTCTTTTTATGTTCATTTTAGACATGAAATGAATTCTTCATATCTGCGTGCTTCAAATTATTATCCACAGAGGTAACACTTGCTTGCGTTTGAGAAACAAACAAGCTCGAGCAAATGTTACCTCTTTTTATAGTGCACCGCATCAGGTTTTCCATTACTGAGACACCTCGCTCGCACTATTCTATTTTCTTTATTATCCGCGCGGGCGTCGGAGGTCCTTCACGGCAAGGGGGAGCGAACCCTAACCTAACCTAACCGAACCTATACACTATACAGGCTCTGTCAATTATTCTAGCCATGGTTCAGGCATAAACAGTCAAATACGCCTCACGAGTCATCAAACGTACGAGCGAACTCCTGGCCGCAGGATAAGAGCTTGCACCGAATGCTTGCCTGCGCTTACCAAAAGCAAGGTAGTGTCCTTTGCTGGCGCAAATCTCCATTTTCATGTACCATCTACACTGCACTGTTGCACTGTTCTCCGCGTAGGAGCTATGCACATACAGTATCACGTAGAATAATTGGGGACAGTACCCATTCCGGAGGATTTCGTTTTTTACTCGTCTTTTACACACTACTTTTTAAACCGGTGTTCATTTTCATTCTACGGTAACAGAGCTGAAAGGAAATATGCCTCGGATGAGACTTACGGAGGAAAGATGGGGTGGCGGGATCCTCAGAGCGAAACTTCATGGGGAGGGGGTCTGTCCCCCCCCTGCCCCCATCTTCCGACGCCCCTGATTATCAGAATTTCCGATGATACCGAAACTAAGCGGGAGCAGCTTTCCAAGCAAGGGCTTCGGAACAAACCGACAAGAGTAATAAAAGATAAAAAAAAAACAGAAAAGGGAGGAAGGACGCAGCAAAAAAGGTATATTCGCTGGAACCGAAACGGGACGAAAACCATCCTGAACACGGTTTTCTTTCTTTCTTTTTTTTTATAAATATTCCACCATTAAAAAAAAATATTATATGTCGGCCATGAGTATTTTATCAGCCTGCCTGAACCCTGCTCTGAATTACAGACCCAAATAATGACAAATTAGCAAGCAATCACCCTCGCTGCTCACTTTTTGGCGTTTTACGTCGTTTGAAGTGCTAATTGTTGCGTCCAACACTAGCGTCACCTTCGCATTCACCTAAAATTGCTCCTCTGTTGAACGCTGAACAGTCCTTCTCGGCTCGCAAGGCCGCGCCCATGAAATCAGCAATCACATGTTCTCGTTTTTGTGGAGCGTACACCAAACTGTTTGCAGTTCAGGGTACAGGTACTTAATGCGAGTGGGAGAGCCTCGGCTGTCTTCTTGTAGATTCGCAGGTGCAAATACGAAGATGTGCATAGCTTTCGGGATGACTGTGTGCGCGACAGCTGATGCCTTTCTCCGTCTGTGCACGCGCGCGCGCGTGTGTGTGTTTGTGTGTGTGCACACGTGCGCTTGTTTGGGAAGCTCGCGCTCTGCCCTGACACAGTTACAATAATATAAATGTTATACTACTGTGCGCAAGTGACGTATGCTGTAAGGCCGACGGTCTCGTCATGCTACAGTGAGAAATATTGCGAGGGACTTGATGGAAAGCATTGCTGCAGGTTATCTCGGCTCCTGAGTGTTTGTGCGCTGAACTGAACTTGCATTTTTGTAAAACAACTTCAATATATTGCAGTTGTAGCGAGAGAGTTTCCTTGGTTTTGTCGCATATTGCGTTCACTTTGTCTGCTTTCTCTTTTCCCCATGTGGTGTAACCCCCGCTTGGGCTATCGCTGCCTCCTTCAACGTTATTTGAATAACTTTTGTCTGATACTGTACCACTAAGGAGGAATATTCCATTACGGCTTAGAATTATTTTTCCTTTACGATGCTCCCAAACTAATCTCTGTGACAGAGTCTGTCTCATTAAATTCCTTTTGAGTTGTATTTCACACTGCTTACAACATAATGTGAGAATGAGAAAATATATGCTTCACGTGTTCTCAGCATCCTCTAATTCCTGCCAACTGCTGTTTGGCTAAAAATTCAGCAACTACACACGAAAAAAACAAAAAACAAAAAGCAAATAACAAATGTAGAGCAGACGACGCAGAACAACGCACATGACAACATGATTAGGACTGTGTTATGCTGTAAATTTGTCTGTGTGTGTCTTCGGTTCTACATTTTTGTAAACATATGTCATGTTTCATGCACCCTTGCCCTCTTCCACAAAAAGAGCCTCAGACATAAAAATGCAGGCTATGAGAGGCACATAAACACTGCTTACCTTGCTAACCTGTCTATCACAAGACATGTGAAAGGATTGTTAAATTAAAATTTAATAATACAAAAATGAGGCTGAAATACATAATTCCAATAGAAGGGAGAGTAAACATTGGAATAACAGGTAAATGTAAAGCACTGAAGTGTTGCCAGTCTTCTGATGTGTATGATATACTGCTCTATTTAACACATGACATATACGTTATGAAACATTGTAACTTCTTGCATTCAACATCAAGGTGCTATTCATTATTCTTTACACGGACACGTGGCAGAGTTCTGCAAGGAATCAGAAGCAAGACAGAAACAATGAACAATGTCAAAATTACTCAGGATGATATTGGTATCAGTATTTCATATTGATATTGTATCGAGGCTCCTGTTGGCGCAGATACGGATATTTTACCAAATTTCGTGTCTGTGATACTACTTTGATAACTGCGCTACTGGGACGTTCCAGTTTTGTATTGTTTCCAAGTTTGCTCACTTCTTCTGTCTAAGCAGACCACTGCAAAAAGTTTTGAGAAAGTTTAAAATTTTGAGTCGTTCAAAAGTACGAGGAGTGTTGATGCCGCAGTGGGATTAACTAAGGTTACATTTGCTAGGCTACCTTAAAATATTTGCATGCGCATGTTCTAGATAAAAGGTTTATGACACAAAGATATGATATCTCCGCTTGTATGATATATCAAGCAAGTATTGTGCATAAATTGTGTTACCTATATGACATGCTGCGCTGCATCTCCTGAGATACGTTACGGGAGAGAAGGACTCGTGGAACGATTAAAGGAAGTGCATGCGAGTACATATGTTTTGCAAACAAATTGTTCCGAAGTATAATGACGTTCGTGTTGACTTGGCAAAGCATTAGTCCTCTCATGACAAAGTGATGAAAGGAATAAGTGAGAATTGCAAAGCCGCAAGCACTGTGGTATGGCCATGTTCACAATGGGCAATGATACATTTCACTTGCCGTACCACGGATCGCCTATGCTCAATGAGTCGTTTGTAGCGTTTATGATTGATGTAGGCCATGGCAACTAGAGATGAACTTTGCAGGGTGTGCAATGATGTCTTTTGCGAACAAGACAAACCTCAGTTATTCCCTTGTAATTTTCGTCCTACTATACTTAATTGAGTTGAGGGTTTCAGGTATTTGGGTGTGCACCTCTTTTCCTTTCTCTAGTGGAAATTACACGTTATGGAAATCTACATCTAGTGGAAATTCACATTAGTTATGTGTCTTCTAAGGCTCTTAAAAAATTGTCTTCATGAAGTGTTCGCAGACACGACCGCATACAAAACCCTTGTACAGCGTGGGGTGTACCCTGTTACCCACTCTTAATAATAAAACTTTTGAAATCCACGCTAAGAAACCCACTCTTCAAACTCCATCCCTTTGAAATCCACGCTGTCAAAATAGATCACATTGTGTCTATACAGTCAAGTGTTAAGCATGGTTTCACGTGAGAAAATCAGTGTTTAAGAGGGTCACACTCCAGAATAACGAGTCTTTATGAAATTCTGTGTCGTATTCAGCATGTATCTCTCAATTATTCATTAATTTAATTAAGTTATAGGCGTAAATAACTACGCGTATGAATACTAGGATAACAACGCTTCAGCGGTTCGCCTACCATTGGTAACGAGGCTATCTGAGAAAATGGAGTAACGACGGAGCCGTATGGTTCCTAGGGTGTTGCGGATGTGCTGCATAAAAAGGATAATCACTGCAAGCTCAAATAAAGCGTATGTTTCTTCTGCCGATTTCGTCAGGTATTTTTCAGACGTGAGTAGTTTCATCTGAAATCGAACAACGGATAAAAGTCGTATTTTTTAATTCGCCCAGAAAAAAATATATGTTAGATGACAGCTCAAACGAAGCAAATCGCACTACGTGCGACGCTCGTGCGTGGGGTAGTTTCCGCGAGGAAGGGGAGGAAAGTCTGAGGCTGCTTGAGCGCGCTTTCTTCTGGACCGAATTTGAGGGGATCTGGCACCGCTCATTTTATGCCTAGGATCTGGAGTTTTTTTGTGATTATAGGCTGAACCGTAAACACTGTCGGCAGCCATCCGCAAAACCCTGAGGGCCACAGATTTTCTGTTAAAAATGCCAAACTTGGCGTAAACGTTCAAAAAGGCCAAACTTTGTTACCAATTTGCTTGATGACGGAACGTCTGAGGACATCGAGCTTAGTGGCATTCGATAGGCAGTTGAAAGACCTTTTGTGCTGTATAAAGTTCATTTTTCTCAGTCCAGTGCTTTCTGTGTTATTAGCTTGAGAATCGCACATGGTAGGCGAAAATTGCCAATGTTGCATCTCAATTTTCTCAAAAATACCATCTTTGATTTCCTTGATTATTTTTGAAAAGGTGGCGTCATGCCCCTTCTTTAGACGCCAAGTGAGTCAATCTTTTAGTTTTACCCGAGAGACGCGCCGCGATTTTTCTTGTAAGGCAGAGTCCACGAGGCTGCGGCCTTGCGCGCCCCACCTACGAGCACGCGACCTTCAACCTCTTGTTTGCCACAGGTCTCCCGCTGACGGAGAAATGAATGACCACACTGCGTGAGCTTGTTGTAGTGTCCCCAGAGCATCACTTTACGTTTACCCTATGGTCTCCCAGTTCCGTCAGGCTCATTGAAACCGTGGGAGAGTACATGAGTTGCCTGTGCGCACTTTACGAGAAGCCCCAGTCCTCGAACATACCGACAAAGTAGTGAGAAAAAACGAAGCGCTTCGTGAAGATCTTTATCAAGTGGTAACATCGTAGCTTTTGTTTCATTGTGTACTTATTTATTGTTGTTGTTGTTTGTTTCAGGTTGCCACCAGTCCTCTAAGCAGTGTGAAAGTCATATCCTTTTCACTGGTAAAAGAACGTTGTGGAAGTTTCGCAAAACGTAAAATGTGTCCATTGCGAGACCCCTGCAGGTGATGGATGCAACCATTGGATTAGCATCATCCGATAGGTTTAGATATCACCTTTCACATGATATAAAGTGACTGGGTTCAAGGGCATGGATGCCAAAAGGATTACTAAAGACCACACCGAGGGTTTAAGGTACCTACGGCTACCGGAAACGAGGGATTTTAGCTGTGCGTTTTTCTGTCGGAAATTTTGATTCCCACGGTGGAACTGACACAGCTCGTGGATGGCGAACGTGTTATACTTGAGAGCAGAAACATACTGTCATCAAAGCGGTCTTACGGGCTTTCTATATAGTACGCGTCGTGCTTCCGAAATAACGCTACAGGGCATAAAACTAATTAAAGGTAGCAGGCACAGCTTCGGAACTATCACTTATTGCGCCCAAGCTAATAGACGGCTGCAACCAGATGGCCACAAATTTGTATTCTCACGTGTTGTAACTTTCTCTCCCCTGTGGCCGTAGTTCTGCCTTCCTAATATTAACTCGCACTACAGCCTAATAGCGTGCGTATGTGCATTGCCTCAAGCACATGTGCGGTAGAATAGTGAATATGTAATAGCAAGTTCAAGGCGCCCACGAAAGTATTGCCCTGCGTCTCCAAAGGAAAAAATAAACGTACGTACCATAAGTGCAAAATAAGTACAGAATGCAACATCTGGGCAATAAATTACAAAGCTAAGACTACGAAGCAAAGCGCGCTCCTAAACATACGAGAAGCGCCTTTGTGTGGAAAAATCGCTCCACGGAAAGGTAGCCCAGCGTCTCAATCAAAAAGAGAAAAGGCACCTACCTTACCAGCAGCGCAAAGTACAGGCATGATTCTGCCCCTGTGAAATAAATCGTGAAAAATATTCTGGCGTTTTAGAAATAATTAAGATTGAACATGCAAAATTTGCGCGTACCACTCGTGGTTTTGCGATACTAGGCGGACGAAAAATGCGCTTGAACCCAGTCACTTTATATCATGTGAAAGGTCCTGTAAAGCTTTCGGATGATACTAATCCAATGGTGGCAGCCATCATCTGCAGGGGTCTCGCAATGGGCACATTTTACGTTTTTCGAAACTTCCACAAAGTTTCTTTTACCAATTAAAAGGATGTGAATTTCACACTGCCTGGGGGACTGACGGCAACCTGAAACAAAAGCTACAATGTTACCACTGGATAAAGATCTTTACGAAGCGCTTCGTTTCTTCTCACTACTTTGTCGGTATGTTCGCGGACTGGGGCCTCTCGTCAAGGGCGCACAGGCAACTCATGTACTCTCCCACGGTTTGAATGAGCCTGACGGACTGGGAGACCATTGGGTAAACGTAAAGTAACGCTCTGGGGCAACAAGCTAACGCAGTAATGTCATTGATTACTCCGTCAGCGGGAGACCTGTAGCAAAGAAGAGGTTGAAGGTCGCGTGCTCGTGGATGGGGCGTGCAAGGCTGCAGTCTCGTGGACCATGCCTGACCAAAAAAATCGCTGCGCGTATCTCAGGTAAAAATAAAAGATTGTCTCACTTGGGGTCTAAAGTAGAGACATGACGCCACCTTTTCAAAAATAATCAAGGAAATCGAAGTAGGCATTTTTGAGAAAATTGAGATGCAACATTAGCAATTTTCGCCTACCACGCGCGATTCTCAAGCTAACAACACAGAAAGCGCTGGACTGAGAAAAATGAACTTTACACAGCACGAAAGTTCTTTCAACGTCCTAGCGAATGGCACTAAGCTCGATGTCCTCAGACGTTCCGTCATGAAGCAAATTGTTAACAAGGTTTGGCCTTTTCGAACGTTTACGCCAAGTTTGGCATTTTTTAACAGAAAATGTGTGGCTCTCAGAATTCTGTGGGTGGCTTTCGACAATGCCTATGGTGCAGTCTACAATCACAAAACACCTCCAGTTTCTAGGCAAAAAATCAGCGGTGCTAGATCCCGTCAAAGTCGGTCCAGAAGAAAGCGCGCTCAAGCAGCCTCAGATTTTCCTGCTCTGTCACGCGTAAACTACTTCACGCACGAGCGTCGCACATGGCGCGATTTGCGTCGTTTGAGCTGTCATCTAACATATATTTTTTTCTAGGTGAATTAAAAAATACGACTTTCACACGTTGTTCGATTTAAAATGAAACTACCCACGTGTAACGACTTGGTGTGCTAACACGCGTGCAGCTCATGAAGGAATTCATAGATGGAGTGACACCGATGCAGTCGTAGAAGAATGTCGCGAAAAATGTCCAGGATGAGCAACATATAAAACGTACCGCAAAACTGCTGTGTCAACCATTTGTCACGACGGTAATCACGTAAACATCATGCTCTCATGATCTCTTGCTTTCCTTGGCCTCAGCCTACGAAGAACCGCTAATGTTATGTTTGATAAGAGTCGCGAAAAGTGGTTCAACAAGGTAAAACTGTGCCGGGAACACCGTCATAGGAGGGATGTGTTTAATTAGATCACAGTGAAAGGTAGCAAAGGACTGTTACTGGTCATGTAGAAAGCAGATCTCTTTGATCAATAGATCAATGGATTGTACAAATTGTCTTCCTGTCAAAGGACAGCTGACATTTTCTTCCCTTCTATACTGGGAAATTTTGACCCAGTGCTTGGTTTCTGGATGCCACAAAACACTTCTCGCCAAGATGGTGCACTGTGACTCAATGGGGCATTTACAGCTCAGTGGCATTACCACCTGAGGCAAGTTGACTGTCTCAGATGCTGTCACTGCCGTGCTGTAGAAGACCCAGAGCATATTCTTCGTCATTGTCCACACTATCAAGCTTTCCAAACTGCCGTTTTCGGATCCCTTAATAATCTGGACTTCAGCCCATCTCTCTAAAATTGCTTGGCCTATGACTAAATCGAGTCCACGAATGCCTGCCCTCAAAGTTCTTGTGACAATTTTGGACTCCATGGGACATTATTTCCTCAAACCACTCAAACCACAATATGACAGTATGTGTTGCCTGTTTGTTTAGCCTTTTACAAACTTATTTATGCATACTGCTGCCATTATTATGGCTATGGCAGGAGCGAGCAGTCTGCAAAGTTTTGTTCAAGGTATCTTCCCTGTTTGCACCACCAATAGCATTCTGTTTGGTAATTGTAGAAGGCAAAAAGCTGTACTTAAAAACGTTGATACCCGAACAGAGGGCACAATATTCAGATGATGTGCACAGCCTAGTGAAGAGGATCCTGGGAGGACAAAGTATGAATCCTCTAAGCTGATCCTCAGCATACTGTTTAGTGATAAACCTAATAGCCTTCAACTGCACCATTTCCAAGCCGTTTCCAAGGCACTTTGTACAAGGGTTTTGTATGCCAGCGGTGTAGTGTCTGCGAAAGGTAGTTTTTGTGTGCACTTCAAGAAGATATTTTTAAGAGCCTTAGAAGACACGTAACTAATATGTGATTTTCACTAAAGATCGGAAAAGAGGTGCACACCTAAATACCTGAAACCCTCAACTCAATTAATAGTAGGACCAAAATTACAAGGGAACATATCCAGGTATGTCTTGTTCACAAAAGACATCATTGCACACTCTACAAAGTTCATCTGTAGTTGCCATGGTCTACATCAATCACAAACACTGCAAACGACTCATTGAGCATAGTCGGTCCGCGGTACGGAAAGTGAACCGCGCCATTGCCCATTGTGAACATGACCATGCAGCAGTGCTTGTGGCTTTGCATTTCTCACTAGTTTCTTTCATCACATTTCTTATGAGATGACTAATGCTTTGACAATTCAACGCGAACGCAATTATACTTTGGAACAACTTGTTTGCAAAGCATACGTACTCGTATGCACTTCCTTTAATCGCTCCAGGAGTCTTTCTCTCCCGTAACATATCTCAGCAGATGCAGCATATATACAGAATTTTGGCACAATATTTGCTTGATATATCCAACAATCAGGGATATCAAATCTTTGTGCCAAAATGGTATGCCACGTGTCTGTGTAAAGACGAGTCGCTTAGATGGAATAGGTATAGCACCTTGATGTTGAATGCAAGAAGTTACATTGTTTGACAACACATACGTCATGGGTTTAATAGAGCAGTATATCATACACATCAGAAAAATGCCAACAATTGAGTGGTTTACATTTACCTGTTATTCCAATGTTTGCTCTCCCTTCTATTGGAATTATGTATTTCAGAATCATTTTTGTATTATTGAATTTTAATTTGGCAATCCTTTCACATGTCTTGTGATAGACAGGTTGGCAATGCAAGCAGTGTTTATGTGCCTCTCACAAACTGCATTTTTATGTCTCAGTCTTTTTTTTTTGTGACAAGAGGGCAAGGGTGCCGGAAACATGGCACAGGTTCACAAAAATACAAAACCAAAGAGACGCACACATACACACAAATTTACAGCATAACACAGTCCCAATCATTTTGTAGTGTCCGTTTTTCTGTGTTGTTTGGACAAAACCAAGGAAACTATCTCGCTGCAACTGCAATATATTGAAGTTGTTGAAAATAGAAGTTCAGTTCAGCGCACAAACACTCGGGAACCGAGCTAACGTGCTTTCCGTCAGGTCCGTCGCACTATATCACACTATATCATGACGAGACCCCCGAACCTACAGCATACGTCACTTGCGCACAGTAGTATATAACATTTATATTATTGTATATGTGTCAGGGCACACACACGCACACCGCACAGACGAGGAAAGATATCAGCTGTCACACACATAGCCATCCCGAAAGCTATGCCCATCTTCGTTTGTGCACCCACGAATCCACAGGAAGACCGCAGAGGCTATCCCACTCGCATTAAGCACCTGTACCTTGAACTGTAAACAGTTTGGCGTACACTCCAGAAAACGAGAACAGCTGATTGCTGATTTCATGGGCGCGGCCATGCGGGCCGAGAAGGACAGTTCAACACAGGAGCAATTCTAGGAGAACGCGAAGGTGGCGCTAGTGGTGGCCGCAACAATTTGCGCTTCAAACGACGTAAAACACCCAAACGTGAGCAGCGAGGATGTTGGCTTGCTCATTTGTCATTATTTGGGCCTGTAATCCACATCAGGGTTCAGAAAGGCTGCTAAATACCGATGGCCGGCACAAGAAAAACGTGTTTGCAATGGTTTTCGTCCCGTTGCGGTTCCAGCGAATGTACCTTTTTTGCTGCTTCCTTCCTCTCTTTTCTTTTTTCTTTATCGTTTTTTTACTGTTGTCGGTTCGTTCCGGACCCCTGGGTTGGAAAGCTGCTCCTGTTTAGTTTCGGTATAATCAGGGGCTTCGGGATGGGGGGGGGGGGCAGGGGGAACAGTCCACCTCTCATCGAGATTTCACGGTGGCTCTGCCCCGCCCCCTCTCCCGAACTTTCGCTCTGAGGACCCCACCACCCCATCTTTCGTCCGCAAGTCTCATCCGAGACAGATTTCACTTCAGCTCTTTTACCGCAGAATGAAAAGGAACACCAGTTTAAAAAGTAGTACGTAGAAGACGAATAAAACAGGAAATTCACCCGAATGGGTACTATCTACGTGATACTGTATGTGTATACCTACTACGCGGAGAGCAGTGACATGCCATGGAGCTGCCTTGCGTATGTGGTACAAGAAAACGCAGATTTGCTCTCCAGCAAAGGACACTACCTTGTTTTTGGTCAACGCAGGGAAGCCTTCAGTGGCAGCTCTTATCCTGCAGCGAGGAGTTTGCTGGTACGTTTGATGACTCGTAAAGCTTACCTGGCTGTTTTTGCCTCAACCACAGCTAGAATAATCGACAGAGCGTATTGTTTAGCAATAAACACCATTTACCGAAGAAATCAATGTACTTTTGACGATAATATGAAGTTTTAAAAAATGAGGAAACACGCCATCGCTCGCTCATTTCTATCAATTTGTCTTACCGCCTTTAGTGAAACGATCAACAAGCATTTCAGTTTCTGCTGCTCTAGTGCGAGTTTTTTCGCCTCAAGGTAATCAAGAATGTGGGATGGCCTTCCCCATCTGCTTTACAACGTCCACCGTCACTTGGACGAGTCATTGCTAGTGGATCCTATTTTTGTGTATGCCGCACTTCTTAATCTCTAACTCAATATCCCGCAGTGCTCTCCTTCAGGTCAGGTCAGGTCGGGTCGGGTCGGGTTGGGTTTGAGTTGGGTTGGGTTAGGTTAGGTTAGGTTAGGTTAGGGCTCGCTCCCCCTTGCCGTGAAAGACTTCCGACGCCCCTACGGATAAATAGTGCGAGCGAGGTATCTCCGTAATAGAAAACCTGAAACGGTGCACTACAAACAAATGTTACCCCTGTGGATAATAATTTGAAGCATGCAGATATGAAGGATTCATCTCATATCTAAAATGAACATGAAGGAAGATTGCCAGCAATTCTGCTCTTTCTGTTTCTCGAAAGAAAGAAAAACAGCTTCATCAAAAAAAAAAAAAATTACATCTTAGTGAATGTCAAAATACCTTGCAGATAACTGAGATAAGGTTTTCCTCCACTCGCATACGCGTAAATGGGAGACTAATGTACAGGTAGTCAGAGTTGTTTTATTTAAAAAATATGTATTGAAAAGGGCTACGACCACGAAGTATGCCTTTGTGGCACGTTCCCGTCTATATTGTGTGTGTGTGTATTTCAGCTTGGACAGGTTTTTATGAAAAGGCCACGAGAGCACGTCATTTTCACAGTTGAGTTCTACGGTTAGGCGCACATCTTTTCCAAGAAAGACTATAATGACTAATAAGGATGACTAATTAATTAAATTCATTAATTAATTATTTAATTAGGACGTCTTGAACAAAATCCAGATACCGATATGCAGACTTGTACGTATCTTGAGTACGTACTCAAAATACAGTATTTTAAATACTTTTTCCGGTATTTTGGTACTCTACTCAATACTTTTTGCGACAAGTATTTTTAATGTATTTAGAATACTATTTTCGATATTTGCTACTCAGTACTCAAAATACTTTCCTTCCTCGTCAAGCTATATCCAGCACACTTCCCGCCGTGCTAAAATTTCCAGCTCAGTAGAATTTAACCCCCTTTTTTCTTTCTTGTTTCGGGAATTCGCGAATCTGTCATTTAAACTCTTGTACAATAGGCTGGTCCCACGCTTAGCCTTTCTTGTCAATAGCCAACTTCGTCAGAAAACCGTTCCTATTCATATTGTCAGGCGAATCACCAGGGGATAAGGTACAAGACAATCACGGCATTTATTTCCTCGGTCACCAAAGCAATAAACACGTCCCAGAGGTTGAAAGACCCGAACGGACATACAGGGAGGGATTACGAAGTTTTGGGTCAGAACATATCAACAAGGTTTACTTGGGTTCACCAAAGTTCACCAAACATTACTTGAGACCAAGACGTTGCAAATGAAAGATATGCTTAAGTATGACGGATGAAGTTTATTCCTTCCATTTGTAAGGCCACGTTCAGAAGATGCATTTCGCTTACTGCTAATACTAAAGTACTTTAAAGAGTATCTTAAATACTTCTTAGAGTATTTAGTACTCTACTCAAATTGCTTTCAGTTTTGAGTATTTCGTACTGTATTTTAAATACTTTTTACGGAGAGCATTTAGTATCTTATTTTAAATACTTTTGTGCAGTATTTTGTACAAGTCTGCCGATATGGGAGACTGTCGTAGTTAAAATCCACACCACGTTTAAAATTTTTGAAACACGCACGTGTATTAAAATATCCATCCCTGAATTTTGACATGCAAATGGACCAAAACCGAAATCGTGGCAACCACGTTTGGGGTGGTGGTCTTCACGGTACGGGATCTGCATATACTTCTGTATGTCAACTACGCTCGCAACTATATTGTCTTGGCTCAGAAACTGTATGTTTCTGGAACGTAGAGAGAGGAAAAAGGAATCATAAAACACGAATATACTTCAAGTACTCTTTTCCTTACGGAAGCGAGAGTTCTCCGTTCCTTTGCTACACGCTGTGAAATTGAACTGCTGTTTTTATACCAGCTATTTATTGACTAGATGTTGCACCCGTGTCAGCGCGCTGAGCGGTTGAGCCGTTGAGCTGGAATTGGAATTAGAATTGCAAATGAAACAAAAATAATAATAAAAAAGAGAATGAAAAAGCGTTGAGCTATCTGAGTTGATCGAGGTCAGTTCACTCTGGAAATTGTTGCACCGACGACTAGCGCCACCTTCGAACTCTGCTAAAATTGTCCCTCTGTTGAACGTTGAACTGTCCTTCTCGGCTCGCATGGCCGCGCCCATGAAATCAGAAATCAGCTGTTCTCGTTTGGTGGAGTGTGCACCAAACTGTTTGCAGTTCAAGGTACAGGTACTTAATACGAGTGGGAGAGCTTCGGCAGTCTTCCTGTGGATTCGTGGGTGCACAAACGAAGATGGGCATAGCTTTCGGGATGGCTATGTGTGTGACAGCCGGTGTCTTTCTCCGTATGTGCATGTGTGTTAATAATTGGGAGTTTACGTCGCGAGACAACTGAGATCACCGTCTGTGCATGTGTGTGTGCGCGCTCTTGTTTAGGAAGCTTGAACTCTGTCCTGATATATACACAGTACTAGTGCGCACAAGTAATGTCTAATGTAGGTCCAGGGTCTCCTCATGATACAGTGAGGAATACTGCGACACACTTGATTGAAAGCATTGCTGCGAGTTAGCTTGTTTCCCGACTGATTGTGCGCTGAACTGAACTTGCATTTTTGTAAAACAACTCAGAAGAAGAAAATGTTGGAAATATCGGCGGCTTCTGTCCTGAGGCAACTCCCTTCCAACTTCAATATAATGCAGTTGTAGCGAGATAGTTTCCTTGGTTTTGTAGCATATTGCGCCCACTTCACCTGCTTTCTCTTTTCGCCAAGTGGTGTAACGCCCGCTTTGACTATTGCAGCCTCCCTAAGGTTTATGTGTCAGTTTTGGAAACACTGATATTGTTACATGTGACACATTGTAGTGTACTGAAGCCAGCTGCACTGTTGTATTGTTTCTTCGCATGGTTACTTCTTCAACGTTATTTGAATGAGGAATGCGGAGAATGAGGAAATGTATGCATTGCATGTTCTGGATATTCTCTAATTGCTGACCCCTGCCGTTGGGTTAAACTACAGCAACTATACAAAAAGATTAACAAATGTAGAACAGGAGACAGAAACACGGACACAATGACATGATTGAGATCATGATATGCTGTGAATTTTTTTGTGTGTGTCTCTGGTTCTACATTTTATGAACATGTGCCACATTGCCAACACCCTTTCCGTCTTGCTACGAAGAGAGCCTCTCAGTAATAAAAACGCAGGTTGTCAAATGCATGTAAACAGTGCTTACATTGTTTGGGGTCTTCACTCATCTAATGTTTATGCCAGAAAATGCTGCCCTAGTTCACATGGCATACTGAATATGCGCGTGCTCCACCGGCCACAAACTACATTTTCAATTAGCATTGCAGTATGTTTATCGGCACACATGAAATTACCCTTCATAAGTACATCATGCAAGCTCATTGATTCTGATGCTAACTGCTCATGAAATAACATGGGATGGGGTGAAAGACACATCACATGAAAGACAATCACATGTTGCGTCAGTAGCAGTGACGTACTCACTGAGCAGTGACGTCACTAGCAATGAATTTTCACTGAAGCCTGCAACTCAACGATGTAATTCACATCTTGATAGCAGAAAAAGTAAGCACATGTTTGTTATTACTTGTTAATGTGATGACGGTCATTGTCGTGGCTTTTGGCAATAAAACCATTTCAGGATAAAGAACACCTTTCAAGGTGTAAGCTATGAAAAGTAGTACATTGAGTGAGGCATAGTGAGGCATTTTAAAATAGATTTTTTCCTTCATCTTTTCAATGTTGACATACATCTGCTTGTGTAACTGTCAATCTGGGCTATTCCAACCAAAACCAGCGAGAGATATGTGGCTTGACTCTCTTAAATATCACAGAAAAAAATTATGTGCATTTTTTAGACGATGCATATATAGAATGTAAATCATCATTTTGTTTTCTTGAACAATGGGGGCGCATTAAACTGTGCTGAAATATGAAGTTGTCCCTTACGAGCTTCCTTCTGACATCTGCATATACATCATTTGTGCGCTTTCCTTGCCTGGTGTTAGAGGGGAAGCAAGGGTCTGCCATCCCAAAGGGCATGTAGAACGAGAATAAATCTGGTGACGTGGTGAGAACTCAAGAACGGAGCACATTTTGAGTCAAGTTTACGATAAGTTTCTCGCAAATTAGCATTCTTGAAGGAGACCCAGATTATTTATGCTTGTAAACTGCTGAATGGGGATTAGCTTCACATAAAAATATCAAGCTGATCTATATCCATTGTTTAACCAAGCCTTTGAGAATATCAAGCACTTGCAAAAAATGCACTGTTTTTTCAGATATTATATTCACATATAGGTCATCTAAAAGAAATCTTCCCTTATTTGTATAACCAGTCCTCTCCTATAACATATTGCAAACCTACAGGTTTATTTTTCTTTAAAAAAACAAAAAAATTGTCACCATAATGTGCTGCAACTTGTTCGTCAGTTGAGGTCATCTAGGAAGAAAAAGAAAAGCCTTTGTGGATGTCTCCTGCGAAAATTGACATTCTGCTTTTCCATTTTGAGAACCTACGGGAGTATTTGTTCTTACGCAAGAAAAATGTTTCCTCAGCTCATTCATATCCCATCTGTATGACGCTATAGCACACTTTGAACAAATTTTGCATTCAACTGTTCCGCCCAGTTCTACAGATTAGTTGCAGTCGCTGCTTCATAACAGCTTTGTCAACATTTATGATTGTGTTCACATACCTGAAGTCACCTGGAAAGTCAACAAATCTCATCATTTCAAGGACAGACCCTCTCCTATAGCATGTTCAGAATCTACTGGCATGCGTTTTCTGTAGATCTTATTGCATCAGCAGACCATATTGGCTCAGATCATGTCAGAATGCGACGTAACAGCTTTTGGAAACAATTTATTCTGATCTCGTGTACCCTTCAACCACAACAGAAAAAGAGCCCACAGTCTTTCTTTCAGTGGAAATAGGTGTTTTTGCTGCATTAACAGAAGGTGGCTCAAAGTAATAGTACCTCCTTGTGGCCCGGGGTGAAGCATGCCTCACTGTGCGTTACGTCCAGTAATTTCTTCGCCAACTTATGTCTTTGGCAGTGAGCCACAACGTATGCAGTCTTCAAGCTTTCTTTCACCCGGAAGAACAGCTTACAGCTCTGCAGGCATCAGAACATCTGCACGCAATAGGGGGCTGTAATCTAGCCCAGTAGGAGCCAACGTTTTAAATGGTACTGCGAACACAGTCATAGTACCATTTATCACGGCACAAAGCATTTATGTCAAAGTCATGCTTGCCAAAGCCAAAGAGGCAAAGTGATGCTTATGGAGGGTTTTATTATGCCCTGCTACTCAGTGTATGGCTTTTCTTTTAGCTGGAACAAACCAATAAAAAAAATTGCGAGGAAGGAAATATGCCACCTTCGGTCGCCATCGACCAAGCAAGATAAGTAAATAAAGGTGGTTGTTATTCACTGTGCTATGTGATTGTGTTCATGTTAAGCCACCTGTTTGGATCTCGTAGTACCAGCTAGCTTCCTTGTAGTGTAACATGTATGTGACCGTATGAAGGACAAAGAGGAGGAATTAACGAGTCTGGGGTAGAAGCTCTCACACTGGCATAGCTGGTCAAAAAGAAAATGTGGGCCACACATCATATAAAACACAAATACCAGTATATTTTCTGCAACCACTGGTTAATTTCTGGTAGGTGCGGTGCATATAGCGTGTCCATGGACTGATTTTTTTATTCTTTGAGAAATCATATTTTTGCAGTTATAAGGGACAACATGTTCTACATCCAAAGTGGATGTACTAATTAGGTCTCGTTTAGTTATTGGAAATAGAAGGTCGGTGCAAATGCAACGTCGGTTTCCCTATGTGCCGCTATAGTTTTCCAAAGCACGATCGTGATTATTTAGTGTGAGGACATGGCCTCGAAATAATGGTTGTGTGAGAGTAAGTCTCAGAGCGTTCTTTTTGCCTTTTCACTTGAACGTGAGGGAGAAACAGCACTGCAGAACTGCAAGCAGCACATTTAATGTAACGTCGCGCAGGATGCAAGTTTTATAGCGATTTCATATTTCAGCACAAAAATTTCGGTGAGAAAATTTCATGGTTCTTAAGACCTTGAAAATGACATTCTTAGGATCCAGGGTATTCAAAGACCAGTGAAAACAAAGTGCTTGAAGTATTACGTCTAGATACATCTCTTGCAGCTTTTGCATGGCAAATCGTTGTCTATGAAGGTGCGCGAACCATTGTGGATGTTCCTGAAACTAGAATCTTATTTCGTTACACTTTGAGATTACCGTATGCTGGTTACAAAAAAGTAAGGCACCTCTGCTGACTCAAGTTATTCATCCGAGAGAAAATAGTTTTTACTTGCAAACAAACAAACAAACAGTTTCTTCACATTCATATGCAGCTGATTTGCAGAAATGCATTTCGAGAGTCTGTCCAGTCCCTGTTCCCTGCATTTATCAGAACGTAGGCTCACAAGGAAAACCACAGGCAGGAAATTACACTGCCAGGTTCCGATTTCACGATTCAGCGGTTCTGAGGCTGGAGCACACACACACAAACACAACACATCCACACGGTATCGATATCGGGCTTTTTCGTCGATCGTCACTTTTCAACACTACGATTTCACAACCAAGGCAGCCCTGCAGGAGAATGGCGATGTTCGCGACAATGTTCATAATATAGCAGGTGTCCACCATAGCTTGAACCAAAACCAGGAACTCATTTGGTGACTTACGACACGAATTCAGAGTTCGACATACTCAAATTTGACGAACAGCAGAACAAAGCATTAACTGCAGTGTCAACACAATCCTGATAGCCGGCGAAAAATACAGTAAACGATTCGTCGAGATTTGGCACTCTCGTTCCCAGCCCACTGCAAACAGCCACACCCTGCGGGGAACTATTTTGAGACGCGGGAGCCAAAAGCCTTGGTGGTGGTGGTGGTGGTGGTGATAGGGCTTGCCGTTGTCGGCCTCACGTATGTGGGCAACGTCACGACTCACACCCTGGGGGAATGTGCGTCCAAGCCAAAAGCCAAGCCAAGCCAAGCCAGCCAAAAGCCTTCGCTGCTCTGAGACTGTCGTGCCTGTCGACCAATCGGAGACGATTTATTTTGAAAGTCTGAATCTGAAGCGTTTGTATCGCAAAAGTTGATTTTTACTTCTTTATCTTTACACCGTGGATTTTTTCGTGATTTATTTTGAGGAGTTTATTCTCGAAGTTTATTTTGCGAAGTGTAAACCAGAGTGATCCCACAACGTGCCTTGGAAACGGTTTGTGAACCCCTATGCAGACAGAGATGTTAGAACCCTCGAAATGGAATGGTTCCATCGAAAGCCATTAAGTTTATCAGTAAACAGTACGCACAGTACGCTGATGATCAGCTTATAGGATCTATACTTAATCCTCCCAAGATCCTCTTGGTTAGGCCCCATATCCTCCAAATGCCCATTTCCACCGACGCCCCAAATCAACCAAAAGCTAATTTGCTCCGAAAAAGTGTTTGGAGGTTCTGGGCTTTCTGTTGATCTGGGCACGCGGTTGGCAGGGACCCACATCCCCCAAATGCTCTTTTCATCCGAGCACCCAGAACCACCGAAAACGGGATATTTGAAAGCACGCGCTTGCCACGTTTTTCAGGGAGAGGAGGAAGGATGAATGGTTGCAAAATACAAAGTGTGCGGGAATCCGATGGATCTTCTACGACCGACCAGAGAGGGCCACGTGTCCCTTGCCATCACGTGGGCCCCTGGCTGCTGCTTATCCGGTGCTCGAAACGTCCATTCTGTAACGTAATGCATGCGGTCCGCTGATTTACAGCTTATATATATTATTATTTATACGCTATTTTACGCTTATTTATACAGCTTCTTTTGTTCCCGTGCTTAATAATTCTCCCCCGAGATGTAACAGATAGGACGGATATAAAAATGAGAGCTGCTGTAGGAAATCCACATTAAAGAACGTGACCTTGGATGGGCAGATATGACACGGCACTCGGTGTGTACATCTCATGTCATTTCTACCCGTCCAAGCTCAGAAGTGAAGCTCGCCAAGGAAATGTGATGATGATGATGATGATTAGGATTTTTCTGGCGCAGCCCAAGGAAATGTGAAAATAAGGTCGCTGTTCAAGAAGCGATCCGAACAGAGAGATATTTCGAAAATGAATTTTATTCGTATGCACGTTGCTGACGGGAAAAACACTACCTTCGGAAGCTCATGGATGTCCGCGTCATGAGGCATGGGGAATGCACATGGCATGAACGGGGAGAAACACACAAACCACAAGCCTCTTCTGGGAGGATTGACAGATTAGACGATATGTCGGTTTCATGCACGTTTACTCTTTGCAAGTTTTTCTAATGGTTGTTTCAGCCGGTGAATAGCGTGTTTTTTGAACGCCTACTTCATTGAACGCGCTTCATTCGTGCTCATCAAAGAGAGACTTCTTATGACGACGCAACAGGCATAAAATTAATGTCAAGTTTATTTGGGCAAGGATGTCCAAAAGGTCATTTTTGGTCTCGTAAATAATGTACTTTAGTTGTGCCCCAGCAGAACGTTTTCGGTGGTTCTGGGTGTTCGGATGAAAAGGGCATTTGGGGCATGTAGGTCACTGCCAACCGCGTGCCCAGATCGACAGAAAGCCCAGGGTTAGGCCTCATATCCTCCAAATGCCCATTTCCACCGACGTCCCAAATCAACCAAAAGCTCATTTCATCCGAAAAAATGTTCGGAGGTTCTGGGTTTTCGGTTGATATGAGCACGCGGGTCGCAGTGACCCACATCCCCCAAATGCTCTTTTCATCCGAGCGCCCATAACCACCGAAAGCGGGATACTTGAAAGGACACGCCTTTCCCGTTTTTGCGGGAGAGGAGGAAGGGTACACGGCTCTGAAGTGTGCGGCAATCCGACGTACTCCCTGCAAGGCTACCAGAGAGGGTCACGTGACTCTTGTCGTTACGTGGGTCCCTGGCTGCTGTTCATCCGGTGCCCGAAATGTCCATTCTGTACCGTAATGTAGGCGGTCTGCTGACATTCTATAGCTTTGTGTGTGTGTGTTTAATAATTCTCCCTGGAGATGTAACAGATATGACGGATATAAAACTGAGAGCTGATGTACAAAACCCACATTAAAGAAACCTGAGCAGGGGTGGGTGGAAACGACGCGATACTCGGTGTGAGGTGGGTACCTGTCATGTCATTTCTATCCGTTAAAGCTCAGAAGTGAAGCTTGGAAAGGAAATACGTATAAATGAGGTCGTGTTCAAGAAGTGATACCAACAGAGTGATCTTGAAAATGAATTTTATTCGTATGCATGTTGGTTGCTGACGCGACAAGCTCTATCTTCGGAAGCTCATGAAGGTCCGCGTCATGATTTTTTTTTTGATTGCGTGTTAGCGCCGCGAAGCAACTGTGGCTACGAGCGGCGTACAGATGTGGACAGACGGAGAGAGGACAGCAGGAAGGAGTGGGGGACATGGGGGATTAGTATGCGTCCTGGGCCGACTTCAGGGGCAACTGTGCCGACATTCGTCTGGAAAGTCTTCGGAAAACCCAGGAAAAACCTCAGACAGCACAGCCGGCGGTAGGACGTCATGAGTAACAGAGAAAGGAGATGGTGGAAATGGTATGTTCTGTGGCTGTTACACATAGCGGGACGGTGAAAAAACAGACAAACCTCATGCGTCTCCTGAGGAGATTGACAGTTCAGACTATATGTTGGTTTCATGCAGTCCTACTGCTTGCAAGCTTTTCTAAGTCGGTTAATAGCGTGTTTTCTGAATGTACGTCTGCTTCCTGGAACGTGTTTGATTCGTGCTCATTATAGGGAAACTTCCCTTGACGACACAGCAATGATAAAATCAAACAAGTTTATTTGGGCAAGGACGTCCAAAAGGTCTCAGCAAGGGTAATTTTTGATCTCCTAAAGAATTTGTCTTCAATTGTGCCCCAGTAGACGCGACACATGCTGCAAATAGGTGTTAATGGTGTGCGACATCTGGTCCGTGAGGCTGACGAACGGTGGCTCCAGTGCCATCCTTCCGGAGCTGTAGAGGTCGTACATCCAGGAGAACGAAGTACGGGCCTCCTCGATGGCAATGTTGTTCGCCTCGAATGTTCTATGCCGTTGGTTTGGCTGAACCCCGTTTATCAGTTGTCGAATACGAATCTGAAAGCACAGTACCAAATCAATAAATATTTACGTGCGTACCAACTGCATGGGCACACATGTATTCTGCTGGTTCTTCACGGCATACATTTACAGCAACTTTACAACAAAGTACACCATTTTACAGTTCACGTTCTCGGTAATACGAAACATTTTGAATGAAACGTACTTGATTTGTATTGTGGATGTTCGACTGAAACTCTACCAAGAATTTCGAAAGCGACATCCGCGGCTGGCTGTGGAACTTCACACGCAGGGAATTATGCCAACCCTCCGCATGATTGTTCGTACGGATGTTGTCTCTGTCCCCAAAGAAGTTCCACAAATCAACGTTCGTGATCCACTGCCGCTGGAAATATTCAGCGAAGAGCGCGAAGGAACTTTCCATTCTGGGACTTGAAAGCCTGGGTCTCGATGGGGCAAGACAAATTGCCCAGTGATACTGAACGAGCTGCGGAGGGAGAATGCTGAGGGCTGCGCATCTCCTCAGCCAGGCACGGGCATCGTCGAATTCTTCAGTAGCGAACTGTCCACTCCCGCAGTACAGTGGCTAGATCCAATAACAGACGAAATAGAAAGGAAAGTTATGCCCACACATAGATTCCATAAAAGTTGTACAATCAAATATATCATTATCTATCACTCCAAGAATTTTTTGAAGACATTTGTGGCGCACGAGAGACTGAACAAGTAGATACCTTAAGACCCAGTTCACCAATTTTTCGCTGAAGGCACTGGCCGAAATGAAACAGACACCCCTTTGTCGTGGCAGTGGGGAACACATATCGGAACGCCGCCATGGCGCCCTCCTCAAAATCGAAGTGTCCTATGCCATCCGCAATCGCTCCGACTGTGCCGTGCCTGCAATCAGAAATCATCACCTGCAGTGCTCTATAGGACAACAAAATGGAATGAGCAGGACTAATCTGAATAGTCCGTATTATAATTTAAAATGGATCAAGAATTCACAGCTCTCTGCGTGAAAAGTGTGCTCTTACCTCCTCTCCAGGGCGTCTTTCACGGCCGCGAAGAAAATTCTGTACGTCTCGGCCGTCTTGTCAGGAAGAAGCCCCACCACTAGCGGGACAGCTTCACCTCGCACAAAACCGTGTACGGAGTACAGCTGACGGAATTCTGCTGGCTTGTACGAGAATGTGCCATCACACACCCAGTGGCGGGATGTATGCAGCATGGCCAGGTCAAGATTTGAAGCAATCGCTAATAGAGGCGGGCTTCGGCGCTCCAAGATCACGTAAGATCCTGGTGTACCCGTTTGCAAATCTTCCCAGGACTTTGTGAGCTCCTCCCACACTTCCCTGGGATCTCCAATCCCTTGGAGAACAGGATACCGCTCGTTCACCTTGCGCTGATAGATGGAGCGCACGGAACTGCCATAGAAACGCAATCACATTTTGAGAAATTTTTTCATGCTCTTTGTTTCATATTGAGTTTAGTTGCCTTCTGTGGCTTTTTCCGCAAAGGATTAAACGAAGCATAGCTCTCAGCTTCTATATTAAATTCGCAACAAGCTAATGAATATATTTCCTTAACAGTGACTATGGACTGCAAAAATATATTACGCACCGATACGCCGGGAGGTGTCTCTCTATCATCAATCTCCTATCTGCTGGCACGTCCCTGTACTGCTGCACAAATTTTCGTAAAAGTAGGTTGTATCCCTCTCGCGGCCTGCTGCAGGAGCCACCAAAAATTTCGCGCCTGGTCTTCCTTTCGAAATGTTTCGCCAGTATCTGGAATGAAAATAGCCGCTTTTTCTGAATGATCAGGATGACAACACAACCGGCATGGGAGAACGGATAGCAGGGCAGTTTTGCTACTAGCTTGATTCAATTTCCGATACATGCTTCCTGTTTTCAAAAATAATAATCTCCTATAGTCATCCCACAATATCAACATCGGATCTGTTCTCAAACCTTTAAAGTCTGCCAAATAGTAATTTCATTTCTATGTTTCCGACAGATAAGAAATGTTAATGGGCAGTTTCAACTCACGCCCTGATCGCGATACTCGTTTGGAAGACGTTTATTCGCTTGACCTCTCTCGTCCAAATGGCATCATTTTGCTAATATGGCATTCGACATTTTTGTTTATCATACCATAGCCGAATGCATACAATCTGCTAAAACTCCGTATTAAGAGCTATAGGGCGAAACGCAATATGTCGCTTAAAGGATGCTACCCCGACATTTTTGCCCCATAAGGAACATGAAAGATCTAACCTATTATTCATTTCTCATGATTGTGGACATGTCTATTTGTATAACAGAAAAGGAAGTGTACTTACCTTTGCATTTCCTTGAGAATTAGGATCGCAGGTGTGCGGCACCTCTTCTGGGCTTCCGTAGACCCTCTCGTCTACGACTTTAAGGCGGGGAACCTGGACGCCCGGCAGTCTTTCCTGATGTTTCCGCGAAAGACAGTTTTCGCACGCGTAGTATGTCGTGCGACGACCGTCTTTCGTAACGTAGTGGGAGTGATAGGTATATTCGTACAGTACATCGTCGTTGACGTTACTGGGAACCAAGAGAAGCGGCTTCCCCTTAGAGCTCCTGGACCACTGACACTCGTGCAGCTCTGCCATGACGTGCATTGCCAACCTTATCGATGTGAGACTGTTTATAAACCCCACGCGTTCCTAGCTAACAGGTCAGCAAGAACACTGGCCCAGATCTACAGGGTTCTTCGGGCTTCAGACAGATAGGTTTTGTGCTGCATCAATTGTATGCCACGGCGCGAGACGCATTCAAAGGGACATGTACAGGTCACCGACAAGTTCATGCCACGCATTCGAGGAAGCGAACCTCAAGGGATGGCAATGAACTGTATTAAAAGAAAACATAAAAGAAAGGTAAAGGAGGAGGTCATTGTAACCTGTTTCGGCACATGCTCCCTGGGCTCTTTGGGCGCACACTTTGGAACCGTTCACCCTTCCTCGTCTCCCTGGAAAATTGGGGAAGCGTGTCCTTTCAAGTGCTCCGCTTTCGGTGGTTCTGGGCGCTCGGATGAAAAGAGTATTTGGATGATGTGGGTCACTGCCACCCGCTTGCTCATATCAACCGAAAGCCCAGAACCTCCGAACATTTTTTCGGAGGAAACGAGCTTTTGGTTGATTTGGGACGTCGGTGGAAATGGGAGTTTGGAGGATAGGGTCTGCTACCAAAGCCCAGAACCTCCAAACACTTTTTCGGAGGAAATGGGATATTGGTTGATTTGCGCCGTCGGTTAGACTGGGTGCTTGGAGGATATGAGCTGCTACCAATCCTCTTCACAAGGATGTGCACATCAGGCTAGTTCCATCTCAAATCGAACAATCCTGTACACTTGGAGTCTTGAATGAACGCGGAAAAAATATATGTTGAAGCCATCGGTGAGTTAGAACAAATAAACGCTTTCCGAATTCTCTGCGCTGCGCGGTTCGGGAAATCGGAGAGGAGAAAAAAGCTGCCTCTCATAAGACGATGTCGTCGCGCACGGGTTTGAGCGTTCTCTACAAGGCTATTTCTTGTCGCATTATAGTAATTTCTTGATCTCGCTTTAGACAACTTAGGGCACAGTAGGATCCTGCGTTGGCAGTTCTGTGTCCGTTTTTGTTTGTCTGCAAAAAGTTAGCACAAAGTGCCGAAAAGCACCATATGCACTGCAACTTTTCGGACGGCGTTCAAAACTGATAAGATTGAGCATTATGCCCTTTAATTTGTCATTCATAGGGCTATCGAATGATGTATAATTTGTTGCTCTACTCTATCAGAAACGTAAGCGATACCTCTTTTAGTAGCACCATACCAACGAAAAATGACGAACTTCGGAAGCCTTTATTTAAAAAAAAAACACCAAACAAGAGCAGCATTCAGGGACACCCCCTCTGAAACCCGGCTTGACCTGATAGCAGAGGACTACGCAAGGAAGCTAAGTTTACAGGGTGGTGCGTGAGTACGTGAGGAGGAACAGATCTGGGCAGGGAGAGGAGGACATATCTGAGGCGAACAATTCCCTTTTCGCGCCCCGACCTGATAACAACACCGATAACACGCCCGGGAGCATTCGCATAAGATAAAGAATAAGACGTGATGTATAACTGTGGAAACGAGCATGAGACTTTCCAGATATCGGGAGATTGCCGGATGAAATTGGCAGGTTGGCGCCTGTGATAGCCTTCTGGACGACAAATTCACTAAATGCGAGTTCTAAGAGTGCAGCAAGGACAGCAGCTACGGTCCGCAGACGATACACAGACTACGTAATTTTATGATGATACCATCAGTATCAAATTGGTATCAAGAGTTATTACGAGCTAAAATAGAGGAAACTGACAAATTGGTGCCAGTGAGTGCCTCTTGGGCGACGATTTTGCAAAATGTCTGAAGTATATAGATTGGGCTGGTTGGTGTAAATCCACAAGCGACCAAAGAACAAACACGAAACAACAACAGAGCGACATGTGTCTGGTCTTGTCTCCTGTTTGTTCTTTGGTCGCTTGAAAATGAATGATTTGACCAAACGCTACTTCGCGGGCTCTGGCAAGGGAATCAGGTATGGGCCGCGGACTCATAGCTATTAAGCATGGATACACAGACTACGTAATTAAGTGATGACATCTTCGATATCACGTTTATATCCAGAATTATTACTCAATGAAATGGAAGATACGGACAGTTTGGCGTCTCCGAGTGCTGTGGCGATGCGAGTGGCAAAAGTTTGATCAAACGCGACTTCTTTGGACCAGATATTTTGGAGCAGAACTAAATACCAGATTTGGAGATAACGCTAAACAAGTGCTACGCGCCCTCGAGTACATTATTTATTTCTCGCTCAAGATGAAGTAATGCTTAGATCAGGGCAATCAGGGCTCTCACACACGCGGGCCGCATGTGCATGGCTTGCAGTCAGCTATTCTGTGTCCCGAGGGCTCTTGACCACTAAATAGAATAAAGCTGCCCCCCCCCCCACACACACACACGCACACCAATGATGAAGAAGTGGGAATGAAACCAGGTTTTCAGGCATTGTTTTTACCCTTGCTCGATGCAGTGTTGCTCCTGTCGACGTTAGGAAGGACATTCACATTCGAGCAGTTCTTGTGACTCATGAACCTCAGCTAGTAGTTATAGCGATTAGCGATCTGGTCTGAACGTGCATTTTGATAAGCTACACTGTAAGTAATATGATAATTGAGAAGTTATAGTGGAGACAAGTGCAGAGAATGACATCATCTTAATTATTACACTAAGTTTATGGGCTTACAGCATAGCAGCAGCCTCTCGCCAAACGCGTTTTGGAGTAGCCAGTTCTGACTGGGTCGGGACTAACCTCTCCATATTTTTCTTTCTTTTCCAATCCAATCCAGCAGCCTCTCCGGATATCATGCGCGAAAAACTGTATACTGAGCACAGAGAGGCGCAGTGAAAAAAAAAAAGGGAAAAAAATAGATGGAGTCGTTATGTTCGAGGGTCATTGTGCGAATATTTTTAATTATTTCTCTTTCCCTGATTTCCTTTTTCTTTTTCATGTTGAAAATGCAAGCAAAATCAGCAATACAGTGTGTAAACCGACAATTTCAGTGCTCCTGGACGTTGGGATAATCGTTCGTGAAGAACTATGTACGAAGAACTTGCAACGCCTTTCAAATTTTCAATGTCTAATTTGGAAAAGAAGCTCATTTTTCTCTGCTGGTGTGTCAAGTGAAGTTTCTCATTGACGAATTGTATATGCGAATGCCTAATAACTATACCGCTCAGCTGTTTACGCTAAGGTACTTTGCTATAATTGCGGTCCTTTCCAGGGTGATTACCCCCACCCCCAGGGAGGTGTACACTCCCCCTGAATTTTTCCAACCACTCCCCTGTAATTCATGAGATTTCCCGATACACCTTGGCCACCAATGCATATACGCATAGATATGTATCCATATAGATATACCACCCTATGGTTCTCTCCACTCGAAATCACGCAGACATCTTATCACGCCGGGTACCGCATCTTGGCTTCTATGCGCATTGATGATAGTGCCAGCCGCAACAACAATGACAAAGAAGAAATTGTCGTTCCTCTTCGCTGCTGATACGAGTTGCGCAACGGACCAAAGGCTGATGCCTTCCGTTTGAATTCAGCGTGAGAGAGCCGCGACGGCAAGGAAAAAAACTTGCCAAGATACGGGGCACAAAAGTGAACTTGCACAGCAAATCACCGGCAGTCCGAACATTTACACGGCAACAGACACCTACGAGCACTGGTGCTAAAGTCTGAGGAGAAGACATCATAGATGAAAATACATATCCGTTACAACAACAACAACAAATAGTTCATGACTATGGCCTGGGGTTGTTCACCGCTTGAGAACATATCCGTTACGAAGCCTTTTGAATTTCACTGTTCATGGTAATCAACCAATTTTTCTCGAAGTACAGCACGCATAAACAAGTCCATGGTATGCTTACACCTCGACCTGCAAGAAATGACCCACAGTGACCCTAGAAGTCTGCCCAGGACGCACATTTCCCCAGGGCGTCAGTCGTGACGTGGCCCCTATACGTGAGGCCGACAACGGCAAGCCCTTTCACCATCACCATCACCACCACCACCACCACAGTATCCTTCTGAAACATTGCATCACTTGCCAACTTCTTTGAGAAAAGTAAAAAGTAACCTTTCTGCAACCCCGATGATGGCAGGGGCACCCATGGAATACACCACAAAGAGTCACTGGTGTATTCTGCATAGCGAAGCCATTATCAACGACTTATACTAGGCCCTTGTACTGGGATTTTGACAGTGGTGACCGCAAAATTTGGAAGAGGCGCCGGCAGAGCCCTCTAAAACGGGCAAAACCCTTTGTATCATGGTGTCAAAGGCATATTCGAGACGGCTTATGCTATTGCCCTTCCCACTGGGATTGTAACGGAGGCGACCGCAAAATCCGTAAAAGACATGCAGCAGAGCCCTTTAGAACGGGCACAACCTCTTTAATCATGGTTCCAAACAGATATTATCAACGGCTTATGATGCTCTTCTACAGGGATCGCAACAGAAGCGACCACCAAATGCGGAAAAGGCAGCAACAGAGTCCTTTCAAACGTACGAAACCCCTTGTATCATGGTACCAAAGGCATATTAATGACGGCTTACGCTGTGCCTTTCTACCGGAATTGCGCAAGAGGAGACCGCATAATTTGGATACGGCAGCAGCAAGGCCTTAAAAAACGGGCGAAACTCCCTGTATCATGGAGCGAAAGAAAGAAAGTTACCAGTGTCTTGTGCAATCCTATTCTGCTGGAGTTATAACACAGGCGATCGCCAAATTCGGCAAACGTGGCAGCAGAGGCCTCTTAAACGAGCAAAACCCCTTGTGTCATGCTGTCACAGTCATATTATCAACAACTTATACTATGTCATTCTACCGAGATCATAACACAGGCGACCGCAAATATCGGGAAAAGGATGCAGCATAGCCCTTCAGAACGGGCGAGACTTCTTGTATCATGCTGCCGATGACATGTATCAATGGCTTGTGCAATGCCGTTCTACTGGGATTGTAACAGAGACTACCGCAAAATACAGAAAATGCGGCAGCAGAGCCCTTTAAAACGGTCGATACCCCTTGCATCATAGTTCCAAAGTCATATAAGTATACGCAACGGGTTATGCATGCTATTGCCGTTCTACTGGAATTATAACGGATGCGGCCGCAAACTCCATAAAAGGCTACAGCAGAGCCCTTTAAAACGGACAAAAAACCCTTTAATCATGGTGGCCGACATTTTACACACCTATAAAGACGCGACGGCTTATGTTATGCCCCTCTCCTGTGATTGCATCGGAAACCACCGCAAAATTTGGAAAAGGCGGCAGCAGGGCCCTTTACAATGACTCAAATGACTTGTATCATTGTGCCGAAAAGATACTATGAACGGCTTGTACTGGGATTGTAACAGAGGATACCGCAACGCTCAGCAGCAGATCGGGCCCTTTAAAACGTGCGAAGCCCCTTTAATCCTGGTGCCAGGCCGTACATGGAGAGGTCGCGTTTGAAGAAACTGCTTCCGAAACGACACTCCTTAAGCAAAAAGCGTCCTAAGCTGATTTTGTAGTATGTATATGAGAAAGTAAGATCACGGGGTTTGAACCCCGTATCTTGTTCCCCTGTTGCACCCTGAGAGGGCGCGTTTTAAAAATCGCTTCCAAAATGGCATTCGAAATGGCCAAATGGCCTATTTCATCAACTTCGGGGCTTAATATATTTTTATATAACAATAATATTAAAGACGTCCAAAGCTGATTTTCTAATGTGTATATCTGAAACTAAGATCATGGAGTTTGAACCACGTACCTTGTTCTCCTGTTGCACCATAACAGGTCGAGTTTGACAAAATCGCTTCCAAACCGGCGCTCGAAATGGCCATTGGCCAATTTCATCAACTTCGGGACTTAATATCATTCGATATAACAATAATATTAAAGATGTCCTAAGCTAATTTTGTAATATGTATATGTGAAAGGAAGATCACGGGGTTTGAACCCCGTACCTTGTTCCCCTGTTGCACCCTGAGAGGTCGCGTTTGACAAAGTCGCTTCCAAAACGGCACTCGAAATGGCCAAGTGGCAAATTTCGTCAACTTCGAGGCTTAATATTATTTGATATAAAAATAACATTAAAGATGTCCTAAGCTGATTTTGTAGTATGTGTATGTGAGAGTAAGATCACGGGGTTTGAACCCCGTATCTTGTTCCCCTGTTGCACCCTGAGAGGTCGGGTTTCACAAAATGGCTTCCAAACCGGCACTCGAAATGGCCAAATGGCCAATTTCGTCAACTTCGGGGCTTAATATCATTCGATATAAAAATAATATTAAATATGTCCTAAGCTGATTTTGTAGTACGTATATGTGAACATAAGATCACGGGGTTTGAACCCCTTACCTTGTTCCCCTGTTGCACCCTGAGAGGTCGGGTTTGACAAAATCGCTTCCAAAACGGCACTCGAAATGGCCAAGTGGTCAATTTTGTCAACTTCGGGGCTTAGTATTATTTGATATAAAAATAATATTAGAGATGTCCTCAGCTAATTTTTTAATATGTATATGTGAAAGTAAGATCACGGGGTTTGAACCCCGTATCTTGTTCCCCTGTTGCACCCTGAGAGGTCGCGTTTGACAAAATCGCTTCCTAAACGGCACTCGAAATGGCCAAGTGGCCAATTTCGTCAACTTTGAGACTTAATATCATTTGATATAAAAATAATACTAAAGATGTCCGAAGCTAATTTCGTAATATGTATATGTGAAAGTAAGATCACGGGGTTTGAACCCCGTATCTTGTTCCCCTGTTGCACCCTGAGAGGTCGGGTTTCACAAAATGGCTTCCAAACCGGCACTCGAAATGGCCAAATGGCCAATTTCGTCAACTTCGGGGCTTAGTATCATTTGATATAAAAATAATATTAGAGATGTCCTCAGCTAATTTTGTAATACGTATATGTGAAAGTAAGATCACGGGGTTTGAACCCCGTACCTTGTTCCTCTGTTGCACCCTGAGAGGTCGGGTTTGACAAAATCGCTTCCTAAGCGGCACTCGAAATGGCCAAGTGGCCAATTTCGTCAACTTTGAGACTTAATGTCATTTGATATAAAAATAATACTAAAGATGTCCGAAGCTAATTTCGTAATATGTATATGTGAAAGTAAGATCACGGGGTTTGAACCCCGTATCTTGTTCCTCTGTTGCACCCTGAGAGGTCGGGTTTCACAAAATGGCTTCCAAACCGGCACTCGAAATGGCCAAGTGGCCAATTTCGTCAACTTTGAGACTTAATATCAGTTGATATAAAAATAAAACTAAAGATGTCCTAAGCTAATTTCGTAATACGTATATGTGAACGTAAGATCACGGGGTTTGAACCCCGTATCTTGTTCCCCTGTTGCACCCTGAGAGGTCGGGTTTGACAAAATGGCTTCCAAACCGGCACTCGAAATGGCCAAGTGGCCAATTTCGTCAACTTTGAGACTTAATATCAGTTGATATAAAAATAAAACTAAAGATGTCCTAAGCTAATTTCGTAATACGTATATGTGAACGTAAGATCACGGGGTTTGAACCCCGTATCTTGTTCCCCTGTTGCACCCTGAGAGGTCGGGTTTGACAAAATGGCTTCCAAACCGGCACTCGAAATGGCCAAATGGCCAATTTCATCAACTTCGAGGCTTAATATCATTTGACATAAAAATAATATTAAATATGTCCTAAGCTGATTTTGTAGTATGTATATGTGAACATAAGATCACGGGGTTTGAACCCCGTATCTTGTTCCCCTGTTGCACCCTGAGAGGTCGGGTTTGACAAAATCGCTTCCAAAACGGCACTCGAAATGGCAAAGTGGCTAATTTCGTCAACTTCGGGGCTCAATATCATTCGATATAAAAATATTAAAAATGTCCTAAGCTGATATTATAATATGTATACGTGAAAGTAAGATCACGGGGTTAGAACCCATTATCTTCCCCTGTTGCTCCCTGAGAGGTCGCGTTTGACAAAATCGCTTCCAAAACGGCCAAATGGCGAATTTCATCATCCTAAGCTGATTATATAATGTAATATATATGTGTATGTATATGTGAAAGTACGATCACGGGGTTTGAGCCCCGTACCTTGTTCTCCTGTTGCACCCTGAAAGGTCGCGTTTGACAAAATCACTTCCAAAACGGCACTCGAAATGGACAGTTTTATCAAGTTGTATAGTTTAATATAAAAGCGATATAAAATACAAGACGGTATCATTTGTATATTACTCACTGAAAATAAAGTTGTCTGTTCTATCAGCCACTTCGAGTTCTGGAAAAAATGACAGTTCTCGTTTCGAATCCTTCAGACCGGCCGTACAGTCTCAGCGCATGCGTATTACGATAATACTGGGACTTAGTCCGTCGAGCGCCTAGGAGGGGAACCCTGTCTGAGTCGCAACTTTGAAGGCCCTGGGTGCATCAGGATTAACACTCACACATCGTGCCGTGGTTGGTATGTCGCCTGGAGGACGTACTGAACGAAAATAGGTGATGACATTTGCAGAATTTGACTGCTTTTGTCGAAAAATCGTAGTCTAAACATGGGCGATGTGCAAAAATCGACGGAATCCCCATAGGCGCAATGCATTAAAATTCATTTGGCCAGGGTGCACTAGGCTTATATCCTGCTGGTGCCTTTCATGTCTCCAGGGTTTTTTTACATGGTGTTCTTCTCTATTAGGCGATGACATCTTAAAAAAATTATTCTGTTTTGCTGTTAATTGGCATAAACGCTGTCTCCCATTGAATTAACATCCTGTAAGGCAGCTTCCCGCATAGCGGCTGAGTATAGTGACGGAGTGCGCCGGCGGGGGGGTGACCGCGAATTTTGGGATTGAAACTTGCCTCGAAAATTTTATATGTTGTAGGTAGTTCCTTAGAGTATGCACAGAAGAGAAACTATGACAAATTAAAGGGCATAATGCTCAATCTTATCAGTTTTGAACGCCGTCCGCAAAGTTGCAGTGAATATGGTGCTTTTCGGCACTTTGTGCTAACTTTTTGCAGACAAACAAAAACGGACACAGAACTGCCAACGCAGGATCCTACTGTGCCCTGTTGAAATTCCAACCTTACAGTGACGCGGGTAGTGACCACCACCCGCGTCACTGTAAGGTTGGAATTCCTAATGGGCAGAGTGTAAGACTACGCAGAATTTGTTCAAACGGCACAGATTACGCTGAGAAGCTTGACGAATTCTGCCGTACACTTGCCCAAAGGGACTATCCAGAATCCCTCCTAACCGAATTCCGTCGCAAGGCACTCAGACTCGATCGAAACGAGGTTCCGGAAAACCGAAAAAATACTGACGCGTGCCAAATAAGCTTCATCACAAGATATTCCAACGCACTTCCAAACATCAAAGCCATTCTACAGAAGCACGAGCCCCTCCTCCAAAGCAGTGACCGACTTAGCAATATATTCACCCATCCCATACAGGTGACATACCGACGCGCAAAAACCTAGCAGACTCCTTGGTCAATGCCAAAATCAGCAAAACGAGCACCCCGTACACGGTAACACGACCCTGCACCCTCCCGCGCTGCAAAACATGCAAGCACGTTCAACACGCATGCAAGCACGTTCAACACGCTAACTCCATCAAAAGCACTGTGAGCAATTATACCCACCCCGTTAACCACGCATTCACATGCACACGCTCCAATGTCATAAACTGCATTGAATGCGGTGACTGTTCTATGCAGTACATCGGTGAAACCGGCCAACAAATGAACGACCGCCTTACCGGACACAGAACCGACACGTCCAACAAACTCCCCAAAGCAGCCGCCGAACACTTTAACGTTCCTGGTCACAATTTTGACAACATTAAACTACATATTCTAGAAACCGGGTTTAGATCCACACGTGACAGACGTGATAGGGAGTCTTATCTCATATACAAGTTCAACGCTCTTCACCCGTCCGGTATCAACAAATCACAAGGCGCCCTAGAAACACTTCACAAATGAAATATGCTTTTCCCTTCTATCTCCATTATCATCTGTTATGTTCTGCATGGCCACTGCTTTCTGCTTTCTTTATTGCATGCCACAACTTTGTATTACTAGTATAAAAAAAACCTTTGCTCGTTCTGGAATTTTCCCCACGTAACCACTGACCTCTTTATCTTTCGCTATGCTTGCGTATTCTTGCCTGCTCTCCCGGTTCGTCCACGTGTCCGTGAACCTCCCATTTTTCTGTAACCGGTCCGTAGCCTAGATCACTACGTTCACATAATCCCCTCCACACTCTAACAAAGCAGCCATTCACTCCGGCCGTAAAAGCCCGTACGGAACCTTTCTTCCCTCCGGGCTGTTGACCCACAATTCGCATGAACCTTTAAACACGTCACACCTAACCCTTTAAATACCATGCCAATGATGAGGACGGTGCCCAGAAGAAGAACAGTCTCTGTTCGAAATATCAGCGGCTTCTGTCCTGAGGCAAATCCCTTCCTACATTCTACCGGTTCGCTGGATTTCTACCCATCTATGTACTTATAAGAGTAGTTTAAACCACCTTGCAGAAGTTGCGGTTGCTGTTTAGTAACGTTATAAGGAATGTAGTTAAAGGGACAATGAAATGATTTTCGAGAATTCCGAGTACTCTGCAGGCAACCGTTCGCATGATCCATCACTATCGTACACACATCGACTTTTAACTGTATTCAGTACAACGGGGGCGCAGTTGCCAGACAAAAATAACAGGGCGTGACCGCTGGATATATGCCTTCGAAGTGGGCTTACGTCATTGCCATCCAATCCTCTCAGCCAACTGTGAACGACGAGGAGGACACACCCCGCCGGACCACGTGGGTGCATGGTTTCGGTTTGGACAACAACGGCGTTGTATATCTCCCGTCGAAATCACTTAAAATATGGCGAAAGGCAAATTATCAGCAATGGAGGAAGAGGTTATGCGACACACACAGCGTCTATGGCTCGTTCGGTACGCAGCACTTCGTAAAATGTCACCGACGAAGGTATGTTCCGACGAAGAAGAAGTTCACAGGGGAAAAAGTGCTCCGGTAACCATGCTGACAGTCAACGGCTATATTACATTTCTCGTAGGATCTCTGTCAACGGTTAGTTACAATCTTGTCTCCAAGTCAAATTAAAACATATTTCATGATGAAGTATGCAAGCTTGTTTGAAAATTTTTCACTTTGCTCGCAAAAGCCCGTCCGCGAATCGGCAACATGTTCTGTGTATGACGTCACGGCCAGTTCGCCTCGGAGGAGGGCCGTAGCAGCCGCCGTTCACGCCTGTGGTAAATATAGAATATTTTCACTATTTGTACGATTTTCAACTTCATATTTCACAGAGTGAATGCTTTATTACAGGGGAACTAATTAAAATGTTTGTGGGCTTGTCAAATATCGTTTCATGGTCCCTTTAATCGTTCCAACAACAACTTAATTTTGAGATGAATGGGGCGTTTCATCGCCAGGGGCGATACTCTACCCCATAACTGCTGGTGGTGCGAGGAAGGAAATAACGCCCTATGGAGTTCGAAATGGTCAAAAGAGGTTTGAGGGCAGTCATTCGTGGGCTCGGCTTAGCCATAGGCCAAGCAATTTTAAAGAGATGGGTGGGGGTCGAGATCATTAAGAGATTCGAAAAGGGCAGTTTGGAAAGGTTGGTAGTTTGGGCAATGAGGAAGAATATCTTCTAGGTCTTCTACAGCACCGCAGTGACAGCATCTGAGACAGTCAACTTGCCTCAAGTGGTAATGCCACTCAGCTGTAAATGCCCCATTGAGTCACATTCGATGAAATAATGCATCACGTTGGCGAGAAGTGTTTTGTGGCATCCAGAAACGAAGCTTTGGATAAACAATTCTCAGTATAGATGGGTGGAGAATGTCAGTTGTCCATTTACAGGAAGCCAATTTGTACAATCCATTCATCTGTTGGACAAGGAAATCTGTTTTCTACATGACCAGTAGCAGCTAGCCCTTTGCTATCTTTCACTGTGATCTAATTAAACACCTCCCTCCAATGACGGTGTTCTCGGCACAGTTTACTTTGCTGAACCACTTTTCGCGGCCCTTACCAAACATCACATTCACGGTTGTTCGTAGGCTGAGGCCGACGAAAGCAAGAGACGTTTACGTCATTACCGTCGTGGCAAATGGTTGACAGAGTAGTTTTGCGGTCCGTTCTACATGTTGCACATCCTAGGCATTTTTCACTACGCGATTCCCTGTCCAAAACGGCTACGACTGCATCAATGCCACTTCACCCATGAATCCTTCATGACTTGCACGCGTGTTAGCACACAAAGTCGTTACACGTCTGAAGAATACCTGACGAAATCGGCAGCAGAAACATGCGCTTTATTAGAGCTTGCAGCTTGCTTGTGATTATCCCTTTTATGCAACATCCGCAACACCACACCGCTCCGTCGTTACTCCATCTTCTCAGATAGGCCCGTACCCAATGATAGCCGAACCGCCGAAGCGTTGTTTTCCTAGTATTGATACGCATAGTTAGTTACGCCTATAACTTAATTAAATTAATGAATAATTGAGAGATACATGCTGAGTACATAAAGACTCGGTATTCTGGAGTGTACCATCTTAAATATCGATTTTCTCGCGTGAAACCATGCTTAACCCTGGACTGCTTAGACCCAATGTGATTTATTTTGAGAGCGTGGATTTCAAAGGGATGGATTTTGAAGGGTGGATTTTTTAGCATGGGTTTCAAATGTTTCATTATTAAGAGTGGGTAACAGGGTACACCCCGCTACATGATGGCGATATGCTCATCTGTCATGAAGACGACAACGTCACCACTGACATTGGAGCTGAACTCAGCCAGTACTTTGAGACAAAGACCTTGGGCCAGTCAGCCGATATCTCGACATCGAAATCGAGAGGACGCAGTATGGGCGCTCTCTTCTTTATCAGGGAAACAAGATTGGCGCCCTTATGGACAAGTACAACCTATCTGACGCCTAGGGAAGTCTTACACCAATGGCCTCAAATTATTTGAAACTCACAGGCGAACATGATCTGCTACCGAGCAACGCACTTTGTCATGAGGCAGCTGGAGAGTTCCTCAACTTGAGTACCTAACACGGCAAAACATTTCTTGTGCTACAGGAATACGACGTCGTCGCGTCAGCACCCCATGTCAGCGGGACTAAAGCACCGTGAAAAGAAAAAAAGAAGACAAAAAAATCAGAGATTTCAAGTTTGAGCAAACTTGCGAAGTGGTGTAGTTGGTACTGAACCAGCATCTTCAAGCAGCAAGAGAGGGGGACACGAGAACGCACAACAAGACGATCTCAAGTTTACTAGACACATTAAGGTGAAACTTCCGCCGATCCATGTCTCGAATTGGGTTGCTACGTCGACGCGGACTGTTTCATCGAGCTAGGTGAAATCCCTGTTTCCTGATCCAGTGGAAAACAGTTGACAGCGGCCTTATCATCAACTGAAGCGGAATACGTTTCAACAGCGTACGCATGTCAGGAGAAGATGGCAACTGATGATCTGAAGCTCGGACACATAGAAACGACAAATACATACTAAGAAATTAACGATGAAAGAAGGAAGTCACTGAAAAGGTTAGCAAGATGTAGGACAGCAGCTGGCGAGTCTTTTGAGTGACTTCCTCCTTTCAGCATCTTAGGAGGTTTTCTGGTTGCGACAACTGCTGTCACACTTCGGACGGACCATCGAAAGATCTACATGTATTGTGCAGGACAACAAGCGGTACACTAAGGTGGCGGTCTTACAAAAAATCTTGATGAGTTTCTAAATAAAAGTCAATGTCTTTTGACATCACACACGTCAGAATTTCTTATGTATTTCTGGTCAATTGGCCAGGATTGGCTGGAAAATTCGCCATCGCATTTCTGATGAGTACATTTCTGTTAAGTTTATGGCGTGTTTCTTGACAGATACTGTAGAGTTTATAATGTGTTTCTTGACAGTTACTATCGAATTTCTGATGTGCTTCTGTTGACAATTGGGCACTGAATTTCTGATACCCCTGTCACACGGGCATTTCGATCCTTCTCGAATCCGATCTGCATCGAACTTCCCGAGCACGCTCGAGTTTTGACGCTGCTACACGGCCACTTTCAATGCGCATTGAATAGTTGTGCAAATGAATAAACGGGACTCATTAATTTCGCGTTTCCTATATAACAGCGATATTAGTGGTAATTTATCGTATACCAATGTAAGCATCATTTGTAGCTTCGCGCGCATGTCCGTCTTAAGTTATGACAGTTCACTGGGGCCGAGGATGCAAATGGCGGCCGTCGAGCAGTCTTGAAATTCTCAATCCTGTTATGGGAACTGTCTTGAGTCAAGCAGGATCAAAGTTCGATCCTGCTTGGAAGCGGCCGTGTAGCACCATCCGATCGGCATTGGGTTCAAGCAGGTTCGGTCGAGCAGGATCGAAAATGCCCGTGTGACAGGGGTATGACAGGTACCTGATGTGGGTGTAGAGTTCATGACGTATTTATGCATTATTATACAACGGCGTTGGCACTAAGAAACCACAAAAATACAGTCAACCCTCGATTTATGAACGCCCTTCGTTTCTCGAAAAATGGTTCATAAATCGAGGGATTCATAAATCGAGGTACAAGGGGCGCCGAAGAGAAATGGGCTGAAACACGACAGGAAATGAACTAGATTACGTTTATTTCCACATTCACGGTGAATCCAATTAGGGATGGCATTCATATTAGCCGAGGGGTGAGACTGTTTGCAACGGTAAATATCCCACTTGTCGCCGGCTGTTAGAACTGATCGCTTTCGCTTGGAGCCACGAAGTGTTTCCATCTTCTTGGTAGGACTGAAACTGAAGGCCGCTCGGCCGTGATAGGTCACCCAGGTAGTAAAGTTTTTCCACTCACAAACCAGGTGAGTCACCTCTGGTAATTCTTGTGTCTGCGGGACACTGCACGGCTGCTTGATCTTCATTATAATGAAAAAATGGCTTGGAAGCAAGCGAGTTGGTGAAGATGATGCATGATGTAAAACCCCGAGACTTCGTGTTCCCTAGTCTCGGGGTTTTACATCATGCTTCATTATTTGTTCATCTTTATTGACGCGATCCCAGTACAGCCCCTTTGTCAACAACCCCGTTCATAAATCGAGGTCATAACACGTGTTTTTGCGGTTCGTTCCCAGAAAATTCGCTCACAGTTCGGATATCGAGGGTTCATAAACAACGCGCTTATCGGGGGCCAGTCTTCATCTTCACCTTGTGAGCTCCACGTTTTATCCGATGCAGACGTCATGTTTCGTCTTGAAGATGTTGCCAAGGGCCTCGCCGCGCGCTTCCGTAACACTGTTCCCCTACCTCCTCCTCCTCCTTTCTCCGTATCGCCACACCCTGCATTTGTAGCCATCGCATGGGACGAATTGGACTGCATTATCCGTGCGCTCCCTTCATCTGCTCCCGGTCCGGATGGCGTATCTGCTCGAATGATGAAATTTCTGTGGTCTGCTCACCCCCACGTCTTGCTTGACATTGTCAAAACCTCTCTGAGTTCGTCATGGATCCCTCTGATTGGAAAGTTGCAAGGGTTATCCTGTTGAAGAAGGTTGCGTCCATGGGCCTTGCCATTGACAATATTCGGCCGATCGCGCTAACGTCTGTGCAAGACTGTGGAGCGAGTGATTCACCGCCGGTTGTCTGATTTTGTTGAGTCCCATAATATTTACAACTGTAGCCAGATCGGCTTACGTCAGCGTTGTTCCGTCTGGATGGGCCACGTCAACCTCGAGAGCCAAATATGCCGCCCACAGGAGGATGAGGACTTCTTCAGCTCTTGTGACATTAGACATTGCACAGGCATTCGACAGCATTGAGCACTGCGTTCTGCTGTACAGGCTGTCTGCTGTTTGTACCCATGCCTATATTCTCTCCTGGGTCTGGAATTTTCTCTCTGGAAGATCTTTCCAATGCTCGAACTGCCAGCTTGTCTCTTCCCCTCAACAGCTGTTTAGAGGGGTGCCTCAAGGTTCTGTCCTTTCCCCACTGCTCTTTAACATTCTCATGAGCTCCCTTCCCTTGGACGCTAATATTCTGACCATCACTTACGCAGATGACATCGATTTTTTTCACCTCGGCCTCATCGCTTAACTTGTTGTACATCGACACTATTGTGGCTTGGACCACGTCCGTTCACCTGAATATAAAGGTCCAGAAATGTGCGGTGCTCCTGTTTCCGCGTGCGGGCTTCCGTGGGGTGGTGCCCAGCATCAATCTTTTGATAGGCAATGACCGCATCAACCAAGCTGAGTCTTTCAAATATCTGGGTGTGTGGTATGATCACAGGATGGACTGGGGCCGCCACATTGAACACATTAGCAGAAGAGCCTCTGCGGCACTGGGTTGCATCCAACATTGCTCCAGCGTTCGTGTTGCTATGCGCAGGAATACCCTTCTTTATGTCTATCGTTGCTGTGTCCGTCCCACATTGACCACATCAGCAGAAGAGCCTCTGCGGCACTGGGTTGCATCCAACGTTGCTCCAGCGTTCGTGTTGCTATGCGCAGGAATGCCCTTCTTTATGTCTATCGTTGCTATGTCCGTCCCATCCTCCAATATGGCTGTGTCCTTTTCTCTCATCTCCCTGACTACCGGATAAGCAAGCTGCTCGTCTTAGAGAGGAAAGAGCTCCGCATGTGTCTCGGTCTCTCCAAGTATACTGCAAACGACGCCCTGTATCTTGAGGCGGGTGTGTTCCCACTAAAAGCCCGCTTTCATCTTTTGACAGCGGGCACTTTCCTCTCTCTGGCGCAGAGCCCTCTTGCTTCTCACCACATCGAATCGCTCAGACATTGGGGTTCCTGGACTAGCAGGCGGTGGCGCAGATCCAATATTCCCCAGTTGCTATTTGCCCAATCTCTCCTGTCGCCGCAGAACGCTTCGCTTGCCCATGCCCCGCAGCTGGTTGTGCCTCCCGCGCCAATCCCTGTCCAGGTTCTCAGCATCTTTCATTCTGATGCCGAACATGCCCCTCTCAGTTACTTGAAAGCAGAGCTTGTCACTCACATGTCTCACTTTCCCAATCACTTGGCCATCGCTACGGACGCATCTGTCTCTGAGGAACGGGCGGCAGTTGTTATTGTTATTCCCCAGCTCGGCTCGCACTGTCCCGTTCGCCTCCCTGACTACACACCGGTCTTTCACTGTGAGTTTCTGGCCATGCTCCTAGCACTGCTGAAGGTTCCTATTGTTTTCACAATGGTGCTCATTCTTTCTCACTATCTTTCTGTGATTTCTTCCTTTGAGAGCCCTACAAGCACCATGCTCGCCACCATAGTTGCTTTTGCAGCTTGCTACATCTCCCACCTCCTTGTCTCCTGGATTCCTGGCCACCGCGGTCTCCCGCTCAACGAAGCTGCTGACACCCTGGCTAATATTGCACTCTCTGGACCAATCCTGGATGTCCTTCCTCCAATAGCTGACATCGTCCGGGCGTGCTACAGACGTTTCCTTTCTCTTTCGCGGCCTTGCCCTCCACGTCCTGGCTATGAGCACCTCTTCTATGAGCATTGTGGCTGCCGTGAGACCGAAACTTCTGTAACGCGCGCTCGGGGCCTCTCCTTCCCATTAAACTTCTATCTGCACCGTGCTGGCCTCGAATCGTCGCCTGCGTGCCCGCACTGCGATCAAGATGAGACCGTCCATCACTTCTTCCTTGATTGCCCGTCCTATGTCACCATTCGTCGTCGCCTTCTTGTTCCCCGTCTTTTCCATCGGTGCTCACCTCTCCCTGACAACTCTGCTATCCCTTGAAGCCAACCATAATGGCGTTAGCGACCGCGCTATTCTCCATAGTATCATCTCATTCATCTCCAGCTCTAACCGGTTCTAACTCTGTCTTACCATCCTGTTGACCGCACTCCAATAGCCCTGGCTAATCTCCCTTGCGGATAAGCGCCATCCTGCTTGAGGAGCAACAACAACAACAACCTGCCTCAGTTCCACCATCGCGGTCATGAAGATAGGCCACCGTCATCGCCTCTCCGTGGCATACCATCATCGCAGGTCGGGACTCGTGTAGAGAGATACCACCACCTCTAGAATTGGTGACCCGAACGCTGAACATCAAGTTCGGCGCAATTAGAGCCTTCATCATCCCAAATTTTTGACACCACTGGCAAACACTGCCAAGACGAGTTATCCCTGGAAGCCAACTGCATTACTCGACGCATCTCGCTAGCATCATAACGCCCATCTGCTCTCGACCGACTCGCCAACCGCTCACGTCCTGCTTTCGTCGACGCTACCGATTCGAACGACCACGCAGCGACCCGACCGGCCACGGACCATCGCTTCATTTCTTCCAGGGACTGGCCTGCGCTGTCAACGGCACCTCGGACACTCGCGACCCGTCGTTTCATTTCTGCATCTCAACTCGCATCGGCTGCCGGCCGCAACACCTGAGCAACGTGCTCCCCTGTCGGTTTCGGCAGTCGCGGCGGCCGACGTCACGGCACGCTTCAGCCGGCGTCTCGGCACTCCTCACTGCTACGCAGCCTCACTTCCTGAGACCCTACGAGCTCTCGTTGCCGTGCCACGACTCTGACGCTCGACTCCGACGCCCAACGACTTCGCCCCTCATCTGCTCCGCTCATCGACCGTTTCCCGCAGCGGGTGTTGTGCCGTGCCCCGAACACGTCCGGTAGTGCGCGTCATCCACGGTTGCTCTTGCTCTCCTCCTCCGGTGTGAACGCGGTTCTTCTTTCTCGTCGCTTCGCGTCTGGGAGGGGGAGTACTGTAGCAGGCCGTGGACAACGACGAAGATGACCACGCGCCTGGAGCACCTGCCTCAGTTCCACCGGCGCGGTCATGGAGATAGGCCACCGTCATCGCCTCTCCGAGGCATACCATCATCGCCGGTCGTAGAGGGATACCACCACCTCTAAACACCATCGAGGACAAACTGTTCTTCAGCTGAATATGGTTGTGTTGAACTTGCAACACACGCAGTCTGTAAAACGAAAAAAAAAAAGGCAAGTACCATAACACAAAAACTTACTGCAGCACATCACAAGCAAGGGCTCTAATATAGTAGAGCAAGGGTATCAAACACGCGGCGCGCATGTGGCCCACGATGACCTATTTCCGCCACCAAATATAAAGAAGCTACCTTCTCAAAATAAATTAAACTCAAACTCAATGAAATCGCGATGATCGATAATGTCAGCTAGCTTTTTTCTAATTTTTCTATTTCCAAGTTGAAACTGTGAGCAAAGGCAACAATGCAGTGCGTAAATAGGTGGTAACATCAGTGCTCCTGAACATTGTGATAACCGTTTGTAAAACACTACATATTTTTCTCAAATCATTTTTCATACTTTCAGCACCTGATCTCAAAAGGTAGCATGCAGAACCATCAGTAAAATCACTATTTCAGCTTACACAGCGCATGCGAACAATGATGTTGGAAATGGCAAGCTGCCCGGTACAATCTTGCAGCAGGTGGATATTTTACAGAAACTGTTGTTCACAACGAGTCGTGAATTTCAGACAAATGTGTTGTGTGCAATACCCCATTCCACCATTAACACAGGTCTACTGATCAGTCCATTGACCCATGTTCGATTCATAGCTTCTTTGATGGGGCCATTTTTATTCGCGTTTGACCGTTTACCGAAGTTCTTAAACGGAGAACAGGTTTTGTAACCTTTGCAGTGTAAGTGCAGTATGTCAAAAATTGCTTTTTCAACAAGAACACCTGCACCGATATTCACCGCAACAGAGAATAAATAGGTAAAAAGAAATTGGCCTACACATGGGCATTACAACTTCAGGATATCCCTGTTTAGCCATGACACTAACTTATTCACATTTACTCTCTCAGAACTAAATTTAGGCTGCTAAGGGGACGACGGACACAGAAGGCGACACACAACAGAATTTGTTAAGTTTAGTTATGTTACATCAACTACCTCAACTTTGCACTTCGGTACTCTGTCAGTAAGGATTGGAAATTTTGCAATTTTGAACCATAAAAGCAAACTATGTTACTAAGATAACTTAGACACTTAAACATAAAATCTGCTCAATACTCATTCCACACTGGCAAGGCTGAGTAGACATCAAGACGATGGCCGTCGAACGTCATCAAACTAAAGGAGCTATGTTGCTGCTGCACAAACACCGTCTATGGTTGCTACAACTTTAAAGCAAGCATGAGCCAAAAAATGGCTCCATATATTAGCTCCCCTATACACTGATTCACGTAAAAAGAAAACAAAACCCTACAGCGGTAAAATCACAATATCTGTAAAGGCGGCAGATGTGTAGACATGTGTGGCTCGACCTTTTTTCTTTTATTTTGAGGGGATGTGGTGCGGTTTCTTTGTCGGAGCGCGTAGTGGGGGGAGGGGGGGAGAAAAATCCATGTATAAGCTGACGTTATCCCCCCTCCGGTATCTGCCACTCGTTTGAGACATGGTAAATGTCACCGCAATGCTTCGTTATTAGCTTAGTAGCTGATGCGCCACTAAAACCCGAGTTAAATCAAAATCCGTTATTAGCTTAAACACATACCAGCGGTCAGTTCAAGCATATATGCCTTGAACAGCACGATTGGTATGCCCCGACGATTTCATACATTAAATACTCTCCAGAAAAAAAACTAAAGGAAATTTCTCATGAGAAAAGTTAATGTCAAAACTCCATGGAATTCCTGGTAGGAACGTAATGTGGAATCACATTACACATTGAGTTTCTGATGCGTTTCTGTTGACTCATTAAAAACACATCAAGATCATACAAGAAATTCAATATCGATTTTTGTAAGGGATTGGCGAAGGGATATCCGCTAGAAATAAGCACATCGACGCACGCCATCATTATGTGCGTGACTTGGCTGCACGCAAAGTGGTCAGCTTCCAATACTGCCACAGTAGCGACATGGTAGAAGACGGCCTAACTAAGCCGCTTCTATGTCTTCGACAAGAAGCTATCCGAGTGTAGATGGGGTTGGTTTAAGAGTAGTTGTAGTGGGGGGTGGGGGGTGGGTGCTAGTCGCGCGACAACGACGACCATGTTCCTCGGGTGCATGCGTTCCCACTTTATGCGCACCTGCGCAAGACTGTTCTTGTCATTAAACCAATATCGCGACCATCAGGTAGTTGCTTCCGTTTACTGCTGCCGCTCTACACCAACAAGTCCGACGCCAGCCAGAAACGACATTCCACAAGCTGATCACAGACTCTACGTGACCAGCGGACGCCGTCCCTCCCGCACGCCGGTCGATCGCAAAGGACCCTCTAGCCGCTAGATATTGGAAAGTAGCGACACTTTTAGATCTTTGTCCAAAGAGCGCGATCTTCTCTCTCGCCTCCTTGGCCGTTGCATTCCTTGCAACGAATGTTACAAGAAAAACGAGTAAGATTCCGTTATGTTATAAGTTGTGCTTTTCCAACCTAGAAATAGTTTCGGAATGTATCTAGGTGTTAGTTTTCTAAACAACCTGAAATGGATCTCACACGTAAACTATATTTCAGCGAAAGATATCAAAAATGCTTCAATTTGTTTTTCGCAACATAAGGCAGGCTAATTTCAAGGCTAAAACGGATTCCTATATTACAATGACCAGGCCGATTTTAGGATATGCCTGTACTGTAGTACAGTATGGGGTTCTCACGAAGTAACATCGATTGAAACACTTGAAAGGGTTCAAAACGTTGCTGCATGAACGATATTTAACTGTATGGGTTCCCCAAATAGTGTGACTGAATAAGGGCAAACTTGAGGTGGGGTACCTTATTGTTGAGAAACAGGCAACTGCCACTTTTCTTCTCTCGACTTTCTCTTTATCGCTCGCTTTATATAAAATTTCTGGACACGTTAGAGCAAACACCCTGTATATGACTGGAACTACAATGTCCAGCAAAGTCAGCGGACCTAACTTCTTAATCTTAAAGGAGTACAGAGGACCATAAAAATAAAATAAAAATCAGATTAAGACGTCTGATGATAGTGTGTGGTTTTACCGCGTGTGTCATTTTCATATATTTTTGCGCGAAAGGTTTTGATGTGTGCAATTTGTTTCCCAGAAAAAAACTAACATAAACATGGCTCCGCGCGTTCACCCTTAACTCGCCAGTCCAGGTATAACGAGGAGGAGAAGGGATGATGCCACGTCACTGATGACGTTATAAGGAGAACTCATTCTGGTTCGCCGGTCAGTGGGGATGAGCGCCTTGTCCTTTTGCCGCTGTAAAACAGTTTTGCCAGTTCTTCCGGAGAATTGGGGATAGAACGAGCCGCCGAATCATTACCGAGCCAGGAGAAAGGCTTTTTCAGAACGCCGAACAGCCGAGTAGCAGACGACAGAGGAGTAACAGAGAACATTTCTCTAGACCAATCAGCGAGCGTTCTCCTTATAGCGTCAGTGCGAGGTTCCAAGCTGATCACAAGCTGGTACTGCTCTGCACCGCCGTTGCGCACTGTTGCTTTTTGCGGCGTACTTTAAATTTCTACAATTTCTGCGATAATTATGACTCTGTGGTGTGAATTACTTCGTATGGTGCATCTTACTGGCCTGCTTAGCAGTTTTATAGGAAGAAAACCGGGTGTTAAAAATGACTTCTCTGCTACTTAACTCTTAACCTCTCTTACCTCTTACCCTTAACCTCTTCATACTCTTTGAAAGAAAGAGAGATTTTACTTTCAATAACGTAAGGAGTGCTGATTGGGTTTATGGAAACTGTATCAGCAGTGAAATTGATGGATTTTTGTTAGATTTTCCATTTTCCACCATTGACGCGTATGATATGCCTTCTCTGCTTTCTAAGTAATTATAGTCTTATATGGACAATGATTGTTTCCATGATTGTGTAGTGCTGTGATTGTCATAATGTTATATACATTTTTATTTTTTCTTCGTTTTGTACTCCCATATTCTATGTTGCGATGTACCGCAACAAGGATTAAATAAATAAAATTATGCTCTTTTCTTTTCATGATATACAGCGTAATCGAAATATACCTGACCCTTGTGTCACAATAACGTGGTCACTGCCAACATGTCAAAAACTGCCGTGTGATAACAACAAACCGTCACATTGTGTTACGTTCAACAAACCGTGGTTCACGATAACTGCGGTTTGGTCGGGTAACGGCGGTTAAGCCTGCCCGTGTGATAAGGGTGTAGATCAGCTTAACGAAACAAGACCTTTGTGGAATGAACTCGCAGCGGCAGTCGTGTGATGTGCCTACTGGAAGGTTATTTCGTTCACCTTATGCGTTCCACCCTACTTAAACTACAGTGTGTGACTTGAGTGTTTACTTCGTCTTCCAAATATTATTAGCTGTTATCTGCGCTGTACTGCTTGTTTGCAGCCCCGTTTCAGTTGTATATGCTTCTGCTTGGCAGGAGAAAAGAGAAGGTTACATTTGATGACAAAAGATACCTAGTTGGAAACCCACAAAGCAGTGTTCAGTGACCATTCGTTTCTCACTCTCAACAGGGTAAACGTGGACATCCAAATACCAGACAGATTGGACGGAGCGCCCCACATCCTCCGTGCTTAGGACTACATGAGCTTCCAAGACTGGGCAAGCCAATGAAAACTCTACATCGTCTGTCGTGCTTTGTTGCACTTTCTGTTGCTACTGTTGTTTATTATGCCTGCTCATTCGACACGGTTGACGACGTTCCAGAAACCAAGAGACCGGTGTTACGAAATTATGCAAGTCGTGCACCTGAAGCAAGCGAGAAAAAGGAACCTTTCTGTCCACGTATTTTGTTCTGGACTAAGTTTTGGGGATCGCAATTATTAGGACTAAACGGTAAAGAAGATATTGTGGTTCCTAACTGTACTCGTCGATGCCACGCGACATACAATAGAGCGCTTTTGAATGTCAGTGACGTGGTTGTGTTTCACTGCAGAGACATTAACGCTCGCAAAATGCCATCGGAACGATATCCTCACCAGAAGTGGATATTTTGGTGCATGGAAGCGCCTCCCCTTGCGTACGTTCCTAAACATGACGCCGTTGATTCCCAATTCAACTGGACCATGACGTACCGGTATGATTCCGATATCATCATTAGATACGGTAGATTTACCCGAAAGCAGCAACCTATTACGCTGGAGTTGGAAGAAGCCTGGCGCACGAAGAATAAGACAGCCGTGTGGGCTGTCAGTCATTGTCGCCCGCACAGCAAACGAGAGAACTTTGTCATGGAACTTGATAAATATATCGATATAGACGTTTACGGTGCGTGCGGTCCATTGAAATGTCCCCGGAGGATGAAAGATTCATGTTATCGCATGTTTGAAAAGAAATATTATTTCTACCTGAGCCTAGAGAACTCACTATGTGATGAGTACGTGACTGAGAAACTTTACTATCCCCTGCAGTTCAATATAATCCCCGTGGCGCTGGGAGGTGTCAATTACGACGTCAAGGCACCACCGCACTCAGTGATCGACGTGGCCTCATTCGCAACACCCCGACACCTGGCCGATTACCTTAAACGCGTGATGAGTGATTACGACTTGTATAAATCCTACCTGGAATGGAAACGGGAGTACGACGTCCGAGAGTGGCACGGCTACCAAGAGAGCTTCTGTGGCTTGTGCGAAAAGTTGCACAGTCCCGACCTAAGAATATATTCCGCGTACAACAGCATCAGAAGTTGGTGGACAAAAAAATCGGCGTGTTACAAGTATAACGATCCAACTTGGATCGCTGTGCAGAGTAAGGTGAAGCTAGTGGGGAGTTCATTAACTTCCGGTGATGGCATAGCGAACTAGACCCAGACGCCGGATAGCCAGCGGAAATCGAAATCGCACCACGTGTTCACGCACGTTGCTATTCCCCAGGCTTTTCATGATTCTTGCTCTGTGTATTGGGTACCGTAACGCTCTGGGAATATCCATTGGAAGCAGCTGACCAATATTGATAGCTGTCGATAGAGTTCTCTTTCAAAAAGTTGCCCGATAAGGATGTCCCTTTGAAAGCGTGCAAAGTACTTTGTGATGTGTTCAACTGCTTTGGTTCATGTTTCTTCTGGTTGTACAGACTTCATTGTGCCTCTCTCTTTTCGTCATCTTCGTCATCCTTCTTTCTTTTTTTTTTTTCTTGCAGGGAATAACAAGCCGCCGTAGCGCAGGCTAACCTTTTTCTGTCTCCCCTTTTTTTCATACGAAACATATATCCCCCTTCTGTTTAGGGAAACGGATATTAGATTTCGGTGCTGCTGTGCGTCTTAGTGGGGCCCAATTGCTCTCACAATTTGTTTGTGCGTTTCTCAAGCTGACCGCTCGTTTCATAGAATTCATGAAATATTATGAAATATAGGGGGTGAGGGTCTCATGACTGAGTTTTCGGGGTTACCTGACGAATAAAGAGCTTGTCGGAGCAAAACGTGTGCTATAAGAAATATATTGTTGTTATATACTGTGCTTTTGATACTTTGTTCTTGATGGAGTTTCATCGGCTTCCCTCCATCGTTACCTTCTCTTTTATCCCAACGAGCATGTGTGTTCTTCGGGATTCCGTCCCGAAGAACACACACGGTCCTCAGGATGTCCCCACAGTGTCGCCGTGTCCTTGTCCTTCGAGGTGTGTTCCCAGAACGTCTTGAGGATAACACTCGCGGACTGTCCGTGAAGAGTCATTCAGGTAGGTTCTGTGCCCGTCACTGTGGGCAGCTAGCGGGACGAGAAATATTACTTTGTTTAGTTCACCTGCTCAGACTCTCTAAACGCATCCGTTTTGTTTTTGGGTCGATCCTGGCACCTGATGAACATTTTTCTTAAATAAAGGGTGGTCCAGCATAAAATCCTCTGCCTCCAAAAAGGATAACTGTCTATGACACATGAAGCATTTCTCGTGGAAAAGACAGAAACGCGCGGTGCTGCCGCACTGCTTTTGACTTACAAAATGCCCGACCTGAATGTCTCAAACAAAAGGGAGTAAGAAACATAGACTTTGAAATGATGCAGAGGTAATACTTCAATCAATTCCTCGCCTTCAGTATTTTTTCTTTGCGAAAGAGGCACGTACAGCTCAGCGTTCGTTTCGTGTCGCAGGTGAGCAGGATTCCCGAATTTACGGACGGTCGCCTTATAAGCAATAAATAATATCTGTTTTGTTTTCGGAATATAATTCTAATACCTTTTGAAGTGGGTTTCGGAGGGGGCAAGCTTACGCTTGTCCCATCCTACAGTTTGCAATACGAGGGTTTCTCGGACTTAGTGTACCTGTGAAAATTCCGTTTATCATTGGAACAATAAAAATGGTTCCATAACTTTGGTGTCATTGCAATTTGACGTAGCTTCTGTACGCACTTGGCGGGTGTGCGTGCCAGAGTAAATCAAACAGACAAAGGTAAAACAAATCAAAGCAGGGAAGTGAGGGAACACTTTCTCCTCTATACACATACGTACCCATACGTACCTACCTACCATACGTACATATACATACCTACAGGATGTTCAGGCTAATGTGCACCCAGGTCTAAACAAATACGGTGCGTCATAGGCGAATGAAAAATGCAGGATATTGTGCCGGAATCGCATGTTCTAACCTCCTGAATGTTTTTCATGATGACCGATTAACTAATTAGCGCAATTAATTAGTTAACTGGTTTAGTTGTTCTTCCTAGGGTCCAGATGTGAATCAAAAAGTTGTACAGCGCGTCGAGAAATACCCATCACAAATGTTTCCTACAGCGTACGCCTTGCATGGAGTTTTTTTCCTGGCCCCGCGAAATCCGAAAGTGTACCACGTGACGTAAGGCGAGCGAAACAATGCGCGCGCCTCGATTTCGGAGTTATCACGTGCACACAAAAATTACTGCATTCTTTATCTGCCAGCAAGCGACCTTTAGGTTAGGTTCTCACCCGAAGAAGCAGGAGGAGTGGCATCGAGAAGTGGTACCATGTGCTTGTCATGACTGTTTGAGCAATTAGATTTTATTCATAGTTAGTTACGGTAGATGCTATAGGTTCTTTCTGAAAACAAAACATCAGATGTTGATGTCAATGAGTATTTATCTATTCCAGTGCTATGACAGCAATAGGCGCTATTTAAATGTCTGGCAAAAACACATGTAAGCATTTGTGTTATTTTTGAAGTAATCATCCTGGATGAGCTATCCCTCAAGCCTTTGATTCGGTATCCGACAGTGAGCCAATTTGGATTTTTTTACACATCAGTTCCCTGTATGCGTGGGTTCTAAGATGGAAAAATGGTTCGCAAATAATCAACAATAGCTGTTTCAAACTCCAACGCTTGGTTGTCTACGATCTCAAGCCGTGTGCCCAGTCGTCCATAACCCATGTGTCGTCCTCACGCTCCTCTTCGTGGTATCGACGTGGACCTCAATCGCATGGACCGCTCCGCGCCTCATAGGGGGAATGATGTGGCGGCCCGTGGACGACGACAACGCGCATCTGCTGCCGTGCGCCACTGCACCTGTCAGCCTGTTCTGCGGGCGCTGTCCTAGCGTAAGGCCACGAACATCTGCCCGCTGAGTCATTCCATTATCGCCGGTCAAGAGTTTCGTGGATGAACACCATCTACTCTACATTTGGTGACCCGGACAGTGAACACCTCTTCTCGGTCAATAATTCGGCCTCCTACCATCACTATTCCATATTTCACACCACGTTCAATACCTTGCAAAGCATCAAACTCTGGAAGTCCTACAACACAACGCTATCCTGCGCCCAGCGACCCTTCCGACATGGTCTTCCTCATCGGTGAATCAGCACCCAACCACCTCCTGGTAGACAAGTCGCACCGGGGACTGCACGGAGACCACATTGAGCTCCGTTCCCGGCCTCCACCTTGTAAGCGGGGCCGGGGGGAAGAGAGGGTGAGATAAAATATAAATTAACGGTTTGAAACAGCAAAGCCTTACAACTGACGCAGTCGACAGTGAATATGTGGGTTGAGCTCCATGCCGAAGCGGACTCGTCCGGACACTGCGTTTCACACGTGCGTTTCACAAGCTGTACGCCGTTGGATGAGGAAACCGTTGAACTTCCCAGAACGGTGAGCAGTGATGCTTTTCGCCAACTTGTGCTTTCAAAAACTAACAAAACGGCGCAGTAGATTCCTGCCGAAGGATGTGTGAAAGTTAACATGAGGGTCACTGACTACGAGGAACATATCGGAAGCGCTCTCAGGGCACTGCACAGGCTTTAACCGTGATGGGCGCGGTGCAGTCTTCCGCAACGGATGCATTGATTCGCTTAGTGGAGGCACAGAATCAGCAACTTATACGATGCCAGGGAATGTTCAATTCGGTCCTACTCTCACAGTCTGCACCTGTTCGCCCTCACTTCAAGATGATAAAGCCAGACGTTTTCGACAATCAAACCACCAGCCCGGAAGTATGGATACTATTTTACGAGTATGCGTGTAGATGCAATCATTGGTCCACTGACAATGATATGATCAATAACATGCGACTGTTTCTCTCTGGCATGTCAAAGAAGTGGTACGAGTTGCCCCTCCCAAAGCCTAGTGGCGATACCTGATTGCAGTCATCTGAACTGAGAGCGCAAGATACACGGACAAAGAACGGAGAAACAGACAGGACGGGCGCTATTTCTCCGTTAGCGCCCGTCCTGTCTGTTTCTCCGTTCTTTGTCCGTGTATCTTGCGCTCTCAGTTCAGATGTCTCATTACCAACTAGCCCAATCCTCAACCCTTCTGATTGCAGTGCTAGGAAAGCTTCTTGAAGTCGTTTCGGGAAAATCCCATCGATAACTGGGACAAAGGCATTTTTCACAAGTTCAGATCCGGCTCTATCCTTGACTATTTCTACGAGAAACGCAGACTGCTTCACATAGCTGAACCGAACCTTCCGGACACAGCAGTCATTCATTTGGTTGTGCATGGACTACCAAAGGACATGCAGACGCACGTTTTGGTGAGAGCGCCAACAACCGTCGAGGGTCTCTTTGACTGCCTTAAGGATTTGAGCATCCGACACCACCCCTCACGACCCATGGATACTACAGTTCGTTCCCGAACAACTGCGACACCTCTCCGAAGGCTGGAACCAGTGGACAAGCCTCAAGTAAAGGACTATGTTAGTCTCCGGTAGCTGAATACTGCGACGAGCGACAATCTCCAAACTATACACGGAGAAAATTTGAACGAATAAACGAGGGTGCGCAGTCCCACCCGACGACACCAAAGAGGACTGTTTTTCTTCTTCAAACTAATCTTCTGTTCATCAAAGTAATCGTGAATGGCCAGCCCATTAAGGCATTCCTCGACACAGGAGCGTTCATTTCTGTCATTAACGTACACAAAGTCGATCCTACTCAACTCAAAGTTGGAAGACCCGTCTCTGTAAAAGCATATGGGTCGTGATTACCCTGACGTTCCAAGAAACAACCGTCTCAGTCCATGCGTTGGTAATGCCTGATGTCCATTGTGAGTTTCTCCTCTCACGTCCTGACATGAAAACTCTCAAGATGAACCTGTACTGGGATGACAAGGTAGACGACGACCCACGGAAAAACATCAGACCAGTACTATGCCTTCAGCGTGCGGAGGACATAAAACAGGCATACCTGGTCTCTTCTGTTCACAGGGTTACCCACCAGCTATGAAGAATTTTCGCTGTGCCATCTAAGCTCATGGACACAACAGCAATCAAACAAAAGCCGTATCCCATATCTAGAGAAGAAGAGTGAATATACCTGTTGAATATATTATAGAAGATGATATGCAAGTATGATATACCGCACGAGCATTCTGTATCACTTGTCTGTTCTTCTCATGCCACAGTATAGCATCGTCATCCAACAGCCTCTCTGTCCTATCTTCTACAACTGGTGCCGCGTGACCAGTTGTAGAAGATAGGACAGAGAGACTGTCTACAAACTTCGGACGCCTCCAAATTGTAAAGGCGCTGTACTGCTCTCCTTATTGTTGTGCGGTTAGGGGTCCTTACTAGACACACCCTAAACCTCCCGTCAGAGCCTGGAAAGATCTTTTCAACCACTGCTAATTCCACTGAAGCCAATTCCACTGAAGCCTTGGACAGTTGGAATGTTCCACGAGTACGATGTCTCCAATCTTTAAGTCGCATTCCCCTGCTCCCCTTGAGTGGTATCCGGAATGTAGCTCAGTCGGATATTCCTTGCGCCATCTTTTCCATGCCGCTTCGAGATACTCTATCTGCCTCTTCCATGCCCCTCGAAACAAGGCCCTCGACTTGGCGGCATGGATCATCTCCTCCGCAGGAGGGTGTGGCTCCGTCGCGTAGGAAATCAAACGTCTTGCAATGATCATGATTGCTGGATTCAGTGGCACAGGTTCAGAGCCGTCGTTGTAAACGAACGTCACAGGTCATGAGTTGATCATCGCCTCAACCTCGGTGAGTAATGTCTGCATCCCGACGAGGTCGATAATGTTTCTTGACAAGGTTTTTCTGATAGAGGACTTGACGGATCTTACTAGTCTTTCGTAAAACCCTCCCCACCACGGAGCTCGTTCGGCTATGAAGTTCCACTGAATTCCTCTTGTCGACCAGTAGTCCTGTACGACTGGATCGACGAGAACATCTCTCAGCTCCCATATTTTCTTGGCAACCGCTTAAAAGGTTTTAGCGTTGTCACTATATACGGTCTGGCAGACGCCTCTGCGAGCGGTGAATCTTCGAAATGCTTGTGCAAATTTGACCGCGGATATGTCCTCGGAGAGCTCCAGGTGAATCGCTCTAGTAACGCACGAAGAGAACAATGTATGCCTTTTCGTATGTCCTCGTCTTTGTGATCATCACTGGCCTAGCAAAGTCTATCCCTACAACATGAAACAGACGGCCCATATTTACACGATCTGCCGGTATTTGGGGGTCAGGCTGACGATGTGACTGTGTAATCGAAACGCTCGCCGTGGGTTGAGAGAACGCTAATGGGCTTGCTGTCATCCGTCCTCCAACCCGAAGGATTCCATTTTCGTCAAGGAACGGTCGAAGATCATGTATCTTCGAGGTTTGAGGAACCGGCTTGTTGTTTCTCAGAGCACGAATCTCATCCATGAAAGCTGAAAGTTGTACATGTCTGATCAAATAACGTTCAGCTGACACGACTCCGGTTGTTCGTAAGGACCCTCTTTGCTTCTGCTGCCCTCTTGCGTTCTTTACGAACCGAAAGATCCATGCCGTTATTCAGTGAAGACGGTTTATGCTGCTGAAATTTTCCACACACATAACGGGTTGCGGGCGTGTCACCTGAAGTACTGATATGTCGGCATTGTCGACGGCGTTCCGATTTCCAAGGTTGGCAATTGGTCAGGCATGACGTCCGGCCATCGGTCAGGTGTAGCTTTTAGCCATGACGGCCCGTTCCACCAAATCTTGGTCTGTAATAGCTTTCTAGGACCGCATTTTCTCGCCAACAGGTGTGCCGGGTTTTCATCCGTCGGTAAGTAGCGCCATCCTTCTTTGTCAGTCTTGTCCTGAATTTCCAAGACTTTGTTGCGTACGAACTTGGGCCAGCGGGTTGGGTCGCCTAGTATCCAGTGCAGTACAAATGTGGAGTCCGTCCAGAAATGTGCAGTGTGCGCAAGCTTAAAGTTGTCCCGTAGGCACCGTGCGAGGCGAGACGACATTAACGCGCCAAGAAGTTCGAGCCGGGCAAGGGTGACCGGTTTCATGGGCGCGATTCTCGATTTGGCGACCAGTAGTCGAGCGTTACGCCCGTTCGCTCCGTCGTCAAGACGCAGATAAACAGCTGTTCCAGACGCAACGGGACCGGCGTCCGAGAAAAAGTGCAGCTGCGGCCCTTCGTACGTATTTATATTGGCGAAATAGCAGCGATATGGTTATATCTTGTAGATATTGCCTTTCGTCATGCCATGTAGTCCACTTGTCATTGAGATCCTTGGGTAGTTGACTGTCCCAATCCACAGTTCCACACCTCGTTTCCATATTTCTTGAAGCAGCACTTTTGCTGATGCCGTGTACGGCAAAAGGAATCCCATGGTGTCATAAGTTCTTGCAAATGACTGTAACGCTTGTCGTTTCCTTAGGCATGTGTAGGCTTCTTCTGAAGCAGCCGGCAGAGGAATGGTCAGTGTGTCGGTTTCCTTATTCCACGACATGCCAAGTATCTTTGTGACGTTCCCGATCAAGACACTGTCAGCGTCGGTTTTAAATTTCTTGCGCATACGATCACTGTTCGAACCCCACTTTTGGAGCTTCATTGATGCCTCGTTAAAAAGGTCTTGGGCCTGAACGTATAGTTGTTCAGCTTCCTGTACGTCCTGTGCTCCGATGATGACGTCGTCGACGTCTATGGAGTTTTTAAGCTTGTTTGCAAGTTGTGGATATCGCTGTGCGGCATTTCGGATATGGGGTCTCAACGTTGCTGCGAGTAGAAAGGTGCTTGGGGCTGTGCCGAACGTGACCCTGGTCATACGCCACGTTTCAACAGTGGGTAATGGTTGGACTTGTATCTGTCGTTACTAGTACCACAAGAGCCTGAGTGCGTTCCTATCTTCTTCACGTAGGACTATTTGCAGAAAACCCTTCTGCACGTCTGCGATCATTACGATAGGATGGAGGCGGAAATTTAGTAGAAGTGCCATTATGTCTGGGTTTAATTTCGGCCCCGGGTCTAGATTGTCGTTAAGTGATTTGGTGCAATCTTCATGAGAGGAGGCATCAAATACTATCCTTATCTTCATGGTGATCCGATCTTCTTGAACAACTGCGTGATGTGGCATATAATAAGTTGGTCCTGTGTTAGAGATTTTGTAGATTTGTTAGAGAATTTGTAGATCAAGCGGGACAGAACAAGGGTCCGTGCTGAGCGGCTGCCAGGAATCAATTAGGGCGCGCTCGTTTATTCCTCGTCCTATTCGTCCTTTTTGCATCCTTGCCACCGAGGGCGCTACAGCCCCCCCCCCCCAGACCGTACTAAAAAGGAACGGTACTCGTAGCTAAGGTCCAAGTGACGTGTATGGTTGGCGTCAACTGACGTGAACAGGCGTCGTCGAGAGCAAGGGGAGGGGACAAGGGAAGGCAGGATGCGATGTAGGCAGGCTTCACCCGATCAAATGCGACGGTGTCCGACTTTGCTGTTGACCTCTATACGCGCAGTCTTGGGCGTCTGAGATAGGATGGGATAGGGACCGGAATAAGGCGGCGCCAGCGAGGGCTTCGCACGGTCGTTTCTGACGAAAACATGAGTCGCCGTACTTAGGTCCTGGCTAACGAAGACTGTGCGACGGGTTGGCACGCGAGGTGGAACGGGAGTGACGTGTCGAAATAACTCCTCTAAGTCCCGAACGTAGTCATTGTGGGATAGATGCGGTTGATCGGCGCGCGGGGTGAGGAAGTCTCCAGGATGCGCAGAGGGGAACCATAAACGAACTCTGCTGGTGCGCACCAGAGACCCTGCTTGACAGCAACGCGTATACCGAGCAACGCAAACTGAAGATGTTGGGTCCAGCGTGATCGGGAGGGTTGCGCAGTGAGGGCTATACCTTCAACTGGGGGTGGAGGCGCTCGACCAAACCATTCGCCGCTGGGTAGTAGGCGGTTGTCTGTATATGGTGCGCTCCGAGGAGGCTGGTGAGGGCTGAGAAGAGGGCACAACGGAACTGTGAAGCCATGTTCGTTGTGACAGTGGATGGACAGCCAAACTGTGCTACCCATGTGGTCACAAAGGCTTCGGTGACGGTTTGGGCGGAGATATCTGCTAAGGGAACAGCCTCAGGCCACCTTGTAAACCGGTCCACACAAGTCAGAATGTACTTGTAACCGTGGGATGTGGGTAGTGGGCCAACTATATCGACATGGGCGTGGTCGAATCGGGCTCGTGGCGGGAGGAGTGCGTGGAGCTGGGCCTTAGTGTGCCGCCCAACTTTCGAGCGCTGGCAGGAAACGCAGGTTTTCACCCATCGCTGTATGCCCTTATGGATGCCTAGCCAAATGTATCGTGCCGTGAGAAGCTTCTGAGAAGCGCGGACACAAGGGTGGGCCAGATTACGGGTAGCGTCGAAGATCTTCCTGCGGAGTGCGACAGGAATAAGTGGACGGTTTGTGCCAGTGGTTGTGTCACAAAGTACAGACATCGTCGTCGACGGTATGGGGACAAGACGAAGCGTAAGCGAGGTCTGAGGAGCAGCTTGGGAGCTCGCGCATCTCGGAATCATCCAGGTGAGCTGCGGCGATGTCCTCGAGACTTAACGTGCAAGGCGCGGAGATGCTATCGTTCCGAGATAAAGCATCCGCGGCGCTGTTATCGACACCATGCACGTGCCGGATATCGGTTGTGAACTCCGAAATGTAGGCGAGGTGCCGAGTTTCTTGTGACAGATAGTCATTTCGGTTGTTCCGGAACACATATGCAAGGGGCTTGTGGTCCGTTAAGATGTGAAAGGTCCGGCCCGCGAGAAAGTGACGGAAGTGGTGGACTGCTGCATATATTGCGAGAAGCTCCCGGCCGAAAACGCTGTATCTGGTCTGGGCATCGTTAAGACGTTGTGAGAAATATGCCACTGGGTGCCATATATGTCGGAGGTACACTACTGCAGCACAGCGCCGACAGCGGATCCTGAAGCGTCGACCATGAGCCGGGTGGGCGCATCCTGTTGCGGATAACTGAGCAGAGCGGCATCCGCGAGCGGCTGTTTGATAATTCCAAAAGCAGCGTCTGCGGTCTCCGACCATAGAATGGCTGCCGATGACTTTACTTTTGCTCTGAGCAAGTCCGTGAGAGGCCGAGGGATGTCTGCGCAATTGGCGATAAAGCGGCGGTGGAAGTTAAGGAAACGACGGTGCTGGCGAACAGCAGTTGGCCTGGGAAAGTCTGTGACGGCTTTGACCTTGTGGTCCAGAGGGCGGATACCTGCGACGGCGATGTGATGGCTGAAGAATTCGAGCTCAGACACTCAGAATGTGCATTTTTTTTTTGCATTGACCACAAGGCCGTTTTCTTGGAGTCGACTGAAGAGTTGGCGTAAATGATGTTCGTGCTGTTCGGGGGATGAGCTGAAGACAAGCAGGTCATCAATGTAGGCTACCACAAAGTCCAGTACGCGGGTTACTTCGTTGATGAAACGTTGGAAAATTTGAGCAGAGTTCCGCAGGCCAAAAGGCATTCGGACGTGCTCAAACAATCCGAAGGGAGTAGTGATGGCAGTCTTCGGTATATGCTCACCCTCCATAGGGATATGATGGTAGGCTTAACTAAGTCGACCTTAGAAAACGTAGTAGCCCACGCTAAGAGCTCAGAAAAATTGTGGATGTGTGGTAGAGGATATCGGTCGAGGATTGTGTTCGCATTAAAGGCTCTGTAGTCACGACATGGCCTCCAGTCATTGGCCCCCTTCTTAGTAACCATGTGGAGTGGCGAAGCCCAATTACCGGCGGACGGTCGTATGACTCCCAGGGCCAGCATGTGCTCGAATTCACGACGAGCCATCGCCGGAAAGGCATCGGAATCGTCCCGTGACCGGTGGACCCGTTGTCTCGACGCGATGAGCGACATTGTGCGTCACTGATGCGGAAAGATTGCACGGCTTCACGAGTTCGGGGAATGACGTCAAGATCTTCTCGTAGCGTGAAGTTTGTATAAATGTGCAAATACCAGCAGACTGTGCTGTAGAGACGGAAGCGATGGTAACGAGGTTCGTGATATTGTCCCGCAGGCCGCGCTGCCTTATGCTGACGTCGAAATTGTGGAAATGTAAGAAATCAGCCCCAAGAATCGGGTGCTCCACGTCGGCAACCAACGAAGAGCCACATGAACGTCCTACGCAATTCGATATGAAGAGTGAGGGAACGTAGACCGTATGTGCTGATGGTGGACGTGTTCGCAGCTTGCAGTACTGGCGTGAGACCCTGACCAACTTTCTTGTCGGAAGGTTTTGCGGGTATAACGCTGACTTGTGCTCCAGTGTCCACAATGAAACGGTGGTTCCCGATTCGATCCCTGAGATACAGAAGGCGGGCAGGTCGGGGGCCTTGGTCGGTTACCGCCATTACTGACCGGCCGTGGAGTTTTCCTGCCAGATGCAGGGGGCTTGGCAACGCGTGGAACGGTGTCGGAAGCGTCGGTGGGGCCTGCGGGTGGGACCAAACAATATTGGGGGCTCTGAGTGCGTTGCTGCGACGATGCGCGGGGGCATCGGCGACTGCTAGATCAGGGCCTGCGAGTTTGGCCGTAAAGATTAGCTTGCAGATCAGCCAGTTGCGTCGACATTTTTTCCATCTCCCCCGCCAAACGTGCGATGGCAGCTTCCAGTTCACTAGTTGCCGGAGGTGGCGCGGCTGCAGGGGAACGCACTGTTGCCACGCTGGCTGAAACATAATCTGTGATGCGGTCAGCGAGGTCGGCCAAACGGTCTAAGGCAACATCGTCGTTCCCAGCCAAGATGAGTCGCACATCTTGAGCAAGGCGGTTGAGGAAGAGCTCGCGGAGGATCGCGGAGTGGTCGCGTGATCGATCTCCCAGGAGCTGTTTCATCCGATGCAGGAGCTGCGACGGACGGCGGTCACCAAGCTCTTCAGTCGCAAGGAGCTGCTGTATCCTCGCTCGCTCCGAAATCGTCGAGCGCGAAATAATGGCAGACTTCAACGTATCATAAGCGTTGTCAGGCCGTATGGACGAAAGGACGTCATCATGCAATGTCATCGATCAGCTTCAGGAGGATAAGCGGCAGCACTACTTCGCGGTACTTAGTCATCTGGCTCTGGACGCGACGGGCCTGGAAGAGCGCTTCGACTTGTCAAAACCAGGTCATTGAGGCTCAGTCATGAGGTGAGCTGAGTTTGGGTCACCAAATTTGTAGATCAAGCGGGACAGAACAAGGGTCCGTGCTGAGCGGCTGCCAGGAATCAACTGGGGCGCGCTCGTTTATTCTTCGTCCTTTTTGCATCCTTGCAACCGAGGGCGCTACATCGCACTCAAAACGACTTACAACCCCCCTACGCCGTCGGAACACACCATAAAATATTTGACAAAAGTGGATGCATCACTGAGGAAGGTTTTGTCAGGAACAAGAAGCACGATTACCCGCACATAAAACGGACCGACCAAGTCGCCAACGTCTTATTGGGCAGTACCTGGACGTCAACGAAGATGGACACGTGCCTGGAGAACTCGGCCTGAGTTCTACCGGCGTCGTCCTAGCGTGAGGCCACGTGAATCTGCCCGCTGGGACATTCCATCACCGTCGGTCAGGACTCGTGTAGAGGCAGGGGCGGATTTGGGGGGATGTCCTGGCGCCCCCTCAATTTCAGTCGTTAAATAGAGTTTCAGTTTATCTTGCAAAAGTGTAATATCATGCTGTCCAAGGCAGGACCCATCTCCCCTCAGAACAATCCTGGATCCACCTATGTGTAGAGGAAAAACATCTCCTCTACAGACCGTCGTGGCATGTCGACAACCAGGGCCGCGCGACTGTTCGACGTAAGAAAAACTAATATGGATATGATTGTCAAGGAACAACAACAACAACTTTATTTGAGGATTGTCAAGGACAGTTCTTTCGTTCCGTATTGGCTCAGTGCGCTAACCAGAGGACGCGGCGAAAATTTGACACGCGCGCCACTTGTGCAGAAAATCGGTATGACTGAACTGAGCGCTGGCTGCTGTCGTGTGTTGCGCAGTGGCGAACGCAGCAGCTAGCACCAAACTCAGATGCGACTTGCGACCTAAAGAAGCAAGGCCTTTCTTTTTTTTTGATGTGCAATGGTACAACTGTAGAGAAAGGAAGGCTTTATGTGTCCGGACACGTTTCTGAAGTGGGAGATGTCTTCGAACACCCGGTAGGGGAGAGTCCGGTAATAGCAACGTGCCTTTTCTCAACTAGTCTTCCCGTTTCAGCTTCATGCATGTCTCAGACGTGGGTTTTGTGGTTTTCGACATTTTCCGAAAAATGTCGAAAAACACACCCCGAATTATTATTATTGTTTTTTCAAATTCGGCGTGTTCCGAAAAAGCGGACCGCTATGCGGACGTGAGTATGCTCATTTACCCTTGCATTTATTACAACAAAATATGGGTTTTCCGTGTTTGCCTGTTTTGTACTGACTATAAACGGGATTATTCATTTAGTATTAAACTTCTGCTAGTTGGCTGTTTCCTTCACTCACAAAATAGGCATTACTTCGTGTGCAATTAAATCAACGCTCGCATTCGGACATCCCGTCCGTCCCGACGGAACACAGCTGAAGCAAAAAATCCGATTTTGAATAAACCATATAAATGTCGATAAACAGACCTTGAATTGGCTTGAAATCAGGATTGGCTTAAAGGGACTCTGACCAGAAGTTCGACAAATATTTCGTTTGCATCTATTACGAAGGTATAATATGCCTCCAAGCCACACGCGAAATATTTTGGCTGTGCGCGGAGGCAAAGTTTGCCAAACAGGGAGCTGAAAACCGGCTTCGCTTTTCCCCCTCAACTCGCGCAATCGGGGCCGAAATCTAGCTTCTTTGCAGTGGACATCCGCCAATTTCCGTGTGCGTGACGAAGTCACGAGGGCCACGTTTCATTGGGCGCCCGGACCGGAAGTTCTGTTGTTAGTGAGTCTGTGAGAGCGCCGGCATCCGTCCGGAATGCCCGATCGGGCAATGTGGACGTCGAAGGCAGAAATGCGGAGACTTCGAGCCCGGAACTTCTTTCTGACCTTTCTGCGATCGAGACATCGAGAAGAAAATTCTGCGTGCTGAACAGCTCGGTAGGCTTTCGAAACGTCGCCGATGCCGCGAATGCGAGACGAAGTTAGAGCTCTACGAACATCAGTTACAGATGAAGCAAACAGCATGAGTCGCCTGTCTTCAGGTAAGCGATGAGCTTTTTAACGCACACTGTGATCGAACATGCAAACGTTCGCAGAAATTTCGTGTTCTGATATCTAATGCGCACTTGCTGTTCATGGTGCCGGTGTGGCTGGTGTGTCATAATGCCGAAGGAGATCGAATGCTTGTGCTGCAAAGAGCTCGAAAACACTGCCGAATGACTGCAGTATGAGTGCATTACAACCCACAAAGATTTCCAACTTCTATTCTTCAATATGACTGTCCTGAAGGTCGCATATTGAACTCCGTGGGCACGCGAACCTATGAGCGACTGTATTCACAAGTAAGTCACATGTGTCCTTGTCGAACGATGTTAAAATTTGGGCGGCCAAAACTGGTTTGGTCCTGCAATAGAGTCGTTAAAAACTCCAGTACAGGGCGCAGCACATAAAAAGGCTATACAGTACACGACTCTGAACTGGAGAAAACCAATATAGGCAATTTTGTAATTGTCAGTGTGCTGTGTCCTGAGTCACGTTTTTATGTATTGCCCTGTGCATAAGGTTTTAGCGTAGGTTTTTAGCGATATTGAGTGTTCTTGATTGTCGATTCAGTGAAAAGTAAAACAACTTTGGGTTTTAAAAGAACACAGCATGTGTAGTAATGTACAAGGTGTGGGCAGGTAAACTGCAGTTACTCTCAGGTACATGTAGAAATGACGATGCACACACACTGTACTGTAACCGGTTACCTATTTGCCTAAACTATATTTTATGTACATCTGTGTAGACGATGCAGATACACTGCGTATCGCCAGTTTGCAAGGTGAGTATGGCACAAGCTTGGAAAAAACAAGATCATGGTCATCCCAGCCTGTGCAGTGAAGAGGGTCTGGCAAGCCTTTCCCACAGAAAATGCCACAGGCTTCAAGTACCCAAGATCCTAACTGGGGGTACCTCTTCGCACGGCTCGTCTATCACATTTAAAATAATTCAGCATCTGTATTTAGGATGATCTATAGCTCTCAGGATGATGCATGGTTCATGAGTTCAACATGTTGTGTTGAAACACAACACTAGTCCTTTTTAATGAGTCTTGCGGAATGATAGATGAGCACTCCTTTCGTGACATTGTGTACCATTGCTACAGTGAACAATTTCTTGAGCAAGACTGATGAACGAACAAAAAATAGAGTCTTGTCTTCCAAATATGTATGTTCCTTGTAACTTCCGTATTTGTTAAGTGACCCATGTTGATGTCCCCCCTCATGTAATGCCTGCAATGGCCTTTGAGATATATTCATAAATAAATAAATATCAAAACCGGAAAAAGATGTAACACGTATCCTCTCTTTGTGTGAATGATACATAGACATTCTCAGAAGATTTGTACATAGTCACACTTTGCCTCATTTTGCATAAAGCCTAGTTCCACCTCTTATATCATCTCCGCATCTTCAATCTCCAAAGCAGTACAAGGCTAAAGTAATCAGTTACTACTTAAAAAGAAGGAGGGGAGGAAAACAAATGCTGGCACATCTAAAATTCGAAGAAACCCTGGTACTTTCACGGGGCTACTCACGGCTCAGTGCGGGATCAGATCCCGATGGAAAACAGCTTTTCTGAGCCTCAGTGATAGATTCCCTTGATTGCACTGACTGTGAGGCACATCTCATTGGCTTGGTGGCAAGTGGGCTTGTGTCTGATAGTAAGATTTGGAAGAAAGGGAGCAAGGAACATCTCTCTACGGTCTTAAGAAGGATATCAACGTTACCTGTCAAGGTACAGCATTTCATGTTGCTTTCAGTAAGTACAACACTCCTCATAGCAGTTACCATTCGTGTTGGGAAAGCATGCTGAAGTTAGCTCAGGTAGTGCATCCAGAACTGTGAATCGGGTTCATAGAGAGCACCTGGTGAGAGGAACAGCAACAGTGTCCAGTAAAGACTCTCCAGGAATTTTGTGCAGGTTTGGGGGTCACACCTTTTAATAGTGTTGATGGAAAGCAGGGTGTGTGAAACACTGACTTCTGGTAGATGAATTCTTGTTATTTATAACCAGGTACCCATGTTCTAGTAATCTAGAAAAAGCCTTGGCTCTCTTGGAGGAAATTGCTAATGAATCTGAGTGTCTTTTGTGGAAACAGGTCGTAACTGCCTTTCTATCCACCCTTCTTAGTTGCCCTAGCAAAAGCAAATATGTAATGCTGTGCACCATATCTGATGCTAGCACACTAATTGCTTTGAGTGTTCTCAGGCTTCTGAAATGGAGCTACCTCGTACATACGCTGTGCCATGTCGGCAAGAACATAAATCAGACTGCCTTTACTTTTTAAATTGGCCCTTCAGTGCTTCATGTGACTGCAAGAATGGCATCCCCAAAACAATAGGCAACAAGAATGATTTCTGCAATGTATTGAGCTTTGTAAAACAACAACTTTATTTGAAAATATATTCCAGAAGCCGGGTGACAACTTCATAATGTAGCGTCCTTTACTGCAAACACCGCTCAACACAACGAATAAAAACAGAGCGTAAACGTTTTGTCGCCTATCCGGGTGGCATCATCAGTACAACAGAGGCCAAAGATGAGCACATCAGCCTATCTAAGAGGGAATCTTACACATCCGATAGGGGGCCACGGTATGTATTACAGGCTGAAGCATCACGCCTGATAAAGCAGGATTCTAAGAACTTTCTAGGGTCCCATCGCTAGTCATGAGCAAAGGTTACTGCACCATCAAAATATATGTCCCTTAGGACAGCAGTGGTAGACTGATTCGGTCCTGTTTAGTTAAGCTAAGCATTAGTAGCCCTGGCTCTTTTAGTCTTGTCCCACGTCTTTTGTCTATCTCGCCAATGTAGGTTGTATCAGATTCTATGCACTCAACTTGATATGCACAGTCAAAATGCCTGATGGGCACAGTGCCCTCCAAATAGCGTATGAAATACATTGGATGAAAGGAATGCGGACCACCGATTTGACTCCTTTGATGTTGTTTTTGATTGTTCTCTGTTGGAGGGATGATGCCACCTGGATAGGCAATGAAACGTTTACTCTCTTTATTCTTAATTGTTGTGTTAAGCCAGTGTTCTGAGTAAAGCATTTTACATTATGAACTTTGTTTGAATGATGATTAGTGGCGAGCTTCATACCCTGGGCCACTACTCTAACAATTGCTTGTGGTAGTGTGGCGAAATGGAATAACGAGCCTTGTAGACAATTTACTTGGCAATATATTTATTTCTCTCTCATAGGTTGAAGAACCCAGTGTGGTGTTACATAACGGAGGGGCACGTAATTATACAAGACCGATCACCAAAAGGCCTTGCTTTTGACTAGATTAAAATGTGAAGCGATTGTAATATAACAAATGCTGCATGGTGGCGATATGATAGGTTCTCCTCACGAGTTGTCGCCACAGTTACGGTTAGTTGAGAAACTGCATATCCAGGTAGCAGGATCAAATTTTAATTAGGCTACTTTGGCCAACACGCGAGCGTAGAGCACAGTGTCAAAAGCCCTTACAAAATAAAAAGAATACTACATCTACATGGACCCAGAAATCAAGACAGTTTGAAATGCTGTGAACGAATTCCACTACGTTAGTTTTGCCTGAATACCCTTTTCTAAAGCCATGCCGGAATTTAAAAAAAGAAATTGACAGAGTCAACTTGGTTGACAACGTGGTAGTACATGATGTGCTCCATTAGTTTACAGGGAACCCTAAAAAGTGGAGCTGGTTAATAGATAGAAGGAGCATAGTTGTCACCTCTTCTGGAGACAGGAATAAGCTTGAGACCTATGTCCTCGACTCGCACACATACTAAGAACCTTTGACACAGATTAACGTATCTTCATTCCAGCTCTTTCACTTTCAGATGTTCATCTCTGTTGAGTGGTCTGTCATTCTTGTAATACAGATTGGAATTGAAATGCAGGTGCATAAGGGATGCTCTGAAAGAAAAAGTGTTTGGTTTTAGTCCTCTTAATGTTTCTGAAAACGAAAACAAACTTCACGGTGACTACTCTTCTGAAATTAGCAATTCCAGGATGACAGCAAAAAAAATATCTTGCCATATCATTATATCCACCTGGCACTTCAATTGAATAATGGCAGTTGAAGATGACGATGATTCAATTTAATGACGCATAAGCAACTCGGGCTATAGTGTGCCAAAACCATGGTAAAACTGTGACTTGTTAAATATCAGATGATTATACTAAAATAATATACTTTGTTGGTTGGTAAATTGAGATATAGACAAAAACATGATATGATAAAAATAAGCAATTGAAGAAAAGGCAATTGTTGGCTTTGTGTGACTGATGTCGAGTTTGCCACACTACGTGTTGAATAATAATGTACGCTGATACGCTGTAGCATATAAAGTACAATCATACACACGCTCAATATGTGGTGGATATGTGAAACCAATATACACATACTTACATTTCAAACTTTCTTGAAAAAGGCAGTCCAAGTCTGTCGGATTTGCCAGACTCTATACAAAGCCAGTAAGCACAGTGTGGAATGACTGATTCATCTTTCGAAGGCAGAGGGTGCAGCTACCACGACGCTTCGTCATCTCAATGCTTCGGAGCGGCATAGCCTAGTAAGAAGCCATCAGAAGGATCTCATAACGATAACTTGGTCGAAAAAGTGGAGGGTTCTGTGGGATATGTAAGAAAGCATACGCGTTACACAACAGCTACGAGAATGATCGACTGCACCTGCATGGTTTTCAGTACGTAGACTTGGAACTGAAAAATAAATGTGGTAACCTTGTTGATACTACTTTTCCGTCAGGACCACACGAGAGCACATTTGGTTTTTTTAGTTGAAGGTATCATCAGGTCCCCATGCTCCTTTGAGATGCAGCAGACAGAAGTTCGCTGAGGCGAGTGACTGCCGTTGCGGTTCGTCGCTTCGCAGCAGATCAAGAGCAGTACACCGCAACGATAGGTGAAACGTTCAGGATATGGTGACCAACTCCAACACCAACCCAATGACCCGAACAAAGAGGATAAACCGGGAGTCACACAAGTTCGCAGTTACAGAGCTCGGCATACGGCATCCATTACAGCTGACCGGATACGGAAGTATATATCGAACGCCGTGTACAGATTGAAAAGAAAATCGTAGAAACTGTTGCAGGTGATAAATGCAGGGTATATTTTTCTTCTTGAGGCTCTGTAACAAAAACATATTAACGTAGAAATGCCATTTCACGAAGGAAACTGACAGATATTGCGTGACCACGTGACGCGTTTGAGCCAATTGTGGGTGTTGCGAGTGGCCCCCGTGTTGACGTCATCTTGATGGTAGGCCGGGGTGGATATTCTATATAAAAGTATGTTTTCTCGGTTTGACGCTAGGCGTGCTGCACTCGGATGAAGTCGAATGTTTAAAATTCGAGTTTAGAGAAACCGTGGGGTTTTGATGCGTGAATTTTCGCATGGAGAGTCGTTGTTGGGTGCTTTATCGACTACAAGTACGAAAGAGCTCCCACAGTTTCTGGTCAGAGTCCCTTTAAAAGTAAATGCCGAAAACCACAAACCCATGAAGTGTAAACCCATGCGAGTGTAAAGTGGGTGCAGTGCTGCACTGGCGATATTCCTCAATCTGCACGAATTTGTGTCTGCCACCGATTTGCCACAGTGGCGGATATCAATCCCAATCTCGAAAGGAACTAACAAAATCCTTATTGTTTTCAGCACCAGTTATTTTTTGCTACGATTAAACTGGTATGCAAACATTATGCACAGCAGCTGACGTGTGTACAGAAGTTTTACCTCGATGCTTTTGATACAACGTAGTCAAATATATGATATGCAGACAGCAGAAATGAAGACGTTCACATGTACTGTAGAACAGGACGCATGCATATCATGAGCAGAATTTGCAGGATAGATCATACTTCGTTGTCGCGCCAAATGACGTGTATCCAGCGTTGGCCGAATCCACGCTTGTACAGCCGTGCAGGTAAAACCTCATAATTCCCTTGTTTCTCGGAGCTGCAAAGACGCAGCATACGAGCTATGCGGATTATGGGTACCCGAAACGTACTGGTCATTGCAAAAGTCAAAAAAAAAATCAACAGCAGCTGCTTATGGTAGGAAGGGGAGAGCGCCTTCAGTGCCGTTTCGCACCTCCTCGCCGCTTGGGTGGCTTGGGCGCTGCCTTCGCCTCCTCGAACCACTTGCGCACTGAGCCTATAAACTCAGAATTCTTCACGAACTGCGGTCAGGAGACTGCGATCGCCGTGTGCAGTTCTGCAGTAGCGAGTACAGTGCTGACAAGCCAGCTCATTTCGAGTTCATTTTATTTCGCAACGAGGCGAACTTTCATCTCAATGGTCACGCAAATCGTCATAGTGCACTATACTAGTCCGCAAGCAACCCAGTTTTTGCACTGCAATGCCCTGTGCAGTCCCCAGAGGTCGATGTGTGGGGCAAGTTGTGGAGGCAAGGGGATGTTAGTAGTATAGATTCGAGCCCCACAACAGCCACTTTTTTCTAATTCCTGTCTGTGCGGCTCTGTCGTAGATGTTTGTCGTGTGTCGTCTGTTGTAGATGCCTCTCGTGTGTTCTGTCGTCTGGTGTACTTTGTTGTGTCGTATGAATCTTGTCGTGTTTTTGTTGTGTCATCCACATCCACCATCTGCAGTAACAAGTAACAAGTGTCGACTATGTATAATTGCATGCAAACTTGCAATATGAGGGAGAACCTGTGTATGAAGAACAGTACATCTGTTTATTGTCTGTACACTTACACAACTCATACATGCACTGTTCACTGTAGCAGTATGTATGGGACCTCTTGTAGCCTGTACGAAAGAAAAAAAAAAGAGACTATATTCGTGTCATAATATGACAGCATTAGTTAAGCGTCATATTCGTATATCTTTTGTATGCGATTCTATACATGCAAACTAGGAAAAAGGCTAGACCTTGACAGTACACAAAATTATAAAAATGTGAGGACATTCCAATCAACTGGTAGCATTTTTGTCATGGCTGCTAGAGAGACAAAGTGGAGAGGTGCTCAAGCAGGTCTTATCGGAATCTGTCAAAGTAGTTTCTAGTTAATAGAAAGCATAATTGGACTTGTAGTTACAGTACATGACGCTTTAGCCCCCGGCAAACTACTTGTAAGAAACTTTTTTTGTCGATTTCATATTTCTGAAACTCTGAACACATGCGCTCTGAATTATTACTGTTCAAAACATAAGGAGCTCACAAGCATTTACTATACTTTTAAAAAGTGTGATATGAAGCCTACTGCACAAGCTTTTTGTTTTTACTATTAGATGTTTGTAACCATGTAATTCTTACCTGTGACATTTATTACTAAAAGTTGCGACAAATTATTGTCCTGTCAAATTTAGCAGAAGTGACACTTCAACACATTGGCACAAGTAATCGAGCATCTTTCTCATTTATGGCTTCAGTATTTATTGCTATAGTAAGAAAACGAAAAAGAAAAAAAGGTCACAGTCACAAAAACACAGTCATATCTGGTCAATAGCACTCGTTAGAGCGGAGCAACAGTGTGACGTAGTGCATGTATGCACCTCTAGTGCATGTACACTTAGCTTTGAAAGTTATCTCGATGTTCTCTGACAGAAAGAGAATGGTAATCATATATATATTCACAAAATTTGCCCAAAAGTAATCACCCACCAGTAAGTGCAGGAAGACATCAAAACTGCATCATAAAAATCACTTGTGAACAAAGACCACCAGTACATTCATAAATAAACTTGAAAACAAACAAGTTGGCACAGCTAGCATACATACGCAAAGTTCTGCTTACCACTTTGAAAAACTTTTGAAGCGATGGCCTTTTGCAGCATACGATTAATTTGCGCCAGTGTTACCACTTCTGTCTGCAAATGTCCCATATCTTCGAACTCTAGTTGTCTTTGTTCACTGATTTTTGCGGAATCCAGGGGCAGAAACAGTGTCTTCTGCATGCCTTTGTGCAGTGCTCGTTTGCCCTGCCTTGCCTAAAAGCCGCAAAGACGACATGTTTCGATCAGCGAATACTGGCGTACACCGTGCGACGACCGAAATCTGTGACCTGTATTCACTTCTGATCAGCCATTAGAACACCAGAATAAATCATTTCGTGGCGCAATAGAAGTGCCGGTTCTTACCTTTTTTGCTTCTGCAAGTGGCTCGTGATCCACTTTACACCTGCTTCAGCGCCGCTCATTCATCCTGCCTTGTTTCTGGAATGTTTTTACGACAAAGAAGTAAGAAAACTTATTGAAAATTATCTGTCGAAACCACCTTACCTGGCGTGTAACATGTGTCGTCTCGCCACATTCCAAAATGCCCCCAAAAAGTTTCGTGTGTCGCATACAGGTGGCGCGCTATGTTAGTCGTCATCGGAAACCACACGGAGAGGAAATATCCATTACGAATTAATGTGCGCGTGAGGCGTAAAAAAGACCCGTACATTAAAACAATAAGAACTAAATTCCTACAAACTTTCCTAGAACATAACTAATCGAATTTTGGAAAATTTCTTACATCCATCGAGTTATTTTTAGGAAAACCACGTGTCAAGTTTTCCTTGCACACAAGAAAACTGTACATAGCTGCCACCTTTTGCCCTTATTTAGCCCTTCCACTCTTGTCACTTATTTAGACGCCCTGTCGTGGTGCTCTTTGGCGTGCCTCAGCCACGATTTTATGTTGTGCTCCACTTTGCTGCGTGTGGCGTTCTTAAGCAGCCGGTTGGACATCGCGATGCCTAGAAGAATTATGACACAGCTGTCAGAAAAATGGCACGTCACTAGGGCATGTACTATTGAACCTGATTACAGACAAATTTTCCAGCAAAAACATTACCTGATACTTACCGCAAATTCGCTGCAAAATATAACTAGGCCTGACTTTTTCGGGTTATATTTCTTACCAAATTCAGGGATAAAAGTTCTTCAAACATTGAGAACGTGTCTAAACCCAGATTGCGTTGAATCATGTTGAGTCAGGTGTGAACTTTCAGTTTAGTCGTCATGATGTTTTTATTTTGATGCTCTTCATAATCATGCTTATGTGTTTACAATAAGGTTTTCTTTCCCGTTTTTCTTCGGTTATTGGGATTTGGAACCCCCTGGTCCAGCAGTTCTCGCTGAAACAGCAGTACCTGATAGTCGCTCATTTGCTTCAGGGCGTATTGAGCGTAATCAGGTATAATTGTAAAACGCCAGGGCTTACACATAACCCAGATCCTACGCATCATACACACAAAAGCATAAACATAATTTTTATACTTACTGCATAATGCATGTCAAAGAAGGTTACACAAGACTGATTAGTGACAACAGGCAGACACTGTTTTCCTCATTGTGTCTTTACATGCAGTATTCTATTACTGTTACTCATACATAATTTTACGTATTCTGCTACTGTAGGTGGAGCTCTCAGTACTTCACCGCAATGTTACAACTTAGTATATTGCGCGTGAACTCTGATTGTATCTAGAAGAAACAGGAGTTATGGAGCACTGGGGGAAAACTCACGGAATATGGCGTTGCAGCACAAAAGGTCGCAGAATTTCATTTTCCCTTTTCCACCTAGCCAGCTGAATGATGTTGCCACCTCATCAGTCATCAGAGCACGAAGAATTATTTGAGTTGCATCCCTCGTGTTTGTCCCTCCGTACCTCTGAAGCATTGCCACCTGAATGAAGTCACCTGGTGATTATGCATGAACTTTGTACTCATTAGCAATTAGCACTAGTGCGATCAGAATGGAAATTAGCGACCGTTAGAAATTGCGATAAGGAGCTGCTGATCGGAGCTCTATTACAACGATTATGATAGTTCTTCGACAAAGTTCTTCGGTCAACGCAACTGCAAAGAGACACACCATTTTTTGCATCTCACTTTCCTCATTGAGGGAACTGTCAAAATCCAGGAACCGCTCAAGCACTGCATAAGGCTCAGTGTCATCACTCTCCTCAGTGGCCATTTGTGATGTGCGTTGTTGCAGGGCAGATGATATATCATTCAACTGTGTAGAGTGGTCTTCTTGGACGGCCATTAGAGCATGGAGCAACCTCAGTACCTCGTTTTCAAAGGCTGCAAATGTATGGTGGGCATATGTAAGAGAAATACACTGCCTGGAAAAGAGCATTACGACATATATCCGGAAAGCCTGCTTTAAAAAAAAAACACCTTGTTATGTGAGATATCTTCCTACCAAAATGCAAGCAACTTTTCAATGGAGTGAAAGCAAAATGTAATTCTGTGACTGTACATTTTGACCTTAGTGAATGCACTAAAATGTAATCTTCCAAATTCCATATATTTTATAAGTTTAACTTGTAGTGTTCATGCTGATTACCTGCAAACACAGATGTTACCATGGGAATACACTAAGGACTCTATGCATGGGGGAGCCGGCTATTCAAACGTGAAGGAAAGAACATCAGGTTCGGGTAATAACTAGAGCTGTGCGAATCAGATTTACAAAATATCAGCACATTGCAAATTCGATATGAATAATCTCTGTAGAGTGTAAATCAGATTCAACAATTTGCAAATGCTCCTGTCCTAATAATTCCAATATCTTAGATTAAAAGATCTCCTAAAGTTGTGCACGTCAGATGAGGTATTGCCACTCATGGATGAGAGCGGTGGCCTCGCTTTTAAGGTACAAGAAGGGAGATGAAAAAGATTGCTTGTTGTGCAAGAGTTGCAAGAATTCCTTTGGCGTATCTGTCATGGGAGATACTTCACAATGATCTCCTGTCATACAGTTGTATACTGCACTGCTGTGTGGCAACACTGATACAAGTAAATGTGCGCTTGAGTTAACTCTTTGGTGATATTAGGTGAAGTAAACTTGCAAAAATTCTGCTGAAGGTAGGTGCTACGCCTTATTTGAGTCATAGTGTAAGAGTGTTTGAAGATTTCGAATACGGAAAACAGGATGTGGATATTCTTCATACCATACAAATCATGTCAGAGGTTGAATTTGTATTTGGAATTTGGAATATTCGTGCAACTCTAACAATAGCTAATCACTCTAGCTGGTTTCAAAACCAGTTTCAAAACTGTTTGAATAGCCACACCCTCTCAGTGCTAGTCTTTCTCGCTTAGCAAGCTGATGTGTGAAATTCGATCCTTACAAACCAGTTATGTGCAGAGCGGACCTGCCAGGAATATGAATGGCGGTGAGAGCTATACATAACCGCGGCTGGAAATATCCATTGTAAGCACATCGGTAGCAAGGATACATAACTAATGACCAGAAAGAAAATTTTGCACACAAACATGCTTAGGGAGATAATACGGCCACAGCAACTGTGTTACAGGGATTCTCATGTTGTAAGGACAATGTTATCACTCAAGTCAAACCAGCTCTAGGCAGAAAGCTGGCTGTAGGAGAATTTGAGGCTTGCATGTAAGCACCAATCTGTGGCGTCGGTGGCACCTGTTGTGTATTCTGCAAGTAACTTCCACTCTAGTCTGGAACAATCACAATTGTTGTTATCTTAATATCAGGTCAGGCTTCACTGTCATACCTCTTGGTAGCGTAGCAAAAGTGTGACGTACTGAAGGATCAAACTCCTGTCTCAAGTCTGTCGTGCCAAAATGCTGTGACCCAGACAAGCACAACTGAGATCCCTGAGTGCTATCACTTGCTCCATTGGAGACAAGCATATGAGACACACTGCTATATCTAAAATATCCTGCTACTGTACAACACCTCACAATACCTGAGATGCTCCTTGCGCTCCGTGCCGGTATACGTGTCGGTGGTGCTCTTACAGTGGCCTCCCTGTTGGACACTGAAAACGAGGCAGCGCTATAAAGACACGCTGCTGAGCTATGCTAGCAAAGACCAAAACTTCAATATATCATACATTATTGCAAGCGAGGCTTTGCATATCAGCACCTTCCATGCAATCTTTAATGGCTGTAGGGGTAGTTCTTATACTTGTACCTCTATCCAGGCGATGCTGGGAATGACGAGCAGATGCATATGGTGTGCTACGTGCGTCACTGGGTAACTCTGGTACCGATATATAAGCTGAGTGCTCATAAGCGCTACCAAAGGTTGTAGTGTCTGAAGTGTTGAATGAAGCATATTAGCCCACACACTGATCATCCAATCAGAGTGCTGTCTTACCATACAAAATTGCTCCACCACTTGGATGACACAGCTCAGTAGAATCTTCCTCCTCTGGCATTAGAACATCTTCAAGGTGTTCACTGGCAGGTCCTGAGAAAGAAACATTCAAGATATCACCAACTAGAAATTTATCTAGCTACTGACTCTGCATTATATTTTATTTCTGAATCTGTTTAGACGTATTGCCAAATCTACGTATAGAGTAACATGGTATAGATGATTCAAACATTATTCGTACTGAAAGCATTACAAACAGTTACCCCTGCCCCTATATAGAGGCCATGTACTGGGAAACTTTACTCATATTTTCGCGTGTAGTGCGTTTCCGCCTTGCTGCATGAAGATGTATTTACCCCAAATCTAAACATTCAGGAAGAACTAGACTTTGTGTAACGAAATAGACGGAGATAAAGAGACAGAAATTTCCATCCTGTTGCTATTCATGATGTCATATGTATTATGATAGTAGTCATCATACCTCTGTGAGTTACAGGGGAGACTGGGTAACTAGAAGAACGGTTCAGTGATTGACCACTAGGAGTTAAAGGCACGTGCACGGAATCGTAGTCTGTGTAGAAGGCGATGTTGCTGTCAGGGAGAGAGCCTGAAATGGTCCAGGGGGTCACATATGCAAATATTATACTTAATTCAACAACATGCGTGAAATCCATACCTTGAGAAGTTGCGATGCCAGAATTGCATGGATGGCTGCGGCTTTTCTGCTGCACACGCTTTGTAACCTCTCCCATGACTTTCAAGAAAGTAAGGACAAATTACTTATGCGTAAGGTTTGACCCTCTGGGTTATATGCAGTTATTGCCCATATTTACACACTGGTTTGTAACTAGCAATAACTGTGCTTTTTAAACCATGTTTTCAACACACACACACACACAAGTGATCCAGAGGTGCCACTCCACCCCCAACCCCCCACATTTTATATGCATTTTTTAGGGTGGTTCCATGTGACATGTGGTGCCGTATGCAGAGCTCGTCGAATACGCAGTTCTTACGGAAGGTGCTTAAACCTACACTGTTTTGAGCAGACATTACGGCCCATAAAAGGGACGGAGTATGTTAAAAAGCATTGTATTTGATTGGTGACAGTCCATTTTACTGTATCAAAGCAAGTTTTACCATTGCGCTTGATGCCAGACGGGCTAGACGCTTGTGCCATGCGCGAAATTTGCAAGCTACGTGCAAGTTCACAATTTCTTGCAGCGTGTAATTCAGAAATTTCTTCCACAAATTTTTTGGCGGATAACCCCTGCGTTGTATTTTCAACACAAAAATGTGCAGTCCCGCGGGTGTACTGTAAACCGCAGTAACAAATTGGGAAGTTGTGCAAATTCTACAAGATGCACATTTTTTACCGAAAAATTTGGTGCGGGGAGGTTGGGTAAGAAGCATGATCAACGTGTCATTGGATGCAACGTATTCCTAGCAAGATATAGCAACAATGTCACAGAAGCACTTTTTGTTGAACTCAGATGACACTTTTTCAACTGAAGGTACTTGTATGCACTGAGGCGCATCATAGTGAAGAAAAAACTGGCTGGCTAAGTCACAAAACGCTAGAAGGAAATAAAACACTAAGCAGTTGCATTATTGAACAGCAAATAACGATTGCAAACACGAGTTTTGTCTCGTTCAAGACTCGACATTTGTGCAGTGAGCGCTCATCAATCTGTCCATCTTTTGCATCAATGAAAATTTTATCCTGCTCTGATCAAGTACTGGCTGCAAAGAACACAAGCGGATAATGATTTCTCCAGTACAGTCCTGAGGTGTGTCATTGTTTCTTTTATTTTTTGCACGCATGTGTTAGCACATTCGAGATCGTTAGCAGATCCATTTAGCTGTCCACTGCTCTTGCCCGCTTAGCGATTTGAGCGATTACAAATTGAGCGATTTTTTCGCTTCATACTTCAACAGTTTAGATATTAAGAGAAAAACGTTTTCAGATAGGCTATTTCCACTGCATTACTCAGGCCCAGCTCATCTAAAGTTTGTTTCACTGTCATCTTCCACATAGGGGATACTTATTTCAGAGAAACATGGGCGGGTGTATGAGGACTGGCACACTTGTACTGCTTGCTACGTGAACACACTTTAGTGTGTAAACCTGACCTTAAAAATAATTTCAGAAAGATCTGGGACTTTGCCTTGTTCCTTGGCTTACATCTGAACTTTTGCAGTCCAGCTCAAGAAAGACTGTTAATTTGACTTCCCTTGTGAGCGTTGGGGATTTTTAGGGATACCGTTTATGCACAAAAGTGTCTACACATAGCAAGCAGTATAAGCCAGTCCTTGTGCGCTCGCCCATGTTCCTCTGAAATAACTATCCCTCGTATGCAAGACGACAATGAAATAAACATAGACCTAGCCTGGATAATGCAGTGGCATACTTTTCTACAGACTAGAAATGCCCCGAAATTGCTTATTTGATATTGAAAGTTATGGCACCCATGACTGACAATGTTTTTTCTCTTGTACATACATCTGCACTGTCGGTGCACAAAACAGAACATCGTATATTGCAGATACTAAGTAAGGTTTATATATGTGCAAGGGGAGTGCACACTACAAGGATGCTACTCTGTTTCCAATAGGAATGCATTAGCACACACATGAAAAAACGAAAAAGGATGAACAAAAGGATGGCGCACCACAGGAACTTACCGAGTGAAAGCATCCTCCACTTGTACTCGGTGCAGGTAATACTTCATTACGGTTCATGTCGTGCTTACTCTACTTATGTCAACGACCCGACTGATTGATGCCATCACGGTCAAAAACAACTATATTGTACCATAAAGCCTGAATGGACCCCTGTCTCCAAGTCTTTCATTATCTCGCACGAACCAGCACCCCGAGCTGGATAAAAGTTCCGTTGGGACACATGATGGTAAGATTGTTGAGCGCTCACTGAGCAACCGTCGGGTCTCGAAGGAGGGAAAGATGTGTCTGTAATCGTTCCCATCAAGTTAAATTTCTTTAGAATGAAACAATGTTCTGTTGCGGTCCGAGATCTCAGTTGTCTCGCGACGTAAACCCCCAATTATTATTAATATGTTGCGTTCCGAGTCCTCAGGAACTATCAAAAGAATTGAAATAAAATTCCATGCGGGGTTTGGAGCGCCACCTCTGGATCATTAGGCGTGGAATGGCCCAGGAATAAAAGTTGCCAAACCGAGAACTCGGAGCTACTTCAACTACATTTTGACCTCAGCAGTTGCTGGTGTACAATGCTCAGTAAACAAGGTGTTTACAGTTAAAAGTGAACTGGGTCACTTCAGATGTTGTTTCACCTTATTGTACTCGAGTGTCCTAAGTGTAACCTGAAACATGTCCATAGCAGATACTGAACAGAAGGTTGAGGTGCACAAGGGGCATGATCACTGCTATATTTTTGCAAACATCAGCAGGCATCAGCAAAATGGGAGCGATTGAATAACAGAGGTATAGATATCATACCTGGAGGAGGTGGCAATGTTGCTTGCCCACTCTCACTATCAGAGCTGGTGCTGTGTACCAGTCGAGACGGTTTCCTTCACGCACGTTTTGGCTCTGCATCCGACTGCAAGTCGGACGTCTGTTCAGCTGCAGGGAGCTTTTTCCTTGCATCTTCATAGGAGCCTATTTCCAAAATAAAATCATCACATTAGGTTGTCTTTCAGCTTGGGAAGCTCACACAGTTAACTCCTTGACGAGCTAGCGGTGGGAGAAATGCAGGACATGGGCTTGGTCCTTTTGGATGTGATACAAGCAGAAACGACATGAAGCTCGGACGCACACATGTGTAAAGAAACTTCGGACAGGCATTTACTAAATCCATCTAGCACACCGCACTCCACTCTTCTCCAGTCTTGCGCTGGTGTTTGTGCCTTGATTACCATAGTTCTCAGTTTGTTTGAATTCTTCGCAGGTGGCCACCAACAAAACATCCCGCCCACCCAGCTTGCATGTACCACAGGTACGTCGTTTTCTCCAGGAAATTTCACGATGAGAAAGTTGTTTTTCCCTGCGCAGAATGTTCAATTACAACGTTGAATGAGAGACAGTAACGATTCACTGCGTTACAAAAGCCAGACGTTTCCAGAACGTGGTTGTCAATAGGAGATGCACAGCTCAGTGCATCCAAGCTAAATGTGGAGGCATGCAAATTTTGATGGGAAAAATATTCAAAAATCACACACTAAGCGATCAAAAGTACCATATTCATACTAGGATTTCTCGAAAATGCACAAACCTTTAGCAAGCAAATGATGGCAGTTCTGGTTGGTGGAGCTTATCAGAATAACAATCTGTGTTTGGGTTCTACAGGGTGTTCCCTTCTATCCGTTACAGATTTTTTTATTAAAAAGGTCTCAGAGCAGCGCTGATACCATTTTGCCAGGCGGGTTCTATCACCTATTTATTTCTCAAAGTAGTTCCTTACTTGGGAAGTTAAAACAGCGACTATGTATTCGAATAAAGAATGACTACAATTCAGCCATCTCAAATTAAAAAAAAACATCAAATTAATAATCTAATAAATTACTATTAGCTAATTAGTTGTGAAGTAGTTGCAAAAGCTTTCTGAGGCTATGGCAGCCCAGCTGAAAAACCCGCCTGCACAAGTGCTCTCCACTGGTCTCACACCTATTCATAAATAAATCTGTAACAAAAACAAAACAAAAAAACAGTATGTGCTGCACAACAAGTGCACAACATCATTGAGTGCCCAGACGCATATACTGCTCTGCTCCCAAACCAGACAGATCTTCAAAGATGTAGAGCGGCAGGGAAACGTATAAAGGTCAGTCACATGAAGAAACTTTCGTCCAATTATACATGGTTTCTTTGTCACAGAGTAGAAGGCAATGTTTTCAATCACAACTACACTGCCGTCGAGTAGGATGCAGCAGTTGTCCCCACAGCTCCTTCGTAAAGTATATTTCTGGGGGATGACAACCTTTTTGTACTGCGGGCCCACACACAGTACTGGCAATGGTCCTGTATTGTGCTCGAGGCTGAAGATCACTTCACTACCAGTTTTGGCACATATGGGAGACGGAACCTTTCTCTGTTCCATAACGCGCTTATACAGCTGCTCTAGTGGACGTTCAGGTTTCCTGAGATGTCGTTTGGCTTGCTGCATGAAGTTTTCAAAAGGAAAGGCACTCCACGAGTCTGTAGGGCCATGGTTCTCTACATCATCAGACAGGTGGAGCAGCCCGTGAACATTATAAGAAACACGATCTTCACCATAGATCGACGTGTACATTGTCACAAAGTACTGCATCAGCTCCCTTGCATACTTGAGATGCTTCTCCAGGTGTTTGGCACTTGCTAAGATGGTCATTGCACAATGTAACACCATGAAGTTCTGATACATTTGGCTTGGAAGACTGGAATGAAGCACAACTGGCCCAGTGTCAAACAGGAACAGCTTCAACTCGGTTGCCTTCCAGGTGTCCAGTTCAACTAAGCTTCTCGGCTTCCTCATAAAATCAGAACCAAGATGGTGACGAAGGGATATGTGCTTATGTGACACCTCGAGGCACGTCCTCGAGCTTTGCCTGAACTGTGTCTTTGGACCAGAGAACCAAAGCTGGAGCAACTTCCGCACAACACCCAGACACACCAGGTGCATGTAATCAAGGGGTATACTGGTGACGATATCAATAGCTAGCTCTGTTAGGATAGTCTCTCCAGTGTGATGTTCCCTCATAGCAAAATTTCTGAAACTGTCATTTGTTCTCTGCTCACTCTGCGCTAAAGGAAAACACACCCTACCATTCTTGTATATGCCCTTGATAGTGCATTTTGTACAACTGTAAAATCCGCCATGGCTTTTCACACACAAGATATATGCCGTTGCAGGTGCATCACAGACAATGGCATTTACTATGACTTGTATCTGCTTGTTTTGTATTTGCACTCCAGTGCAAAGGATATCTCAGTTACGAATGGGCGTAGGAAGATGTTCACATCTTGGGGTTTGCTCTTCCCATAAAAAGTGCCAACAAAGAAAAGAACCCCGTCGCCACAGTTCCTAATCCTGCAAAGAATGGGCTAAAACTGGTCCCTGGTCCTTCTGCTCAGTGGGAGTCCATCTAAATGCAGAATGAGAGACTCTGGCAGTTGTGTTACATTCTGCAGTGAATACTGCAGGCCGGATGAAAGTCCAAAGTGGCAATACTTTCCACTGCACATTTCAACTACTTGGGAGCTATGCCTAGGCGTTCGCAATAATGATCGAGCACAGCTTGGAAGAGAGGTATGACAGGGGTGCGTTCGTAGAAGCTTTAGCAGGGATGTTAGAGCGTCATGCGAAATGTGATGATTTAAGGTCCACTCCTGTAGCTTGGTACACAAGTCATCTGTGGAGCCGCCTCCAAATTCAGATGGTTCGTGAGGAAATATCTGTGAAGGCGATGCTGTGCGTGCGACTTCCTGTGTACTTGGAAGTTCACTCTGTCTGTTTTCACCATTAGTAGTACGCACCGGGTGCACAACAAGGGTACTTCAGCAAGGTGAGACAGTCTCTCGGTAATGTGAGCAGAATCTTGTATAACCACTTCAAGTGAGTGGTTCCCCCCTGATGTTGATGGGCTATCAGAGCCAGTCTGGGCACTACCAGTCACGCTCACAAAACATGTCCCTTGCGTCGTATTCCTCTGGATACTTCTGGCAACTTCTCTCTCCACGCGGCGCACAAGCCGTCTTCGACTGTGTGTAGCATCTTTAAAGCGTGATAATGCGGTATAAATTGACAGTTCACTTCGACAATTACATATATAAGAATTCATTAATTGAAATAACAAACTTCACGTTTCTGCACCCAGCTGTTGTGGCAAAAGCGGTGAGAAAATATATTAACTACACTCTAAATCGTTTTACACCTTAAAGGGTGTAAATCAAAATGTTCATGGCGCACACCTTTTAAGGTGTATTTTAACACCCTCGTGGCAATTGGGGTGTAAAGGGTGTAATGCCGAATAAAACTGTTGGGTTTCTGGCAATATGCTGGTAACTGTGTTTTCACAATTACCAGCATATTGCGTATAATCACATTGAGGTCCATATATGTATGCATATCAAGGTGATTAAAGATGTGTGTAAACATGCACAGCCGACATACAGAGATGTATGGCGTGGCAGCTGTGCATGGCAATGAAGCATGGCAGCTGTATATAGCTTTTCGTGAAACTGTAGACCTTCTCATGAGCAGGCACCTCCCCCATATGCGTGTTCATTACTTAGAACGCTGCATTTATTCGCTTCTTCAAGGCTTTGCAGTGTTGTACCCACAATTATCAAACCTTCGTAAAATGCATTACGTTGTTCATTATCCGCGACTCATCAGGATGTTTCGTCCTTTCCTATCTGTATGGTTGTACGCGTTTCGAAGGGAAACACCAGCATTTTAAAGATGTTGCTAGAAAAAATTACATTTTAAGGGCATAACCCTTTCATTAACAAGAAGGCATCAATTTTATCAAATGTATGTGTGGTCGCAGCCCTTCATGAGAAATGCCACATCTACTGATGATTCCAAGGAGATACTACTTCAACATGCCCCAGAAGCAATTCAGAGTTACATTCATGACCGTGATATTCACGCAGAATCTATAGTCTATGTGAAAAGTGCAGTTGATAATGATAACACATTTGCTGTTGGCTTGCCAAAGGATCTTCCGAGGAGGACTTACCCGTGTTCATTGAGATTGCAGGCATACATGTTATTAACTCTGATACCATTTTTCTCATACAAACATTAACTACAGTTGAGTATGATGAGCACTATCATGTATGTGTTCTGTCTTGCAATGAGGAGCAACGTGTTTTTAGAAATTTAAGCACTATCTCAACAGTTCTTGTAAATCTGCATGCATTACCAGATGGTAGACGTGTTGTAAATCCAGGGCCTGCACTTTTGGAATGTAACTTCCTGTTCCCTGTTGTTGTATATATTTACTTTTGTTCATGTGAACGAAAACTAACATACTCCCTTTCTACACCCTGGCGACACATTATCACCATATTTCACCTGAGGGTGTAGTACGCCATTGTTACACCCTCAGGAACTTCCAAAACAAAGTTGTAGGGTGTGAAAGGGGTGTGATCTTTGTTAATACACCTATTTTACACCTTTAAAGGTGTGAAACGATTTAGAGTGTATAAGAAAAAGGCGAGGAACAGACAGTTGACAATTTACTAGGAGCAAACTTCCACTTGGATGCCTCACGATTTCCATAACGCGACAGGAGCGAATGACGTAATGACGAGGAAATGGCATAGACAGTTCCTTTCCAGATGCTTTTCAATCAAAATTGTATATCACTGTCAAGAGATAGACCGACATAGGCGAATGAGATTAGCAAACAGCTTCAGTAATTTACAGAAACAGGCACCGGAAAACGGCTGCCTGATAGACTGACTCGGTCATGTTTTCAAACGGATTATCCCACATGTTTGGAACGTTTTTAAATGAGCAGAGACAATACCTCTTGTTGGTTGGATATATATGCTGTGATATATCACACAACAAGCACTATGTATCACGACCTTTTCCTGCCATTCTTCGCGACATTCTCGAAGTAATGGGGTGACATACCTTTCGAACTCATGGTCACTCAAAGTGAACGCCGGCACTTGGTGAACGCTCCAGTCACCGATGCCACGCTAACGCTACGATGATACACTGCAACCAAATGTTTTGTATATTAATATTTCTGCTTTCATATCCCCGCGATCAACAGACAAAGAGACACTGTCCACATTCGTTGACTTCGCTCAGACTTGGTGGGAATTCTACGCTGTACCATAAGCGAAGGAGACGCCACATCACTAATGTCACATATCGCCACGAAAATAAGACATTTTTATGATAATCTTTGAAGTATCGAATAGTTGTCCAAGCTTTCGAATCCGACACATTTAACAAATCAATATTGTTATACGCGTTCACTGTTGGCAATGAAAATCCCTACAAACCGCGCTTCTACATAGACGAATTCTCATATTGCTTACAGATGCCGCCGATTTTGTGCCGCTTCTGACGGCTTCCCCTCCGAGGTCCTCGTACCGTTGGCGACGCTATAGAGATTAATAAACAACATATTAATAGAGAGAAATTAACCTAAATGGTGCACCAGGGAACACATGGTAGTCAACTAGACGTCCAGACCTGTTCTAGCCCTAGACTTTAGGGTGCCCAAACTAGACGTTGACTAGACTTCTAAAAGTCTTACCATTATTTAGACGCCTAAAATTAGTGATTTACTAGACATCTTGTAGACATTTAGTAATTGACGTCTAATTGTAGACGTCTTGTAGCTGGCCTTGTATATAGCACATATTAGAAATCATCAAGATTTTGTTTTATTAGCTTTTTAAGAGGTGTGAACACATTCACACATCAAATACAGTCACTATATTATAAGAGGTGGTTCTAAGCTTAGCTTTCAGGCTTACAAAACTGAAGTTCAATTGCTACGAAACATATGCAGGAAACTGAATTACTTGATGGCAGAGTTAACATAATTGTGGTGTTCAAGTTGTCCGTGAACCGGCCCTGGTGACTGAGTCTGTTCGCCTTCTGATCCCGAGATCGCTGGTTCGAACCCGGCCAAAAACACCAGCAACTTAGTGCCAGGATACAGGTTGCTTGGACATGCCATCTTCCACAAGGGGCATTAAATACGGTGTGTTGTGTGGTGAGCTTTCATTGCGTGGGCAATCCACAGACCGACTGCTGTGGCGTCGCTCATGATCTCAGTTGTCTCGCAATGTAAACCCCAATTGTTATTAAGTCTTCCATGCTGGTATCTGTCCACAAGAGTCGTCACAAGAAGTCTAAAAAATGTAGCCAAATGCAGAAAGGGAACTGGAATTAGGAGGGTCATCCAAAAATAAGTTTCCCCGATATTTGTTATTCAAAGGAAACACCACTAGGACAAACTGAATGGTGTAGTAGTTGGGTGTGACATCCCGGTACTGCAGATGTTGGTTAATGGAGTGCCGTTCACCTATGTGTCAGGCATTCAAGCATGGATGTAATATTTCCGAGTACGTCTGACTATCCTAGTAAGGAAGAGTTATCCTATTTTTCGTTAAAAAAAAGAGTGCTTTAGAGAATATCCACTGACAGTTAACACTTGTTTATACAAAACACTTTACAGGCATTGAAATGGTGTGTCCTCTATATAGGGTCGTGAAAATCTGCACAATGAACAGTACAGTGGGAGATCAGCTATAACACCACGAAACGACGTTTCTTTTCTGAAATTCCGAGAATTGCTAACGGAGACTGGCGGGTCACTGGTACTGCACTCTGATACTAATGGGAACAAATTTCCTTCAGCTTGGTCAACGAAAGTTATGCGAGATGGGGGCCACATTTGCTCGGTAACGTTCGTAAAGAGCAACGACTGAATGCAGCTTGCATTTTCCTTCAATGGTATCAAGACGGTCAAGATGAATTTCTTGGAACAATTATTATTAATGAAACGTGGGTGCATTATGCAAGTGCTGAGACAAAATACCATAGGAAGCCATGATGGGTGCCCGGTGAAAGCATTCTGAAGGAGGTCAAACTCGCGTTTTCGTCTGGAAAGGCTATGCCGACAGTGTTTTAGGACTATCGTTGTCTGCAACTTGTAGATTACCTCACATGCACAACCACAGTAAATGCAAAGATGTACTGCGAGATCCTGGGAAAGCGTCAAACTACAATGAAAGAAAAACGCACAGGACTTGGAAGGGTGTAGTACAACCACTTCAACGCTGTCTGCACTCGTCTTGAAAGACTTGGGATTTGTTCCAGAAATTCATCTGGAAATTTGCCAAAGAGAGAAAAAGTACACAAGCGAGCTGGTACAACGTTGAAGTAGGAAGCATCACCTTGAGCATGAGGAGAATGAAGCATACAGGAGACACACAAACGTGAGTTTCCTTTTCGTGAGCTTCCTGTATACTTCGTTCTCCTCGTGCTCAAGGTGATGATTCCTACTTAAATGAAAATTTGCCCAATCTGCTGTTCCATCTTCCTCTCAAAGCACCCCTCGGCAGTCACCAATTCGCAAGTGATCATGAAACACAAATTGATCAGGTGAAATGCAAAGTGAATGCCTCACTTTGTAAACAGGACATAGCATGGCACAGACAACGTATTGAATACTTGGTATCACAGTATCAAAAATGTTCAGCTAAATAAGGTGACTATATTAGGGAGTAAATTTGAGCTCTAATCTGTACATAAATTTTTTCAATGTTGTGCTAGAGGTTTATTATTTTGTTCACAGCAGAGGAACTTTTGTTGGATGATCCTCATACATGAAGGAAATTCCTTATTTTCTTACTTTCCATCACACGTGTGTGGAGCAGCAAGTACAATCTGTTTGCAAATGATCATACTGAGGTAATAAAACTGGACTCTGCAACAACCTTCAGAAACTATGCATGAATGGACCACATTAACTTTGTCCAATTATATTATGACCAAATGGATAGTATGTATGCTATGTGAGTTGTATGTCCATATATTGTAACAAAAGATCAGTCAGATGAAGGCAGTCTGACTGAGGTACGTAGATAATTTAAATAATGTCCATACATATGATGATCCGAGTGTTTTTGGCTCACTGACATGCATATACACTGACAGCATCCACAACTAGAAGACATTACCAGAATCTAAGTGCTGTGAAGTAATATTTTATTTTTCTGAATGTATATCTTTTTTTCTTAACGAAAGCCCGCATTTGTTCGGGGCAATGTCTCTTGAACTAGCGTTCCTGATGGCGTTACCGTTGCTGGTAAATGTAAATTTTGTACGTTAGTGACTCCCCTGCACAATACTACGTTACACCAACTTAAAGAAATCAGCAACTAAATTATTGAATCGCTGAAACGTCAATAAAAAAGTCGACGACTCCGACGAATCGTGCAGCGCAGCACTATAAACGATAGCTCCACAAACACAGAAGCATTTTGCACGTACTGTGGGCAGCAGATAGCAGATGTTTGTTTACTGCACATAACATTTTCCCACAAGCTACACAGCAGCAGTAAAATGGAATCTGACGTGACTCAGGGATTTCAGGACACTTCAAAAAATCTTGAAACTGCCCATGGTATCTCTTTGAAACCGCTGAACAGGCAATGCGCTACATATTAGGCACACCTGTAGCTCAGTAGCAAAGGCACTGATAAAATGTTTGCAAAAAGAACAGCGATTTTCAACACACACATCACAAAATACGACACTCGTCGCTGCAACAACGATGGCGATGGCATGATGATGATGATGATGTTGGTGTCACTTCCGCTGGATTGGCATATGTGTTATTTAACATTTAACCTCCACCACCACCCAATTATAATGAACGGCCACGGAAATTAAAGCATTACAAAAAATAAGTACTCAAAAAGCACGAGCTAAAGCAATGGCAATGACGTCTGCCCGTCTACCCAATCACCATCCATCATCCATCCATCCAACCAGTTCGAACCAGTTCAGTTTCAACGGTTGAAACTTCAAACTTTCCGGACGCGCAACGGGTAGCAGTTGGGGTCTTCGCGGCTGCATTCCACTGGTTGTTATACAAAAATCTGTCGAAGTTCTAATCACCCGCGCGTTTTGTCTTGCAATTTTTGAGCATAGCGAGAACGTACGCCGTGCTGTTCAGTGATAAAAGCTGTTGAGCGCAGCAGAGCTCGCAGAGTACTGTGGTGGACAACGTTTCTTTGTTCTCTGGCTTTCAAGTTTAAGGGGTGAGTTCAGTCTTCATTAAAGTATGTGCCTGTTTCTGTACACCAAATCGCATGTAGTAGATATGCGTGGCATAATATCGGAATATCGTTTCCTCTATTTCGGCTTCGTATCACCGATTGAAGCATATTGGAAGTGTGGGTTGACCTGACTGCACTTGCATTCAAAGTAGTGATTAACGTTGTATGTTCGGCAGTACAACGTTTCATTAAGTGCCTTGGTTCGTCTTGGTGCTAAAACAAATACGGTATCACTAATTAATCATCGAGATTCACGAGTTTTCGATGACTGTTGAAGTCTTGAGTAAACGAAAGTCGACAGTTACGGTTTGCAGGGCGGACATGCCGAAACATAAATGCTGGTTAGTTCATTGTCATGTCAACCCGACTTCGGTTGTTGCATTTTTCGCTGGTAGTGAAACTACACACTGAAAATTTTGCGCAAGTACTTTTGTTTGCATATCATGGTTTCATAGCAACTGAATTTTTCTCTTTATAGGTGCTTGGACTATCTTGCATCGGTGGATATGAAAATAGTGGTAACCTACCCTACGAAACAGCTATGTGCACATAAGCTTAACAGTTCCCTGTGAGGTGAGGGGAAGCAGTTGTCCTCCAATGTTCCTGATGTTCGATGTGCCCCCGAATCTTACTCTGGAGGGAGCCTCTTTAAATTTTTTGCAAATACAGTTGGTGGAAGACTCTAACTGCTTTCCATTCACATGGTTTCGAACTTTTTTTCAGATGCTGTGAAAGTCAGCAGGGAAGTGCGATGTAGAAGAAACGACTGCCAGAAGCTTGCTAAAGAACCGCACAACATGTGTGAGCAGCAGACAAAATATTCATCAAACGGTACAAAACTAGTATTGTTGTGCTTTGTCGTTTTGAGACATCCTTGCTATTGTATGGAGAACAGCGTGACTATGTCATTCCATCTTTCTTCACCCAAACAGCTATCTGGTAGCAGTGCAAGATTTGAGTTCCTAAAAGGTTTATTCACTGAAGTCACCTCAGCGCCATACTATAGGTCCCTCAATGTTTAGTCCTTGCATTTGTTCGCTGCATTATGCTTTTTAGGTGACTATTAACACCAAATAATATGGAAATTGCTTGGATATTCTACAAATCACAGAGCAACAAGTTTTAAACACCAGATATGCGGTGAGTATAATATGGGTAACAGCTTGACTGAAATCTACAATAGGGCCGAGATCTACCAAGGCCGATGGCAGCAAATCTGCCTGCTAGCGACAGTGGCGGTCTCCTGCGGATGACGTCATGTGAATAAACTTGTATACTACTTGTACGTACTTATAATATTTGACGTGGTGATACAGGTTTTGCTTTGTATTGTCTTTTATAATATACACAGTGTTTATTTTTATCCTGTAAAGAATTTTCGCACCAAAGTTATGAGAGCAGCACAGATGTTGTTTTAGCGTAATGCAGTGATGGAAGTGCTGCGCCAATCATGGAGTGCTTAGCAGTCGCCTGCTCGACCAGGTAAGGTTGTGTGTCACGAGAAAACGCCTGCCACATTGATGTACTTTAACAGCGACAGCTGTTACATCCTCATTTCCCTGAGATCCTGGCAGCGTCCGCTAGAGCCCTGCGCAGATAAGATTTTTAGCATCTGCGTGCACATTATCCGATCCGCACCGTTGCATACGCAACCGTTTAGATCCGAAAGTTTCGAAGGACGCGTAAACACAGCCGGAAGAATGTTGGTATAATTTCGGATGCCTCCGTGCTCTCATGGAAGGACTCACGCCAAAATGCCTTCTCTCCTGTCTTGGCCGTGCATGGTCAAAGGTGAACCGGGGCATGCGCTCGCTGTCGGTGCGCAATACAAATAAATTGCTAGTAGAAAAATTACAGCATGCGGTATATCCGCATCCGACCTCGAGCCATCCGATCCGCACACTGCAGAAAGTGATAAATTCTAGTCCGAATCCGCAAGTATCTTACGGATATCCGCTTCCATCCGCAGATGGTGCAGGGCTCTAGCGTCCACATCAGGTAGTGACGCGCAAACAGATTTTCAGCTGTTGCTGCAATTTGTGTTGTGTAGCTGTAACAGTTCTGTGATTTTTGTACGTGCAGCTTCTTTTCTTTGTGTCTCTCAGATCAGTGTTGATACAGCTTTTACTCTTATGCGGCCAGACAAGCATCCCGTGAAAGAGTGTGCATAGCCACTAAACAAACTAGTTAGAACTAGGAGGCTACATGATGCTTTCTGACATGTTTTGTTCTATTTTCTAGCCACAGTGAGTCATTGGAGGCAGTGCTGCAGCGCCAACAATCACTCATTGGAAGAAAGGAATGAGGTGGCCATCAACACCCTGCTGTCAGTTCAGCACTCCTCAGTCAAAACACAAGACGCCTGCTTGGCGGCAAAGTCAATCCAGTTTTAGACAGAGTCTTGTACCGTGTGTGGTTTACTGCAAATAAATGTTTATGCTGAGATCCGTGTTGCTATCAATTATATCACATTTCTGCATGAATGCATGCCAAGACGGTAGCAGGACTAGTCATGGTCTAAAATAGGTCTAAAGGTGGCTAAAGTAAGGTACAGGAAATGTATAACCCTAGACCTGTCGCCTGAATGGAGGGATAAAATTGGTCTAGCTGTAGACTTCATGTCTAATACATGGTTAAGTGTCTGACCCTGTTCCAGACATCCAGGTCAAAAGAATGTCTAAATCACGGCTAGGTACATAGACATCGGATGTCTAGGGCTAGATGGCTAGGTGGCGTAACGTTAGACGTGTTATTTGACGTCTAGTGGACGGATACTAGACATTTGGTCTAATTGCCTAGACATTCTATAGACATTCCTTATCTCTTTTTTTAGACGTCATTTAGACGTTTACTAGCCCACCATGTGCTCCCTGGGGAGCTTACCTGACAGAACGCGTCCTCTACGCGCTTCGCGTTCAACAAAAATATGCTGGATTGGATTGGATTGGCCAAGCGGGTGAACGCCAAATACGACGACAAGGTTGCTGGACTGTGTGCAGCTAAACGTTCCGAAAGCATAGTACGTGCTGGAAGCAAATTTACGCTGCGGAAACACTCGGCACAATTAAGTACTCTGAGCTAATGTCCGTTCATGAAAGATAAGTTCCTCTCTGTTTCTTTTTTCTTCAATCAGATTGGCCAGCCTGATTCAGGTTATACCTCTCGACACCTCATTTCACCGCGTGGTACACGTCAGCTGCGCCATCAAAATCACGCTAACCGCACACAGAATTTTTTTATCGCAGACATGTTGAGATTGCAAAGTTAAGATCGCACAATATGATGCGTCTCTGATCCCCAGCATTTCCGATGTGGGACGTGTATGGGATGCACCATATGCGGTCCCGCTGAGATGTCCACTGGACATCCATACAAAGTTTCAACGGGACGTCTTGTCGTTTCGGACATGATGGGAATGCGAGGATATCCTACGGACGATGTGTGTTGTTGGGTATGTATCTGTCACGTTCGTAGCTTTGTTTTCTTTGCAAAAATTCAGACTTTATGGTATTAAGCTGTCCGAGTAGAAGTGACTTTCCCTGCTCGCTTACGATAAATTGTGTGTCCTTTTTCTGTGCTTTCTTCATGCAGGGACAATGCAATTGAGTATTTAGCATTATGCAATAATTATAGCAGAAATGGGTGTCTTTGTCACAGTTTATTAGCGTGTGCCTCGTTATTTTATTTTTTTCTCTTATACCCAGGAGAAAATCTGGACTGGTCCCAGAATGGTTCTAGTTGAATCTGGACTGGTTCCAGTTGGATGTTTGATGGTCCCGGAATGGTTCCGGAAGTTCCCGCTGGAGCCTCACAGGTACCATTTTGTTCCCAGAATGGTCGCTGAGACTCCAAGTTGGGCAGCTTCCCAGCTTCCCGCTTTGAGATTTCATCTTGTCCACACTTGCCACGTTTTGTTTGATCTATTACTCTGACCTATTTTAGCACAGGCATGATCTCTTTTTATTGCTGTTTATCCAGGTGCGCACGTCTGCGAATGTTGTATCCCTGTAACTCCAATTCGTGCACATTCTCATCTGAGGTGAATATCATAACATATTAAGTAAAAAAATACATCTCAACAACAACAAAAATTAAGCTAAATACTAGAAGAAAGACAACAACAAAAAAGAAAAGGTAATTGCAGAGGCTGGTGCAAAGTGAAGACGCCACGGCAATTCAAACTTCAAACGGCGAGAGTTGGAACGGTTGGAACTTCGACGCGTCGCAGCAAGTTGGTTTTGTCTTCAGTAGCCGTCGCAAGGATGGTGTATCTCCTGTGCAGTATTTACGTGTGTTTCAGTGCGCTTTGTAACACAATGCGATGACAATGGTTCCTGTGCAACACATTGTCGATTTCCCGGAAGAGTTTTCACGCCAAGAAGACGTAAACGGCGTAGGGGCAAGAACCCACTATGAAACGCCAAGCGGACTGCACGAATGTTTGCAATGTGTGCGCGAATGTTTGCAGGTATGAATGATGACCTTGATGTTTTGATTACTATTAATTAGGTGTTTCATTTTAGAAACTTCGGAGGAACTTGAAGAGAAAGAGGATAAGAAGATTCCGAACGTACGGTGAAGAGGAATGGGGTGTATGTCGCGACCTGCATGGAAAACAGGAGTGTCGTGTCATCTTCTCTAAGAAAATACAAGATGTGAGGGGGCCAACGAACGAAAGTTCCCTGTGGTCCGTGAGTGCATCGCACAGTCATGCATATGCTTTGTCTAGACACAGTGAGTGATCAGACTTATACTACGTGGTATGTACATGTAGAGATGTATTGATTATTTCTTTCTGCTCAGTGTATGCTTTAGCAGAATAAACGGTAATTACTTTAGCAATATGTGCATTTCTACGCATTATTTTCGGTCATGCATTCCAGTGGTCTCAGCTGCTATGTGGCCGGATCCCGGATCACTTAGCAGAGGGGACCACTGGATCAATTCCACTGGTTCCACTTCAAGTGGGACCATCGTGAAGCTGGTTCCACTTTCAACTGGTCCCAGTCACTAAGTGGTCCTACACTCAAAGTGGGACCTGTCCAATAAACCACTTTGAAGTGGTCCCACTTCAGATTTTTGCCTGGGTAGCTATGCGAGCAAAGTGCGTGTAGTTTTTCGCGGCTCTTTTCTTATTTTCTCTACTTTTACGCAGAAGAAAGCCTCCTGGTAAAAGCTGAATAGTGTTCAGTGGAAGTGGGGTTGTTAGTTTGATTTTGTTGGGTCTTCGATATCTTGATGAAGTAAGCAGTGCTTAATTTTGCAGTCATGGGTTTTTGAGCAGAAATGCTGGTATCTGAGCAGGGAGTACAAATTCCTATATTTCTCTCCTCCCTAAGAAAATTTGTGCGTCGTTTTCCAAGCAGACCGCGTTTAGTTTACGCGAAATAGAAAAATGAAGTTGTGTATGCTCTATGATTTTCTGTCGCAGGCTTAGGCCTTTTCCCCCGTCAGGTCCCGGACTGTGACCAGTGTTGACCGACGATGAGCGTAGTGCTTGAAGTCAGAAGTGCAGTGGGTGCTTCAATCCAAATGTAGCTGGGAACGCTTCAACCGGTGAGCAGAACGTCGAGGAAATGCAGGAGTGCGATAAAGTGGAGGCAGCAAGCAGAACCTGAATAGCAAGAAACGATGAACGGAACGTTCCGTAAGCCATACCGGGCCCCGAGTGAAACCGCAGCCTGCGCTTCTTTTGAAGAAAACAGGTCCCAGACTGTGACCAGTGTTGACAGGCGATGAGCGTAGTGGTTGAAGTCAGAAGCGGTGGGTAGAGCCCTGCACCATCCGCGGATATTCGCAAGATACTTGCGGATTCGGATGAAAATTCAGAACTTTCTGCGGTGTGCGGATCGGATGCGGATGGTGCGAGGTCGGATGCGGATCGGTAGCGGATCGGATGCGGATATACCGCGTGCTGTAATTTTTCCACCAGCAATTTATTTGTATTGCGCTGCGACAGCGAGCGAATGCTCGGGTTCACCTTTGACCATGCACGGCCAAGACGGGAGAGAAGGCATTCTGGCGTCTCGAACCGCTCTAGCACCGACGAGGTAGCGTTCCACGCGTTACAGAAGGCTCTCCGTAACGCGTTTGTTGAAATGTTTACCTTTGCTTGTCGTCGTGAGTCGTTCCATGACAGCATGGAGCCATCCGGAATTATACCAACATATGCTTCCGGCGGTCTTTACGCGTCCTTCGAAACGTGCGGATTTTGCGGATCGGATGCGGATGGTGCGTTTTGATCAGCGGATCGAATGCGGATGTAAACGGTTGTGTGTGCTGCGGATAACGGATGCGGATAACGGTTGCGCGGATGCGGATCGGATGCGGATGCCAAAAATCTCATCCGCGCAGGGCTCTAGCGGTGGGTTCTTCAATGTGTAGCTGGAATATCTTCAACCGGTGAGCAGAACGTCGAGGAAATGCAGTAGTGCGATGAAGAAGAGGCAGCAGGCAGAATCTGAATAGCGAGAAACGGTCAACCCAACGTTCCGTAAGCCATGCCGTGCCGCGAGTGAAACCGCAGCCTGCGTTTCTTCTGAAGAAAACAGGTCCCGGACTGTGACCAGTGTTGACAGGCGATGAGCGTAGTGGTTGATGTCAAAAGCGAACTGGGTTCTTCAATCCAATGTGTAGCTGGGACATCTTCAACCGGTGAGCAGAACGTCGAGGAAATGCAGGAGTGCGATAAACTAGAGGCAGCAGGCAGAACCTGAATAGCAAGAAACGGTGAACGCAACGTTCCGTAAGCCATGCCGTGCCCCGAGTGAAACCGCAGCCTGCGCTTCTTCTGAAGAAATCAGGTCCCGGACTGTGACCAGTGTTGACAGGCGATGAGCGTAGTGGTTGATGTCAGAAGTGAAGTAGGTTCTTCAGTCCAATGGTGTAGCTGGGATATCTTCAACCGGTGAGCAGAACGTCGAGGAAATGCAGGAGTGCGATAAAGTAGAGGCAGCAGGCAGAACCTCCCCATCAAAAAATAATGCTGGTGGACCACCAGGAATTCTGATGGCCAATCAATTTTTTTCATGCCATCTGGTGGGCCACTAGGCATTCCCTGATAGCACCTTGTGGACCACCAGACCTGTTCATGTGGCACGTGACTGGCCACCAGGTTGACTCTGACAGCACCTAGTGGACCACCAGACATGTTCTTGTGGCCCCTGATTGGCCACCCGGTTGATTCTGACAGTCCCTGGTTGGCCACCAGAACGGATGGGACAGCACCTGATGGACCACCACACTTTTTACAGAAGCAATCAGATGGGCCACCAGCTGGTTACCTCTGATGTGAACCACAAGACATTAAATAGTAAATTAGTATAAATAGTAAAAAATTAGTAGTAAATAGTAGTAGTGGTTGAAGTCAGAAGCGACGTGGGTTCTTCAATCCAATGTGTAGCCGGGATATCTTCAACCGGTCAGCAGAACGTCAAGGAAATGCAGTAGTGCGATAAAGTAGAGGCAGCAAGCAGAACCTGAATGGCAAGAAATGGTGAATGCAACGTTCCGTATGCAAGGCCGTGCCCCAAGTGAAACCGCAGCCTGCGCTTCTTTTGAAGAAAACAGGACCCAGACTGTAACCAGTGTTGACCGACGATGAGTGTAGTGGTTGAAGTCAGAAGCGCAGTGGGTTCTTCAATCCAATGTGTAGCTGGGAAAGCTTCAACCGGTGAGCAGAACGTCGAGGAAATGCAGGAGTGCGATAAAGTAGAGGCCGCAAGCTGAACCTGAATAGCAAGGAACGGTGAACGCAACATTCCGCATACTGCATGCATGCAGTATCATGTCATATTGGAAATAGTTCGAGTAGTCACAAACAGACCAATGATAGTCAGAAAAATAAAAATTGTCATGAAATGTCATGAACCTCGCATACTGTCATGCAGTTTCATGTCACATTGCAAATAGTTCGAGTAGTCTCAAACAGACCAGTGATAGTCAGAAAAAAAATTGTCATGAAATGTCATGAATCTCACATATGATCATGCAGTATCATGTCATATTGGAAATACTTCGACTAGTCACAAACAGACCATTGATAGTCAGAAATATTAAAAATTGTCATGAAATGTCAGGAATCTCGCATACTGTCATGCAGTATCATGTAATATTGGAAATAGTTCGAGTAGTTCCAGACAGACCATTGATAGTCAGAAATATTAAAAGTTGTCATGAAATGTCAGGAATCTCGCATATGATCATGCAGTATCATGTCATATTGGAAATAGTTTGAGTAGTCACAAACAGACCATTGATAGACAGAAATATTAAAAATTGGCATGAAATGTCATGAAACTCGCATATGATCATGTAGTATCATGTCATATTGGAAATAGTTCGAGTAGTCACAAACAGACCAATGATAGTCAGAAATATAAAAATTGTCATGAAATCTCATGAATCTCGCATATGATCATGCAGTATCATGTCATATTGGAAATAGTTCGAGTAGTCTCAAACAGACCATTGATAGTCAGAGATATTAAAAATTGTCATGAAATGTCATGAATCTCGCATATGATCATGCAGTATCATGTCATATTGTAAATAGTTCGAGTAGTCACAAACAGACCAATGATAGTCAGAAAAAAAATTGTCATGAAATGTCATGAATCTCGCATATGATCATGCAGTATCATGTCATATTGGAAATACTTCGACTAGTCACAAACAGACCATTGATAGTCAGAAATATTAAAAATTGTCATGAAATGTCATGAATCTCGCATACTGTCATGCAGTATCATGTAATATTGGAAATAGTTCGAGTAGTCCCAGACAGACCATTGATAGTCAGAAATATTAAAAATTGTCATGAAATGTCATGAATCTCGCATATGATCTGCAGTATCATGTCATATTGGAAATAGTTCGAGTAGTCACAAACAGACCATTGATAGACAGAAATATTAAAAATTGGCATGAAATCTCATGAAACTCGCATATGATCATGTAGTATCATATCATATTGGAAATACTTCGAGTAGTCACAAACAGACCAATGATAGTCAGAAATATAAAAATTGTCATGAAATCTCATGAATCTCGCATATGATCATGCAGTATCATGTCATATTGGAAATAGTTCGAGTAGTCTCAAACAGACCATTGATAGTCAGAGATATTAAAAATTGTCATGAAATGTCATGAATCTCGCATATGATCATGCAGTATCATGTCATATTGTAAATAGTTCGAGTAGTCACAAACAGACCATTGATAGTCAGAAATATTAAAAATTGTCTTGAAATGTCATGAATCTCGCATACTGTCGTGCATTGTCTGTCTGTCATACTGTCTCGCATTCATATTGGAAATAGTTCGAATAGTCACAAACAGACCATTGATAGTCAGAAATATTAAAAATTGTCATGAAATGTCATGAATCTCGCAAACTGTCATGCAGTATCATGTCATATTGGAAACAGTTCGAGTAGTCACAAACAGACCATTGATAGTCAGAAATATTAAAAATTGTCATGAAATGTCATGAATCTTGCATACTGTCATGCAGTATCATGTCATACTGTAAATAGTTCGAGTAGTCACAAAGAGACCATTGATAGTCAGAAATATTAAAAATTGTCATGAAATGTCATGAACCTCGCATACTGTCATGCAATATCATGCCACATTGCAAATACTTCGAATAGTCCCAAACAGACCAATGATAGTCAGAAAAATAAAAATTGTCATGATATGTCATGAATCTCGCATATAGTCATGTAGTATCATGTTATATTGCAAATAGTTCGAGTAGTCCGAGCCAGACCATTGATAGTCAGAAATACAAAAATGTCATGAAATCTCATGATTCTCGCATATTGTCATGCCCTCCTTTACTGCAAAGGGTGTCGCTTGTCAGTCTTATGGTGAGATAAATTGGATGAAAAATTGATTAAATTGCATAACAGAAAGATTAAATTGAGTGGAAAAAGGATTAAAAACCGTAGCAAAAGGATTAACTTCCATAAAACGAGGATTAAATCAGATAGAATGAAGATTAAATCGTGACAAAAAAGGATTAAAAACTGTGATATAAGGATTATTTTGGGTGGCAAAAGGATTAAAATGTACGACAAGAGGATTAATAACGGCGGAAAAAGCTGTAGTATGGAACTACCTGCATAATTTGTGACCTGTTATGACTATTTCCTTGTTTACGGCCATAAATTGACTTTTTATGACTATGCCTAATCTGTACAGTACTGTGGGATGCTATGGGACTACCTGCATGATTTATGACCTATTATGACTATTTCCTTGTTTATGGCTATAAGTTGACTTTTTATGACTATGCCTGCTCTATGCACTACTGTGGGATGGTATAGGACTACCGGCATGATTTATGACCTGTTTTGACTATTTCCTCGTTTATAGCCTGAAATTGACTTTTTGTGACTATGCTTACTCCATGCAATACTGTGGGATGGTATGGGACTACCTGCACGATTTATGAATAGTATATGACTTTTTCCTGGTTTACAGCCATTAATAGACTTTTTATGACTATGCCTACTCTATGCACCACTGTCGAATGGTTTAGGACTACTGGCATGAATTATGACCTGTTTTGAGTATTTCCTCGTTTATACCCTGAAATTGACTTTCTGTGACTATGCCTACTCCATGCACTACTATGGGACGGTCTGGGACTACCTGCACGATTGATGAATAGTATATAACTTTTCCTGGTTTACAGCCATTAATAGACTTTTTAGGACTATTCCTACTCAATGCACCACTATCGGATGGTTTAGAACTACCGGCATGATTTATGGCCTGTTTTGAGTATTTCCTCGTTTATACCCTGAAATTGACTTTTTGTGACTGCCTACTCTATGCACTACCATGGGATAGTATGAGACTACCTGCATGATTTATGACTTTATATGACTATTTCCTTGTTTATGGCTATAAATTGACTTTTTATGACTACACCTACTCTATGCGCTACTATGGGATGGTATGTGACTACCTGAGTGAGTTATGACCTTAAAGGAGCATGGAAATCATTTGGAAAATATATTTTTTCACCGCTTGATATGAACATACTACCTTCATAAACTGTTACGGAAAATATTTCCTTCGAAAAGCGCGAATTTCCTGAGAAAATTAGTTTGGAAGAATGCGCTCCGCGGCGACAGTCTCCCCCAAGCCGAGTCTGGCGTGTGGTGACGTCAGGCGTCCGAGTACTTCATTGGCTGCCGGAAGCGTCCGCTCCCCGCCAGAATCGTCTGCTAGCTCAGGAATCATGGCAACTTACCGACTGAGACGCTGTTGCTATTTATTTGCGTTTGACATTCACTTGCGTTCTTACATGATTTGTCTCGTAAGTTTTGCATAAAACAAGACTGCGGGCAGTGTAAAAGGTGTAGCCAGGCCTCTGTGTTGCAGTGACGGCCCGGGTTGAGGTGGATCGTACGCGGTTGTGATTTCTGTTCCGATTGTGCTGAGGTGTCGTTCATTAGTGAACAGTATTGTGCCTGTGTGTGCAGCATATATATATATGTGGTACGACTAAATACGTTCCTGTCAGTTGGAGATTTATTCCATGTGCCAGCGTTGGTATTCTGCGTATGACCATTCAAAAAAGAAAATGATTATTTGACCATGTATTTTGGGGTTTCCCACAGATCGCTAGCAGATGAACTTTACTAACTTTATTTTGGTATTCATGTTGTAGTGTTTGTGGAGACGTTACGCTCCTGGTATCACTAAGATATGGTAAGCGCAATGTTTCACAGCTATGCGTTCATCGGTCCGCTCTTTCGCCTCAGAGATGCCAGTGTCCATGCGGTTCAGAGCCCATAGTGTTGACCACAACACGGAGAAGTCATGATGGTCGGCAACATCTTCAAGTGAAAACACTGGTCACTGCGCCGCGTCTTCATGACTATGCATTTGTAAATAAGAAGCACTATATTTCAATCCGAATGTTCGTTCACACTTAGCAGCATCACTTACCAGCCTCCGGTACATTCGTGTGGCGAAATCGAAGCTCGAGGAACTTAGCCTCCAACTCCATAAAACGTTTCGTCGAGAAGAGCAGACGTGTCGCCTAAAGAGTGTTCAATTCATCACCTGTTCTTCGCACGGCGTCCGATGAGCAACAACGCTTCCTTCCCGGTCGGCTTGCCAGCGCGCGCCGGAGAAATCGCAAAAAATAAAGAAAAAGACGGCGCAGTCACATGACGTCAGCGGCTGACAGCCGAGTGAGGGGGCATTTCTGCCGCGAGATTCAAAGCTCCCTCGCGCTCCAGGATTGCGCGCTACGCTCAAACTTTTTGTGCGAATATGTATCACAGGGCTCAGAATCATAATTTCTACTTCTCCCGTCATATTTTATTCCGATCATTTCCATGCTCCTTTAATGAGTATTTCCTTGTTTATGGCTATAAATTGACTTTTTTTTACTATCACTGTTCAATGCACTACTATGTGATAGTATGGGACTACTTGCATGATTTATGACCTGTTTGAACTATTTCCTTTTTTAAGGGCATAAATTGACCTTTTTATGACTATGCCTACTCCATGCACTCCAATGGGATGGTATGGGACTACCTGCACGATTTATGGCCTAATACGACCATTGCCTTGTTTACGGATATAATTTAACTTTTCTATGACTATGACTACTCTATGCACTACTATGGCATAGTATGGGTCTACTGGCACGATTCATAGTCAGTTATGGGTATTTCCTTGTTTAGGCCTATCAATTGACTTTTTATGAGTATGACTACTCTATGCACCACAATAGGATGGTATAGGACTACGTGTATGCTTTATGAACTGTTATGACTATTTCATTGTTGTTAAGGGTAAATTTATTATGAACGTAATACACAAGCTGTACTCAACCCGTGTTTGCAACAATAATTTGATTTTTATGACTATGAGTACTATTTGAACTACTGGGGATAATCTAAGATACCTGAATGGTTTATGACCTGTTATGACTATTTCCTAGTTTGTAGCTATAAACTAATTTTGATGCATACAACTATTCTTTGCACAACAAAGTGATATTATAAGACTACCTACATAATCTCTGACCTGTTACGTCAATTCCCTGCTTTACAGCTACAAATGAGCTTGACTACGACTACAATGTACACTACAATGGAATACAACAACACCAACAACTTTATTTTAAGATGATGAATGGGGAGTTTAATGCCCAGAAGCGATAGCCTACCCCATTGCTGGTGGTGATGTGGGGAATGAAATAATGAGTCCCTTCACAATAAAAATTGAAGTCCAATTGTGTCCAGAAAGGCCAAAAGAGCTGTGAGCGCAGAGTGTTGGTGGGCTGGATCCGGCCAGGAATAATATGAGACTACCTGCACGATTGATGACATGTTATGGCTGTTTCATGTTCGCAGCTTCAAACGAACTTTTTCTTGCACTCCAATTGGATAATATAAGACTGCCTGATTTATGACATGTTATGACACTTTCCTGGTTTACGGGTATACGAATGGATATCTTATAATTAGGACTACTCCTCAGACTGCAATGGGATAGTATAAGGCTACCTTCACGATAACGCTTGCTATGTGAGAAATCAAGAACTGGGCTCACGTTATTTTAACATTGAAAGCCGGTGACGCGCAAAGAGATCAATGAAGCGATAAATTGTAGGGGAAAATGAAGAGCATTATAAAGAACTGATGACCAGGATGTGGTACTGTGATGTGCATGTCATTGCTGACCAACTTACATTTGGAAAGATACGTGAAAAAGGTGTCTTTTTCGAAGAATGTCATATTTCAATTGTTCTTGTTCCTAGGCAACTTGAAGGTTGTGTTGGGTTTGTCAGTTTGTATGTTCCGGTTTCAGAGCAACTACTTTCCAGGTAGTTCGCGTTAGTTCCAGCTAGCATAAACAAGGAAATACTGATAACATGTCATATATGATGCTGGTAGTCCCATACTACTCCACTGTAGTGCATTCAGTAGTCCTAGTCATAGAAAGTCAAAATTATAGCCGTAAAGAAGGAAACAGTCAGTACAGGCCATAAATCATGCAGGTAGTGCATAGACAGTCACAAACACTTTTGTAACAAATTGAGAATCATGTGGGGATATTCCCAGTATGTCATTTCTGTCCTGCAATGACACCCTCAGAATGAGTGAGGGATGTCAGCGTGTTCTTGAGGTGGCTATAAATAATGTCGGTAGTCACATACGATCCCATAGTAGTGCATAAGTTAGCATAGTCATAGAAAAGTCAATTTATGCCCGTAAACAAGGCAATGGTCATATCAGGCCATAAGTCGTGCAGGTAGTCCCATACTATCACATAGTAGTGCATTGAGCAGTGATAGTCACAAAAAAGTCAATTCATAGCCTCAAACAAGGAAATAGCCTATAAGGTCATAAATCACGCAGGTAGTCCCATACCGTCCCATAGTTGTGCATAGAGTAGGCATAGTCACAAAAAAGTCAATTTATAGCCTCAAACAAGGAAATAATCTATACGGTCATAAATCATGCAGGTAGTCCCATGCTATCCCATAGTAGCACATAGAGTAGGTATAGTCACAAAAAGTCAATTTATAGCCTCAAACAAGAAAATAGTCTATAAGGTCATAAATCATGCAGGTAGTGTCATACCATCCCATAGTAGCGCACAGAGTAGGTATAGTAATAGAAAAGTGAATATATGACTGTAAACGAGGAAATAGTCAAAACAGGTCATAAACCATGCAGGTAGTCCCATACTATCACATAGTAGTGCATAGAGTAGGCATAGTCTCAAAAAGTCAATTTATAGCCGAAAAGAAAGAAATAGTCACATCAGGTCATAAATCATGCAGGTAGTCCCATACCATCCAATAGTACTGCATAGAGTAGGTATAGTCATAAAAATTCAATACAAGACTGTAAACAAGGAAGTAGTCAAAACAGGTCATAAATCATGCACGTAGTCCCATACCATCACATAGTAGTGCATTGAACAGTGATAGTCACAAAAAGTCAATATATAGTTATCAACAAGGAAATAGTCTTAACATGTCATACATGATGGAGGTAGTCCCATACTATCTCATGGCAATGCAGAGTAGGCATAGTCATAAAAAGTCAACTTATAGCCATAAACAAGGAAATAGTCATAATAGGTCACAAATCATGCAGGTAGTCCCATAGTATCCCATCGTAGTGCACAGAGTAGGCATAGTCATAAAAAGTCAATTTATAGCCGTAAACGAGGAAATACACTCACACCGTAACCGGTCACAAATAACGCAGGCAGTCCTATACTATCACATAGTAGCGCACTGAGCTGAGATAGTCACAAAAAGTCAACTTATGGCTGTAAACGAGGAAATAGTGAAAACAGGTCATAAATCATGCAGGTAGTCCCATACCATTGAATAGTACTGCTTAGAGTAGCCATAGTCATAAAAAGTCAATTCATAGCTATAAACAAGGAAGTAGTGAAAACAGGTAATAAATCACGCAGGTAGTCCCACACCATCGCATAGTAGAGCATAGAGTAGGCATAGTCACAAAAACTCAATTTCAGTCTGTAAACAAGGAAATAGTCAAACCAGGTCACAAATCACGCTGCTTGTCCCATACCATCCAATAGTAGTGCTTAGAGTAGCCATGGTCATAAACAGTCAATTTATAGCTATAAAAGAGGAAATAGTCAAAACCGGTCATAAATCACGCAGGTAGTCCCATACCATCCCATAGTAGTGCATACAGTAGGCATAATCACAAAAGGCAATTTAAGGCTATAGATGAGGAAATAGTCAAAAAGGGCCATAAATCATGCCGGTAGTCCTGTACCATCCCATAGTAGTGCATAGAGTAGGTGTCGTCATAAAAGTCAATTTATACCCGTAAACAAGGAAATAGTCAAAACAGGTCATAAATCGTGCACATAGTCCCATACCATACCATAGTAGTGCATTGAACAGTGATAGTCACAAAAAGTCAATTTATAGCCATAAACAAGGAAATAGTCATAACAGGTCACAAATTATGCAGGTAGTCCCATACTATCACATAGTAGTGCATTGAGCAGGGATAGTCACAAAAAAGTCAGTGTATGGCTGCAAACGAGGAAATAGTCAAAATAGGTCATAAATCATGCTGGTAGTCCCAAACTGTCAGACTGTAGTGAAAAGAGTAGTGAAAAGGTAACCCGAGAATTTAGGATTAAATTCCACGGCATAAGGATTAAAATTGTTAGCACGAGGATTAAACTTAACAGAAGAAGGATTAAATCCAACGGTATACGGATTAAATGTGGTGGCATAAGGATTAAATTCAGCGAAACAAGGATTAAAAGTGGCCGCATGAGGATTAAATTCCACGGTATAAGGATTAAATACGACGGGAAAACCTGTAGTTTTTCGTCTAGAAAACGTTTCGTTTTTGGTCTACCTAACGTTTTGTAACGTGTGGGTAACGTGACGCTCGTTTTTGTCTCAAAGACGTCATCGCAGACGTCTTGAAGACACCTTGTCAAGGTGCATAGAAAACGTTTATTAAATGTTTCGAAGAATTATCAAATATAGTGCCCTTTTTGTGCACTTTCTGTTCCCTCTTAGGACAGTAGCATGCATCCTTGATGCATGCTACTGTCCTAAGAGGCAGTGCATCCAGGGATGGAGGATCCATTCTGAACAATACTCAGTGAGTTACCTGCTTTCACCCACTGAATACTATTGCAGATCGGACACTTTATAATATCTGCATCTTGCTTAATTTCTGGGTCGGTCTGGTTCATCATTGTTGGGTCCTACCATGAGCATCAATCTGTAAATGAAATAGAAATTATCCCAGCATCCATGACTAATGCCTCATTTTTTATTTACAATACTACTGAAATGTCAGATGCAATTAGGAGAGCAGGCCGAAGCACGCTACATGATTGTAACACAAGATGCAATTTAGGAGCAGTGGCCGAAGCATACTGTATGATTGTAACGCAAGATGCAAGTTAGCGACACTGGCCTAAGCAAGATGCAAGTTAGGTGCACTGGCCGAAGCACGCTATGTGATATGTCACGACAATTCACCTCATGGAATTCTACATTGTTCATGGCATGGCAGCTGCCACACACCTAAACATGTTGACCACTCACTTTCAGGATATCTTTGGGCCTCTGAGAATGACACAACAAAAAAATGCTAAATGTACTCCATGGAACAATTTATTAAACGCAGTGACCATGTACATATTGTGACTAGAAAATATATGAAAATATATATATATGAAAATGGGTACTGGAATGTTCTGTTAAGGCATACAAGAAAATTTCAAATATAATTGTGCGTGTTTCTGCTTATTGGTCTCTATAGCGGCGATGCACCCTATATATGGGACATTTCCTTGCTTTTGTTTGCTTTCATGTTTCATAAAACAACCAAAAACTATACTTGTGATGAGTAGAAGCACAAAAATATACAATAACGCCATTTTTGGCACTTCTGCCCGCCATGAAGTCTCAGCAGTATGCTGAGAATTGCTTACCTAAAAACCGAATTACTTAACAATGATAAATTGACTTCGTTATTGCACACGACACACGTGGTACAGCGAATGCGATAAGAAAAACAGATTCAGAGACATTGTTCAAAAAGCTCAGGGAAGTGTGCTTATACCATGTTATGGGCAACGTATTCAAAACTGCTCTTTGCACTTCTTTGGAGTGAGATTTCAGGGAAACCTGCCGCCAAGAATTTCTGAAGGCATTCAAGGTTTTTTTTTGTATTTACCTTTTGGATAGAATGGGTGTGGCTGATGAGACGACGTAATTCTGTGACCTTAGCTCTTTTTCCCTTAACAAACCATTGATTAAAAAGGTAGTGGATGAATTTTACTTAATTATTAGCTCGGCATCCCACCCTGGGCCATACGAAGACTCCTGCCACACTGTGTATGTAGTATGAGCAAGCAAAACGAGTCTTCCCTTTATTCATCGGTCAAAGAAAGCGGGTTTCCAAAAAAAATAAACACCCCGTATGTCTAGAATTCACTTGGGAAAGTAAGTAATATAGCATCAGAAATACATAGAAAAGCTACCTAGCTGCTGGTGACTAGAAGGAACTCGAAAAATTGAAGGCCTTGAAAGTATGCTTGGCAGTAAATTTCAAACATATGAACCTGTAGAATATAGAACATGACATAGCCACATGGCACACAAAAAACACGGATCCAGACTGAGAAGAGGTACATATAAAATAAACGAGCAGGTCATCAATTACATAAAGTTATGAGAGTACTTCGCTACCACACCTGTAGGAAAAAAAAAGAGCAATGTTGCACATGCCTGGAAATAGCACCAAGACATTAAAAAACGTGGAACCCCCTGAACACTTGTGCTTTGTAAATATACAGAAAACATCATGAGCATTTCGTAAAATGACAAGGCACGTGCCCTTATAGGTAGACCCTGAAGTTTTAGGATTAAACTCAATTTTCCTCGAATCTGCACCCCGAATCGAGGCTCACCCGTTTAGGGTTAAACCCGATCTCCTCCTGCAAAACTGCACCTAAGATGGGTACCTCAAGGCAGTGACATACTAAGTTTCAAAAAATGCATGGTTGGCATCTACCTCTGATACTTCTGACACTCTGGATAAATGCTCTAATGAACGTTTATTCTACAATACAGGGTGTTTCGCCTAGCGTGATAAGAAATACTAGCTGGCTACGTACTCGCCGGAGGATTGTCGGACTTTCGGCAATTACCTACTGGAAAGTTTTGCCACCATTGAGGCTTTAGACAATTTTTCATTGAAAGAAATTTATTTTTTCAATTGAACTTTGAAATTTGCCAAGCGAACCTCACTTTTTTTACAGAAATATGAAGTCCTCCGCGGATAACCACACACCCAACCAAAACTATACACAGTATCGCAACGGAAATGGTCTAAAAAAATTGGTAAAAATTACGCTTTAGCCCCGCCTGCTTAATTTTCGCAGAGAAGCGCGCACGAAATCTGCGTCTAGACGAGAGTGTGTCCCTGCCTTCATTTGACACTGACAATGTTTAAGTCGGTTGTTGTTTTCTTTGTGGTAAGTCGGTTGTCGCCAGCATCAAGGTCAAACCGGGGAAAAGAAAGGTAAAACAAGAGGCGGGAACACTACCTCGTCTCCCTGCAAATACCTTGCGATTTTCTTTGCGACAACTGAGCAGGAGGGGCTAAACTCGAATTTTAACTTTTTTTTGGCTATTTCTGTTGCGATATTGTGTATAGTTTTGGTTGGGTCTGTGGTTATCCGTAGAGGATTTCATATTTCCGTAAAAAAAAAGTGAGGTTCGCTTGGCTATTTTCGAAGTTCAATTGAAACAAATAAATTTCCCACAATTAAAAATTGTCCAAAGCAACGGTGGCAAAAGTTCCCGAAAAGTAATTGCCGAAAGTCCGACAATCCTCCGGCGCGTACGTAGCCAGTTAGGATTTGTTATCACCTTAGCTGAAACACCCTGTATAGCCTGATTTCTGCCCAGATTCGGTCTGATGGTAATTTTTTTCTGAACGAACTTGCATAAATTTTCAACATCAAGTTATGAACAGGATTTTACCCCCCGGATTTGGAGAAAGTACAACCGAAAACGAAAACTTCAGGATTTACTTATAAGGCATATATCACAGGCAAAAAGGACTTCCAAAATGCCTAAAAAGGCAGGCTAAAAACATCCAAAAGTCCACAAAGAGGCATAGGTGTTGACCCGTATTTGTAGTGCCGGCTGAGTCCTGTGCTCGGGCAGGCTAGGGTAGGCAGACATTTGGCTAGGGTAGGCTTTCATTCTGGTGTTGCTGCCTATCCTCCTGTCTGATGAAAGCCAAAAACACAGAATAAAGCGTATGTATTTATTTATTTCGAATAATCTTCAATTCGAAGCGAGTGGCAGAGTAGAAGTAACACCCTGCTCCGTTATGATTACAGTCGCCGACCGATTTTTCGGACATGCTTGATTATTCGGACTCGTTGGCGGAACGGCCACGGGTCCCATAGAGTTGATGTATATAAGAACGTCCAAAATTTCGGACGCCGTGTAGTTCCGTCGCTCGATATTTTGGACTGTGTTTGCCCAACCAGAGAATTTCTCTCTTCGGGTGGCGGAAAAAATTTGATCGTCCTAAATTAGTATCGAAAGAATTCAACCAACTAAAATATTGAGGCAAAATAATAGGCAGTGATGACTGTTCATTTTCCATTCCTCTCAGTAGAAAAGGTCTGTCGTGGCGCCTTTGCGTCTTCGCTTTTTGGTCAATGGCCCAGCACGTGCTGTCCGCCCAGGAGCCACGCGACAGCGCTGTAAAGTGAGCTTCACTTTCACCAGCGGTGCCTCTGACAGCGTACATTGACGAAATGTCACTTCGGGAAATAGAAGCTGATGTTATCAGGCAGACCTGGAAGCGCGTTAGGAAAGCATCGACAATTTTTTCCAGCCTACTAGGGCTTAATAAAGTTTATTTTGAAGCGAAATTCGTTTTTCGGACTTTTGCGCGATCCCCGCCGAGTCCGAAAAGTCGGACGGCGACTGTATCTCCTGTCGTCTGACAGGAGATGATCGGAACGTCCTGTTTTGGCGTCCCAAAAGGCTGCATTTGCAGAAGAGGAAACGGCATCACCTCACCTACTTTTCATCGACAAACAACAGCAATTTGCCGTGAAAGGCTGCTACAACTTACTGGCCCTGATGCACTAGTAATGATGCAGGGCAAGCTATTTCTGAAGGAAAAGCGTGGATTTGTGAACTGTATAAAAAGTATGACGAGTATGAGTATCTGTGGTCAAAATGTTGCAACTTAATCTGCATGAATGCATTTGAGATACATAACTATTGATATCGCATTGCAAGTGAACGACACGCACCTCTTGATCCGTGATTTAGCATTCTTGAGCCACGTCATGATCTGGAGCTTCACCTGTTTGCGGTCTGCGCACCTGATGTCCTGATGCTTTGAGAAGGAGGATGCACCTGAAACAGCTGTCACGAGCACAGCCACTGTAGGGTTCTGTGACATTTTCGCAGTGTGCAACGTCCGCACCTGAAGGTTGACAAACCTGGTCTGCTGCACTCGTGCCTGCGAGGAGGCCGCGTACTTCGCTATTTAGGCGCCTGTATTTCTGCTGACGGCTGATCAAATCTATTGGGCGCTTCTTTCTTCCCATGACACTAAATGGAACAACGGCCTATTCAGTATTAGCATTAGCATCAGTAAAAAAGATGAGAAATATGTAAAACATACAGTTTCTTCTTTTATTGGATTTCACAGCACATCACAACGACGGCGATAAAAGGGAACTGGAGGCTATCTTTACGCTACTTCAGTATGAAACAGGTGCTGTTAAAAATGTGGTGCCAACAGGTGATACTAAAATACAATTTTCCAGACTAATGCCTGTTGCCATAGCAACCTACACCTGCCACTGATAAAAGTGCTCACCTGTGCCAGCGAGACCAAAATTCTTACTTTTGGTAACATTGCTTCACAAAGGGAGGGATAAGGGATGCCAGCAGCGTGATTAGTGGTAACTGAGTAACAAACAAGTGCTGCGTTGAACGTAACGGTTGTTTGAAATTCTAGTACTACAAGGAGCTTCTAAACATAACCGAAACATAACATAAACATAACCTCCAGTCTGCTTTTATCACCCCCTTTGTGAAGCGCTGTTGCCCATATCAAAAGACACTGTACGTCTTCCAGGGTCAGAAGAACGTTCCACTGTGCTCCCTAGATTTAACCGGTGCCGGTCATAATCTTTCACAGATCGTATCTCTCTAACTGCAATAGAATAAAACAGACCACACGTGCAACCAGACCGCGTTGCAACACCAAAACAGTCGCCAAAAAATACCGCAGAAGCCGGATGAGAAAAACGCAAGAGAACTGATGTTCTGAGGCTGGAAACAACATAGAAAGGACAAACACATACAAAGCCTCGATTTGCCTAAGAAATTAACGATTACGATTATAATACGATACAAAAATAAGGATTCACGAGTCCTACAGCTGGCTAACCTTTTCAGCGACTTCCATCTTCCATCGAGTAAAACGCGTTTACGACGAACGCATGCATCAATCCTCCTAACCAGCGCTTTGCGATAGAGCTTGAACCAATCTCATCTCTGATCAGGTAACTACAATCTACTGCACTCACCTTGTTTTATTCACGGGAATAGCAGGAAACGCACATCACAGTCCAGCAGTCCAGCGTTGAGCAAACCGTATCAAAATGGCGAAAAGGACCCGCACGTGCACGATGGCAGGGAGGCTCCGGGAGGGAGGAAAGAGACGCGGGAAGGGTTGCTAGAGAGAGAATGGGTGAGCGAATGGAGAAGAGAGGAGGGGGTGAGCGAAGTATTGGGGGGGGTGAAAGAAGGCTGCGGCCGTCAGCTGTGATAGCGGTGTGGGCCTTGGATAGGGTGCGATCGGAAAATGTACACGACATAGAAAGCATAAGGAAAGACGAAAAACGTCCATCCTAATTGTTGCCTCTCCGTTGTAATTAACGTGTTTACCGGCGCTCAAGAAGAATCCTTCAAATGATATGTTGAAGAATCCGGTAACTGCCTATAGGCTTCACATTTCTTAGAGTTAGACAGATGTTGGATCTTTCGACAATTGCCAGCATGCGAGAAAAACATCTTGAAGTTTCCATCTTTAAAACCGGCGTCAAAATACGTCTTTTAGATGCGACGCGAAATAGTTTTAGAAACGTCGTAAATTAGGATAGCTCTTATAGTGGTATTCTTAAGCTGTTTTTTGAACGTTATATCAGCACGTCTTATAAACGTACTGTTAATTACGTCTTCCAAATATCTCGATAACGTCTCGAGCGTGTTCTATCCCAGTTTAACCAAAATAAAACGTTTTCTAGACTTTTTGTGCTACTAGGGTGCTTCAATCCAATGTGTAGCTGGGAATGCTTCAACCGGTGAGCAGAACGTCGAGGAAATGCGGGAGTGCGATAAAGTAGAGGCCGCAAGCAGAACCTGAATATCAAGAAGCGGTGAACGCGACATTCGTTAAGCCATGCCGTGCCCCGAGTGAAACCACAGGCTGCGCTTCTTTTGAAGAAAACAGGTCCCGGACTGTGACCAGTGTTGACAGACGATGAGCGTAGTGGTTGAAGTCAGAAGCGAAGTGGGTTCTTCAATCCAATGTGTAGCTGGGATATCTTCAACCGGTGAGCAGAACATCGAGGAAGTGCAGGAGTGCGATAAAGTAGAGGCAGTAGGCAGAATCTGAATAGCGAGAAACGGTCAACCCAACGTTCCGTAAGCCATGCCGTGCCCCGAGTGAAACCGCAGCCTGCGTTTCTTCTGAAGAAAACAGGTCCCGGACTGTGACCAGTGTTGACAGGCAATGAGCGTAGTGGTTGATGTCAGAAGTGAAGTAGGTTCTTCAGTCCAATGGCGTAGCTGGGATATCTTCAACCGGTGAGCAGAATGTCGAGGAAATGCAGGAGTGCGATAAAGTAGAGGCAGCAGGCAGAACCTGAATAGCAAGAAACTGTGAAAGCAACGTTCCGTAAGCCATGCCATGCCCCGAGTGAAACCGCAGCCTGCGCTTCTTCTGAAAAAAAAAAAAAACAGGTCCCGGACTGTGACCAGTGTTGACAGGCGATGAGCGTAGTGGTTGAAATCAGAAGCGAAGTGGGTTCTTCAATCCAATGTGTAGCTGGGATATCTTCAACCGGTGAGCAGAACGTCGAGGAAATGCAGGAGTGCGATAAAGTAGAGGCAGGAGGCAGATCCTGAATATCAAGAAACGGTGAATGCAACGTGCCGTAAGCCATGCCATGCCCCATTGCTATTTCCTAAATGATAAATGTAAATACACAATGATGAATACCTAATGATAAATCCTAAATACCCCCAAAATGACTCGAAAAATAGTTTATGTCTGACTGGGACACGGAGAGTTCCGGTTTCGTTGTGCCGACACGTTTGCCTTCCAAAATGTTAGTGTTCCCATAGAAACTACCCTAATGTTTTAGCATATCCCCACTAAATAACGCTCCAGTGGCTTCTGCAAAGACCCTGTAAAAATCGAGAAAGCAAGGGAAGGAATCGGGCGTAACCCAAGTGCCTTGGCCAAGAAAAACGGGAAAAATACTGTGGCTGCCTATGGCAATAGGTGCGGAAAAGCTGCAGTTGTTACGTAACGAAAAAAATAAAAGCTCGGTAATACGACAGAATCCTGCCCCACCGACCGAAAATTAGGGGATGGACAAATTTTCACACTAACAGCGCTTCCAGAGAACCCTGGAGATAACAGTGAAACGCTAGAAAACGAAGAAGAAGAATGTCGGGTAACACCAAAGAAAATGACGTAAGTTGCCTTATTTAATAACTATATTTTTTCAAGGGTAAGTACCTTAAAGGGATAGTCGCATCCAGAAGCGTGTTCCGGAACTATTATGGTCATGTTCCCTGTCGTTCATAATGTACGCCGGCAAATTTTCTCCGCACAAATCCACTTGGTTGACTCAGAAACGATTTTTAAATGTTCGCGCTTCCGGCGCGCACGGCAATCCCCGCAAGGCGCCGACACTGGATGATGTCACCCGGATAAACCAACCATCAGGAGGCGCTCCTTCCCACCGCAGATTCTGTGTGTGTCTGAGCGTGCGTCTGACCCTTTTTCTTGTTGTCTTGTCGCGTTTGCTTTGAAGTACTTTGAACCACAGCGTGTGGCCAAGGATATCACGCCGTTGACGTGAGTAGTAGTTACCGGACACAGACTGTCCGCAACTCTACAAGGCTTTAAGCCGGCATTCTGGACACGTTTAATTAGCAATTAGAGCTAATTGGGACCCCCCACATTAATCAGGACCCTCCAGGAGGTCATTACACTAATTGGGGAGCATCTAAGATGTGTCCAGACCACCCTGTGCGTTGCGGACAATCTGTGTCCATAAAAAATAAAAAATAGGTAGAGATAGAGTGGAGAGAAGGAGTTTAGTTGAAGATCAACGACACCATCTTGAAGGAAGCGGCCCGGAAAGGCCGCTGACCATCGCCGGGCGACGGAGCACAGAGGCAGGTTGCAGAGCATCGCAGCTATGACCACAAGTTCCGGACATCCTGTGACGTCAGCTGTGATGTCATCATGACATGTCTGTGCAGGTTACGACAGCTCTGGACATGCAAGGAGAAAAACACTCGTAATACAGAGGCTGGGAGGGCAAGAGTATGCAAACCATCAATAGCTAACAAGAAAATAGAATTAATTACACAACAAATGATCCCACCACAACAGGAGCGCAGAACGATGCGACTGCTCCATCCGAGAGGCAGGCAGAGAACTGACTCGTAATGGTTTTTTTCTCCTGTATAAAGCCCCGCAGCTGCATCCCCAAGCGGGTATTTACTCAACTAATCTCACAACAAAATTATTAAGAATCACGCCAGCGCTACTCCCGTTCCCAAGGCAGAAGAAGATCGAAAATGGTGGGGATGCCCGGACAACAGCAACCAGCACCCGACGTGCACTGGCACGAAAATCGCAAACAAAGCGGAAAGAAAGTTTGCGAAAGCATTAGTTACACAACAAATCAGCTCACCACAGCAGGAGGGCAGACCGATGCGACTGCTCTCCGCGACAGCCAGCGAGAAACTGACTGGGACGCCGCTCCGCGGGTGTTTTCAACTTCATTCCCCTACGACGGCCGACTGATTCGGCACCAGTCTCTTCTGGGCTAGTCCCTGCCACATCAGACAATCCAACTGCTCTTTCTCCAGTTGAAGTTGTTCTTTTCTACATTTACATTAAGTGTTGACAAAAATATTTTAAACGTTTGGCTTGCAATGAATTATGAAGAGGGAGCAATTGTTCTATAATTTAATACAGTTTTTGCAAAGTTGGTGTGCATCTGATGGAGTGTTGTTGTGTGTGGGTTAAATCCCTTCAGCACACACGTGGTTGTTAATTAAGTAATTATAAACCTTTATTATATTTTCATGCAGTATCCAAAGACAAGCATACCACTCCCTAAAGGCACCATTTTACAGAGGCTTCTAAAAGGTGTGAAGTACCTGTGTGCTGCAAAGGTTCACCTCAAAGGTGAAAGTAATCGTACGTATGTGCCTGCACACATCCAACCTGAAGTGTCAACTGTGTCAGAAGACCCCTCTACGAAGGTACAAGACCCCCAACCACCTACGCTTCAAGAAACCATAAGGACCCTCACATGCCTTCACCCCGACTACTCAGTGGAAGAAATTTACAGAAAAATAGAAGAGATGTGCGCTGAAGATGACTTCAAAAAAATTGAAGAGATTACCCGGGCACAGAGTAAATCCGAAGCATGGAAGAGCTACAGAGTAGGAATGATTACTGGCTCTGTAGGATACAACGTGTTTACGGGGGTAAAGACTATCCTGACAAGAATTGGTGAACACAATGTAGCTCCAACAGTCAGCGTACTGATGCGACAAAAAAGTGTAGTGACAGGACCTATGGCTAGAGGAAGTGCACTTGAAGAGGAAGCAAAGGTGGCATTTATCAGAGTGAACAATACGATGCACAACAGCTTGAGCATTAACAGTTGTGGCCTATTTGTCATGAGAAGTCATCCCTACATTGGAGCCAGCCCTGATGGCATCATAACATGCAGTTGTTGCCCACCACGGCTAATCGAAATCAAATACCCCCTAGAAATTTCAGAGTTTACAAAACGTGAACTGACATCGAACAATGAACACTACCAATTTAAAGCAACCAGAAAGTACAACTGTCAAGTGCAATTGCAAATGAACATTGCAGAACTTTCGAGCACAGAGATTTTTATCTACAAGAGTGCAGAAGAATATGTGCAGTTTACAGTTACTGTTGACAGTGCATACTTTCAGGAGTGTGTGAATAGGTTTTCATATTTCTTCCGGTGTTAAGTTTTGCCATTTATTTTGGGGAGCCCAGAACTCACTGCAACATGCAAGAAACCTGTAGATTTTAGCAGAGGACTGCCCCAGGGCCTGTTGCATGATTTTCTCACTTTTAAGTAATAATAAACAATGCCATCTGCCAAATGCATGCTTTGTGTATAGACTGCCATGATGCAAGTTCAAAAGGATTTCCTAGATAAAATGAAAGCTCTTGGTAGTGGCAAACTAAAAAAATATTTTACACTGATCACAAAGAGACATTCCAGAACCTTTTATTACTCAAGCAAACATGGGTGACATTCACAAAGCATCCCGTAATACATCATGTTGTGTCTGAATCAGCTTCTCGAAACAAAAACTTGTCTTCACTGAACAAAGGTCGTGACAGATTAGCAATGCCAGCTGCTATCATAACAATGTCATCTAGGAATGGCAACAAGTCTATTTGGAACTTGTGCTGCAAGATCTTGAATAGCTTGACCCTCTGAATAGCCCTTTCCACATGCACACGTGCACTTGCTATTGACTGATTTCTTACTGCTTCCTCAGTACTGAATTGCTTTCGCTTTTTAAGGAAGCGTGGCCTGATTACCTTTATGTGTTTCTCTTCGCAAAGCCTGTCAATTAAAAAACCTTTGTCAACCATTACGCTATCAGCGAATGGTTCACACAAATCCAGTACTCCACTCTCTTTAGTGACGTGCGTATCTGATGTCCTACCACCATATGCGGGACTCACAAAATTGATGAGTCCACCTGGTGTTTCACTTACAAGTACCTTAACAGTATACATTTTTTTTGTAATGGCTATAGGTTAGAACACGTGAAGCTAGGTCTCGGGGTTGTTGTAGAGGGATTTCAGTGCAGTCGAGCACCATGCGTGTGCTGCGATATACTTCGAAGTACTTTGTTAAGCATGCAAGCACTTCTTTCTCAGGATTATATACAGCATGCTTTAAAAGTGCTGCAAGGATCTGAACACTTTCCTTAAATATATTTGAAACAGTTGTCCTATGGATACCAAAAAGCACACCTAGAAGTGAAAATGAGATGTCTTGGTACAACTTCAGTAAACTCATCAGTACAGCATCTTCATCTGAGATACAAAAATCCCGTGTACTTTTTAGCTGCTGTACTTCTGTGTACAATTCCGTCAAGTTGTAGAACAGTTCAAAGTTCCCAATACCAGTTAAAACAAGAAGTGAGGATTCATCCTTTACTCTTGACAAGGAGAGTAGCTGTTCGCCGCCCATAAACATGCTGGTGGTATCCACCTGGATGGCTACTTTAATTTTTTTTTTTTTTAATTTCTATTTATTATTGAAATGGTACGGTACAAGTACATAGAAAATTGGGCTGAGAGGGCAAGCCCTGTCGAACAGCCCAGGAAGAAACATGGGCATATAACAATGTTACATGAGTCTTGTGAGGATTGTTCAGAAGAAAAAAAAAAAAAAAGGATGGAGGTGGAGGTTGAGCAGCAGACGAAAAATGGAAATACGTGTTATTGTGGTAATAACAAAGTAGTAAAACTGAAAGCAAAGTGTAAGTACATATGTCATTCAGCAAAAGAGAGTTAATACCTATAAAATAAGCTATTTGTACCCAAAAAGAAAATAAACAAGGTGACACAATATGAAATGCACAAAATCTCAAGTGCAAAAAATCAAATGATAAGAGAAAGTTCATACATGTGAGAAAACAAACAAACAAACAAAGTTCTACTTCTTTAGTGAGCTCATGAAATTCCTGCAGAATGGCTGGAAGAAAAAATTTCAACAGTGAGACAAAACAGTTATATACGGTAGCGGTCAGTGAGAGTCACACTAAGAATGCCTGTCATCTGTTAAATCAGCGTGCACATGTTGTGCGAAACTTGCATTGGTAGTTTGATAGAAGTAAGGAATGGTGCATTATTCTCAAGCGCAACAATTTTATGTAAACAGCCAATGGAGGCCTGTATCAACCTGTACCTGGGAACTGTCGTCATCTAGACTTTATCCTGAACCACCGGAAAAAATTCCCAAATGGTGAAGTAGAGGTCTGCTGCCTTCAGCATCTCCTGCCGAAGGTGCAGGAAACAGCGGGTCAGCCATTTCTTCATCTGCACAAGGAATATTAGTTATCTAGTCATCAAGCAGGATGCTGAGCAGAACAACCAAATATTTACAAAATGAAACAACAAACATGCGCTCAACGTATGCACTTGTTGGAAAAACCATAAGCAGGGTAGATTTGCTTACGTAGTACTTCATCGCTTGTTGGTCGACAATAGTCATGATCTTCTCTGGGAGGCACTGAGCTTGAGGATACGGCACTGGTTGTAGGCACATTGCTGAGGTCTAAGAAATTTAAAATGAATTGAATGAATTGAAATTTTGCTACGTATTTCAGTTAAGTACAGCAGCCAAGTAAGCTCAGCAAACAGTAGTAGCTAATACAACGGTTGCGTAACGCACCAGTTATGTCCTGCAATGGGCCACTGTACGTTCCTACATCTGAAAGATCAGAATGCGTCAACGGATGTGACGGCACCTGCCGTGACATATGGTACGAGAATGTCTTCCTGCGATACCATCGTCGCCTGGAACTACTCACCAGCGAAACCACCACTGCATCTATTCAACTTCCTGCGAGGCGGTTTTGGCGGACGATCGAGTGGACGCATTGGCAGGTTTTGACTTGGTATTGCCTCCGGTACGAGCCACCGCATCTTCCATCCTTGGGGCAAGTCAAAAGATGCAATTACCTTAATACATCATCGCACTTTTAGATGCGTAATGGTTGTTACAACTTACCGAACATCTTACCCTTCCAACTGGATAAATAAAATCTGCTTCCTCAAAATGCTTGCTGCAGACGCGAGCGTAACTGGAATTTTTCTTGCCCATGCAAAGCTTTATGCGCCATATCTCTAGCATTCGAGCGTCCGACGGATATTTATGAAAACTGACCCCGCTCTCTCCCGCATATGTAGCGCACTGTGGCACTGAGCAAAAGAGTACCATCGCCACTAATGTATATTCCTTTCCTGGTGAAAGAAAATCAAGCACAACACAGGTAAAAACAACAACACATGAAGATCACCCGCACACATCCTCTCGCTCGGCGACAAAGGGGAGTCCAATTCGTGATGTCATAGTAACACGTGATGCGCCTGCACGCAGCGACCTCTCTAGTTCGCTCTCCAGGCTAATACGGGCTGAAAAAAAAAAGGCTCCATGCGATTTCGGCTGACGCCCCGAATACGCTACGCGAGTAACACGAGTGTCGTGCGTCTTGTTCACGGGATCAAGATCAAGACCTTTGTGTACATGTTGATCGAAAGTGGTGAGAATTCTGTTCTCAGCAGTCCCTCCAGTCAGCCACCCGTCGCCGAGGAGATTGAGGAAACTTACTCGTCGACGTCAGAGAGTGCTGAACAACAACTTGATTGTGAGATGATGAATGGCGTCCGAACAGTTTGCTGTTCAACAGTTTGAAACACAAAGTACTCAATGTGATTTCCAAGGCAGAAGGGAATCCGGCTGTACATGGTACGTTCACGCCAAATGTAAATGAAAAACCGCATATTTTGACTTCTTTGAGGAAGTGGGCCGTTGAGTGTATAGCATATACAGGGTGTCCCAGAAAACGTGTCACTGAATTATAATAAAAAAACTACACCACCTAGAGTCATGCGGTCAACGGCATTTGTTCTTACTGGGTTTTTGCCATCTCCTCATGTGAATGTCGTGTAACGTAAGTTTAATTATATAAATTTTTGCGAGCTTAAGTCGGAAATTTGCCTAGTAAAGGTCACTTTTTTACCCCACCAATGTGAAGAGCGTGTCTAATTTAGTCAAATTAATGATAATTGACAGGGATATTCACGAGCTATCCCATCGGAAAAAATAGCCGAACATCATGCTCTACGGAGGTCGCACAGAATAGCACACGATGAATTTTTCAGCGCAATCTTTGTCAGTCCGACGAAAGCAGGTTGGAAACCCAGCCCTCCCCGACATCGCAGAAAGCGATAAAACAGGCACGGCTTACCACGTCCGACTTTCGCTGGGATAATGCTTTCCCTCTCCCAATTTTAGGAACTGTTACTTTTTCTACTATCACTCTGTAGGCTGGCTTCGGAACCTCCTTTCGTCGCACTGAGAGCGATTGCGCTCAAAAAGTCATCGCGCGTTATGGTCCAGTGCCCCGAAAAGCATGATATTCGACTATTTTTCCGTTGGGATAGCTCGTGAATATCACTGTCAATTATCACGAATTTGAGTGAATTCGGCACGCTCTTCATATTGGTGGGGTAAAAAAGTGACCTTTGCTTGGCAAATTTCCGAGTTGAGTTCGCAAATATTTACATAATTAAACTTGGAGTACATGACATTCACGTTAGGAGGTGGCAAAAACCTAATAAGAACAAATGCTGTTGACCGCATGATTCTACGTGGCGTAGTTTTTTTATTATAATTCAATGACACGCTTTCTGGGACACCCTGTATGCTTTACATTAAGCGTATGCTATCAGCGCCATATCAACCCGAATGATATCGTTCTCGCTCGTGACTTGGTGGGAACGGGAGGCGTACGCCTTTTTTATACCACATATCAATTGCATAATTGATACAAAAAAGGCAACGCCTCCGGTTTTCAACAAATCCGGGGCGGGAACGCTGTCATTCAGGATTAGCAGGCTATGAGGTAAAGTTCGTTTTTAAGAGTGTGCTGGTAACAATCTTGTGTCAGATTTACTTCAGTCTGCTCAAGACAAATTATTGTTGATATAATATTGTAATCATATTTTGAGCCGATATTCTGTGAATAGCGGATTGAAATTTTTGACAAAATTCAGTTGGAGCCTGTTTATATAGGCAAAGGAGCGTGCTATCAAGCGAAGTTTGTACCGTAAAAGTTGATTTGAAAAAAATCCTTTGTTACACTCTAAAGACAGAACTTCACCACATAACACGCTCTGCGCCAACCATGGCCACGAACGAGAGGGCTAGCCTCTAATTCCAAGAGAGAGGAGGGCGTACGCCTTTTTGTGTCAATTATCATATATCCAAATTGACACAAGAAGGCGTACGTACCGCTCTGTCATCGAATCAGAGGCGACAACCCTATCATTCGTTGCAATGGTTGGCGCAGAGCGTGCTATGCGGGGAAGAGATGTTTTTCGAGAGCGGAAGGGAATATGTCTACCAAGACGTGGCAAACATCAAATGAAACTCAACAGTGTTCCTTTCTACTGTGCTTTTTTGTGTGGAATTTTTGATTTGGAGTATTGTTACACGTACCTATAAAAGAGGGAATGCTATCTTGGACTGTAGAGTTTTAGAGAAGCAAATGACGTAGGGTACCGTCATGGGGTGGTGATTTTCCTACACTCTTAGAAATGAACTTCACCGCATAGCACGCTACTAGCCAACCATCATCTCGAACGATATCGTTATCCGCCCTGATTTGTTGAAAACGGGAAGCGTACGCCTTTTCTGTGACAATTATGAACATCATAAGTGTCACAAAAAACGCGTACGCCTCCCGTTTTCAACAAATCAGGGCAGATAACGATATCATGTGAGAATATGGCTGGCTAGGAGCGTGCTGTAAATGTGTTCTTATATGCTCACATAATTTCAACTTCTTTTTTTGTTTTAGTGAGCTGTGATAAACTTTATCAAGAATTAGGGACAAAACGCAAAGCAGGCTTCACCTAAAACGGCTCCCATAGCCTCTGTATTCTGGAACGAAAAGCGCGTGCTACATATTCTGCTGGCAGCGCTTTGCATTCGTTCTCTAATGGCATCTTGCCTCTGCCAGGACAAAACTTTTTAGCAATTTTTGGGGCATGAATAGTGGCATCTTCAAGGTTCCATTCGGTTTCCAAATTTTGAACCTGTAAAGGAGCCTTCCATCGCCGCACGAGCACGTTGCGGCGAAGCCTACGTTCAAGGCCACGCGCTACCACAGGATTAGGAAATCGCTCAGCGCAGAAGAGACTACAAGAGAAGACAAACAAGAAATAACAACACGGGGAGCCCAGATGTGTGTGTAACGTCACGTGGTAAGGGTATAGGATATAAAAAACTAAAAACTTGACAGCTGTTAGGATAACTAACATCGTTGAGGTTGTTATAAAGAGCAAACGTGTGTACATTATGGCTGTTAAGAAGTCTGTTGGTATCTGCTAAACTGTGAGCAATCAAACAAAACCTAAAATAACGGTGTGGTCGGAGTGAACGGCACAACAACAACAACAATAAATGATGACGATGAGATGGGGTGTTTCACCGCGGAGGTGCGTACCCTACACCACTGCACGTGGAACGTTATGTGAAGATGATGAAGGAAGGATGCAAATACAAGAAAGAACTAAAATGACCGGCAGAAAATAGACCAACGACAGCTTAAGACAACATGTACTACTTTGCACAGGAAAATGTGATATCTGAGGTTCTACGATGTGCTAAGGTTGTCAAACCAAGTTTATCGAGGATAGGTTCATAATTATAGACACCAACGTGTCGGTCATAGAGAATGTACAATGACTCCAAGGGCTTCGATGCTGTCATTGGGTCAATCTTTGAAAATTAGTGAAGCTAATTAAGTATAAGATTTTAGTTAGCCATCGAACACTGATGCGACCGGCTAGGAAAGATATCTGAGAGGCTTAGTTTTCGTTTCTTCTTTCTCGCTCTCTCCCTTTTTCTTTTTCTTTTTTGTTGAGGGGAGGGGGCAGGAGGCCTATTAATACCTGAAGACAATTTATGATACAGCTATAGGATGTCACGCTTCCTCGCAAACGCAGGAGCCTCTCTAGCGGGGAAAACGCAAGTGTAAAAGGCGGTCACTTGGCCCATTTGTATTATAACGCATTACTCTGCTCTCTTTTGATCACAATAATGCTCGTTGCCTTGTCAATGTCATCTGCATTACTGTAGATTTGTCGTTCACCTCGAAACTACAAGAAAAAAAGTTAAGAGATCACGATTTTCTGTTGTTTGAGTTTGATTTGCGATTTTCTGGCGACTTTCTGTTGCTGTCATCTCTCAAAATGTATCTATCAAAATCCATCAAAATAAGCACAATTTCAGACAACGAAAAAAAGGAAAATATCGTTTCTGCGTTCCTGTCTTTTATTTTCCATACCTAATACAGCTAACGCCGTAGTGGATCAAATCTATCCCGATTGCAGCCTAATGCCGCGTGTTTCTCGACAGCCGTACTCCTGGCTTTTTTTTTTTCGTCTGTGGAGAGGGTGCTAGCAGGTGTGCTGTCTTATCAGCGTTCTTCTGAAGATTTACAATCTTGATCCAGCCGTACATGCTCGCGCTTTCAGCAGTACTGCTTGGGACTGTGTTGTTCGCTATCGCGTCTTTTTTCATTCGTACATCTTTGTTTCTGTAGGTGTGAAGAAAAGTTTATTGACTGGTTGATAAGCAACTGCGTGCACCACGTAAAAGTCAGTTGTGTAGCATCGATTGCTAGTACGTATGAGTCGAATAAATACGAATGAAGCACGATGAACATTTGATTTACACATCAGAGTTAGTGTCCTCTTCATGTTTGGAAAAACTTCGCATGGCTGCATATGCGATCAGAATGTCCTCCTTTAGCTTTGAAGCCAAAATAAACGGGGGCACTTCAAACCACGTTACTCAAACTGTGACGCAACATTTGCCTCAGCTTGCCGTCATCTGGATCTTTGGACGTCGTTCCCGATTTCCGTTCTTGGCTCACCTCGCGTCATCGAGTCCACATCTAACATGCGTGACACGCGCTGTTCGAGTTCGAGTTCCACACTTAAACCGGGCCTCTTTCCTCTTGGATGCCACCTTCTTCGGAGTACGTGACGTCACGTTTCTCATATCTCCTAGCCTGTAGCGCAGATGAATTTTCTTCTATCCTTTAACATATTTTAGCACATCCCATGCTGCGTCCCTTTTGTTTTGTTCGCCGATGATGTAGGTTCTCTAAGGCTTAGGAATTATTATGATAATCAATTTTGTGAAACAAACACCCACAAGTTATTATTCGGCGAGGGGAAAGCAGACGCAGATTGAGGTTATGGTAACATGAAAAACTCAGTGCGGCATCCCCCATTGTTCTCCATACAAACCCCGTTTCATTGTCCCTGATGTTTTGCTCATGAGGATACGAATAGTCGAGCGGGTTCTTTAAAACCTGCTCTTGGAAATGCAGGACGTATACACTGCTAATAAGTGCACCACCCGAAAGGAAAAGACACGTCCGTGAGAAAGCTGGTGGACATTATAAAGGGATCTGGTGCGAATGTCAGACTGCTCACTGACAGCAAAACGGAAGTTGCTAAATTCACATCATTAACAGGAAAGAATGTCGATTTACTTCTTGAGAATCTACCACGCCTTGTGTCCTCTCCTCGGACACCAGAGATGATAGAGCACAGTTATGGGATCTTTTCAGAGGTGTGGTAAAAGAATTTGAGCAAGCGTCAGGAGATGTTAAACGTCCTAACTATGTTTCTGGATCTGGGAAACAAATGCAATGGGTATGGACAGGAGAACCGTGACCCCGTATATACATGTTTTTTGCGCATCACGCCGCGATGAGCCACATGCAGCAGCGCTGACTAGAATGGTTTTCTACCAAGGACTAGAAAAGAAAAACTGTGCCTTAAAGAACCTACATCATCGGCGAACAAACAAATGGGACGCAACATGGGACGGGCTAAAATATATGTTAAAGGATAGAAGAAAATTCATCAGCGCTACAGGCTAGGACATATCAGAAACGTGACGTCACGTACTGGGAAGAAGGTGGCATCCAAGAGACAACAGCAAAGAGGCCACGTTTAAGTGTCGAACTCGAACTGGAACAGCGCGTGTCACGCGTGTTAGATGTGGACTCTATGACGCGAGGTGAGCTAAGAACGGAAATCGGGAAAGACGTCCAAAGATCCCACTGATCTCGATTGTAAAAGGCTGGATCGCGGATAGGGAGCGCGAGCGTGAAGAAACCGGCCGCCATCTTACGGTGCCCACAACAGTCGCCGCAGCGATCATGGCAACTTCTTGCAATTACGGTCGTACCAACCGTACTGGCAAGGTTACAGGGCCTAAATTTATACAGGTGAGTCACTCTTTATCGAGGAATAAATAGGCGTTCATTCTGTATATTAGTTGACCATTATGAAGTGTTTTTTTTTGCCCAAAACGAGCACTGGATGCAGGTTGCTTGATCGCTCTTCCGACGTTCAGTCGAGCACACTTGCATTTTACCCGGCGGCAAATACAGTTTGAGTGCATAATATGCTTGAAAGAACACGTTACACTACACAGGTAGTGTTGTCATCAATATATGTGCGAGCACTCGAGCGCTTTTTTGCATGCATTGCTAGCATGGTACACGGTGTTCTCTGCGGAAGCAAGTGCCACATTCATTTCTTTGAATTACCTTCGCGCACAAGTTCGGTATTACGTCATAATGAGACCACGATTGTCACCTTTTTTCATGTATTGGTATTGTTTTGTGCCTTGGTTTGATTTGTGACAAAGAATCCTACGTAATGGTGGTGTGGCGCGACTTGAATAACGCCTTTGTCTGAGCTGTATCGTCAGCTTGTTACGATAGTAATAATTTGTAGCGTGTCGTGCTATTTGAAGCAGTTTTTAAGGCAAAAGTGGTCTCTCAATACAGGTTTCGTCATGAGGGCTACCCAGTGAATAATCTGTGTAGTGTGATACGGCTGGGTGTACAGGTAAGTATCACGTTCCTCATCCACTGGTTTCTACTTTACAGGAAGGAACAACCTCAGTGCACGCACTGTGGTTAGCCTCTCTCAGTTTTGCACATTTTCTTACATGTTCACATCAGAAACACATCTTACACTTTAGGCTCCTTCACCCAGCAATATAATAATTAGAGATTATAATTATTTTTAGAAGAGTTCCCCATATTCTTTTTAGAATAGTTTTTCATCTTTTTAATTTTTAGAAGATACAGGGATTGTAAACCATGTTTTAAACTGATGTTTTAACATTTGTCCAATGCATTTATTAAACAACATATTCATTTTTAACTGGTTGCACCCAAACCAATGTTCTGATGTATTATTTCCTTTGTTGTCGATGCACCATAAAAATTGGAATAATCATCATCAATGCAGGTTACTTCACAGCTGCCTCGACATACTCAAGAAATGGGTGCAGAACCTGCGTAATGCCCACAAACTTTGATTACGACAGCACCTCCAGAAAGTATGTGTCACATGGGATTTTTAAATGTATTCACAGTATATAATACCTAGTATTAACTGTTGTAGACCTAAGCCGTCTCTACAGTACACTCTCAGCAATTAAAACCGTGAGAACCGTGATAATTGTTTCAGTTAATAGGCATGCACATATATGCTATAAGAAGAAAATTATTTCTTGAGAATGCACTTCTCTGGCTACTGGTGTTGTTTACATCTACTGTTGATCACATTCATTTATCACATATTATATTCTTATATATATTATTATATTAACACATATTTGATCACATTAGATTCAAAATTCATCATATATGAGAAAATACCAGGAGGGAAGTTGCTATTCATTGCTCATTCTAACCTAAAATTGAGTGCTACAAATTTAGAGAGAGTACCTGTCCATTGTCATTCCTAAAATATATATTGTCATTGTAGCAAGGTCATAAAACAATAAATGTAGTCTTTTGTGACCTCCCTGCCGTTCATTGTATCCTGAAACGCATAAGTGCAAGAAATAACTTGAATAAACTTGATATTGTATAAACTTGATATAAAATGTTGAATAATATAATGTATGATATAAAATGTTGAATAAACTTGAACTTGTATATTCTCTTTACTCATCATCAGTGACCTTCTTTACAAAAGCATATCGTGTTAGATTTTTTTTGTTTACGTTTCACAGACGGGGTACACGAGGGCCAAAACGACAAAATCACAACTGTTTCAAGCTCCAAATCGTCCTGCTGCAATTATCCTGTTGCAGACCATACGTGTGTAGTGCAAGAAGGCCCTTGCACATCAAAATGTAAGATGGGAATCACAGTTAATGCAAAGTGGTTCCTATGAGAGACTTCGATGCTGAACAAAATTGTGCAAACTGCGGAAGGTGCCATAGAAGATATTCAGAAAGCGTGTCTGGTCTCACAACGGTGCTACGACGCTCTCTTTTAGATGACGATGATACTCATTGGAGTTTCAGATGTGCAGCTGCATTTTTTCGCACGTGCTCCACATAACAAGCATGACAAAGTCAGCACTGGATAGCAGGCCCCCGTTCCTAAGCAGCTTTGCTCACGCTGCAGTTGTATTCAGCAAAAGCATGTGAGTACTCGAGAAGGACATTCAGTTTGGCACAACCGCGCCTGCAAATAATCAGAACAAACAAACAAACATAGAAGGGCTGTACTTCAAAAAGAGGTAAATCTTGTGTCTCAAGGAGGTGTTACCACTTTTAAGTAACTTAATTGATTAAGCTTACATCACTACCTGATTAACTGTCCTAACGAGCTTGTTCTAATTGCGTGAAGCAATTAAATTACGCTCACAACGTATTTGGGCTGCTTCGGTGTGTGCATATTGCATAAAAATACCAAAGAACCCTCGTCCATGTTCCTGACCTTCATCTTCACGCAATCACTTGAACAAGGGCACGTGCCCCACGACTGGCGACAGGGCAAGGTCGTCCCCTTTTTCAAAGGCGGCGATACGGCATCTCCCCTCAATTATCGTCCCATTTCCCTAACTAGTATTCCGTGCAAAATTATCGAACACGTAATTTACTCAGCTGTCTCGTCTCACCTCGAAGGCAACAATTTCTTTTTTGCTCAACAACATGGTTTTCGTAAGGGCTTTTCATGCGAAACACAGCTCTCCCTATTCACCTTTGATATCCTCTCCAATATGGATCGCGGAGTCCAAACAGATGCAGTCTTTCTTGATTTTAAAAAAGCATTTGATTCTGTGTCACATTCAGGTCTTGTACACAAACTTTCGCTCCTTAACCTACATTCCGACGTCTTTAACTGGATCGTGAGTTACCTTTCTAACAGAGCTCAAACAACCATTGTAAACAACTCCTCTTCGGCCTTCCTCCCTGTTTCTTCAGGTGTACCCCAAGGTTCTGTTCTTGGTCCTCTTCTATTTCTTATATTTATAAATGACCTCCCGCACTCCATCTCATCCTGCATCAGGCTCTTCGCCGATGACTGCGTATTATACCGTGCTATTAAATCCCGTTCAGATCAAATAACCCTTCAGCAAGACCTTGCGTCAATTTCCAACTGGTGTTCCTTTTGGCGTCTTCCCTTAAATGCTTCCAAGTGCTGCCATGTTTCATTTTCTCGCTCTAGGTCCCCCCTCACCTATCAATACCACATTGACGAGTCGGTTGTCAACACTTCTGATAACTACAGGTATTTAGGGCTTCATTTCTCATCAAATCTTTCCTGGTCAGATCACGTTCATACCATTGTAAGGGATGCAAATCGTAAACTTGGCTTCATACGTCGTAACCTTAGGCCTGCTGCCCCGGACGTCAAACGTCTTGCTTACCTAACCCTAATTAGGCCCAAATTAGAGTATGCCTGCAGCATATGGGATCCCTACCAATCTTCTTCTTCTACCGGTCTTCTACCGATCTTCTCGAGTCCATTCAAAATCGTGCAACCCGTTTTATTTTGTCCAACTACTCATATCCGTCTAGTATTACCTTGTTAAAGTCATCCATCGATCTTCCCCCTCTTGCACTCCGTAGAAGATACTTTTGTTTGTGTCTCTTTCACAAGTTTTACATCAATCAAGCCATCCGACCCTCTTTCATTGCACCAGCACACTACGTCTCCGCCCGGACTGATCACACATGCAAAGTTGAGCATATCCATTGTCGTTCATCCCAGTTTCTCAATTCCTTCTTTCCACATGCTATTGACATTTGGAATTTGGATTGACATTTGGAATGACCTTCCCCAATCCATTGCCACCATCTCTGATGTTTCTGCATTTCGCAGACAGTTGTGTTCTTTTTTTGAATTATAAAGTGTGTCTCATTTACTTGTATTATTTTGTTTGTGTGTTACTTCACATATGTAACCTCGCGTACTAGTTATATTAATATATTCATTATGTGATAGTGCTTGTTGTATTATTAGTTCACACCCCCCTCATGTAACGCCCCTCGCGGGTATTTGAGGTATTCGCATAAATAAATAAATAAATAAATATTTGTGTGGCAAAGCACCGCAGTCGTTCACTAAAAGACACTTTCTGCGGCGGTGCCTGATATAAATCATACGAAACCGATACACGGCTAAAACAACGGCTGTGATTCTACAGAACGATCTCTTTCTGCCATGCGAGTATATCCTTTCCCGGACCGTACTTTATGGAACAATTTTTGTCCAGAACGCAGCACGGGATATTACATACATGGTGGTTGTTAACCTCACATCGTTTCTTGTTGAAATATTGGCTGGGAAACGTACTGTAGTACAATCCCCAGCGCTGCACTGCTGTGACGGTCTAGTTTCGGAATGCAAAACATAACGTAATTAAGAATCGAACGGCAGGACACCTGTGAAACACTGTTAGGATACATCAGTATACTGGCACCTTACAAAATTGTGTGATGACAAGCAACGATCAACGCCTGCAGCGCTGTAAATACTCACAATCTCCGTTGACTCCCATTGCTTTCTATGGGCGCACACTGCGCTTTAGGGCCTCCCAACATGGCGGCCCGAATGCCCGCCTCTCCCCTGCGAGCCCCTCTCCCATGCGCCATCCAGCCTTTATAGATAGAGATCAGTGAAAGATCCAGACAACCCAATCCAGGTGACGCAAATGTTGCATCACAGTTTGAGTCAGGTGGTTTGAAGTGCCCCCGTTTATTTTGGCTTCAACGTTAAAAGGAGGACATTGTGATCGCATATATGCAGCCATGCGAAGTTTTTCCCAACATGAAGACTCTGATGTGTAAATCAAATGTTCATCGTGCTTCATTCGTATTTATTAAACTCATACGTACTAGTAATCGGCGCTACACGACTGACTTTTACGTGGTGCACGCAGTTGCTTATCAACCAGTCAATAAACTTTTCTTCACACCTACAGAAACAAAGATGTACGAATGAAAAAAGACGCGATAGCGAACAACACAGTCCCAAGCAGTACTGCTGAAAGCGCGAGCATGTACGGCTGGATCAGGATTGTAAATCTTCAGAAGAACGCTGATAAGACAGCACACCTTCTAGCACCCTCTCCACAGACGAAAAGAAAAGCCAAGAGTACGGCTGTCGAAAAACACGCGGCATTAGGCTGCAATAGGGATAGATTTGATCCACTACGGCGTTTGCTGTATTAAGTATGGAAAATAAAAGACAGGAACGCAGAACAATATTTTCCTTTTTTTTTTTTCGTTGTCTGAAATTGTGCTTATTTTGATGGATTTTGATAGATACATTTTGAGAGATGACAGCAACAGAAAGTCGTGATCTCTTAACTTTTTTGTTGTAGTTTCGAGGTGAACGACAAATCTACAGCATCTAAAAAAGGCAGATGAAATTGACAAGGCAACGGGCATTATTGTGATCAAGAGAGAGCAGAGTAATGCGTTACAATACAAATGGGCCAAGTGACCGCCTTTTACAATTGCGTCTTCCTGGCTAGAGAGGCTCCTGCGTTCGTGAGGAAACGTGACATCCTATAGCTGTATCATAAATTGTCTTCAGGTATTAATAAGCTCCCTCCCCCTCCCCCCCCCCCCAAAAAAAAAGAAAAAAGGAGAGAGCGAGAAATAAGAAACGAAAACTAAGCCTCTCAGATATCTTTCCTAGCCGGTCGCATCAGTGTTCGATGGCTAACTAAAATGGTATACTTAATTAGCTTCACTAATTTTCAAAGATTGACCCAATGACAGCATTGAAGCCCGTGGAGTCATTGTACTCTCTCTATGACCGACACATTGGTGTCTATAATTATGAACCTATCCTCGATAAACTTGGTTTGGCAACCTTAGCACATCGTAGAACCTCAGATATCACATTTTCCTGTGCAATGTAGTACATGTCGTCTTAAGCTGTCGTTGGTCTATTTTCCGCCGTTCATTTTAGTTATTTCTTGTATTTGCATCCTTCCTTCATCATCTTCACATAACGTTCCACGGGCTGTGATGTAGGGTACGCACCTCCGCGGTGAAACACCCCATCTCATCGTCATCATGTATGGTTGTTGTTGTTGTGCCGTTCACTCCGACCACACCTTTATTTTATGTTTTGTTTGCTCACAGTTTAGCAGATACCAACAGACTTCTTAACAGCCATAATGTACACACGTTCGCTCTTTATAACAACCTCAACGATGTTAGTTCTCCCAACAGCTGTCAAGTTTTTAGTTTTTTGTATCCTATACCCTTACCATGTTACACACAAATCTTTGCTCTCCGTATTGTTATTTCTTGTTTGTCTTCTCTTGTAGTCTCTTCTGCGCTGAGCCATTTCCCAAACTGTGGTTGCGCGTGGCCTTGAACGTAGGTTTCGCCGCAAGGTGCTCGTGCGGCGATGGAAGGCTCCTTTACAGTTTCAAAATTTGGAACCCGAATGGAACCTTGAAGATGCCACTATTCATGCCCAAAAAATTGCTAAAAAGTTTTGTCCTGGCAGAGGCAAGATGCCATTAAAGAAAATGCAAAGCGCTGCCAGCAGAATATGTAGCACGCGCTTTTCGTTCCAGAATACAGAGGCTCTATGGGAGCGGTTTTAGGTGAAGCCTGCTTTACGTTTTGTCCTTAATTCTTGGGCATGAACAAGCTACAGTTCATTCTGCACTATGTTACAGTTACTTCATTGAAGTGCTTCTTATGATTACAATCTCTAAGAACTTTATTTATTTATTTATTTATTCATGTAAGCACAAGCTGTGATATTTACTCACTTCCATGAAATTTATAGAAGTATGTCACAAGGCTATGGTGACATTCCTAGGAATGTGATGTCATGTGTTTGCTGAATAAATTTGACTAAATTCGTTAAAGACTTTTGGTGTGTCTTGTACTACCAGTTATATTGCGAAACATATATTGCAGACATTACAACATTATCCACAGAAACATTATTGTCTGGGAGTACTCCAATCGGCAATTGTACATTGTTTCAGGATAAGTCAGCTCGTGTATATAAGGAGTGTAAAACTAGAGCATACTTCCTCGAATAACCTAGGTGTAGTTCAGTGGAGCCAGCATGTAATTCGGCAACATACATAGCTTGATAGTCACTGTAAATCACATTTGTGAGGGTGGGCTAGGATGACCGTACAACATCCTTGAAGCGTCAGTAAGGACACCCACTGGACTGACCTGGGACATCTATGGATGCAACTTTGGCAGTAAATTTGACGTCCATGAGACGTCATAGGGATTTTTGTGGACATCCCTAGGATGTCCAGATGTCCCAAAACGAACGTCCACAGGATGTTCCTGGAACGTTGGTGGTTGTCTGGGGAAGAGACTCGGAGAGTGTGGTTCGGGAAGGTTGGTAGTGAGGGCAATGAAGAAGAATATGCTCCAGATCATCAAGAGCACCGCAGTGGCAACAGGTGGGAGAGTCAACTTGTCTCAAGCGGTAACGCCACTGAGCTGTAAAGGCCACATCGAGGCGCATTCGGTAGATTAATGCAGCATCTTGACGAGAGGTGTTTCGTGGCATGCAGAAAGCGAGCGTTGGATCAACTCTGCTCAACATAGAGGGGGGAAGAATGTCGGTTGTCCGTTGGCGGGAAACCAGGGGTGACACTAGGCGTCGCAGAATTGAAAGGCGGTCTCCTCTCAGCAGAACAATACTGGTCCGTTTTCGATACGAGAGTGCTGCTTCTGCGGCGCTGTCGGCCTGCTCGTTGAGAGGCAGATTACTTGGCAGATTACTTGGTGCCGAAGGCGCAGGTGGTACCCGGGAATTAGATATACTGTGCCGAAACTGCTTTGTGAACTTCCAGACGTTATGTGAATCACAACAACCCTCAACGTCCACGTCATACAAAAACAGCATGAAAGGGGATCCGTTTTAAACGGAAGACGAAGCGATTGATGAAATCAATCGATTAATAACGTCGCAAGGCATCGGCGTGACACCCGTGAGAAAGCGCAAGAAGACCACATTGTACGTGAAAAGAAAGAACTCCGAAATTTCGGAAGCTCTAGGTGTCAAGGCACGTCGACAGATTGAAGGAGCGTTCGACGTTTCCCTTCCCGGTACATCGAATAGCAACTGCCAGCTGTGCCCACTGTTGTTGGGAAATATTAGGATGGCCTACCGAGCAAGTAAGTCACTGCAACAGCGATGCCAAATTCTTACGCTTCTTCCTGCATCGATGTCAGAGCGCGACGTCCAAGCAATCGTTCGTGAGGCAACCCGGTACATGGTTAAGAAGTCCCAGAAGTTGGGAAGAAGAAGTTCGAACCCGACGGACGTGTTCCTTTTCTGCTCTCTTCTCTGATTTGAATTACTGCATCTGCTGGTCTACTGCTCATTCCTACACCGTCGGATGGACGTGGGCAGAGGGAGACGCCGCGCATCAAATGCCAGCGGCGACTCCCGGAGGTCTGCTCATCCGCTTAGCGCCCGGAGCCGGTCACCGGTTGCCAGGTGCCAGAGCAATGCTCTCGGGAGCGATAACGGGCAAAGGTCATCGACAACGCAGCTTATGCTCGGCCTCGACGGCGCACCTGACCTGCAGGGCCCTGACAGCGCCCTATGCACGGAAGGCATGCTCGTCGGCGGCATACAGAGTCACCAACAGGTTGAGCCGCCGTTTCAAGCCGTCACCCACAAAAAGAATCGCCCAGGGGGCATCCCGGTAGTCTTCAGGTGCAAGAGCGACTCGGATTCCTTCTATAATGTGAACCCTGACCTTATCGCCCATGACATCCTAACAGCGACTCAGGAGAAAGTGCGCATCATCGGCACTCTCATCCTCCATGTCCCTCCGAGCATTGGGCGAGCAGACTGCTCAGCCTGAAGTTGCTTGCGAATATCCCTGTTGAACCCTGTATTCCAGCTTCATATACTCGTACGACGGGCATAATATCAGGTGTTCCCAGCCGTTACAGCGAGGACCAGCTATTGGAGTTCTTCAAACCCCGTGGAGTCACCGCCGTTAAAAGAGAAATGGCCTTCTCCCGTGAAAGCGACGGATCTGCGACAGCAATCACGAAGTCCAGCGTCCTATTGACTTTCCAGCCGGGCCTTATGCTCCCTGCAGAGATTCCCCTTGGGTTCACGTATTACCGCGCCCTCCTGTTCAGTGCTTCAACTATCAAAAGCACGGTCACTATGCAAAGGCCTGTCGTGGGCCAGAAAGATGTAAAGTGTGCTCTGGCCCACACGATTATAAAGAGTCCACTGCTCGGCGCGAGCCGAAGTGTGCCAATTGTGCCGGATCACAAACTGCGACCTTCCGGGCGTGTAAAGTTGCCAAGGCTGCTGCTGCTGCCATCGGCGACGAGTCCTGAATGGGAAGGCCAGCTCTGCGCCGCCAGACAAGCGACCGTCCCCTTTTTCTGCAGACCACTTCCCGAGCCTTCATGAGCCTTCCCGAGTCTTCCAAAGCGTTCTGAGGAGTGAACAACCCTTACAAGAAACAAACGAAGCACCCCGGTCTCACAAGACCTACGCTTCGGTTGTCAAGTCTTCAGCGCCAAAACCTCCTACAGTACCTGGCCCTCGCACGTCCGATGCCGATCGACCCCAAGTATCTGGGCCTTTTGCAGCAGGATCCTCCCAGCTGCCAAAGGGACAGGACACCCACTTTGACTCTATCCTCCCCGTACTCTTCGCTGCGCTGCGCGCCATCGCTCACCAGTTTCCTGCGTCTGCTGGTCTGTCAGCAGTTCAAGTTGTGATTGCTATGGAGCCACTGCTCAACAGTTGCCTTCGTGTCCCTGCCATCCATAATGAATAATGGCATGCAGTACTCGACGTCAGTGTCTATCGATTGCCCTTACTAGCTTCGTGGGCAAGACGTTGGAACGCATGGTGTTCCGCCGCCTGAGTTGGTACCTCAAGACCGTGCGATTCTTCCCCGAAGTAATGCAAGGCTTTCGGCAGGGTTGGTCGGCGATAGATAATGTTATCGACCTAGTGACTGAGACGCAAGAGGCAAGAGCTGTTCAAGTTGTGATTGCTATGGAGCCACTGCTCAACAGTTGCCTTCGTGCCCCTGCCATCCATAATGAATAATGGCATGCAGTACTCGACGTCAGTGCGCTACGAAACCACGGCCATCTTCCAGTGGAATTCCAGAGGGCTACGGTCGAAGATATAGGACTTCCGCCAGTTTGTATGGCGTCATAAATTCCCTGTGATGTGTATCGCTGAATGTGGACTCTCGCCTCACTTTCGACTGTCTAATTATGTTATTCCTTTCGGAGCCCCATGGTGCACGGAGCCGCGCTGCCATTTTCGTTCGTTGTGACACCTCGGCCATTCAGCGCGACGTGCAGGCGGGCAGTCAACTACAATGTCGATCTGGCTGCGCTCCTCGCCAGCCTTCTCCCGCCTTTCGTGCTATGCGGCGATTTCAACGCTCATATTGCCATCTGGGGTAGTACCCACACCGATGCAAGACGAGAGCGGCTCGCAAGCTTCTTTGCAGACCACAGTCTCTGTGTCCTCAACGACGGCCCACCCACGTTCCTCTACAGTGCGTTCCTGTCGTCGTGCCTGGACCTCACTGTCACTTCAGCGTGCTTAGCGCGGCGGCTGGTCTGGCGCGTGGATGCTGACACACTCGGTAGCGACCATCTCCCCGTTTTGATGGGCGTCAGGGGCATTCCCCAGCTCGCAACGTCCCATCCTGTCATGCGAACGAACTGGAAACAGTGCAAGGCGGCCATCGACTCGGTCCCTCTGAGCGGCACGCTGGAAGACGAGCGCATTTTCCGGGACACCGTGACCAACGCTGTACAGGCGGCTACGACGGCTTTCCGTATACCTGCGCAGTTCTCTGCGGTGGACAGCGAATACGCTAGACTCCGTGCTCTACGTCGCCGTGCTGAGAGACGAGCCCGTCGCACCCAACTCCCTGCACACTAGCAAGACGCGCGTCGAATCCAGAAGGCCGTCTAGCGCCATTTACGCAAGCTTGCGCGGGACCGCTGGTGAAGTTTTGCGTCCTCTCTCTCTCTCTCTCTCTCTCCCCACACCCCCATGACCCGGATCTGGAACGTAATGAAGGACTCTCTTGATGTCTCTTTAATAATGACTCTCTTCTCCTGTCACGCTCCGGCACCCATTCCGTGCCCTGTCCCTAGCCACCGCACGCACGGAGTTGGATATTGCTACGGAATATTGCGCTCGCCTCGCAGCCGATCCATCAGCCGACCCACTATCGGCCCGCGGCATTTCAGTTGCTTTGGCGTCGTCCGCGGAGCCGGCTTTGGATCTTCCATTCTCGTTTCTGGAGATGGACTCAGCACACATCCCCCGGGCCGGACCAAGTCACCTATAAAGCACTTCGGAACCTTCCGGATTCAGGTCGTGCTTGCCTCCTGCGGATGCTCAACGCCAGCTGGCAAAGGGGCCACGCCCCTCAAGTCTGGAAGACCGCTATGGTGGTTCCCCTTCTCAAGCCTGGCCAATCACCCCGCAACATTGACTCCTTCCGTCCGATTGCCCTTACTAGCTTCGTGGGCAAGACGTTGGAACGCATGGTGTTCCGCCGCCTGAGTTGGTACCTCAAGACCGTGCGATTCTTCCCCGAAGTAATGCAAGGCTTTCGGCAGGGTTGGTCGGCGATAGATAATGTTATCGACCTAGTGACTGAGACGCAAGAGGCAAGAGCTGAAGATCGCATGACTCGTGCCGTCTTCCTGGACGTAAAGAAAGCGTACGATAGCGTTTTTCATAGTTCCATCATCGCGACCCTGCAAGAAAGTGGTATCGAAGGCGCTCCCCTTCTTTGGATCCAGGACTTCCTGAGCGACCGCTTTTTGTTTGTTCGGACCACTGAGGGGGACACTGACCCCGTTAGCCGAGGCGTTCCTCAAGGAAGTGTGCTCAGCCTCCTGCTCTTCAATGTCGTCATGGCCTCTCTTCCTGCACTGCTGCCCCACCACACGCGCCTCAAGCTATATGCCGACGACATCTGCTTATGGACATCTGCCGGTCGCCGCGACATCATTCAGCATCGACTGCAGTGAGGCTTAGGTATTATTGTCGCCTATCTCGCCGACCGCGGTCTCTCCGTTTTACCCAACAAGATTGTGGCCATTGTGTTCATTCGTCGATCATTCACGAGGTTCCCGCTCGTCATTGAAGGTTCACCACTGCCATTTGTCCCGTACTGCAAGTACCTGGGCGTGGTACTCGACCGTGACCTTTCCTGGTCTCGCCACAAGACTCTCACAACCAAGATCAACAGCTACATGGCGGTTCTTCGTTGCCTCGCTGGTTTGCGATGGAGCACGTCCTTCTCTGACCTCCGCCGTGTCCACCAATCCCTCGTGCTGGGTTATCTCCGGTATAGCCTTCCCATCCTGCATGGTATCAGCCGAAGCAGAAATCGGGATCTCCTCTTTAGCCAAGCCAGGAGCCTCCGCGTCTGCTTGGGAGTCCCTTCGACAACCGAGACATACTCTGTCCTAGCCGAGGCACGCGAACCGTCGATCGATGTCCTGCGGGACGGGGCAACCCTCCGTGTTCTCGCACGGTACCTTACTCGGCACCCTCCTCACTACCTTCGCCACGTCGACGAAGACTGCCCGGGCTCTGATTTAGGTCGTGCTCTCGTTTGCCTCAAAGGGTCCGTCCCTGCACGTTCTCCCTGCCCTTGCACGCCCCTGCGATGTGGACGCTTGCAAGACCCGAGATCTGTGCCACTATCCCCGGCCTCCGGAGGAAGAACGATGCGCCTGTGACAGTAGCCCGCCAGCTTGCGCTCGAGCATCTCAGTTCGGCCTATCCTCTGAGCCACGCCATCTATACTGATGGATCGGTAGCGAATGAGTCATCATCAGCAGCCTACTACGTCTCGCAGGAAAACCGTGACCTCGCCCTCCGACTTCCCTACACAGCGTCCTCCACGGATGCGGAGCTGCTCGGATTGCTTGCCGCTCTGCGGCATATCGCTGAATCTCTGCCTGATGCGTGGGTCGTCTTCAGAGACAGCAAGGCGTCTTTGGCGCTCCTGTCCACATAGCACTTACTGAAGAAAGTCTGGGCATCCAAGATGACCAAGAAATTGATTTCGCAATATGGGAGGTCAGAGGCCTGCTGAGGAGGACATTACCTGCGCGGAACTACATTGAAGTAATTAGAAAGTGGGTTAGCTCCTATATCAGCCATGACCACATGAGGAAGGTCCAGAAAGAAGTGATCCGAAAGGACGAGTGTTCTGTAAAGCCAGGACACGTTGTATTTCATTTCGACTTTTCAGAGAATTGGACAGTTATCCTGCTCAAGGAAGGCCAGAGCTACCACTGGCACATAACTCAAGTTTCGATATGCACATGTGTGGCTACTACGTAAACTTCAACTCGCTGTTATGCTGTATGTGTCCGACGACACCCGGCACGACAGCGCAGCAACATTGCTTTCTCTTCTCGAGATCGAAGAACATATGGAGGACCACGGAATTCTGTATGGAAGCGCTGTATACATCCCTGATGGGGCCAGCGCGCCGTTTGAAAAGCGTGCGTTTCAAAAACAGATTTCAGCACTATGAGCTCGGACGCAACACAACTGTAACGAGGTGGCTTTTCTCAGCTCCAGGTCATGGAAAGAACGCCTGTGACGGAGTTGGAGGTGTTGTCAAACATGCTGCAACAACCAGCAACGGAAATAATACGAAACGATGGTGAGTTCACTACCGCCGTGTCAAGACATGTAAAAAACGTGACTTTATTGCATCTTCCTTCGGAAGATGTGAAAACCTTCAGGCAACAAAAAGACGATGAGTAGAAGAATGTACGTCCAGTGCTGGGCCTTCGTTCTCATTACGTGTGGGAAAAGGAAAGTGAGACTCTCAACAGTGTAAAGTTGAAGAAAACTCGAGCAGATATTCCACCTTTGTAAACTAGCGTTCTCATCCTGTGTCCCTGTGTTTTCCAGAGTTATACAAATTAAAAGTGCATTGCTCTGAGCCATAACCATGTTTTTAACTTGATTTCTCTGAATCGTGTCCGCCCTTGGCGACCGTAACTCCGACCAGCTGCGGGAGGGTACCGCCTAGAGGTAGCGTGCAGCGCGCGTGCACACTTTCACTGCAAAATCGTAGCGTCACCGACAATCAAATACGAATCTAAATTTTTTTCTGCGTGTTAGGAAAGGGTTTTAGCGCAACATATAAAAAAAATCGCTGCAACTTTTTTATGGCCATTTTTTGCTAGCGCCGGCCGAAATACAGCTAAATCGCGATACCGCCTGTGGGATTACAACAATCTGCTTCTAGCAGATTAACTCTAGAACAATGAAAATGTATCAACAGATAGGGCATGCAATGACGAAAGGAATCGTGTAGGTTTCATTATTCTCCGATAAACGGCGTCAGTACAGGAGGGCTCCGAAAAACGTCGTTTTTCGCATTTTCTTGCGACTTTGCCATTTTTTTACGAAAAAAGTCAGGGCGCGGGGGCAAGGGCCCCCGCGCCCCCCCCCCCCCGCAGTCGGCGCCTATGCTTGTTCAATAGGTCCACTGATGGCTTGCTGACACATTTTTCACCTCTATTATGAATTTATGCTCCTTCGTAAATTTCCCTCGAGCCTGTCGGAGTAGCTCCTAAGTACAAGTACACGTGTGTCTTCCAAACGAGGTCGGCATCCGCAATCGCGACAATGCATGGCCAGGTTGCTGCTTGTGTGAGTCTGCAGGGAGGATGAGTGTTCGCGCAGCCTGTCATTCAGACACCTTCCTGTCTGTCCCACATATCACTTCCCGCACGTCAGAGGAATGTCATAAATAACATTACACTTGCACTGGACGAAAGGCCTTACATGCTTTTTGTTGCATCCGGAAGCAGCGGCTTCTTCACTGTTGACGCGTCGACACAGCCCGTCTAACTTGTTAGGTGCAGTGAATACAACGCTAACGCCGGCACGCTGGGCAACTTTCTTGTCTCTTGTCACAAGTTTTGAGGCTTAAAACCGCGGGCTTCCCAGTTCAGCTGATAAGAGGCTTAGCTGAGGTTCTCCTCGGGAAGTTGCACAAGAAACACGAAGAGGCTCCCAGGCATGATCGCTCGTCCAGGATAGCGGCCATTCCATATATCCACGCAGTTTCCCACAACATAAAGAAAGTTGCCCAGCGTGCCGGCGTTAGCGTTGTATTCACTGCACCTAACAAGTTAGGCGGGCTGTGTCGACGCGTCAACAGTGAAGAAGCCGCTGCTTCCGGATGCAACAAAAAGCATGTAAGGCCTTTCGTCCAGTGCAATTGTAATGTTATTTATGACATTCCTCTGACATGCGGGAAGTCATATGTGGGACAGACAGGACGGTGTCACAGGCAGCAACCTGGCCATGCACTGTCGCGATTGCGGATGCCGACCTCGTTTGGAAGACACACGTGTACTTAGGAGCTACTCCGACAGGCTCGCCAGGGAAATTTACGAAGGAGCACAAATTCATAATAGAGGTGAAAAATGTGTCAGCAAGCCATCAGTGGACCTATTGAACAAAGAGATTAGTTATCTTCTAGAGTGTTCCTGATTGTCCTCCTTTCCTTCTCTCCTTTTCGGTTTTGCCCCCTTTGGGGAATAAAGCTTCAGTTGCTAGTCAGCGCTCTGTGTGTGCACTTGTTTCTTCTTCGTGTCCCGTCTCTGCGCTGTTTTCTACCTAGTTATGTACCAACTTGCCCAAATCTCCGCCTAAACTTAATTCTAACATAACAGCTGGATCGTACGGCAGGTGAGCATTTGTCCTCCTTCAGCCTTTGGAGGCCGTCCAGTGAGCAGTTGCCCAAGGTCACCTTACGGCAGATGTTTCCTGTTTACAGGCATAGTCAAATCTTCGTCGCCTTCCTAAACCTTTCGCTTAATTCCCTTTAACCTTTCCTCTTATAATAGGCACACTCATATGGTTCTAGCCATTTTCCCTGCCATGTAGCGGTGGTGGTGCTGGTGGGATGATGTTCTAAGGAAGAGGAATGAGAACTGCCTGCTCAGACAAGGCGGTACGTTTCACTCCTTTGTGGAAGGGGAGAAGGGGGAGTAAAAGAGAAACGGTAGAGCGTCAAAAATTAAAAGAAATGAGAAACATAGAAACAAAGAGAGAAAGAAACTAGTAAAATGGGAGGGGGAGAGAAGGAAAGCGCAGTGCACTGACACATGTTGCATCTGTCTGCCAAACACAGCAAGTGGCATGCCACGGACGTGTTATGTGGAGCGCACTAGCGGTTATACCCGCCACACGCGTCATGTGGATGGAGGGCTCACTTTAGAGCCCTGTAACGCCGACGCCATGTAAATAATGCAACATGTTTTTGTGTATTCTGCAACCGCAATCCATTAGACAGCCACGAATGAAATGTGAACGCAATAAATGATGCGGCTTTTTAGAAATTGGCACGTATGTATGACCTACTTTCCGATTTTTCCCATATTTGCGTAGCCGTAGTATGTGACAGACTGTGCCTACAAATATCAAACTTACAGCACCAGAAAACACATTTCACGACGAAGAAATGACATCCCTGCTGGAAATAGTAGGCATAATCTCATTCATTACTTCACGAAATTTTAATGAGATTCAATGAGAAATCAGACTGACAATTCGTTCAACGTGAGAAAGCCGACTCTTTCTCATTGACTGAATTGGAAGTTAAGCAGGGAAGCTGCGTTCGCGGAACCCGGCTCCACCGTGTTGTGTGGCGAAGACCACATCAACGAAGCAAGGAACCAATTCAACGAATTGGTTTAGTGGGCGTCAATGAGAAATATCGATTTCCAATTGATTTAATGGGATTCAACGTGTTGTGTATTACAGACTGCGCCAATAGAAGCAATGTTGAACTGGCCTAGTGTGTATCAATGAGAAAATGCTTTCCAATTGAATTAATGGGATTAAAAATGTTGCATTACCGCCACTATAATAATGAAGTCAGTTGCTAATGGAAGGAGCGTAATGGTGATCAACGGTACATCATCATTCTCAAATTAAGTAATAAGATTTGATTGGGAAGAACGCTGTACATTCGTGTTGAGGATGAACTAATTCGAACAAATTCAAACAAATGAAATTCCAGGACACGAACCGCATCAAAAATATTACAAGTGAAATTTGAATAAAAGTTTGAAATTAAAATCTATTCTGAACAAATTGACTGAGGAGGCCAACGAACCGTCGGCGCGATGTCGCCAAGAGGGCGTAATACATTTCCCTGCTGCACCACATAGTGGCTCGTGCGAGCTGAAAATAGTTCGCGTTATTTCAAATGTTTGTGAACATATTATGTTCAGAAGTACATGTGCCGTGGTACCTTGGTATTACACCTCTTACTGCAAGGTATTTTTAATGCATTCCGTACCAGATTCAGTTGATGTATGGACGCGTTCTCCGCCAACGGTCACGCATTAATCAGTCTCTCACAAAATGTTGGAGCGTTAGGATGCGTGCGTTCGTTCACAACCATTCGGCCTCATTCGTGCTTGATTTCGAGGATTTTATCCGTGTCTAAGGTCAGTAGTCGATTTGTCAAGTATTGCCGTTTTTTCAACGCCGCTTTCCATGTTTTTACCCCTGCTCGCAGGCACTACGGCCGTTGATCGGAGGATAATGCAGTCAATGTGTTGCCACCCGCGCTGTGTGCATCGGTATGTAATATATTTTGATGCTCACTTACGTTGACATGCTGCTGTTCCAGCACTTTTTGCTTTATTTTTCGAAATGTTATTACTCGAAGGTTACCCTCGTACGACGCGGCTGGCATAGGGGCGTCGGCATTTGTCAGCAGGTTGTCAAAAGGGAATCTCAACGAAGATGAATGGCCTTAACTTTCACGCAAGAATGTCAAGCTGAACAGGTTAGAAGCCTCCTACGAAGCACAGAAGAGGATTATGTCATCTTTTTTGTGTGTCGGCACTGTTTGGACATATGGATACATCTCCATGAACTTACTCATTGTAGATTTATGTCGTGCGTGTTCATCATGGACAGAATGCGTTCACAACATGTAAGTGCCATTTAGGTTTCCATTATTGGTGCTTACTGTGTCTTTCTAGCGATTTTCAACCGCTTGGTGAATATTCGCTGTGATAAAAAACATCACAAATAACTTTTACCTTTGTATCTGCCACTTGCAATATTTTCACATGTACTGTATTTTTATATATGTACGAATAAATGTTCAAGCATGAACGGTACTTTCTGTAAATCAATTTTTCAGCGAAAACATGCTTTCTGATGCAACAGACCCAGGCGAAAATCTGGACTGGTCTCAGAATGATTCCAGTTGAATCTGGACTGGTTGCAGTTGGATGTTTGATGGTCCTGGAATGATTCCAGTTGAATATGGATGGTCCCAGCTGGATTCCCAAGTGGAGTGGCTGGTTCTACTTTGCTGACATCAGTGGTACGACTCAGGTCTCAGATGGTTCCAGAAGTTCCAACTGGAGCCTCACAGGTACCATTTTGTTCCCAGAATGGTCACTTGAGACTCCAAGTTGGGCAGCTTCCCAGCTTCCCCCTCTGAGATTTCATCTTGTCCACACTTGCCATATATCCTTCTGGTTTTGTTTGATCTATTACTCTCTTCTATTTTAGCACATGCGTGACCTCTTTTTATTGCTGTTTATCCAGGTGCACGCGTCTGCGATGAAATATACTATATCCCTGTAACTCAAATTTGTGCACATATTCTCATCTGAAGGTGCATGACTATCATAACATATTAAGTACCAGAGAAATGTAAAAAAATACATCTCAACAACAACAAAAATTAAACTAAATAACTAGAAGAAAGACAACGAAAAAAAAGAAGAAAAGGTAATTGCAGAGGCTGATCCAATGTGAAGACGCCACGGCGGCCCGGCGAGAGCCGAGAGAGAGAGGAGAGGGCGAGAGGCGAGACTGGCAGGTGGCAGTTGGGGTGTACCCTGTTACCCACTCTTAATAATAAAACTTTTGAAATCCACGCTAAGAAATCCACCCTTCAAATTCCAATCCTTTGAAATACAAGCTGTCAAAATAAATCACAATGGGTCTATGCAGTCCAGTTTTTAGCAGTCCAAAAGCATGGTTTTACGTGAGAAAATCAGTGTTTAAGAGGGTCACACTCCACAATAACGAGTCTTTATGCAATTCTGTGTCGTATTCAGCATGTATCTCTCAAGTATTCATTAATTTAATTAAGTTACAGGCGTAAATAACTACGCGTATGAATACTAGGAAAACAACGCTTCAGCCGCTTCAGCGGTTCGGCTACCATTGAGGACGAGGCTATTTGAGAAAATGGAGTGTCGACGGAGCCGTATGGTGTTGCGGGATGTGCTGCATAAAAAGGATAATCACTGCAAGCTCTAATAAAGCATATGTTTCTTCTGCCGATTTCGTCAGGTATTTATTTTTCAGACGTGTAACGACTTGGTGTGCTAACACGCGCGTGCAACTCATCAAGGAATTCATGGGTGAAGTGACATCGATGCAGTCGTAGCTGTTTTGGACAGGAAATCGGGTAGCGAAAAGTGTCCAGGATGAGCAACATATAAAACGTACCGCAAAACTACTGTGTCGACCATTTGTCATGACGGTAATCACGTAAACATCATGTAAACGTCTCTTGCGTTCCGCGGCCTCAGCCTACGAAGAACCGCTAATGTTATGCTTGATAAGAGCCGCCAAACGTGGTTCAGCAAGGTAAAACTGTTCTGGGAACACCGTCACATGAGGGAGGTGTTTAATTAAATCACAGTGAAAGATAGCAAAGGACTGTTACTGGTCATGTAGACAGCACATCTCGTTCACCAACATATCAATGGATTGTATAAATAGTCTTCCTCCCGTCTATACTGAGCAATGTTGACCCAGAGCTTGGTTTTTGGATGACACAAAACACTTCTCGCCAAGATGGTGCACTGTGACTCATGGACTGTGACTCAATGGGGCATTTACAGCTCAGTGTCTTTACCATCTGAGGCAAGTTGACTCTCTCAGATACTGTCACTGCAGTGCTGTAGAAGACCCAGAGTATATTCTGTGTCATTGCCCACACTACCAAGCATAGGCGCCAACTGCGGGGGGCGCGGGAGCCCATGCCCCCCCCCCCCCGGAACATGAACTGGGGGGGGGGGGTCGCCGGAAAGTCCCGCTAAGAGACTAACACCAACCTTTGGGGCTCAGGGCGCGCCCGGGTCAAAAGAGCAAAGAGGCACCAACCCCAAAAATGCATCTTGCAATTTGTAAAATATGTATCCGCTCACCATACTCATTATCACAGTAGAAGGTGAGGCGAAGAAACACAGAGGGTGACACAACACATAGTCTGAATTTCGCCCAAAGCAATCAGATCAATGAAACGAAGCAGTCGAAAAGGTACCAGCAGCTGCCAGTGAGGTGTAACGGTACGATCTTCGGAACGCATATCCGTTGGGAGCGGGTTCAACTTCCGCTGCTCCATTTCATTGACCATATTCATTATATTGCGCGCATTTCGGATCAAACACCGAGGATCCAATGCATTTTGTTCCTTTTGCACTCAGTTTTCAAAGGCGTAATGCTTTCAGTTGTGCACATGTTCACTGTTTACGTTCTCTCTGTTTTTTTGTTTTTTTCTGTTCTTCCTTCCTCTTATCTATATACCAGTTCTGCATACATCATAGGATCCCGCCAGAGTGTGTGATTCTTCAGCTTTAGTTTTGTGTTCCTCATTTTCCTTTCCCTTTTCTTTCCTTCTTTTTGTTTTCTTTTGTGTTCTGCTTTTCTTTGCCTTTTTGTCTTCCCCCTTTCACTTTTTTTAAAATAACAAGCAGACATCCACCTGGCTCACCTTTCCTTTATTTTTTTTCTTAATATCCCCCTCCCCCCTCCCCGTGAAAATGAAAACTCCCCGCCTCTGCTACCAAGCTTTCCAGACTGCCATTTTCAGATAAAATTGCTTGGCTTATGGCTAAATTGAGCCCACGAATGCCTGCTCTCAAAGCTCTTTTGGCAATTTTGAACTCCATGGGACATTATTTCCTTCCTCACACGACAAGCAGCTATGGGGTAGAGTATCGCCCCAGGCAATGAAACTCCCTGTCCATCTCAAAATAAAGTTGATGAACAACATCTGCAACTTCTGCGAGGTGGTTTAAACCACTCTTATAACTACATGTTATATAAACAAAATACAGAAACCGACACTGAAGATTTTTGTTTAAGTTTAATTTGTAGAAGCTTTCGCGTGGAGGACCACACTTCCTCAGGTCCTACCTGAGGAAGAGTGGACCTCCACGCGAAAGCTTGTACAAATGAAACTTAAACAATAATCTTCAGTGTCGGTTTCTGTATTTTGTTTATGTGACCTACAGGACTTGTCTCCCCTCTTCGTATACACTTAAACTACATGTTATCTGTAACCTAGGAATGCTGGTATGTGGGTGGAGTGGCTAGTTTGCCACAGTACCACAAATAGGAACACAAATGGCTGATAAATCTGCTGCAAAATGTGGGCCAAGACGATGAACACTTGGAATCATCACAGCTTTTAGTACCATGCAGAGGAAGATAGAGTAGAGTACCCGCAAATTTTGTACTACTTTTTCTGAATTACTCGTAATTATGCTGCAGCTACATAGGTAGCAGTTCAAATGCTATTCACAATTGCCAAAACTTCATGCTAGCACTCAATTCTTTTTACAAACTTTGGTTTGTGATGTGATGAATGTTTCGGTGACTTCCATAGGCCGGTTTCACCAACTCTGGTTAACTGAACCAATATCAAGGGTTGCCAATTCTTGAACTTAACAGACACTTTTTTTTTCCATCGGTGATGAGGGGAATATTTCAGTAATAACTCATTTAGTGAAGCAGATAGTTTAATGACTCTTCATTTTAGTTCAGATGCTGAAAAGGTTGGTGACACTGGGTCATTATGTAGCCTTTGTGTTCTGGTGCTGTGCAATGGTTTTTCGAGGGATTCAAACTACAAAAAAGGTTTATAATAAAAAAAAATATTGGTATACCTACCTACATTCATGTCCCGGACAGCACGTAAGAAACTCAACATAACATAAATGTCATCATGACATTGGTAGACAGACATCAGTCTGTCTACCAATGTCATGATGAAACAAATCGGAAGGGGAGGGCTGTGGGATCCACGAATGGGCACTTGTTCGCTGCCTCCACTTGAAAGAAAAGTAGGACCGAAAGTGACGTACTCTCTCAGAGACCACCGTAATCCCCTCAAGAACGTGCCTTTTAGACGCGAACTCGTCCCCCCTAGCTTTGAGCGTAGCTCAGCTGTACCAAATTGGTGGCTCTGTAGAACAGTGCGATGTCATTTGTTTTTATGATGAACAGTATGATGTCATTTGTACCGTCTCTAAGGCACTTTGTACAAGGGTTTTGTATGCCAGCAGCGTGCTGTCTGCGAAAGGTAGTTTTCGTGTCCACTTCAAGAAGACAATTTTTTCAAGAGGCTTAGAGGATGCGTAACTACTGTGTGATTTCCACTAAATATCCCAAGAGAGGTGTGCACCTAAATACCTGAAACCCTCAACTCAATTAATTGTAGGATCAAAATTACGTGGGAATATATTGAGGTTTGTCTTGTTCACAAAAGATATCAATGCACACTCTGCAAAGTTCATCGGTAGTTGCCATAGCCTACATCAATCATAGACACTGCAAACCACTCATTGAGCATAGTCAGTCCGCGGTACGCAAAGTGAAAAGCGTCATTGCCCATTGTGAACATGGCCATGCAGCAATGCTTGCGGCTTCGCATTTCTCACTAGTTTCTTTTATGAGATGACTAATGCTTTGCCAATTCAACACGAACATACTTTGTAACGACTACTTGGAACTTTGGAACAACTTTGCAAAGCATATGTACTCGTATGCGCTTCCTTTAATTGCTTCACGAGTATTTCTCTTGTAGCATATCTCAGCAGATGCAGTATGTCATGTAGGTAACACAATTTTGGCACAGTATTTGCTTTATATGTCCAACAAGCAGAGATATCAAATCTCTGTGCCAAAATGGTGTGCCACGTGTCCGTGTAGAGACGAGCCGCTTAGATGGAATAGGTATAGCATCTTGATGTTGAATGCAAGAAGTTAATGTTTGACAACACATGCCATGGGTTAAATAGAGCAGTATATCATACACATCAGAAGAATGCCAACACTTCAGTGCTTTACCTTTACCTCTTATTCCAATGTTTACTCACCCGTCTATTGGAATTATATATTTCAGAATCATTTTTGTATTGCTGAATTTTAATTTGGCAATCCTTTCACATGTCTTGTGATAGACAGGTTAGCAATGTAAGCAGTGTTTATGTGCCTCTCACAACCTGCAGCTTTATGCAAAAATACTCCAAAAGCCGGGAGACGACAACTAGACAATGAAGTAGAGAACTCCAACTTCACATAACAAAATAACAAGGTTTACTCAGACGTTTCATCCGTCATGCGACGGACATCATCAGTGCCAAACTGAATGAGCGATTGCACAACCGGTCACTATTCAAGGAGATGGGAGTATTGTTCGGGGAGGGGCCACAGTTTTTGTTATAAACCGAGGGGTCACTGCGTATGTGCCAAGACTCTAGCAGCTTCCTGTATCCCCATCTTTATTCTCTCTTGTTATGTTAAGTTGGAGTTCTCTACTTTTTTGTCTGCATTTTTGTGTCTGAGGCTGTTTCTGTGACAAGAGGGCAAGGGTGCCGGCAACATGGCACATGTTCACAAAAATGCAGAACCAGAGAGACATACACAAAAAAAAAAGTATAGCATAACACAGTCCCAATCATTTTGTCGTGTCCTTTTTGATGTGTCGTCTGTTCTACAGTTTTTGTGTGTGTGTGTGTAGTTTCTGGATGTTAAGCCCAGGAGCAGGATGCTGTAGAGCTGTAGAGGATGCTGAGAACATGTGAAGCATACATTTTCTCATTCTCACATTATGCTGTAAGCAGTGTGAAATACAACCGAAAAGGAATTTAATGAGAGGCAACTTGTCATCAAGATCAGTGTGGGAACATTGCAAAGGAAAAATAATTCTAAACCATAATGGATTCCTATCCTATTTAATGGTACAGTATCAGATGAAAGTAATCCAAATAATATTAAAGAAGTAACCGTGCAAATTATCAGTCAAACAGTGAAGCTGGCTGCAGTACACTACAATGTGCCACATGTAACAATATCAATGAAAAAATGGCTAGGAAGCAAGCGAGCTGGTGAAGATGATGCATAATGTAAAAACCCCGAGACTAGGGAACACGAAGGGACAGACACAACACGAAGTCTCAGACTTTGAGACTTCGTGTTGTGTCTGTCCCTTCGTGTTCCCTAGTCTCGGAGTTTTTACATTATACAATAGTATATCAGTGTTTCCAAAAACTGACACATAAACCTTAGGGAGGCCGCAATAGTCAAAGGGGGGGTTACACCACTTGGTGAAAAGAAAAAGCAGATGAAGTGAACGCAACATGCAACAAAACCAAGGAAACTACCACGCTACAACTGCAATATATTGAAGTTGTTTTTAAAAAGTTGAAGTTAGTTCAGCGCACAGATATCAGCTGTCGAACACACAGCCATCCCGAAAACTATGCCCATCTTCGTTGACGCACCCACGAATCCACAGGAAGACCGCCGAGGCTTTCCCACTCGGATTAAGTATCTGTACCTTGAACTGTGAACAGTTTGGTGTACACTCCAGAAAACGAGAACAGCAGATTGCCGATTTCATGGGCGCATCCATGCGAGCCGACAAGGACAGTTCAACAGAGGAGCAATTTGAACGCGAATGTGGCGCTAGTGGTAGGCGCAACCACTTCAAACGACGTAAAGTGACCAAAAATGAGCAGCGAGGATGCGTGCTTGCTCATTTGTCATTATTTGGGCCTGTAATCCACATCACGGTTCAGAAAAGCTGCTAAAAATGCTGGTGACCGGCACAAGAAAAACGAGTTTGCGATGTTTTTTGACCCGTTGCGGTTCAAGCGAATATGCCTTTTTTGTGCTTCCTTCCTCTTTTTTTCTTTCTTGTTTTTTCTTTTTCTTTTATTGTTTTTTACTGTTGTCGGTTCGTTCCGGAGCCCTAGCTTGGAAAGCTGCTCCTGTTTAGTTTCGGTATAAATCGGAATGTGGGGGCAGGGGGAACAGTCCACCGCTCCTCGAGTTTGCACGGTGCTGGCTCTGCCCCCCCCCCCCGAATTTTCCCTCCGAGGACCTCTTTGAAAATGCCGTACTTCTCAATCTCTAACTCCATGTCCAGCAGTGCTCTCCGTCAGGTTAGGTTAGGTTGGGTTAGGTTAGGTTAGGTTAGGTTAGGGCTCGCTCCCCCTTGCCGACTTCCGAGTTAGTGCGAGCGAGGTATCTCCATAATGGAAAATCTGAAACGGTGCACTAAAAACAAATGTCACCTCTGTGGATAATAATTTGAAGCATATAGATGAAGGATTCATCTCATATCTAAACCGATTGCCAGCAATCCTGCTCTTTCTGTTTCTCGAAAGAAAGAAAAACAGCTTCACAAAAAAAGAAAAAAAAGATACATCTTAGTGAATTATGCAAATTAGAATGCCAAAATACCTTGCAGATAAGGTTTTCCTCCACTCGCGTACGCGTAAGTGCGAAACTAATGTACACATAGTCCTAGTTGTTTTATTTTAAAAAATCTCTATTAAAAATGACGACGAAGTATGCGTTTGTGGCACCCCGTTTATTTTGTGTGTGTGTGTTTCAGCTTGGACAAACTTTTATAAAAAAGTCACGAGAGCACGTCATTTCCACAGTTGAGTTCTACGGGCGCGTATCTCTCCCAAGAGAGACTATAATGACTAATAGGGATGACTAATCAATTAAATTCATTAATTAACTCTAATAAGGACGTCTTGAACAAAAGCCAGATACCGATATGAGAGACTGTCCTAGTTACAATCCACGTTTAAAAATTTTGAAACGCGTACGTGTATTAAAATATAAATCCCTGAATTTTGACATGCAAATGGGCCAAAACCGAAACCGTGGCAACCACATTTGGGGTGGTGGTCTTCACGGTACGGGATACTTTTGTATGTCAATTGCGCTCGAAACTATATTGTCTTGGCTCAGAAATCGTATGTTTCTGGAACGTAGAGAGGGAAAAAGGAATCGCACAACACGAATATACTTCAAGTACTCTTCTCCTTAGGGAAGCGAGGAAGCGAAAGATTTATTGACTCTACGTTGCACTGGTGTCAGCGCGCTGAGCGGTTGAGCTGGAATTGGAATTAGAATTGGAAATGCATAAAAATAATGATAAATAATACTAAAAAGAAAAAGAATGATAAAAGCGTTATCTGAACTGATCGAGCTTGGTTCACTCTGGAAATTGTTGCACCGACGACTGGCGCCACGTTCGAACTTACCTAAAATTGCTCCTCTGTTGAACTGTCCTTCTCGGCTCGCATGGCCGCGCCCATGAAAGCAGCAATCAGCTGTTCTCGTTTTGTGGAGTGTGCACCAAACTGTTTGTAGTTCAAGCTACAGATACTTAATACGAGTGGGAGAGCTTCGGCAGTCTTCCTGTGGATTCGTGGGTGCATCAACAAAGATGGGCATAGCCTTCGGGATGCCTGTGTGTGTGACAGCCGGTGTCTTTCTCCGTCTGTTACGTCGCGAGACAACTGAGATCACCGTCTGTGCGTGCTCAGGAAGCTTGAAATCTGCCCTGATACATATACAGTAATATATACCTTCAATATACGCTGATACATATATGGTCAATAAATTGGTACTTGCTCCACTGCAATCTTTCCCGGAGTTCACAAGAGACAGTGTTTGTGGATTTATGCCTTACATTTAATCTATCTCATGTCGTTCCATATCCTACCCGAATAACTCATGCCACGCAGTCAACCCTTGACTTGGTTTGAACCTCCCATCCTGACCACATCACGTCTTTGCATGTCACTGATGGTCTCAGTGACCACAGGGCCATTTTCTAAGACACCTCTTCAAGTAGTCCAAATGTTCGTAAATTCAACGATAAAACCATATACGACTACGCTCTACTTCGCTCTACTACGCTAACTTCCAAGCCATCAACGAGGGTCTTGAAGCTCTGTATGAAAATTCATTTCATGGCACCTTGCCTCACTCCATTGAGGATAACTCGTCCCTCTTTCATGACAACATAAACTACCTTACCGAGTACCACATTCCAAAGATAAGAGTGGTGAAATCTTATGATCAGAATCCTTGGTTCACGAAAAGTCTTAAAATCTTGCTAACCAAGAAAAAGCGTTTATTCAGGAAGGCAAACCGTCTTGGTGACGACGTATCATGGGCTAAATTTCACTACTGTGAATGGGAATACAGGTGCTCGATCAAGGAAGTGAAACATAAGTTCTTTACCATCGACCTCCCGTCTCTCTTGACGAATAAACCAAAACAATTTTGGAAAATTTTATCTCCGCCAAAATCCCACCTTATCAGTCTGACACCCGCTGACAACGACTGCGCCAACGCTTTCGCTTCCTTGTTTTCATCCGTTTTCAACACCGATAACGGGTACACCCACCCAAGCAGCACAATGTACTGAAAGTCGAGTGCAATAGGGGTGGGCGGTATGTGTCTTATCAGTGTTCCTTAGTTTCAGGAGTCTGTTCAAGGCCTTCCACCTACCCATCCACCCCTATTGCACTCGACTTTCAGTACATTTTGCTGCTTGGGCAAACTCCATTATCAGTAATCGCCTCCTCACCTGTGGTCCCCATTCATATCAGCACTCATGGCATTTGTAAAATCATTGGGTCACGGAAGCTGTCGTCAAGTGCTGGTGCGGACTCTATCAACCCGAAGGTTCTATACAACACGAGATCTATTTGTAGCAAGAATCTATGTTGCATATTTACTCAGTCACTCCAAGATTCTGCTTTACCGCAGGACTGGAAGACTGCGAAGATTGTCCCTATTCACAAATCAGGCAGCTGCCACATCGTTAATAACTACCGCCCCATTTCACTCACTTCTATAGTATGTAAAATTCTCGAACACATACTCCAACGTAGTTAAGTGCCTTGAAGAAAAATGCTTCTTCTATCCCTTGCAGCACGGGTTTCGAAAGCTCTTTTCGTGTGAAACTCAAGTAGCCAGTTTTGTTCACGACATCTTTCTCCACGCGGACAATAATCATCAGACTGACGCCGCTTTCTTGGACTTTCGCAAGGCCTTCGATATGGTGCCGCACTCTAAGCTTCTATACAGACTCTATCTGCTTAACCTCGACCCGTATGCCATCCGTTGGATATCTCAATTTCTGACTAATCGTACGTTATTTGTTATTTGCAACAACCACCTATCCCCAAATGTACCTGTGCTTTCTGGTGTCCCCCAGGGTTCAGTCCTCGGCCCTCTCCATTTCCTTATCAATATAAATGACCTTCCTTCAGGCATATCTTCCATGATTCGTCTCTTTGCTGACGACTGTGTAGTGTACAGGCAAATCCTCTCTCCTTCTGACCAACTAACCTTACAAAGCGACCTTTCACTAATCCGGCGTTGGTGCAATGAGTGGCAAATGCCTCTGAACATTGCAAAGTGTCGCATTTTGTTGTTTTCTCGAAGACGGGTCTCCTGTCTTCCTCCCTTCCCCTACACTCTAAGTGATATCAGATTAACCCGAGCAGATTCTTACAAATATCTTGGAATCCACCTTTCCTCCAACCTAACTTGGAACGAGCACATCAACCACATAATAACTAACGCTTCTCGCTCCCTAGGCTTTGTTAGACGCACCCTCAGGTTGATGGCCTCCATCTTAAGCTCCTAACCTTCACGGCTCTTGTACGAAGCAAGCTGGAATATGCATCACCTATTTGGGACTCTCCCCAAAAGTATCTATGCGACGCCATAGAAGCCATCCAGAATCGGGCTGCCCGTTTAATTTCCAACGACTACTAATTCGATACCTATGTAACCGCATTAAAATCAAATCTTAATCTCGACTCACTCGAACATCGTCGCCGTCTTGCCAAGTTAGCCCTTTTCCATAGGTTCTTTTTCATCTTGCCACCGCACCAATCGCCCATCACCCGCCCGAGTATCATTTTTCCTCGCATCGACCACACTAATAAGGTCACAGGCTTTCATTGTAATACCAATGCATTATCCAGATCATTCTTTCGTTCAACTGCCATCGAATGGAACAACCTCCCATCACCTCTCACAACTATTATCGAGCATACAGTATTTTGTAACACCCTCTCCTGTTCACTCCACCCACAAGACCACCACATTTGTATGTCAGTTGCTATGAAATTTTTCTCCTCCCCCTTATCATATTTGTTAATTATCTGTACTTATGTGAACGAACTCCCTGTTTCACGCTTTAATACTTGTTTTCATATAAGTTTGTACTGTCGTCGTTTCTTTATTTTCCTGTTTACTTACTGCTAATTGTGTTGTTCTTTTTTGCTTGCTTGTTTGTTTCTATCAAGTTGCTGTAAATGTATCTTACGCTCCAGTTCCCACCCCACATGTAATATCCTCCGGACCCTTGGGGTTCTCGAAATAAATAAATAAATATGAATGTTATACTAGTGCGTGCAAGTAGCGTCTGATGTAGGTCCAGGGTCTCGTCATGATACAGTGAGGAATACTGCGACACACTTGATTGAAAGCATTGCTGCGAGTTAGCTTGTTTCCCGACTGATTGTGCGTTGAATTGAACTTCCATTTTTGTAAAACAACTTCAATATAATGCAGTCGTAGAGAGATAGTTTCCTTGGTTTTGTGGCATATTGCGCTCACTTCATCTGCTTTCTCTTGGGCCCCATTTGGGCTATCGCGGCCTCAATGGGGGTCCTGACACATGGTTTGGGAAACACTGAGGCATACTGTATATTGTTACATGTGACATGTTCTAGTGTACTGAAGCCAGCTTCACTGTTGTATTGTTTCTTCGCATGGTTACTTCTTCAACGTTACTTGAATGAGGAATGTGGAGAATGAGGAAATATATGCCTTGCATGTTCTGGATGTTCTCTAATTGCTGACCCCTGCTGTTGGGCTAAAATCCAGCCACTACAGAAAAAGATTAACAAATGCAGAACAGGAGACAGAAACATGGACACAACGACATGATTGAGATCATGATATGCTGTCAATTTTTTTCTGTGTCTCTGGTTCTACATCTTATGAACATGTGCCACATTGCCAGCACCCTTTTCCTCTAGCTACGAAGAGAGCCTCTCAGTAATAAAAACGCAGGTTGTCAAATGCACGTAAACAGTGCTTACATTTTTTGGGGTCTTCGCTCATCTAACGTTTATGGCAGAAAATGCTCCTCTAGTTCACAATGCATACTCAATATGAGTGTGCTCCACAGCCACAAACTACATTGTAAATTAGCACTGCAGTACGTTTATCGGCACACATGAAATTATCCTTAATAAGTGCATCATGCAAGCTCATTGATTGTGATGCTAATTGCTCATGAAATAACATGGGGTGGGGTGAAAGACACTGGAATCACATGTTGCGTCACTAGCAGTGCCACTACTCACTCAGCAGTGACATCACAAGCAGTGATTTTTCACTGAAGCCTGCAACTCAACGATCTAATTCACATCTTGATTGCAGAAAAAGTAAGCACATGTTTGTTATTACTTGCTATACAGTTAGTTGAAACTTGTTAATGTGATGACGGTCATTCTCGTTGATTTTGGCAATGAAACCATTTTAGCATAAAAAAACACCTGTCAAGGTGTAAGCTATGAAATGTAGTAAATTGAGTGAGGCATTTTAAATTGCCTTTTTTCCTTTATATTTTCAATGCTGACATACATCAGCCTGTGTAACTGTCAACCTGGGCTATTCCAGCCAAAACCAGCCAGAGATGTAGCTTGACTCTCTTAAATATCACTGAAAAAAATTTTGCGCATTTTTTAGACGATGCGTATATCGAATGTAAATCATCATTTTGTTTTCTTGAACAATGGGGGCAACTGTGCCGAAATATGAAGTTGTCCCTTACGAGCTTCCTTCTGACATCTACATATACATCATTTGTGCGCTTTCCTTGCCTGGTGTTAGAGGGGAAGCACGGGTCTGCCATCCCAAAGGGTATGTAGAACCAGAATAAATCTGGTGACGTGGTGAGAACTCAAGAACGGAGCCCATTTGGGGTCAAGTTTACAATAAATGTCTGACAAATTGGCATTCTTGAAGGAGCCCCAGATTATTTATGTTTGTAACTGATTGCTTGTGATTAGCTTCACATAAAAATATCAAGCTGATCTATATTCATTGTTTAACCATGTGTTTGAGAATATCAAGCACTTGCAAAAAATTACTTTTTTTTCACATAGTATATTCACATATAGGTCGTCTAAAATGTTTATTTTTCTTTAAAAAAATTTAAAAAATTGTCACCATAATGTGCTGCAGCTTGTTCGTCTGTTGAGGCCATCTAGGAAACAAAAAAAATAAAAGATGCCTTTGTGGCTTTCTCCTGCGAAAATCGACACTCTGCTTTTCCATTTTGAGAACCTATGTTCTTATGCAAGAAAAATGTTTCGTCAGCTCATTCCTATCCCACCTGTATGACGCTATAGCACACTTTGAACAAATTTTGCATTCAACTGTTCTGCCCAGTTGTACAGATTAGTTGCAGTCGCTGCTTCACAACAGCTTTGTCAACATTTATGATTGTTTTCACATATCTGAAGTCATCTCGAAAGTGAACAATTCTCATCGTTTCAAGGGCATACCCTCTCCTATAGCATGCTCAGAATCTGCTGGCATGTGCTTTCTGTAGATCTTATAACATCAGCTGACCATATTGGCTCAGATCATGTCAGAATGTGACGTAACAGCTTTTGGAAACAATTCATTATGATCTCGTGTGCCCTTCAACCACAACAGAAAAAAAGCCCACAGCCTTTCTTTCAGTAGAAACAGGTGTTTTTGTTGCATTAACAGAAGGTGGCTCAAATTAATTGTACCTCATTGTGGCCTGGGTGGAGCATGCCTCACTGTGCTTTATGTCCAGTAATTTCTTCTCCAACTGTATCTCTTTGGCAGTGAGCCACAATGTATGCAGTCTTCAAGCTTTCTTTCACTCGGAAGAACAGCTTACAGGCACAGCTTACTCTGCAGGCATCAGAATATCTGCACACAATAGGGGGCTGCAATCTAGCTCTATAGGTGCCAACGTTTTAAATGGTACTGCAAACACAGTCACAGTACCCTTTATCACGGCACAAAGCAATTATGTCAAAGTCATGCTTGTGGAGGCAAAGCCATGCTTGCCAAAGCCGAAGAGGCAAAGTGATGCTTATGGAGGGTTTTATTATGCCCTGCTGCTCAGTGTATGGCTTCTGTTTTTAGCTGGAACAAACCAATAAAAAAAATCTGAGGAAAGAAATATGCCACCTTCAGTTGCCATCGACCAAGCAAACTAAGTCAATAATGGTGGTTGTTATTCACTCTGCTATGTGATTGTGCTCATGTTAATTCACCTGTTTGGTACTGTGGTACCAGCTAGCTTCCTTGTAGTGTAACATCTATGTGACTGCATGGAGGACAAAGAGGAGGAATTAGCTAGTCTGGCATAGGAGCTCTCACACTGGCATAACTGGTCAAAAAGAAAATGTGAGCCATACATCACATAAAACACAAATACCAGCATATTTTCAGCAACCACTGGTTAATTTCTAGTAGGTGCGGTGCATGTAGCGTGTCCATGGACTGATTTTTTTATTCTTAGAGAAATCATATTTTTGCAGTTATAAGGGATGACAACATGTTCTACATCCGAAGTGGATGTACTAATCAGGTCTCGTTTAATTATTGGAAATAGAATGTCGGTACAAATGCAACGTCGGTTTCCCTATGTGCCTCTGTTGTTTTCAAAAGCACGCTCGTGACCATTTAGCGTGAGGACATGGCCCCGAAATAATGGTTGTGTGAGAGTAAGTCTCGGAGCGTTCTTTTTGCCTTTTCACTTGAACGTGAGGAAGAAACAACACTGCAGAATTGCAAGCAGCACATTTAATGTAATGTCGTGCAGGATGCAAGTTTTACAGCGATTTCATATTTCAGCACAATATTTATAAGCTGTAAAAATAGGTGCAAGGATACCATACAATGAAGCCAGCTGGTACCGTAAATTTTAGACCTCTTCTTGGCGTGGGTGCTTGGCATAAAGAGTGACCTGCTAATAAACGTACTTCGGGATTTCTGAATGTGAAGATCACAGCAGAGAAAGGAACGCAAACAAATACAACAGAGAGTGCCATTCATTTCTCGCACTTCTGATTTCAGTTACTTATTGCGCTTGGTTTTCTTCATGTTCCGACATTTGATAACCAGAATTTGCACTGTATATTCACGTGAATAAAAAAGATGCAAAAATTTCAGTGAGAAAATTTCATGGTATTTAAGATAATGGCATTCTTAGGTTCCAGAGTATTAAAAATAACAAAGACGGTTAAGAGCATCAACTGTTTACTATATACATAAAAACAAGACTTTCGTGCAGTAGGCTGCACTTCTTCAGGTTTGAGGACCTGTTACAAGTGGTGAAGCATATATCAAAAACCAAGTCACATGGTACAAGAGAAAAAGGTAAGGGTGAAGAGAACTACAAACGCAATACAAATATCAACAATGAAAAACAAAACGCAATCAATAGGAGGTGGCTGGAAAAAGGTCAGACAGACATACAGACGAGTCGGAGTTGTACGTGGCTGAAACCAATGAACATCACATGAATAGGCATAGCAGCCAGTTGGCACAAAAAGCTTTAGAATGCGTACGGGGAATTAGGGCTCAAGAGCGAATGATTGAGGACACACAGCACCTTGATGGCTAAGAGCTTCCAGACTCTGGGAAAGTAATGCGGAGTTGGTGTCTTACTGATTGTGTATCATCGTGTGTGATGTGCAAAATGGCAGACGAGTGATAATACAATAAATAGACTCATAGTATAAAGGACGGTAATGGGCCGCCGTACACGTTGATGCCGTGTGGCTGTAACGTTGCCAATTTCAAAATGAAAAAGGATTCTCGATTTTTGCGTTTGATGTCATTAGCATACCCGGATTCTAAAATGGTGATAAGTATATGTGTATGCAGATCATGTCCCAGAAGATTGAAATGTAGCGATACAGGCGATTGACGTTTATTAACAATATCTGATTTATGGCCATAAAATCTTTCACGGATGGTGTTACGTGTTTCGCCTATATATTGTTTATTGCACAATTTGCATGTAATGAGATAGCAGACATTGAATGAGTTACAGTGAAGAGACTGCCGAATAGAGAAAACGAAACCATTAACAGTGCTACAGGTGGAGGTACATGTTGCAATAAATAAGCAAGTTTGGCAGCGGTTGCTGTTGCAAGGAGCGCAACCGGGACTCTGTTGATTATTGCGGGAGGAAGTGAGTAAGTCGCGTATGTTACGTGATCTCCGAAATGTAATAGCCGGAGCATTAGGGAAAATGTCTTTGAGATATTCATCGGCGTGGAGTATGTTTAAATGGCGTTTGAACACAGATCCTACATCACGGAGTGCGCGGTTGTAAGGTGTAATGAAAATGCATTTATTATGACTTTGTGCCTTATTGGATTCACGAGAAAGCAACCTTTCCCTGTCTAGGGAGGTGGCTCTGGCTATGGCATTGTCGATGAGTTCGTCGGGATATCTGCGCTCCTTGAAGTCATTGCACATGTCCTTTGCATGCTTCAAAAAATCTTTTGTATTGGAACATATGCGTGTTAAACGTGTGAGTTGTCCAAATGGAATGTTTCGCTTTTGGATATTAGGGTGATGGCTGTTGAAATGAAGGTACTGCCGTTTGTCAGTCGGCTTCTTATAGAGATCTGTGACGAGTTTACCCAACTCGAGAGAAACAGTGACGTCTAGAAAGCTGATAGAAGTTCGAGAGTAGTTGCACGTGAATTTGATGGAATTGTGCTGTGAGTTAAAATGATCACAAAATGAGAGTAGAGGTTTCGTCAGCTGTCCAGTTGGCAAAAATATCATCAATGTATACGCTTCACCACTTTGCAGGTCACTTGCAGGTCCTCAAACCTGAAGAAGTGCAGCCTACTGCATGCAAGTCTTGTTTTTATGTATATAGTAAACAGTTGATGCTCTTAACCGTCTTTGTTATTTTTGATTCTGCATCGCCGGAAACTTGTACATTGTTTTTTCTTCACGTTCTACGTTCCAGAGTATTCAAAGACCTGTGAAAACAAAGTGCTTGAAGTATTATGTCTAGATACATCTTTTGCAGCTTTTGCATGGCAAATCGTTGTCTAGGAAGGTGCGCGAATCAATGTGGATGTTTCTGAAATTATAATCTTATTTCGTTACACTTTGAGATTACCGTATGCTGGTTACAAAAAATTACGGCACCTCTGCTGACTCAAGTTATTCATCCGAGAGAAAATAGTTTTTTCTTGCAAACAAACAAACAATTTCTTCACATTCATATGCAGCTTATTTGCAGAAATGCATTTCGAGAGTCTGTCCAGTACCTGTTCCCTGCGTTTATCAGAACGTAGGCTCACAAAGAAAACCACAGGCAGGTTCCGATTTCACGATTCTACGGTTCTGAGGCTGGAACACACACAAACACATACAGACGGACAAACACAACACATCCACACGGTATCGGAATCAGGCTTTTTCGTCGATCGTCACTTTTCAACTCTACGACTTCACAACCAAGGCAGCTCTGCAGGAGAATGGCGATATTCGCGATAATGTTCATAATATAGCAGGTGTCCACCATAGCTGGAACCAACACCGGGAACTCATTTGGTGACACGACACGAATTCAGAGTTCGACATACTCAAATTTGACAGGCGAGCAGCAGAACAAATCATTAATAACTGCAGTGCCAACAGAATCCTGATAGCCGGCGGATATTACAACAAACGATTCGTCCAGACTCGGTACTCTCGTTCCCAGCCCACCGCAAAAAGCCTCACCCTGCGGGTAACTATTTTGAGACGCGGGAGCCAAAAGCCTTCGCTTCTCTGAGGCTGTTGTGCCTGTCGACCAATCAGAGACGATTTATTTTGGTGTGGATCTGAAGCGTTTGTATCGCAAAAGTTGATTTTTACGGCTTTATCTCTACACCGTGAATTTTTTCGTGATTTATTTCGAGGAGTTTATTCTCGAAGTTTATTTTGCGAAGTGTAAACCAGAGTCATCCCGGCAGTTGGAACGTTGGAACTTGGACGCGTCGCGGCAAGTTGGTTTTGTCTTCCGTTGGCGTCGCAAGGATGGTGTACCTCCCTCCTGTGCAGTATTTGCGTGTGTTTTAGTGCGCTTTGTAAGACAATGCGATGACAGTGGTTTCTGTGCAACACATTGTCGATTTCCTGGAAGAGTTTTGACGCAGAGGAGACGTAAACAAGGGGGCAAGAACGCACTGTGAAACGCCTATCGGACTGCACGTCGCGAATGTTTGCAGGTATGAGTGATGACCGTGATGTTTTGATTACTATTAATTAGATGTTTCATTTAAGAAACTTAGGAGGAACTTGAAGAGAAACAGGATAAGAAGATTCCGAACGTACGGTGGGAAGGGGGTATATGTCGCGACCTGCATGGAAAACAGGAGTGTCATGTGTCATCTTCTCTGACAAAATACAAGATGTGAGGTGGCCAACGAACGAAAGCTCCCTGTGGTCCGTGAGTGCATGGCACAGTAGGCATATGCTTTGTCTAGACACAGTGAGAGACTTATACTAAGTAGTATGTGCATGTAGAGATGTATTGATTATTTCTTTCTGCTCAGTGTATGCTTCTAGCAAAATAAACTGTATTTACTTGAGTAATATGTGCATTTCTATGCATTATTTTCGTTCATGCATTCAGTGGTCCCAGCTGCTAAGTGGCCGGATCCCGGACTACTTAGCAGAGGGGACCACTGGATCAATTCCACTGGTTCCACTTCAAGTGGGACCATCGTGAAGCTGGTTCCAATTTCAACTGGTCCCAGTCACTAAGTGGTCCCACTCCAGATTTTTGCCTGGGTTGGGATCGGGGCCTAGACGGGTCCCACTGAAATCCCATCCGCCAAGTGGTCCCACTTCCTGACTGGTTCGAGATCCCAAGCAGTCCCCATCCCAGAGTGGTTCCCTACTGGGACCACCTGGGAGTGGGGACCAGCTTGAGACCTGTCTCAAAAACCACTTTGGGCTGGTCCCACTCTAGGTTTTTGCCTGGGGAATAGTCACTGCACATTCAAAAAGTGCATCGGCAACGAGACTTTCAATGTGACTTCAATGGGAAAAGTCCTTGCTGCTGTACATTTGGCCAATGGGAAGCTAGGCTGGCCTCCAATGGGTGCGACTGAGCGCGGTTCCACTTCGTTCACATGGACATTTACAATGATTTCTCATTGGTACCCACTAAATTCCTGTTGTTTTCAATATGGTATTTGTCCAAAATTGTCGATTCGGAATGAGAAATTTTGGTCACTTTCTGTGAGAATTGTGAATGTGATATCCACTTAAACCGAATGAGATTTCTGGTCTATTTTTAATTGGACTATTTCCAGCAAGGATATTGCTCGTCAGAAACTTTTGGACAGACGCTACGCAGAGCTGACCTGGATCCCAAGAGCAGCATTCCCGGACACCCCCTCTTAAACCCGGCTTGACATGATGGCAGAGGACTACGCAAGGAAGCTAAGTTTACAGGGTGGTGCGTGAGTACATGAGGCGGAACAGATTTGGGCAGGGAGAGGAGGACATATCTGAGGCGAACAATTCCCTTCTCGCGCCCCGACCTGATAACAACACCGATAACACATACAGAAATCTTCGCGTAAGATAAAGACGTGACGTATAACTGTGAGAACGAGCATGAGGCTTTCCAGATATCCGGAGACTGCCGGATGAAATTGGCAACTTCCCAAGCAGCACAATGTACTGAAAGTCGAGTGCAATAGGGGTGGACGGATAGGTGGAAGGCCTTGAACAGACTCTTGAACCTAAAAGGCATTGATAAGATACATTTCATACACCACTCGACTTCGTGCACTCGACTTTCAGTACATTGTGCTGCTTGGGTTGGCGCCTGTGATAGCCTTCTCGACAACAAATTGACTAAATGCGAGTTCTAAGGGTGCAGCAAGGTCAACAGCTTGTCTCCTGTTTGTTCTTGGTCGCATGAAAATGAACGATTTGACCAAACGCTACTTCGCAGGCTGCAGCAATGGAAACAGGTATGGGCCGTGGACTCATAGCTATTAAGCATGGACATACAGACTACGTAATTAAATGATGACGTCTTCGGTATCACGTTTATATCAATAGTTACTACAAAATGAAGTCGAAGATAAATGGAAGGACTAAAGGCTGATACAAGCCGTCTGAATTCAGCATGAGAGGGCCGCGATGATATGGCAAGGAAAAAAACTTGCCAAGATACGAGGCACAAAAGTGAACTTGCACGGCAAATCGCCGGCAGCCCGGACATTTACATGTCAGCAGACACCTACGGACAATTTAGCGTCTGCGAGAGCTATCTTGGCAATGATGTGAACAAACGCGACTTCGTTGGACCGGAACTTTTGGTGCAGATCTAAATACATTTAGAATCGAAGGCGTGTGTATTCCCAAATCCCTGCAGTGGCTAAGAATACAGAAGGTCGCCGACACACGAGGCGATGAAGAAGTAGAGAACACTGAGTGAATTTTATTGTAATGTATTTACAATATACTGTTTACCCATACTTGTGGGTATAGTCGCAGGTGCATAGGTCACAGGGCAATTTACAACAACACAAGAACAGACTATTACAACAGATGTTGCAGTTTCTAACTTCAAGCCCCATGTAAGATTTTGCCTTCTGGAGGTAGGAAAATTTGAATGGCTGAAGTCTGGAAAAGGAAAATCAGTGACTAAACCAAAATAACTGAAAATGAGCTTGTTTGTGGAGGTCCATTTTGAAACGCGTTCAGTGGTGTGTTATCGCATCTCTGAATGACAAGGCAAGTCTGCCCCCCCCCCCCCCGCGCCTGGAAAGGAAATATTGTCGCGACGTGATCCAGCGGGTGATAGTAACGAGGCAACATTCGTCCCTTACAGCTACACATGTAGAGTGCATCGGATGCATCGTACGGAGCTTGTTTTGTTCAGTTCCTTCATTGCGTGCTAGCGCCGCGAAATACAGACGTAGACAGATGTCTGTTGTATTCATAAGTATAGTTATGCGTGGAAAATATAAGGTGCACCAAAACTAAATTGCACAGCAGTCAGTGAGTTTTGATAAGCTTGAAACGAAACAACAATAACGCGGTTTGATTGTGCGACCCTTCCCTTCAATTCCAGCCTATAACAACTTGATCTCCAATGTTTATTGTAGATCTCCAATAACCATCTGTACGGATCCATTGTAAGATGACTGACACCGGATTGAGTATATAGTAGAGACTGGAACAGGGCAGAATACCGCCGGTGGCGATTAAAGTGAAGTTGATCTTGAGGACCAATAATGAAGAATTCGGAAAGAAACCAGGTTTTCAAGCCTTGTTTACCCTTCCTGGATGTAGTGCTGCTCCTGTCGATGTAAGGAAGTACTTACACATTCGAGCAGTTCTTGTGACTCATGAATCTCAACAAGTAGTTATAGTGACCTGGTCTGTACGTGCATTTTGATAAACTACACTGTACGTAATATGATAATTGAAGTAATAGTGCATATGTACAACAGTAAAGAATAGTGAGAATGGCATCATCTTAATTACTATACACTAATCCAGACAGAACAAATCGATCCCACGGAGGTCCCACGCATGTCTTAAACGGGATCTCCCGACATCCTGCGGAACGGGTCTAGCTGGACAAAAGACGTCCCACGGACACCGTTTTGTCAGCTCCTCGATCATCCCAGTGACTTCCTACGGCGGTCCCATTTGGAAATGCGGGATGCGTGACGAACGACGGACGGAAGTACCCTTTCATTGTTGAAATTACGGGCTTGCAACATAGCAGCAGCCTCTCCGGATATCATGCGCGAAACACTATATGGAGCACAGAGAGGCGCAGAGAGAACAAGCAAAGAAAAAATAGAGATGGAGCAGTTATGCACGAGAGTCATTGTGTGAAAATTTTCAATTATTTCTCATTCTCTTATTTTTCATTTTTCAGGCTGAAAATGTAAGCAAAATCCACAATACATTGTGTAAAACGACAATTTCAGTGCTCCTGAACATTGGGATAATCGCTCGTGAAGAACAATCTACGAAGAACTTGAAGCGCCTTTCAAATTTTCAGTGTCTCATTTGGAAAGGCAGCTCATTTGTTTCTGTTGGTGTGTCATGTGAAGGCTTTCATTAATGAATTGTATACGTGAATGCCAAATAACTATACGGCTGAGCTGTTTCTTTTCTATATTTTTTTACGCTAAGGTACTTTGCAATAATTGCGGTCATTTTCAGGCGTCTCATTTCCCCCCCCCCCCCTGAAATTCCAGAGATTGCCTAATACAGCTTGGCCACCAATGCATATACTGATAGATATGTATCCAAAAACTATACCACCTATGGTTCGCTCCACTCGAAATCACGCAGACATCTTATCACGTCGGGTCCCACATCTTGGCTTCTATACGCATTCATGATAGTGCCAGCCCCAACAATAATGACAAAGAAGATATTGTCGTTGCTCTTCAGTGCAGATACGAACTGCGCAACGGACTAAAGGCTGATACCTGCCGTTTGAATTCAACATGACAGAGCCGCGACGATATGGCAAGGAAAAAACTTGCCAAGATACGAAGCAAAAAAAGTGAACTTGCACGGCAAATCACCGGCAGTCCGGACATTTACACCGCAGCAGACACCTACGAGCACTGGTGCTAAAGTCTGAGGAAAAGACATCATATACATAAAAATACATATCCTTTACGGAGCCTTTTGAATTTCACTGTTCGTGGTAATCAACCAATTTTTCTCGAAGTGCAGCACGCATAGAGAAGTCCATGCTTTACGGGCACGTCTACCTGCAAGAAATGACCTACAGTCTTCTTCTGAAACATTGCATCACTTGCCAACGTCTTTGCGAAAAGTAAAAAAAAAAGTAACCTTCCTGCAACCCCGATCACGACAGGGGCATCCAAGGAATACACCACAAAGAATCACTGATTTATTCTGCATTCCGACTAACGTAGCCTTCACCAGCGCCCGCCCGCTCGGCAGTGGCTCCACTGCGGCTCTCTCTCAGACGACCAAACTTACCTCGTGGCACAGCTCTTTACTAGCTCTGCAAACTTCACGCTGATTGGTCCATTCTAAGCCTACAGATCCACACTAAGCCTACCGATTGACCCTTCACACTTTACCCAATTGGTTCACATTTCTAGACGGTCACTTCCATCATAGGCTCCAAATGCTATTGGCCCATGCTAACTTCATGCCACTCACTTCCCACCCCACTGCTCATTGGTTCACAATGTTTCTGCTCATGCTCTGATGGAGCAAAAGAAGGTCCTCTACACATTTAATAGAAATTATGCTACTGGTCCAGCTCCGTCATAGGGCATGGCTTGGTTCAGCTGTGACTGGCCCTGATTGATCCACGCTACTTACCTCGTGGCGCAACTCTTTACTGGCTCCACCCACTTCCCGTTGATTGGTCCATACTAAGCCTACTGACTTCTAAGCCAGGTCACGCTAAGCCTACTGATCACTCTACCAGCGCTCTAATATGGCGCTACCGATTGGCCCGTTCTAAGCCCACTGACACCAGATGGTGCAACCCTTCACCAGCTCTGCTTACTTCATGCTGATTGGTCCATTCTAAGCCTACTGACTTCTAAGCCGAACCACGCTAAGCCTACTGATTGTCCCTTCACACCGAAGCCTACCGATGTCTGGCTCTGATTGGTCCACGCTAAGCCTAAAGAACAGTGATTGGCTAGCCCGCATTTGTCGCTCCTAAACCACAATGCAGCGGCTTCAGACAAGACACACGACAATTGTTGATTTCAACCTTTATTTGGTAACACAGCCTCCTGGTCTAGCTATGGGTTGGTTCAGCTGCATCAGAGAGATCATTAGTCCCGGTCATCTCTTGCATTCATTGGTCACTCAGCTCCCTCGATAGACACCAACTGCTATCGGTTCATCTAACTGCAAGTGGCCTGCTCATTGGCGCATCTGACTACAAGAATCTCATTGGTCACTTATGTCTAGAGCTCCCTAACAGGCTCCAACTGCAATTGGTCACTTCCACTCATCGCTAGACTTAACTGCTATTGGTCACTCCCTCAAATCTCTAGATGATATAATATAAGTTAAACTGTGGGATATTGGAACTTTTACTATAAGATAAATTTAGCCTGAGGCTGGTAGGCTCCAACTGCTATCGGCCTATGCCTCCATCCGGCTGCTCACTGGTTCACAATGAATCTTTTTCACATGCTCTGACGGCGCCGAAGAAGGTTCCCTACACATACAAGAGATTGCGCCGCTTGTGATTACCCTCTTTGCAAAGATGGACAGCTGCGTCGCGAGTATGAAAAAAAGTCCATTGCATTGGTGACTTATTTCTATCCAACTGGTTCATACTTCTAGAGAGCCAGCGTTAGAAGGCTCAACAGCTTACATGCCGCCGCCTCCGGCTGTTCACATAGCCACAGTTGGAAATGGGAAATAAAAAACTTTTCAGGGTACGATGTACACATCTCAAGCTCCACACAAGTAAAGTTGGCTTCACCCGGTTGCACGCGTGCGTTAGGTGAAGCCCACCCCTGGGAACAAGCTAAGGATCGTTTTTTTTTTGTGTGTGTGCTTTACCACTTCATCCTAAAAAATTATTTTAATCAAGCAGAATGGCAAATGGTGCTATGGAGTGGGTTCATTCCTAAGAACGAATTTTGTCACAGACCCACAAAAAAAAATTATTAAACAGAGCGCAAAAAACTCATCGTGATGCTAAGAAGGGAAGCCAGCACGCTTTCGAAATAAAAAAGCTGAACATAAATGAGCAGGAAGAAGCACATGATCGAGAAAATATCGATAGTTGATACTGTGCAGAGAAAAACAATTTGAATGATCCTATAGAGCTTGAGCTAGAGAACCCTATAGAGCTTGGACTCGTTTTTATTTTAGACAGCGTGCGTTGTACCTCAACACATGAAATTAACTAAATCAAGCAGAATGACAAAAGCATAGTGGTGCTATGTGGTGAAGCTCAAGACGCACTGACGCTACAACGCTTATCAAGCAATGCTATGCAGTGAAGCTTCGCACGTACTCAATCTTAAAAAAAGCACACTCATCCCAAGCTGAGTATGAAGAAACACAATTGCCTTCACAGCTCCCCTCAGTGTGCAATCATACCCAGCGCACACAACGCACCTCGCACGCGTTCCTTCGAAACAGAGCACAACGACGCATTATGAAAAAAGTTCATCTCGGAAAAAAATGTGCTCACCTTAAGAGCATCGCAGGCGGGCACATAGATTCACAAACTTGGCATTCGCTCATTGTCATGAAGATTTCACGCTCTCACTAGATACCATCTATCTACCCAATGGGGGCAATATGCTTACCGCACGTAGTTCGCGTTCGCGAGCGGCATTTGTTTTATATCATAAAAGTAGTGGTTGCTTCATTCCTGCATTTATTTCGTGCGAACTTTTGTGTCACAAACATACGCTTCCCATCTCGCCACTAAAATCAATAAAGATGATGAAAAAATTGTTTGTGGCAAACACGGTGTCCTTTATTCACAACACTTTAGCGAGGACGTCTTCTAATGTGGAGACAACACGTTCCTTTCCCTCGACGACGGTAATATCCAAGCTCGTGTGGCTCCTTTTCCAGTAGTCACGCACCACGGGGATGGTAAACCCGGCATTTATGGTTGTCTCGTTGATGGGTTCTCCGTTTCTATATCGCTCCAACAGTTCCAACTTGTATCTCACAAACTATCTTATTTTATGAGTACTCCGCACGGGAATAGCTCTCAAAATGTCACTAAAATCACTCTCTTCTCTGTGTCCATTTAAAAAGTTGTTTAGGCGTTGTACATCTGCCAGCATGTGTTTGCATACGAACTGATCCAACTCACACGGCGCACAGTTGGAAAATACGCGTATTTATTTACCAGGTTTCGCACTTTTGCAGTTGTCAAGTCGATGCTCATCGCTTTTCTGTGATCTCTTATCGTCCTTGAATCTCTTCAGTGTTTCTCACAAATCTGCACCATTATACGTGTCCCATGCCTCACCACAACGCACAAATTCCAGAACTTTTTTGAGTAAGCCGAAACAAGCTATGGTATTGCACGCGCCGTCATTTGTGAAGCGGTTTCTACTTTCCATAATGCTCTGACTTGTTTGATCGCGCAGAACGTTTGGGATATAAAATTGCTTTGCGAACGCGTGGTTCGGCTTAGAAGTCAGTAGGTTTAGAATGGACCAATCAGGATGAAGTAGGCAGAGCTGGTGAAGAGTTGCGCCATCTGGTGTCAGTGGACTTAGAACGGGTCAATCGGTAGCGGCCAATTAGAGCGCTGGTAGAGTGATCAGTAGGCTTAGAATGGACCAATCAACGCGAAGTGAGTGGAGCCAGTAAAGAGTTGCACCACGAGGTAAGTAGCGTGGACCAATCAGGGCCAGCCACAGCTGGACCAAGTCATGCCTTATGACGCAGATGGACCAATAGCATAATTTCTATAAAATGTGTAGGGAACCTTCTTTGGCGCCGTCAGAGCATGCACAGAAGCATTGTGAAATAATGAGCAGCGGGGTGGGAAGTGAGTGACATGCAGTTAGCATGGGGCAATAGCATTTGGAGCCTATGATGGAAGTGACCGTCTAGAAATGTGAACCAATTGGGTAAAAAGTTCCAAAAACCCTGGCTAAACTTATCTCATCTAGAGGTGAGTGACCAATGAGTGACTTGCAGCTCAATGGACCAATGGCAGTTGGGTGAGTGACCACTAGCACTTAGACAGACCAATCGCAGTTGTAGCCTATGACGGAGCTCTAGAGATGTGCGACTGGATGGAAGTAGGAACCAATAAGTAGTTGGGTGAGTGACCACTTGCAGTCAGATGGGTCAACAAGCAGACCACTTGCAGTTAGGTGAACCAATAGCAGTTGGAGTCTCCCGAGGGTCTGAGTGACCGGCTAGCAATGAGTGCAAGAGATAACCCCACAGAATTATGGACCAATGAGTGGATCGATACATGAGTGACCAATGATCTCTCTGATGCAGTTGACCGACCCATGCTCTATGATGCGGCTGGACACTGTTGTGCCAATTAAAGGTTTAAATAAACAATTATTGTGTCTTATCTGAAGCCACTGCCTGGTGCCGGACCCGCTTAGGAGTGATGCCAGTCAATGACTGTTCACTAGGCTTAACGTGGACCAATCAGGGCCACCTATCGGTAGGCTCAGAACGGACCAATGGACGCCGACATGAGCGGACTAAAGTCGCGTGAGCTGTCCACGCGCCGTCGGAAATTCGTGCTTCAGATACTGCAGCATGGTGTCGCGTGAATGAGAAGTTTGTGAATCTTTGTGCCCGCCTGCAATGTTTATTTGTCATGTTTGTCAAATTGTTTTTCTCTGCACAGCATCAACTATCGCTATTTTCTCGATCATGTGCTTCATCCTGCTCAGCTTTTTTATTTCAAACGTGTGCTGGCTTCCCTGCTTAGCATCACGATGAGTTTTTTGCGCTCTGTTTAATAATGTTTTTTTTTTTGTTGTTGTGGGTCTGTGACAAAATTCGTTCTTAGGAATGAACCCACTCCATAGCACCATTTGCCATTCTGCTTCATATAAATAAATTTTTAGGATGAAGTGGCAAAGCACACACACACAAAAAACGATCCTTAGCGTGTTCCCAGGGGTGGGCTTCACCTAACGCACACGTGCAACTGGGTGAAGCCAACTTTACTCGTGTAGAGCATGTTCCGAGATGTGTACATCGTACCCTGAACATGGTCTTTTCTTTTTGGCAACTGTGGCTATGTGAACAGCAGTAGGCGGCGGCACGTAAGCTGTTCAGCCTTCTAACGCTGGCTCTCTAGAAGTATGAACCAGTTGGATAGAAATGAGTCACCTATGCAAGACACAGCTGTCCACATTTGCAAAGAGGGTAGTCACAAGCGGCGCCATCTCTTGTATGTGTAAGGAACATTCTTCGGCGCCGTCAGAGCTTCTGAAAAAGTTTCATTGTAAACCAGTGAGCAGCCAGATGGAGGCATGGGCCGATAGCAGTTGGGGCCTAGCAGCCCCAGGCTAAATCTATCTTATAGTAAAAGTTTCAATATCCCACAGTTAAACTTATATTATCTCATCTAGAGATTTGAGGGAGTGACCAATAGCAGTTAAGTCTAGCGATGAGTGGAAGTGACCAATTGCAGTTGGAGCCTGTTAAGGAGCTCTAGACATAAGTGACCAATGAGATTCGTGTAGTCAGATGGGCCAATAAGCAGACCACTTGCAGTTAGATGAACCGATAGCAGTTGGTGTCTATCGAGGGAGCTGAGTGACCAATGAGCGTAAGAGATGACCGGGACTAATGATCGCTCTGATGCAGCTGAACCAACCCCCAGCTGCACCAGGAGACTGTTGTACCAAATAAAGGTTGAAATCAACAATTGTCGTGTGTCTTGTCTGAAGCCGCTCCATTGTGGTTTAGGAGCGACAAATGCGGGCTAGCCAATCATTGTTCAGTAGGCTTAGCGTGGACCAATCAGAGCCAGAGCCATCGGTAGGCTTCAGTGTGAAGGGACAATCAGTAGGCTTAGTGTGGTTCGGCTTAGAAGTCAGTAGGCTTAGCGTGGTTCGGCTTAGAAGTCAGTAGGCTAGAATGGACCAATCAGCATGAAGTAAGCAGAGCTGGTGAAGAGTTGCACCATCTGGTGTCAGTGGGCCTAGAACGGGCCAATCGGTAGCGGCATATTAGAGCACTGGTAGAGTGATCAGTAGGCTTAGCGTGACCTGGCTTAGAAGTCAGTAGGCTTAGAATGGACCAATCAACGCGAAGTGGGTGGAGCCAGTAAAGAGTTGCGCCACGAGGTAAGTAGCGTGGACCAATCAGGGCCAGCCAGAGCTGAACCAAGCGATACCCTATGACGCAGCTGGACCAATAGCATAATTTCTGTTAAATGTGTAGGGAACCTTCTGCGGCTCCATGAGAGCATGCGCAGAAGCACTATGAACCAATGAGCAGCGGGGTGCGAAGTGAGTGGCATGCAGTTAGCATGGGCCAATAGCATTTGGAGCCTATGATGGAAGTGACCGTCTAGAAATGTGAACCAATTGGGTAAAGAGCTCTTGGGTAAAGAGATGTACGACTGGATAGAAGTAGGAAACCATAAGCAGTTGGGTGAGTGACCACTTGCAGTCAGACGGGCCAACAAGCAGACCACTTGCAGTTAGATGAACCAATAGAGTCTACCGAGGGTCTTAGAGACCGGCTAGCAATGAGTGCAAGAGATAACCCCATAGAATTATGGACCAATGAGTGGTTCGATACATCAGTGACCAATGATCTCTCTGATGCAGTTGACCAACCCATGCTCTATGATGCGGCTGGACACTGTTGTGCCAAATAAAGGTTTAAATCAACAATTATTGTGTCTTGTCTGAAGCCACTGCCTGGTGGCGGGCCGGCTTAGGAGTGATGCCAGCCAATCACTGTTCACCAGGCTCAGCGTGGACCAATCAGGACCACCTATCGGTAGGCTCAGAATGGACCAATCAGTGTGAAAGGCCAATCGGTAAGCTTAGTGTGGATCTGTAGGAATGGACCTTGATGGAGCTTGAAGTTTGCAGAGCTAGTAAAGAGTTGCGCCACGAGGTAAGTTGGGACATCTGAGATAGAGCCGCAGTGGAGCCACTGCCGAGCGGCGGGTGCTGGTGAAGGCTATGTTAGTGTTGCCAATTAGTGGGACGGGCCAATCGGTATGAGGACGGCCTATCAGAGAGCTTAGAAGTCTGGGAGAGTGATCAGTAGGCTTAGAATGGACCAATCAGTGGAGCCGGTTAATTAGCATAAAGCCTCAGCGATCAGCATGCACCAATCAGCATGAAGTGGACGGAGCCAAGCTATTAGCATAAAGGGGTGGAGCTGTGGTCAACCAATCAACTATCAGTAGGCTTAGCATGGGCCAATCAACGTGATGTAGGCGGAGCTAATAGCGACCAATCAGATGGCTTTGGAATTGGCTTGTGTTGGCTTAGAACTGGATTTTGTTGGATTAGGACTGGATTTTGGCTTAGAATAGGATTAGAACAGGCTTCTCTTGGATCCGAGAAAACTCTTGGCTATAGGACACATTTCTATACTACTCATGAAACCAATGGCCTGTGCCATGCCCTTCTACTGGGATAGTAACAGAGGCTACCGCAAAATACGGAACATGCGCCGGTTTGAAACGTGCGAAGCCCCTTAAATCGTAGTGCCAGGGCGTACTTTTTTCCCCTGTACATGGAGAGGTCGCGTTTGAGGAAACTGATTCCAAAACGGCACTCACGAAGGCAAAAAAAGAAGAAAGGATCAAATTTGGGGCGGAATATGATCTGATATAAAAATATAAAAAATGTCTTCAGCTGGTTGTACAGAATGCATATGTGAAATCCAGATTTCGGAGTTTTAGCCCCGTCCCATTTTCCCCTTTTTAACCCTGAGAGGTCGTGTTTGACAAAATCGCCTCCAAAACGGCACTCGAAATGGCCAAATTGCCACTTTCATCAACTTTGGGGCTTAATATCATTTGATATAGCAATAATATTAAAGATGTCCTAAGCTGATTTTGTAATATGTATACCTGACAGTAAGATCACGGGGTTTGAACCCCGTACTTTGTTCCCCTGTTGCACCCTGATAGGTCGCGTTTGAGAAAATCGCTTCCAAAACGGCACTCGAAATGGCCAAATGGCCAATTTCATCAACTCCGGGACTTAATATTTTTATATAACAATCTTAAAGATGTCATATGCTGATTTTGTAATATGAATATGTCAAAGTAAGATCACGGGGTTTGAACCCCCGTGCATGGTTCCCCTGTTGCACCCTGACAGGTCGCGTTTGACAAAATCGCCTCCAAAACAGCACGCGAAATGGCCAAATGGCCAATTTCATCAACTTTTGGGCTTAATATAGTTTGATATAACAATAATATTAAAGATGTCCTACGCTGATTTTGTAATATGCGTATGTGAAAGCAAGATCACGGGGTTTGAGCTCTATACCATTTTCCCCTTTTGCACCCTGAGAGGTCGCGTTTGACAAAACCGCCTCCGAAATTGCACGCCAAATAGACAAAAGGGCCAATTTCATCAACTTTGGAGCTTAATATAAGTTGATATAACAATAATATTAAAGATGTCCTAAGCTGATTTTGTAATATGCGTATGTGAAAGCAAGATCACGGGGTTTGAGCTCCGTACCATTTTCCCCTTTTGCTCTGACAGGTCACGTTTGACAAAATCGCCTCCAAAACGGCACGCGAAATGGACAAAAGGGCCAATTTCATCAACTTTGGGGCTTAATATAAGTTGATATAACAGTAATATTAAAGATGTCCTAAGCTGATTTTGTAATATGTATATGTGAAAGTAAGATCACGGGGTTCGAACCCCGTGCCTTGTTCTCCTCTTGCACCCTGAGAGGTCGCGTTTGACAAAATCGCCTCCAAAACGGCACTCGAAATGACCAAATGGCCACTTTCACCAACTTTGGGGCTTAATATCATTTGATATAGCAATAATATTAAAGGTGTCCTAAGCTGATTTTGTGATATGTATACCTGACAGTAAGATCACGGGGTTTGAACCCCGTACTTTGTTCCCCTGTTGCACCCTGAGAGGTCGCGTTTGAGAAAATCGCTTCCAAAACGGCACTCGAAATGGCCAAATGGCCAACTTCATCAACTCCGAGACTTAATATTTTTTATATAACAATCTTAAAGATGTCATATGCTGATTTTGTAACATGTATATGTCAAAGTAAGATCACGGGGTGTGAACCCCATGCCTGCTTCCACTGTTGCACCCTGACAGGTCACGTTTGACAAAATCGCCTCGAAAACGGCACGCGAAATGGCCAAATGGCCAATTTCATCAAATTTGGGGGTTAATATAATTTGATATAACAATAATATTAAAGAAGTCCTAAGCTGATTTTGTAATATGTATATCTGAAAGTAAGATCACGGGGTTTGAGCTCCGTACCATTTTCCCCTTCTGCACTCTGAGAGGTCGCGTTTGACAAAATCGCCTCCAAAACGGCACGCGAAATGGACAAAAGGGCCAATGCACCTTATTCATAAAATGTGCTGCCACCCTGCGGCATTTTGGTGAACCAATCTGGAGGGCAGCGCTATTTGAATGGCGACGTGAGACGCACGACGTTGTTGTTGTTGTTCCTTGTCGTGGGGATCTGCGAGTTTCACGCATTGTGTTTGCAGCAACTTCGTGTGCGAGACTTGGTGCATTTTGCTTGTGATGACAAGTCCTGGTGAAGAGTTTATTCCCGGGGGCTGCACGTCTCTCGTAAATGGGTGGTACAGTGATCTGCAGCAGTTTCGCCTTCCAAGTAATGAAGACGTCGTTGAGCACTTGAACTCATCGGGTGTCCCATCTGCTCGACAGATGGAAGAGGGACATTGTTTTAAAGAGGAAGGCTACGTGAGACAGATTTATGTGCATACTGTATCACAGGATTGCGACTACAACGTCGTGAAGTGCATTTGCCTGCCGTCCATGCGGTCTGGGTATTACGTCGTACACGCCGTAATAAGAAAGGACAACGGCAGTATTGCTGGTGCACATTGTTACTGTGCAGCGGGGTAAGTGTTTTGGTTTTGTACAACTGCAAACAGGTTTGAATACTGCAAACTTCTGTGTTGTATATGCGCATGTGAGCTGGTTTGTTACTACAGGGTACGATATGATTTGTTTTATTTGTAGTTTTCTGCGTACTTCAAATATAGGTAATATGTGCACAACCAGTGATGATTGCCTGTAATTTACAGATTGAGCGGTTCATGCCAGCACGTCGCAGGGCTATTGTTTAGCCACGCAGAATGGAATCACAGAGCAGAGCCTTCATGCACTGATATGCCCTGCAAGTGGGTTGTGCCACCATCTGGTAACAGCTGTTCAGTCTTCTTTCTCGTAAACTATTAGAACCAACAAGAAATACAGCATCGAAAGGCAGTGATGCATGTACTATGATTAGCACTTGCAAATAATTTTGATATTTAGTGGATTGTTTGTAAATCTACTTCAATTCTAATCACAGCAAAACAGCCAGACCCTCCTGCCACAATTGATAAAATCGACTTCCGGAAAAATGCAGCAGGAGTTACCAGGAGCCGTTACATACCCTCTGCACACCTAACACCGGCCAGTAGTTCACAACTGGCAGCGGCTGTTGAGAAGGCCCATCCCGAGTGTCTATGGCTAAGATACAACAGAGACCTGGATGATGACACAAGCAGCAGCCACCTGCAACCACCAACAGCTGTGCCAACGTCTGACAACTTCATGTGTGCCGATTGGAAGTCTTATATACAACAGTACTTTGAAGGTATTAGTGGGATACTCTTCAAACATAGCATTATGCTGGACACAATTCTTCTAGTATACAATGTGATACCACGACAAGGCATACTTGAAGGAAGTATGAAACAAAATACTGAGTGCTAAGTCATGGTGGCAAATTGTGTTTCTTGTATCCAATTAACCACTGCCAGCACTGTTGTGAGGACCTCACTAGCGAGATACATTTATTTAATCATGCACATTCTTACGTTCTCCAGCCATTCAACCTCTCACAGAAGAAGAAAGGGTACATGTACAGCAAGCAACGACTGGGCAAGCCTCCAATCGTGTGTGGCACGAAGAGAGGACTGGACGCTTAACTTCTTCACTGTTTGGTCGCATCAGAGGCTGTAGAAAGCCAGAAGGACTGCTAAAGGAAATTTTGTACAGTAAGAAGCAAGTGCGCTGTGAGGCTATGCAGTATGGTCAGAACCACGAAGGGGTTGCCGTATATGCATATGTGAAACTTATGTCATATTATGAAAAGCAAGTGAATGTATGTGAAACTGGACTTCACATCCACCCAGTTTACCCATTCCTTGCTGCATCACCAGATCGAATTGTAATGGATGGCAATGATGTAGGTCTCCTAGAAGTAAAGTGCCCCATTTCACACCAGGGCAGGTCCCCACTCGATGCATGTAGTGCTAAGACTTTTTGTTGTGAGGTATGGAATGAAAACATACGCCTAAAACGAGGGCATCACTACTATGCTCAGGTACAGGGTCAAATGGCAATATGTGGCCACAGGTGGTGTGATTTTGTTGTCTGGACAAACAATGAGACACTTGAGGGTTCTATTATTGTAGAACGCATTGATTTTGATGAGGAGTACTGGAATAACTTGTTGCCTGCACTATTGTATTTTTACAAATATGCTGTTATACCAGAAACACTTACTGGCCGTCTCAGAGCGACGGGAAAGTTGTTCAGTGAAAATGCACCATATGTGCCATATTTGCTGCAAACAAAACAACCCCGATCCAAACCAAAGAAACCAAACCGTCTTTCTGAGCGTTGAAGCCTCCGGACGGCGTCACTTCTTCGCTGGAGAGACTTTTTATCATCGCAGTTAGCAGCACATGGTACGTAGTCAACGTGCCTAGGTGACCGGCTTGGTTTGCCTATTAAACGATACGCGGACGCCCGTAAAGCCGGTGTCTTTTGACAAACAACGTATTGTAACATACCTGTCACGAAGTGTCGGTGACATATTCTTGAATATGCAGTCGGTGTCCACGGCTTGCCACATTCATCCACTCTTTTAGTGGCGTTTATCCACGCTTGACGCATCTGCGGATCGCGTTTTCTCGACGGGAAGCGAAAAAATCCCTTTACACCCCTTGCGTTGCACCCGGGCATAGCACAAGTTGACGGCATGATTCGGTTGTTCACGGTTCAAGTGCATTAACATGCTGCGCACATGGTTCAGGTAGTACTTTCGACTAGCAGCATGCGTTTAAGTTTAGCGCCATACTCGTACACCCTGCTCCTTCCGTGCTGGCTGCCCTCCAGATTGTTTCTCCATCGCGCCGCTCGGTGGCAGCACCCTTTGCGCATGCGCACAAGATATTTTTGAAAAAGGCGTATTTCATCAACATTGGGGCTTAATATAAGTTGATATAACAATAATATTAAAGATGTCCTAGCTGATTTTGTAATATGTATATGTGAAACTAAGATCACGGGGTTGGAACCCCGTGCCTTGTTCTCCTCTTGCACCCTGAGAGGTCGTGTTTGACAAAATCACCTCCAAAACGGCACTCGAAATGGCCAAATTGCCACTTTCATCAACTTTGGGGCTTAATATCATTTGATATAGCAATAATATTAAAGATGTCCTAAGCTGATTTTGTAATATGTATACCTGACAGTAAGATCACGGGGTTTGAACCCCGTACTTTGTTCCCCTGTTGCACCCTGATAGGTCGCGTTTGAGAAAATCGCTTCCAAAACGGCACTCGAAATGGCCAAATGGCCAATTTCATCAACTCCGGGACTTAATATTTTTATATAACAATCTTAAAGATGTCATATGCTGATTTTGTAATATGAATATGTCAAAGTAAGATCACGGGGTTTGAACCCCCGTGCATGGTTCCCCTGTTGCACCCTGACAGGTCGCGTTTGACAAAATCGCCTCCAAAACAGCACGCGAAATGGCCAAATGGCCAATTTCATCACCTTTTGGGCTTAATATAGTTTGATATAACAATAATATTAAAGATGTCCTACGCTGATTTTGTAATATGCGTATGTGAAAGCAAGATCACGGGGTTTGAGCTCTATACCATTTTCCCCTTTTGCACCCTGAGAGGTCGCGTTTGACAAAATCGCCTCCAAAACGGCACTCGAAATGACCAAATGGCCACTTTCACCAACTTTGGGGCTTAATATCATTTGATATAGCAATAATATTAAAGGTGTCCTAAGCTGATTTTGTGATATGTATACCTGACAGTAAGATCACGGGGTTTGAACCCCGTACTTTGTTCCCCTGTTGCACCCTGAGAGGTCGCGTTTGAGAAAATCGCTTCCAAAACGGCACTCGAAATGGCCAAATGGCCAACTTCATCAACTCCGAGACTTAATATTTTTTATATAACAATCTTAAAGATGTCATATGCTGATTTTGTAACATGTATATGTCAAAGTAAGATCACGGGGTGTGAACCCCATGCCTGCTTCCACTGTTGCACCCTGACAGGTCACGTTTGACAAAATCGCCTCGAAAACGGCACGCGAAATGGCCAAATGGCCAATTTCATCAAATTTGGGGGTTAATATAATTTGATATAACAATAATATTAAAGAAGTCCTAAGCTGATTTTGTAATATGTATATCTGAAAGTAAGATCACGGGGTTTGAGCTCCGTACCATTTTCCCCTTCTGCACTCTGAGAGGTCGCGTTTGACAAAATCGCCTCCAAAACGGCACGCGAAATGGACAAAACGGCCAATTTCATCAACATTGGGGCTTAATATAAGTTGATATAACAATAATATTAAAGATGTCCTAGCTGATTTTGTAATATGTATATGTGAAACTAAGATCACGGGGTTGGAACCCCGTGCCTTGTTCTCCTCTTGCACCCTGAGAGGTCGTGTTTGACAAAATCGCCTCCAAAACGGCACTCGAAATGGCCAAATTGCCACTTTCATCAACTTTGGGGCTTAATATCATTTGATATAGCAATAATATTAAAGATGTCCTAAGCTGATTTTGTAATATGTATACCTGACAGTAAGATCACGGGGTTTGAACCCCGTACTTTGTTCCCCTGTTGCACCCTGATAGGTCGCGTTTGAGAAAATCGCTTCCAAAACGGCACTCGAAATGGCCAAATGGCCAATTTCATCAACTCCGGGACTTAATATTTTTATATAACAATCTTAAAGATGTCATATGCTGATTTTGTAATATGAATATGTCAAAGTAAGATCACGGGGTTTGAACCCCCGTGCATGGTTCCCCTGTTGCACCCTGACAGGTCGCGTTTGACAAAATCGCCTCCAAAACAGCACGCGAAATGGCCAATTTCATCACCTTTTGGGCTTAATATAGTTTGATATAACAATAATATTAAAGATGTCCTACGCTGATTTTGTAATATGCGTATGTGAAAGCAAGATCACGGGGTTTGAGCTCTATACCATTTTCCCCTTTTGCACCCTGAGAGGTCGCGTTTGACAAAATCGCCTCCAAAATTGCACGCCAAATAGACAAAAGGGCCAATTTCATCAACTTTGGAGCTTAATATAAGTTGATATAACAATAATATTAAAGATGTCCTAAGCTGATTTTGTAATATGCGTATGTGAAAGCAAGATCACGGGGTTTGAGCTCCGTACCATTTTCCCCTTTTGCACTCTGAGAGGTCGCGTTTGACAAAATCGCCTCCAAAACGGCACGCGAAATGGACAAAAGGGCCAATTTCACAACATTGGGGCTTAATATAAGTTGATATAACAATAATATTAAAGATGTCCTAGCTGATTTTGTAATATGGGAAAGTAAGATCACGGGGTTTGAACCCCGTGCCTGGTTCCCCGCTTGGACCCTGAGAGGTCGCGTTTGACAAAATCGCCTCCAAAACGGCACTCGAAATGACCAAATGGCCACTTTCACCAAGTTTGGGGCTTAATATCATTTGATATAGCAATAATATTAAAGGTGTCCTAAGCTGATTTTGTGATATGTATACCTGACAGTAAGATCACGGGGTTTGAACCCCGTACTTTGTTCCCCTGTTGCACCCTGAGAGGTCGCGTTTGAGAAAATCGCTTCCAAAACGGCACTCGAAATGGCCAAATGGCCAATTTCATCAACTCCGGGACTTAATATTTTTATATAACAATCTTAAAGATGTCATATGCTGATTTTGTAACACGTATATGTCAAAGTAAGATCACAGGGTGTGAACCCCATGCCTGGTTCCCCTGTTGCACCCTGACAGGTCACGTTTGACAAAATCGCCTCGAAAACGGCACGCGAAATGGCCAAATGGCCAATTTCATCAAATTTGGGGGTTAATATAATTTGATATAACAATAATGTTAAAGAAGTCCTAAGCTGATTTTGTAATATGTATATGTGAAAGTAAGATCACGGGGTTTGAACCCCGTGCCTTGTTCTCCTCTTGCACCCTGAGAGGTCGCGTTTGACAAAATCGCCTCCAAAACGGCACTCGAAATGACCAAATGGCCACTTTCACCAACTTTGGGGCTTAATATCATTTGATATAGCAATAATATTAAAGGTGTCCTAAGCTGATTTTGTTATATGTATACCTGACAGTAAGATCACGGGGTTTGAACCCCGTACTTTGTTCCCCTGTTGCACCCTGAGAGGTCGCGTTTGAGAAAATCGCCTCGAAAACGGCACGCGAAATGGCCAAATGGCCAATTTCATCAAATTTGGGGGTTAATATAATTTGATATAACAATAATGTTAAAGAAGTCCTAAGCTGATTTTGTAACATGTATATGTCAAAGTAAGATCACGGGGTGTGAACCCCATGCCTGCTTCCACTGTTGCACCCTGACAGGTCACGTTTGACAAAATCGCCTCGAAAACGGCACGCGAAATGGCCAAATGGCCAATTTCATCAAATTTGGGGGTTAATATAATTTGATATAACAATAATATTAAAGAAGTCCTAAGCTGATTTTGTAATATGTATATCTGAAAGTAAGATCACGGGGTTTGAGCTCCGTACCATTTTCCCCTTCTGCACTCTGAGAGGTCGCGTTTGACAAAATCGCCTCCAAAACGGCACGCGAAATGGACAAAAGGGCCAATTTCATCAACATTGGGGCTTAATATAAGTTGATATAACAATAATATTAAAGATGTCCTAGCTGATTTTGTAATATGTATATGTGAAACTAAGATCACGGGGTTGGAACCCCGTGCCTTGTTCTCCTCTTGCACCCTGAGAGGTCGCGTTTGACAAAATCGCCTCCAAAACGGCACTCGAAATGACCAAATGGCCACTTTCACCAACTTTGGGGCTTAATATCATTTGATATAGCAATAATATTAAAGGGGTCCTAAGCTGATTTTGTGATATGTATACCTGACAGTAAGATCACGGGGTTTGAACTCCATACTTTGTTCCCCTGTTGCACCCTGAGAGGTCGCGTTTGAGAAAATCGCTTCCAAAACGGCACTCGAAATGGCCAAATGGCCAATTTCATCAACTCCGGGACTTAATATTTTTTATATAACAATCTTAAAGATGTCATATGCTGATTTTGTAACATGTATATGTCAAAGTAAGATCACGGGGTGTGAACCCCATGCCTGGTTCCCCTGTTGCACCCTGACAGATCACGTTTGACAAAATCGCCTCGAAAACGGCACGCGAAATGGCCAAATGGCCAATTTCATCAAATTTGGGGGTTAATATAATTTGATATAACAATAATGTTAAAGAAGTCCTAAGCTGATTTTGTAATATGTATATCTGAAAGTAAGATCACGGGGTTTGAGCTCCGTACCATTTTCCCCTTTTGCACTCTGAGAGGTCGCGTTTGACAAAATCGCCTCCAAAACGGCACGCGAAATGGACAAAAGGGCCAATTTCACAACATTGGGGCTTAATATAAGTTGATATAACAATAATATTAAAGATGTCCTAGCTGATTTTGTAATATGGGAAAGTAAGATCACGGGGTTTGAACCCCGTGCCTGGTTCCCCGCTTGGACCCTGAGAGGTCGCGTTTGACAAAATCGCCTCCAAAACGGCACTCGAAATGACCAAATGGCCACTTTCACCAAGTTTGGGGCTTAATATCATTTGATATAGCAATAATATTAAAGGTGTCCTAAGCTGATTTTGTGATATGTATACCTGACAGTAAGATCACGGGGTTTGAACCCCGTACTTTGTTCCCCTGTTGCACCCTGAGAGGTCGCGTTTGAGAAAATCGCTTCCAAAACGGCACTCGAAATGGCCAAATGGCCAATTTCATCAACTCCGGGACTTAATATTTTTATATAACAATCTTAAAGATGTCATATGCTGATTTTGTAACATGTATATGTCAAAGTAAGATCACGGGGTGTGAACCCCATGCCTGGTTCCCCTGTTGCACCCTGATAGGTCACGTTTGACAAAATCGCCTCGAAAACGGCACCCGAAATGGCCAAATGGCCAATTTCATCAAATTTGGGGGTTAATATAATTTGATATAACAATAATGTTAAAGAAGTCCTAAGCTGATTTTGTAATATGTATATCTGAAAGTAAGATCACGGGGTTTGAGCTCCGTACCATTTCCCCCTTTTACACTCTGAGAGGTCGCGTTTGACAAAATCGCCTCCAAAACGGCACGCGAAATGGACAAAAGGGCCAATTTCATCAACATTGGGGCTTAATATAAGTTGATATAACAATAATATTAAAGATGTCCTAGCTGATTTTGTAATATGTATATGTGAAAGTAAGATCACGGGGTTGGAACCCCGTGCCTTGTTCTCCTCTTGCACCCTGAGAGGTCGCGTTTGACAAAATCGCCTCCAAAACGGCACTCGAAATGACAAAATGGCCACTTTCACCAACTTTGGGGCATAATATCATTTGATATAGCAATAATATTAAAGGGGTCCTAAGCTGATTTTGTGATATGTATACCTGACAGTAAGATCACGGGGTTTGAACCCCGTACTTTGTTCCCCTGTTGCACCCTGAGAGGTCGCGTTTGAGAAAATCGCTTCCAAAACGGCACTCGAAATGGCCAAATGGCCAATTTCATCAAATTTGGGGGTTAATATAATTTGATATAACAATAATGTTAAAGAAGTCCTAAGCTGATTTTGTAATATGTATATCTGAAAGTAAGATCACGGGGTTTGAGCTCCGTACCATTTTCCCCTTTTGCACTCTGAGAGGTCGCGTTTGACAAAATCGCCTCCAAAACGGCACGCGAAATGGACAAAAGGGCCAATTTCATCAACATTGGGGCTTAATATAAGTTGATATAACAATAATATTAAAGATGTCCTAGCTGATTTTGTAATATGTGAAAGTAAGATCACGGGGTTTGAACCCCGTGCCTGGTTCCCCGCTTGGACCCTGAGAGGTAGCGTTTGACAAAATCGCCTACAAAACGGCACTCGAAATGACCAAATGGCCACTTTCACCAAGTTTGGGGCTTAATATCATTTGATATAGCAATAATATTAAAGGTGTCCTAAGCTGATTTTGTGATATGTATACCTGACAGTAAGATCACGGGGTTTGAACCCCGTACTTTGTTCCCCTGTTGCACCCTGAGAGGTCGCGTTTGAGAAAATCGCTTCCAAGACGGCGCTAGAAATGGCCAAATGGCCAATTTCATCAACTCCGGGACTTAATATTTTTATATAACAATCTTAAAGATGTCATATGCTGATTTTGTAACATGTATATGTCAAAGTAAGATCACAGGGTGTGAACCCCATGCCTGGTTCCCCTGTTGCACCCTGACAGGTCACGTTTGACAAAATCGCCTCGAAAACGGCACGCGAAATGGCCAAATGGCCAATTTCATCAAATTTGGGGGTTAATATAATTTGATATAACAATAATGTTAAAGAAGTCCTAAGCTGATTTTGTAATATGTATATCTGAAAGTAAGATCACAGGGTTTGAGCTCCGTACCATTTTCCCCTTTTGCACTCTGAGAGGTCGCGTTTGACAAAATCGCCTCCAAAACGGCACGCGAAATGGACAAAAGGGCCAATTTCATCAACATTGGGGCTTAATATAAGTTGATATAACAATAATATTCAAGATGTCCTAGCTGATTTTGTAATACGTATATGTGAAAGTAAGATCACGGGGCTTGAACCCCGTGCCTGGTTCCCCTCTTGCACCCTGAGAGGTCGCGTTTGACAAAATCGCCTCCAAAATGGCAGTCAAAATGACCAAATGGCCAATTTCATCATCTTTGGGGCTTAATATCATTTGATATAGCAATAATATTAAAGATGTCCTAACCTGATTTTGTAATATGTATATCTGAAAGTAAGATCACGGGGTTTGAACCCCGTACTTTGTTCCCCTGTTGCACCCTGAGAGGTCGCGTTTGAGAAAATCGCTTCCAAAACGGCACTCGAAACGGCCAAATGGCCAATTTCATCAACTCCGGGACTTAATATTTTTATATAACAATCGTAAAGATGTCATATGCTGATTTTGTAACATGTATATGTCAAAGTAAGATCACGGGGTGTGAACCCCATGCCTGGTTCCCCTGTTGCACCCTGATAGGTCACGTTTGACAAAATCGCCTCGAAAACGGCACGCGAAATGGCCAAATGGCCAATTTCATCAAATTTGGGGGTTAATATAATTTGATATAACAATAATGTTAAAGAAGTCCTAAGCTGATTTTGTAATATGTATATCTGAAAGTAAGATCACGGGGTTTGAGCTCCGTACCATTTTCCCCTTTTACACTCTGAGAGGTCGCGTTTGACAAAATCGCCTCCAAAACGGCACGCGAAATGGACAAAAGGGCCAATTTCATCAACATTGGGGCTTAATATAAGTTGATATAACAATAATATTAAAGATGTCCTAGCTGATTTTGTAATATGTATATGTGAAAGTAAGATCACGGGGTTGGAACCCCGTGCCTTGTTCTCCTCTTGCACCCTGAGAGGTCGCGTTTGACAAAATCGCCTCCAAAACGGCACTCGAAATGACAAAATGGCCACTTTCACCAAGTTTGGGGCTTAATATCATTTGATATAGCAATAATATTAAAGGTGTCCTAAGCTGATTTTGTGATATGTATACCTGACAGTAAGATCACGGGGTTTGAACCCCGTACTTTGTTCCCCTGTTGCACCCTGAGAGGTCGCGTTTGAGAAAATCGCTTCCAAAACGGCACTCGAAACGGCCAAATGGCCAATTTCATCAACTCCGGGACTTAATATTTTTATATAACAATCTTAAAGATGTCATATGCTGATTTTGTAACATGTATATGTCAAAGTAAGATCACGGGGTGTGAACCCCATGCCTGGTTCCCCTGTTGCACCCTGATAGGTCACGTTTGACAAAATCGCCTCGAAAACGGCACGCGAAATGGCCAAATGGCCAATTTCATCAAATTTGGGGGTTAATATAATTTGATATAACAATAATGTTAAAGAAGTCCTAAGCTGATTTTGTAATATGTATATCTGAAAGTAAGATCACGGGGTTTGAGCTCCGTACCATTTTCCCCTTTTACACTCTGAGAGGTCGCGTTTGACAAAATCGCCTCCAAAACGGCACGCGAAATGGACAAAAGGGCCAATTTCATCAACATTGGGGCTTAATATAAGTTGATATAACAATAATATTAAAGATGTCCTAGCTGATTTTGTAATATGTATATGTGAAAGTAAGATCACGGGGTTGGAACCCCGTGCCTTGTTCTCCTCTTGCACCCTGAGAGGTCGCGTTTGACAAAATCGCCTCCAAAACGGCACTCGAAATGACAAAATGGCCACTTTCACCAAGTTTGGGGCTTAATATCATTTGATATAGCAATAATATTAAAGGTGTCCTAAGCTGATTTTGTGATATGTATACCTGACAGTAAGATCACGGGGTTTGAACCCCGTACTTTGTTCCCCTGTTGCACCCTGAGAGGTCGCGTTTGAGAAAATCGCTTCCAAGACGGCACTCGAAATGGCCAAATGGCCAATTTCATCAACTCCGGGACTTAATATTTTTATATAACAATCTTAAAGATGTCATATGCTGATTTTGTAACATGTATATGTCAAAGTAAGATCACAGGGTGTGAACCCCATGCCTGGTTCCCCTGTTGCACCCTGACAGGTCACGTTTGACAAAATCGCCTCGAAAACGGCACGCGAAATGGCCAAATGGCCAATTTCATCAAATTTGGGGGTTAATATAATTTGATATAACAATAATGTTAAAGAAGTCCTAAGCTGATTTTGTAATATGTATATCTGAAAGTAAGATCACAGGGTTTGAGCTCCGTACCATTTTCCCCTTTTGCACTCTGAGAGGTCGCGTTTGACAAAATCGCCTCCAAAACGGCACGCGAAATGGACAAAAGGGCCAATTTCATCAACATTGGGGCTTAATATAAGTTGATATAACAATAATATTCAAGATGTCCTAGCTGATTTTGTAATACGTATATGTGAAAGTAAGATCACGGGGCTTGAACCCCGTGCCTGGTTCCCCTCTTGCACCCTGAGAGGTCGCGTTTGACAAAATCGCCTCCAAAATGGCAGTCAAAATGACCAAATGGCCAATTTCATCATCTTTGGGGCTTAATATCATTTGATATAGCAATAATATTAAAGATGTCCTAACCTGATTTTGTATTATGTATATCTGAAAGTAAGATCACGGGGTTTGAACCCCGTACTTTGTTCCCCTGTTGCACCCTGAGAGGTCGCGTTTGAGAAAATCGCTTCCAAAACGGCACTCGAAACGGCCAAATGGCCAATTTCATCAACTCCGGGACTTAATATTTTTATATTACAATCTTAAAGATGTCATATGCTGATTTTGTAACATGTATATGTCAAAGTAAGATCACGGGGTGTGAACCCCATGCCTGGTTCCCCTGTTGCACCCTGATAGGTCACGTTTGACAAAATCGCCTCGAAAACGGCACGCGAAATGGCCAAATGGCCAATTTCATCAAATTTGGGGGTTAATATAATTTGATATAACAATAATGTTAAAGAAGTCCTAAGCTGATTTTGTAATATGTATATCTGAAAGTAAGATCACGGGGTTTGAGCTCCGTACCATTTTCCCCTTTTACACTCTGAGAGGTCGCGTTTGACAAAATCGCCTCCAAAACGGCACGCGAAATGGACAAAAGGGCCAATTTCATCAACATTGGGGCTTAATATAAGTTGATATAACAATAATATTAAAGATGTCCTAGCTGATTTTGTAATATGTATATGTGAAAGTAAGATCACGGGGTTGGAACCCCGTGCCTTGTTCTCCTCTTGTACCCTGAGAGGTCGCGTTTGACAAAATCGCCTCCAAAACGGCACTCGAAATGACAAAATGGCCACTTTCACCAAGTTTGGGGCTTAATATCATTTGATATAGCAATAATATTAAAGGTGTCCTAAGCTGATTTTGTGATATGTATACCTGACAGTAAGATCACGGGGTTTGAACCCCGTACTTTGTTCCCCTGTTGCACCCTGAGAGGTCGCGTTTGAGAAAATCGCTTCCAAGACGGCACTCGAAATGGCCAAATGGCCAATTTCATCAACTCCGGGACTTAATATTTTTATATAACAATCTTAAAGATGTCATATGCTGATTTTGTAACATGTATATGTCAAAGTAAGATCACAGGGTGTGAACCCCATGCCTGGTTCCCCTGTTGCACCCTGACAGGTCACGTTTGACAAAATCGCCTCGAAAACGGCACGCGAAATGGCCAAATGGCCAATTTCATCAAATTTGGGGGTTAATATAATTTGATATAACAATAATGTTAAAGAAGTCCTAAGCTGATTTTGTAATATGTATATCTGAAAGTAAGATCACAGGGTTTGAGCTCCGTACCATTTTCCCCTTTTGCACTCTGAGAGGTCGCGTTTGACAAAATCGCCTCCAAAACGGCACGCGAAATGGACAAAAGGGCCAATTTCATCAACATTGGGGCTTAATATAAGTTGATATAACAATAATATTCAAGATGTCCTAGCTGATTTTGTAATATGTGAAAGTAAGATCACGGGGCTTGAACCCCGTGCCTGGTTCCCCTCTTGCCCCCTGAGAGGTCGCGTTTGACAAAATCGCCTCCAAAATGGCAGTCAAAATGACCAAATGGCCAATTTCATCATCTTTGGGGCTTAATATCATTTGATATAGCAATAATATTAAAGATGTCCTAACCTGATTTTGTAATATGTATATCTGAAAGTAAGATCACGGGGTTTGAACCCCGTACCTTGTTCCCCTCTTGCACCCTGAAAGGTCGCGTTTGACAAAATCACCTCTAAAACGGCACTCGAAATGATCAAATGGCCAATTTCATCAACTTTGGGGCTTAGTATCATTTGATATCAAATATTATTAAAGTTGTCCTAAGCTGATTTTGTAATATGTATGTGTGAAAGTAGGATCACGGGGTTTGAACCCCGTCACTTGTTCCCCTGTTGCACGGTGAGAGGTCGCGTTTGACAAAATCGCTTCCAAAATGTGTAGCTTGTTTAGTTTAATTTTTGTCTTGTCTTAGCTTGTTTAGTTTAGTTTAAAGTTGTCTATTCTGTCAACCCTTTGAAGTTCCGGAAAAAATGACCGTCCGCCTTTCGAACTCCTTCAGACCGGCCGTACAGTCTCAGCGCATGCGTAAAACGATAATACTGGGACTTAGCCCGTCGAGCACCTTGGAGGGGAACCGTGTCTGAGTCTAAACTTTGAAGGCCCTGGGTGCATCAGGATTAACACTCACACATCGTGCCGTGGTTGGTATGTGGCCTGGAGGACGTACTGACTAAAAATAGGCGATGACACATCCAGAATTTGACTGTCTTTGTCGAAAAATCGTAGTCTAAACATGGGCCCTGCGCAAAAATCAACGGAATCCCCATAGGCGCAATGTACTACAATTCATTCGGCCGCGGAGCACTAGGTTTATATTCTGCTAGCGCCTTTCATGTCTCCAGGAGTTCTTTGCATGGTGTTCTTCTGTATTAGGCGATGACATCTTAAAATTTATATTCTGTTTTCCTGTTAATTGGCATAAACGCTGTCTACCATTGAATTTACATCGTGTAATGCCGCTTCCTTCATTGCGGTTGAGCATGGTGGCGGAGTGCGCCGGCTGGGGGGGTGACCGCGAATTTTGGGATTGAACAGTAAACACTAAAGTGAACGATCGGCCATGTTTGCCATTTTTACATATGGTAGGAATTTCCTGGAGCATTTTTGTTCACCTCTGTGTGTTGTCGTTCATGTAGACACCAAGAAGAAAAATCACGAAGGTTTCTCTCGGACGTGGCGTCTCCGCCAGGAGCAGCCAGACTTCGGAAAATAGAAACGTGCGATAAAAGCGAATTCCCCTTGACTTCACGCGTATTATTATTTTTTTCTTGGCAACGAATGGGCATAAAGACTTGAACCAAACGGCTTCGTCATCGAAAGATATCGGCCAACAACACTCTTGGGTGCAGTCTCTCTCTGATCCAGGAAGCTGTAGGACATGCAGAAGTTACCTCCTTAGGAAAGGAGCTTATGGCTGCAGGTAGCCAGTCCCTACAGCAGCTTCACACCTGCGACCTTGTCGAGCTGCCACAAGACAAACGACCCTTTGGGTGCATATAGAACCTTAAACCATAAGACCCTTAAAGCCAAGACGGACAAGAACGGAAAAGTGGAATGGGATAAAGCCAGCTTGGTCGCTCAGGGGTAGTCGTAGAAATTTGGAGATGACAACGACGCTACTTTCACTCCCGTGGCCAAACTGACCACCTTTCGAGTACCTGCGACCGGGCGGTGGTGGGTGGTGGTGGTGATGGTGAAAGGGCTTGCCGTTGTCGGCCTCACGTATGTGGGCAACATCACGACTGACTCCCTGGGGAGATGTGCGTCCTGGGCCGACTTCTAGGGGAACTGTGCTGACATATGACTGAAAGCGTCTGAGGAAAACCCAGGAAAAACCCAGACAGCACAGCCGGCACCGGATTCGAACCCGGGTACCTGCGACCGGGCGATTACATGTTCGGCCCCATGATGTCAAATCAGCCTTTCTCAACTTGAATATTGAAGAAGATACACATATATACAGGGTGTCCAAGCTAACTGCGAACAAATTTTCTGAAAAATATTATATAACTTTTTTAGAGATGAAATAAATTGCAGTATAGTATATGATGAAGGGCATTGCTTAGGAGAGTACCAGCGAAGTTCTAAGGCAATGCCCCCATTAACTTCAATAATTATGGTTTTAAATATACATAACTGCTACAAGGTCGCCTCAATGAGAACATCTGGTCTCTTGGGTCGCCTGATGCCGTTGCAGTTTTCAGAACAAAGAACCGTTCGGTAGATCATCCGCAAAAACGAAGGAACACCAATTTTTTTCTTCATTTGGTTTATTGCCCATCTTCAAAGACGCGTCTTCTCTTCACTCCCAATGTGAGAGGGTGTCTCATGTGTCGAAGGGCGCCTCATGTGTCGAAGATGACCCCTAACTTGCGGAAACAAAACCAAAAGAAATGCGTCGGGTGACGCTCTCGGAACTGCCCTTATTTGGGTTGCATTTTCTGTCTTCTTTTAATCTGTGGCAGCCGACGGAAATGAAGCTTGCCACCGCTACGCGCCGCGCGACGTGCGCTTCCCTGGCATTCGGCGCCAGTCACGCCAGTTTACAGTGGTGGGGGCCCCAGGGCACTGTGCTGTGGGGGCTTCCTCGTGTATTCTATGTCTATCCAAAGTGTTATTCGCGGTCGATATGCGTGGACGGAGGACAGATTTTTACTAAGTTTCCGTTTCAGGGATGCGTTTCAGGCATGCAAAACAGATTTCCCTTGGATAAGACCTTTTCTGGTGGGGGCCCCTTTGTGGTGGGGGCCCCGTCCGCCCCCCTTACATCCGGCACTGTTCCTCGCAGCCACTAATCGCGCTGCCCCAATAAGCTGTGGCTCTCTACTTTACTGCCTCCTCTTTCCTCACAACAGTCCCACAGTTTTTGGTGACCGGGTACTTGCAGCGTTCCATGGCGCACGTTCTATCTACCGATGTCTCAGCAAGCTCGGCGACTCCCACTGAGCCTTTCCCCAACGAAGGTGCCACAGCGTCGTCGGTCCATCACTACGTCATTCGCTTACCACCTTTCTGGAGCCACAACCCCACCGTGGGGTTTTTACAAGTTGAATGCCAGTTTGCATTAGGCGGCATACCGAAACTTGCCTTACTGGCCAAGTTTCGGTATGTGGTGAGCGTCCTGCCCCAGGAAGTTGCCGCCCAGCTCATCGACATTCTCACCGCGCCCCCCGCCGCCAACCATTACGACGGTACGAGGCTACCTTGCTCGAACAGATCACCGCTTCCGAGCGAAAGCGCTTCCAGGAGCTTTTGTCGGCTGAAGATCTTGGCGACCGTCGACCGACGGAACTCCTGCGTCACATGCAGAACCTTCTCGGAGAGCGAGTAGTGACGTTCGATGCAAGCTTCCGGAAGCAGCTGTTCCTACAACGACTCCCACCAACAGTGGAGATGATCCTTGCGTTCACTTCGACACTCTCGCTTCGGGAATTGGCAGTCCTGGCCGACAAAGTCATGGAGGTTGCCCCCCGTTCCATCTCGGCAGTTCCAACTGCGGCAACCACACATCCTCCCATCCGTCCACCCATCAGGCCTGTCCACTTCCAGCCCTGCCGCCCGCGGACCCCATTGTCCGGCTCCGCGAGGATTTCGAGCGCCTCTCGGCTATGGTGGCGTCCGCTGTTGCGCCGCATAGTCCCCGACCGCACCATCGCTGTCGACGACGTTTCGACTCCCGTTCATCCAGCCGCAGGCGTTCACATCGTCGTACTCCCGAAGACCCGCCTATCGGCCCGTGCTGGCACCACCAGAGCTTCGGAACCGAAGCCGGCCGCTAGACGAGGCCCTGTACCTGGTCGGGAAATGCGCCCGGAGACCGGTAGTGGCTCTGACGGTCTCCACCACAGCGAGCAGCCGCCTCCTCTACATCGTTGACAGGGCGTCCAGTACACTGTTCCTCGTCGATACCGGCGCCGACGTGTGCGTACTCCCGGCCTCTCCCGTACGAAAATTCCAGATCGGCCGGACACGAGCCCGGATTCAGGCCAGATCGGGTCAGATCTGAAAGCGAGCATGGTATATCCGGTTTTATCTGGTTTTAACCGACAGGTGCCGGACGCAGATCCGGAAACCAGTCCGTGTTAGTCCGGATTCATCAGTACTATCTGGACACCTGTCCAGATCAGCTGGAACCAGATCCGACCAGACAAGGTCCGATCCGGATTGACGACCATATAAGGTCCGGACAGGCCGGATCCGGAACTCATCGGAATGATCGTGCCCTTTACGAGCATGTCCTGTGTGCTAGATGCAATTCACGTTGGACGAATCTTTCGTGATAATTAACCGTCGCAATTAATGTCCGGTGCGAACGACTAGTGATCTAGAAAGAATAATGGAGAAGAGAGACAGGAGAGGAACTAGTTAAGGTCTCTCAGTCCCGGTCGTCAAACAGCAACGACAAATATCAGTGTACGACTGTTCACGTTTATTTTACATGCTAACCAGTAAAAGTGGAGTTCACTACAAATTCAGTTCTGTAAAGTTGGGCGATAAGCAGACACAGTCAAGGACCCTCACACATTTCTTTAGATCCTGCGGCAAAGCAATTATTTCCAATGCACAAGTTCTGACCCTTAATGCACAAGTTCATGTGTTAGCTGGTATGTCTTTCCAAATTAAATAATGAGGTATAAGAGAAAAGTACTGCGACCTACCACACAACTGCAATAACTATATAAGGCCAGATCTGTCCGGACACAGTGTGTCCTACTGAAATGCACAATGGTTTAAAAAAGTGGTACCACACTGCGAAAGTAGAAAACAACATATATATGCTGTTTTCTACCTTTGTGGTGTGATATCCACCTTCTTTACATCTTTGTGAATATTTTATGTGGGACACTGCTTGCAGTCAGATCTGGTCTGATATACAATCAGATCTAGTCAGGCCAGATACCAGACAGATCAGGAATTGGGACATTTCCAGATGCTGGAGGAGCTACCGCGAGAGTGGCACACGTCGCGTGCTACGCTGATCGTTGTCGACGATCGCATGACCGACGCCGGTTGCTTGAAGGAGGTGACCGATCTTTTGATTCGGGGTTCTCACCACGCCAACGCATTGCTCTTCTTACTCGTTCAAAACGTCTTTTTAGACAGTAGCCATTTTAGAACTATACCCTATAACGCCAGTTATGTTGTCCTGTGGCGCACCGTGCGCAGCGTGCACCAGATGGAACATTTCGGGCAACAGCTATTTGGCAGAAAATGATTGCAGTATTTTCTGGACGCATATAAACAAGCGATGTCGTCGCCCCACGCTTATTTACTCGTGGATCTTCACAACTATACGCACGAGGATCACAGGTTGCGTAGCAATATCTTTCCAGGCGAACGTCAATATATCTACGCCTCGAAATGAATCTCCGCCCTCACCTCACTTTACTCAAAGTACTCTCCACTCTACCCCCTCCGCGCCATCGCGACGTCTTGAGACGTTCTTCCTCGTCTGACATGAAACACCTCTCCGAAATTTGCCTCAATGTATTGAACGGAAAGGTAGCGAAAGACACGTTCGCGCGTTTGACGAAGCACAAACGCTTTTTACAACGGCTCGCCTACAAAAAGATTCACAAGAATCCGCAATGTTTGAAGCGCTATCTGTCTCAGCAGCGAGGACAGCGCGTTCTTTCGTCGGTGGTTCCTCTCCTACTTTCCGCCGTGTTGAACCTTTTCGTCAATGGCCAAGAGAATTGAAGTGACCACCTCCTCCTCCATCGCAAACATCCTTTCGTCGAAGGAGAGTGACGACGTCAAAGTGAAACTCATACTGCAAGCACTCTATTGCATACTCAAGCAGTACGGATTTGACCCCTACGACAATAAAAAGAAGGCGTCCGACGCTACCAATGACTTTGACTACTCGCTCCTCTCTCCAGAGGTGGACGAAGAGGAACCGGAAAGGGTCATCTCGGAATTAAAGAAGGTTCTTTCCTGGGATCGCGAGGGTTGTGTCTCCGTGTTGGGCAAGCCCATCAGGCACTCCTCCGTTTACGAACTCGTCAATTATTTGTTGTAACGTAAGACTGGAAAGAAACCTTCCTGGTTCGCCAAAGTCTCGAAACTATTGCGCCTGATTTCTCTGCCCAAATCTCGCGAGCCTCAACAACAGCAGCAGCAGGCCTCCATTGCGTGGACGACTTATGGAAGGATATGAGAAACCAGCGGGTGGTTTGGGGTGTGTGGACCGCTATAGAAAAGCGCAACACTTGAGCAAAAAGAAGGCTCTCGCCTTTCTCAGAAAGCTGGATGCCTACACGCTACACCATCCGGTCAGAAGAAAGTTTAATAGGAGACACATCATCGCGCTCAAGATCAACGACGTGTGGCAAATGGACCTCGCCGACTCTTCAAAATACAAGAGATTCAACGGCGGCTACCGTTACATTCTCGTGGCAATCGGTTCCCTCTCCCGCTTTCTGCGCACCCTCCCGCTAAAGACGAAGCGCCCCGCCGAAATGAAAAGGGCCATGATAAGACTTCTTTTGGGAGGTAACGCACCTACACGCATCTTTTGCGATAGAGGAGGGGAATTCTACAACAAGGCCGTCAAGGAGTATCTGTCACGAAAGAAGGTCCACACATATTCCACCTTCTCTCCAGTAATCAAAGCATCGCAGGCAGAACGCGTGATACGCACTTTACGCGACAGAATATTCTGTTATTTTAGAGTAACCGGAAAATACCACTTCGTTTCTGCGCTTCCCAAGATCGTGCGCGAGTACAACAACACCAAACACAGGACTTTGGGCATCAGCCCATCCGAAGTCACACCCGAAAACGAATTGGAGCTGTTCAATAAGATAAATGGGAAGCCCGTCGTACCCTCCGTGAAAAAGAAGCTCAATGTGGGGGATAAAGTGAGGGTCCTACTACACAGAAAAGGTTTTCATAAGAGCTCGGAAGGGAGTAGGTCACCTCAGATTTTCACCGCCTCCCGCCTGAGAGACACCTCCCCTCCAGTCCTTCACCTGGAAGATTACCGGGGTAAGGAAGTGGACGGATCTTTCTACCCGGAGGAGGTACTCGTCGTAAACCGAGACGCCAATCAGCCTTGGCCAGTAACGAAAGACCTGAGAAAGAAGCAAGTGAACGGTCAGAGCTTCTCCTTGGTTCACTGGTTCGGTTACGACAAAGAACACGACAGTTGGGTTCCGAGCAGCGACGTGGTCAAGATTAGGAAATGACTTCAGACACCTACGTCCACCTGCTCTCGAACGCGAGCATGGATACGTTTCCCTCGAATAAACTTTAACGCCTTCACGGTAGCTTTCGATAGTCCGCTTCAGCTCTCGAATCGCTATAAAGTCGGTCTGATGGATCTCAGCATAAGCAACGATTTTTTAAATATGGGGTACGAAAGGCAAGACGCGAAAATCGAGGTTTCTTTCGAGGACACTGTCGAATCCGGGACAACTTTTCGTGTCACCTCGGATCTCGAGAGGGATTTGGGAAAAGCCCTTTTGGAATTTAACGTTTCTTTCACGTACAATAAAATCGATACGACTTCGTCTTACCCGTGGACGTGAAAGCCGTGGAATTGGACACTCGGCTATTATGCGACACCGCAAGCACTGCTGGATGCGATTAACCAGCGCGTAGGCGAACGCGCGCGCTTCACCTTCGACGGAACCGAACAGAAATGTAAAATTCGACTTTGCGAGGACACCTCCACCTTTCCGAGTACCGGGCCGTGCTTTTGGGCTTTGAATCGCGTACCGTGTTCATGGGGGAGGAGGAGGAGGATGCCACGAGCTCCGTCGAGGTACTCCTAGATCCCCCGTTTCACAACATAATCGTCTACACGAATATCGTGGAACCCACGTATGTGGGGTGCGGGGAAAAAACGACATTAAAAATACTGCCCTTTCATTACGAGAAAGACAAGCACGTCGTCACCTACACGTTAGATAACATGCAGTATTTTAACCTGTCTCAATTCGAAATTCCCTCAGTGACGATTGTTCTCGCGGACAAAACGGCAAGACGTTTACCGTTGCGGTCCAAAGCTAGAACCAATTTAACGTTGCATTTCAAATATGTACCGTAATTCCCCCAAAATAATTCCTGTGTACACGGGACCCCTTTTCCAACGAGGGGGCAGTGTGTTGAGCAACATATCCAAGTTTATCCTTCCCATCTGGCAGCAAATAAAACCGATCGCCAAGAGAACGTTGAAGCACTTGGCGCGGAATCTGGCCGATAGCGAAGGAATATCGCGCGTAGTAAAAAAGAGGGCCGTAGCAACGGGGAGAGACGTGCTGGATTCCATGGAGGGCTCTGGAAACAACAACAACAATGGAAAGAAACGTCGCAAGAGACAACAAAAGGCGCCGACACACGACGCACCTGCAGATATCTGTACGGTACGCCGTGAAGGTCACACATCCGCTGCGCGCTCCGTCCATCATGACGTCAACGAAACGGAAAATACAGACGCAACGGTCACCGCAATGTCTTACGAGTGACGTGATGATATTCAAACCACCTTCCATTCAATACGGTGTGGAAGATACTTCGTACCAACTCTTTCATCCGGTCAACGGGGTAAATAATTCCGTGATCGAATTTTCTATTCAAAATTTACAAAGGGCTCACTTGGATCTCTACGGTAGCTTCGTCTCTTTGACCGCGCGCATTGTTCGCGACGATGGGGAAGAAATGGACGAGAAAGATGTTATTTTCCCAATAAACCAACTGTAAGCGGCATGTTTAAGACAGTCACCGTTTATGCGAACGACAAGCTCGTCAGTTCCAACGAGTTGTACGCCTACAGGAGTATTTTGGACGTCGTGCTTCATTTCACGCCCATGGCTCAATACTTTAACCTGGTCGGTCAGATCACTACCGACCTGTTTCAACAGCCGCCCCTGATGGTACCTGCCGTCGAGATTCGCATCGTTTTCCTCTTAAGCAACGACGAATTTAAACTCATAGCGGTCCCCAACGACAAGAGAACGTACAATTACGAGGTGGACATTAAAGAAATGGCGTTACACTTGAAAAAGGTGACGCTGGCACCTTCCCTATTTTTGGAATACGAACGGCGGCTTCAGACCACGCCAGCCAACTACGTGTTACGCGGATTGGAAACCAAGGTGCGGAGCTTGAGTGCCGGGAGCTTGGACGCTCACTTTGAAAACGTTTACCCCGAAAGGGTACCTTCCAAATTATGCGTCGCCCTGCTCGCCACGTCCGACTTTCTCGGCGACATCCAATCGAACCCCTACAAATTCCGCCATTACGACCTGTCTCATTCGATGCTCTCCGTGGACGGCCAGCAAGTGCGAGCCGAGTACGACTTTCAGAACGACCTCGTCAAAATTCCCTACTGTAACTTCTTGCAAGAACTGGGAGAGAAACATTTCAAGTATAGCTACGAGCGATTTAAAACGAACGGGTTCCTTCTCTACTTCAACTTGGACGTGGACAAGTGTTCTTCTCCTTCGCATTTGAACGAGTGGCGAAAAGGAAACGTTCGCCTGCAATTACGCTTCGCTAAAGCCCTTCCACACGCGGTCACCGTCCTCTTGATTTCCGAGTGTCCCAAGCTCATGTGCGTCGACAAGGACCGTACGGTCACCTTCCCATAAGAAAAGATGTACGAGAGCGACATCTTGGAACTCGTGTCCCTGAACCCCCTCGCTTCCTCCATGGTGAGAACCATATGCGCTTCCGACGAAGCCTTCGTTTTACGCAAGCCCGGCTATCTAGTCATGAATACGGAAGAGCGAAGAAAGCGCGGGCAGCACTGGGTGCTCTACCTGAAAAACTACGACGGGTCTGCCGTGTTTTTCGACAGCTACGGACTTCCCCCCATCGAAGCTAACCTTCGAAGGACTTTACCTGCAGTGGACGAGTATAACGACAAGTGTATTCAATCGCCTCTTTCGCCTTACTGCGGGCTTTTTTGTATCTACGTAGCCACGCGCATGTCGAAACGCTACAGCTTGAAAAAAATTGTTATTCCATGTTTTCCTGTAACTTTGAAGAGAATGACGAAACAATAAAACGTCTCCTCGTGAGCGAACTCGTTTCGTAAAATAGTCTATTTTTATTTTTCACGACATACACAAGACGCTTGCCAGACGATCTTCCAACGTGCTGACCCGACGCTCGTCGTCGCAGGTCACCGTGACGTCGACGGATGTGTGGAGAAGCCAGTAGCGATGGACGATAGGTCGGTTGAAACCCGCGTTGATGAGACACGGGTCGACTCCCTCTCCTCGTCTATACTTTTCCAACAGCTCGAGCTTGTAATCTACGAAACGCTTCATTTTCTTTGCAATCTTCCCACTGACGGTGAACAGACGTAAGGGTATCGTCTTGAGAATCGAGCGAAAGTCTCCCTCGCAGCTATCGTCATGAATATAATCGCGTAATCGCAGCAAGTCCCGATACATTCGCGTTTGCACAAAGGTTGCAAACCTCTGCTCGGGCGTCATGACTGAGACGGAATGAGAGTAGACAACCTTTTTTATTGATCGTGAGAGGTTACACATGAATTAGGCTCCAGCTTTGGTCCAACACACACGTACAATCTTCTTCAGTCACAGAGTGACACTGATGGTCCATCTTCTCCATCTTCCTTCAATAGTCGAAGTCCTTCGCAACGTACTTCGAACGGTACCATCCGACAGCCGAGAAGCGGGCGAATCAATCGGTCCGTCCAATGCTTTTGCTCTGAAAAAATGTGATCGATTATAGAACGTATTAAAAATAACGAGGAAGCGTACCTTTGGACCATAATCCACCGCAATTGGTGCAGAAGAAGCGGGCGCTGCCAATCTCCCGAAATATGTGAGGCGGGAAAAAAACGACTTCACGCGCAGCAAAAGTGTTGTACACTGGAAACGAAACGCTTCAAACATTTCGATGATGGGTATTACTTACGGGGATCTACCAAGCTGATCATGATAACACGAGAATGACGATCAAACGTTCGCTTCGATATTTATAGTAAAGCTTTTCCTCTCACTCTCTATGACGTCATTGAACGTGTTTGGACATGTTAAGACGTGCTTGAACATGTTTGGACGCGTTCAGACACGGCCGAACCGTCGAAGTCGCCCCTGGACACCCTAGTTCCTCTCTCCCTCTCTATGACGTCATTGAACATGTTTGAACGTGTTTGGACGTGTTTGAACATGTTGTGACGTATACAGACACGACCCCGCAATACGAAAAACGTCACGCAGCACGAACTAGACTGGTGGTTAGTGTGTCGCGTCCAGTGTAGGAGGTCCCTGGGTTCGAATCCCACACTGGGTCTTCTCGTCGACATATACAAGACGTCCCAGAGTGTTAGTTAGACAATAGTATAATGTTTTATTCAACGTCGATGGTATCATTATCATATGCGTCATCGCAAAAAGGGGCGAAACACGGAAGGCGAGGTGGTCAAAGTACAGACTACACCATCGCAATGCGAGGAGGAGGAGAGCGGTGTAGCGACTATAAAAGGTACGCTGGTTCTACGACGATTGAACGAAAGCCCACGAGGGGCATCCATCCACGACGTGAGTCGTTTTGGTGACCAAAATGTAAGTTGCCCATCTCTGCTGTGAGAGTATATTCTATGTATGGCGTTGTTTTTCAGGAACCAATAGCCGCTGTCTCCGCATGACACTGAACACACACATAGACTCATCTCATCCTCTCTCATCATCATCATCAATCTCAAGCGTTCCTCAACTGAAGGGAAAAGTGAGCATTGTTTCGTGAGAGGAAATCTCGTACTGATTTTGTTTGACCGCAGTGCCACGCTGTCTCGTATGTCAGTACGACCCCATCGATGCCATGCTCGTGGCCGTAGAAAGAGAGCAGGAAGCTAGAATAGAGAATCTCGGTAACAGTCCAGTCGTCCTTTCAGATGACGAAGACAGAGTCAGTAGTCCACCTTTCGTAATACCTGAAACGGACGACGACTAGATGGGCACGACAATGCAGGCTAATTGCTCATGTGGGAAGGGGATCAGTCGTATGCAGATTTCATTCCTCCGTCTGGTAGGATTCGAGATGAATCACCAGATGCAAGCCCAGAATTTCAAAACGAAGCTGAGCCTGTCCAGGGTCGTAGAATCGTTGAATTACGAGAACACGTCGTAGAGAATCATCCCTCCGTCACGGAGAGGATTCCTTCCTTTTTTGTCACAGATGAGACATTTGACGGAATGGCTACTAGGTACACGCTTCTCTGTTCCCCGCACGACGATAACGTCGACGATTTGCGACTTTATCTACCGAGCATAGCTCCAGTAATCACGCGCGTCCTCGAAGCTTATCCCATGCCTTTCAAATTTTGTCTGTGCTCGAAAGCGCTCATGATTAAGGACGGAGCCGATGCGTTGACTTCTCATCTCCCCCACGTGAACCTTCACTTGAGAGTGGTTCATAACCGCAAAGAAATCGAAGGCGCGATAAATGCTGCCATTGCAGAGTCCTCGCAACGCGTAGAAAACTATGTGAGAGAAGGGTCTGGTTTCACCGAAGCGGATTGGGTGCATCGAGCTTCCCGAGCTGCTAAAAAGAAAACGAAAGACTCTCACAAACGTCAAACTTCCGCCGAATCACGAAAACAAGTGTTTCAAGTATAGCGTGCTGGTGCTCTTGCATCCGTTGAGGAACAACCCAAATGATTATGTTAGATACCGCAAGTACATGAATCCTTCGAATCCGAAGACGCGCGTAACGTACTGGCCGCCCTGCTTCCCAATGACTTACGAAGACATTTCCCTGTGGGAGAGAAAAAACAAAATCTCCGTGTACATCTACGTGTTCGACGAGCAAACGAGTTCGATAATACCCAAGCAGCACAATGTACCGAAAGTCGAGTGCAATAGGGGTGGACGGGTAGGTGGAAGGCCTTGAACAGACTAGTGAAACTAAAGAACATTGATAAGACACATGCTGTCCACCCCTATTGCACTCGACTTTCAGTGCATTCTGCTGCTTGGGTAACAGGTCGGGTTCCCTGCACGCCCTATAAAGACAAAGTCCACTTGCTCGAGGTTAGGGAGCATTTCTATGGAATCAGAAAATTTAGCACTTTCATGGGACGAAATGACTACTTTTATTGTGAGAAATGCACGTCCGGTTACGGGACGAGAGAGGCATTGCAGCAACACGAAGTAAACGCGATGTAAACGAAGTGATTCTCGAAATGCCAAAAGCGGGGGAGTGTGTCTCCTTCAACAAGATACAGTACATGCATCCATATCCCTATTTCGCGGTGTTGGACACGGAGAGCGTTTTGGAAAAGGGCGCACTCGTGAATGATGCCTTGAGCGTGCACAGGATGAGCTCATACTGCATCGTTCTAGTGAGAAGTTGGGACGGAAAAATACTAGGCCTAAATGGCTATTTGGTAGCCAACGCAGCAGAGAAATGCTTGCTCTCGCTCAAGCGATTTAGCGATCAAATCGATAGGTTGAACCGTTGTCCCGCGCCATTGGTCATGAGTATGGAAGACCACTTTCGGCACGCGAGCGCTACGCACTGCGAATTTTGTGGAATCGAATTTAACCGACATACGCGGAAGGTATCGCATCACGACCACACCCACTTCGTAGAGCCCGGTTCTTCGAATTTTGTCGCGACGCTGTGTGATACGTGTGACCTTACGTGTCGTAATACCAAAAAACTCGTCGTGTGCGTGCACAACCTGCAATACGATTTGAGCTCCCTTCTCCGCCACATGCACGTTCTAAATCTGGGCGAGCCGTGGATCTTAGCTTCGAGTACGGAAAAGATAAAAGGGTTCAACATTGGCGATCTCCATTTCCGCGATACCACGCAGTTTTTCAACCTGTCCTTGTCGAACCTGGTGGAAACCCTGCTCGCCAGCGGCGGCGAGAGCGCGTTTCATTGTACCCGCCAAATGTATGGTGACCGTTTCCGACGCCTCCTCAGGAAGGGCATTTACCCGTACACCTTCGTCGACAGTTTCGAAGCGTACAATTTGCCCGCACTACCGCCAAAGGAAGCTTTCAAAAGTGACCTGAACGACCAAGAGATCACGGACGAGGACTATCAGTACGCCCTCGATAGTTTCGAATTGTTCGAATGTAAGAACCTTGGTGGTTAAACGCGTCTCTACGTCACGCTCGACGCCTGTCAGCTCTGCGACGTCATGCTGCATTTCAGGAAGATTGCGCTAGAGACGGATAGGTTAGATATCCTACGCAACGTGTGCCTCGCCAGCTACGCGTGAGGCATTTGTAACAGCTTCCACAGATACTGTCGGGCTAATCACGAGGGGTGCGACGATTACGATCCCCAGCAAGAAAAGACTTTTATCCAGTACCTCGACGTGAATAGTTTGTACCCGTACGCGATGACTTTCCATCTCCCGACAGGTGGTTTTCAGTGGGTCGGTCCTTCGAGGTGGAGCGAGATCGATTTTCTCAACATTCCTCACGATTCGGACATAGGTTACGTGTATGTGGTAGACTTGTTGTATCCCGAACAACTGCACGCGCTCACCAGGGATTTTCCCCTGGCACCCGAACACAGTTGCGTAGACGAGAACGAACTGTCCCTCTACCAGCGACACCCGAAAGATGCGTTGGCGCTGAACGCCCCTCCCACAAAGAAACTCTTGCTGACGTGCTACGACAAAGAACGCGTTCATTATGCATTGCTCGCTCTGTACGTGAGGTTGGGCATGAAAATAAAACGTGTTCACAGCATCCTCTCGTTCCGCCAAGACGACTTTTTGCAAACCTTCGTACAGAGAAACGTTGCGTTGAGGAATACCGCAACCACGAAATTCGAGAGACTTCTGTACAAAACCATGTCGAACTGCACGTTCGGTAAGTCGATACAAAATGTGAGACGTATGAAAAGGTACGCAATAGCCTACGACAAAGAAAGTGCACTACGAAAGGCTAGCTCCGTCGACAGTCAGCATTTTCTCATTCTGAGTGACAAGTGCATCTTGTAGAGATTAAACAGCGCCGCATCAAATGCACGCACCCCCTTTACGTGGGCTTTGCCATTCTAGAAATAGCCAAATTCCGAATGTACAGCTTCATCTACGGGTTGCTCTTTTCTCGCTTGACGTGTCCAGTGCAATTGATCTATAGCGATACGGACAGCATAATTTTTTCTCTCACGTGTGCAAGTCTGGAAGAACAGCTGATGAAGATTGAGAATGAGTTAGATCTGTCTTCCTATCCACCGGACCACCCGCTTTTCAACGACGAGCGCGTGAACCAGATGGGGTACTTCAAAGACGAGACGGGAGGTGGTGTTATTCAGGAAGTCGTAGCCATCCGACCGAAAATGTACAGCATTCTCTTGGCTGGGTCACACAAACAGATCGCGAGAGCGAAAGGAGTTAAGAAGGACGTGGTGAGGAGACAGTTATTGCACATAGTGTACCGAGATTCTCTCTTCAATGAAAAGGCAGTCTCTCAGAAGCAGTGCACCATCCAGAGTATAAAGCAAACAATGTACACCATTTCGAGACTCAAGAAGAGCTTGGTCCCCTGCGACGACAAACGCTATCTCGTGGATGCCGTACACTCCTTCCCTTACGGAAGCTGCGAATACGGTGAGCTTTGTTATGTTTTGACTCGTATACAATAAAGATAGTACTCTCTCCTAGTGCAGCACCGGAAAACCCGGAAGAGAGCCCGAGACTGTCGACGTCAGGCATCGAGTAACCGTGGAACAAAGAGCTGCACGCGCATGTAATCGAATGAATAAAAGTTCTAGTCGAGACATGCTTCTCTCTCTCTCTCTCTCTCGCAGACAGGAGAAGCACGGGTCATCGTGGCAGTATGCTAGCGGAATGGGTGTACGAAAAGAATGACCATTCCGTCATCGTACTGGCACCGTGACCCGCGCAATGACGACACTGTGATGAAGATTCCCCATCCTTCTGTTGAGGCAAGTCAGGGAGGGTGCAGGCATCTATCGACCAACTCCTTTGTATGTATTCAATAAAGATGTTTCAGTGAAAGAAAACACAGAGTCTCGTCAAAGTTATTCCGACTGTTTAATGCGTTGCATGTCGATAACTAAGCGGTATTTTAATAAATCAATGACAAAGTTCACGATGTAGACTGCTTGCAAATGTCGCTGCTTCCGCAGGGCGTGCTTAATATGAGCGATGGCACGAGCGAGAAGGTCCACGATGTCTGCAGCGATGTAGTTGAATTCTGCGCTAGCCAGACTCACAAATTCACTCATCAGTCCCAGGGGTCCGTCCGGAACCGTTATGCAGACGTTCTTGTAACGGGCGTAGATCCGACGCACCATCTGCTGCAGCGACCCCGGCGAGATCTCTCCTATATTGCCAAAGCCTACCATGTCTATCACGTAGCAAAAAGCAGAGATGACGAGCTCGTTGTGGGGGCTTTCGCTGTTGAAACATTCCTTCTACACTTCTTCCCAAGAGGTGTGGGTGGGGGAACAATTTTCTAACGAGTGGTAGCTGTACATCTTCACGTAGTGATGACGCGAGCGCGGTGCGCGCTGCCTTTATACAGATAAACGCGCGCGCAAAGAAAGGAGAGTGAAACCGAAACTGAGAAGCCACCCGACACCGCTAGGAGCGCGCGCGCGCGCAGTGGGAGGAGCAGAGAGGCGAAACCGAAATCACCCGCGGGCGGGCGGCGCAGAGGGCGCTAGGAGCGCGCGCGTATCCATAGCTGCCGCAGCGCGGCATCCCAGTCAGTTGGTCGTTGGCTGTTGCGGAGAGCAGACGTGCCCTCGGTTGCTCCACAGTTCCCGCGCTCGCTCAGTTTCTGGCTGGCTGTCGCGGAGAGGAGACGTGTGCTCGGTTGCTCCGCAGTCCCCGCGCTCGCTCAGTTTCTGCCTGGCTGATAAGCAGTCGCCGCGGGGGAAAAGGTGAGTGATTTGCCGCGCTCCTTTTCTCGCATGTTTGCCGTGCCCCCGTGTTTAGTGGTGACCAACGAGTGATTTGCCGATGTTTGACTGCACTCGTGTTAAGCCATTCCTCGCATGTTTAGACTTGTTCAGCAGTGACCAAGCCTTTTCTCCGTGTTGACGCACGTTTAGCGGTTCCCGCCTTGTGTTAGCTGCATGGTGTTGTGACGCTGTGGTTAGGCCTAGTTGATTGCCTTTTTCCTCTGATGTATACTGTTTTCTCCTTGCTGTTTAGCAGTAGCAGTTACACCTTTTCTCTCGCATGCCTAGACTTGTTCAGCAGTGTTGCCATTTTTACCTGCCGCTAGTGTCTCGTTCTGTCTTTCTCGCATAGAGCTACGATGGTGGCGCCATTTGGTGTGATGCCTTGCAAGTAAGTGGCCACCTGTCATCGATCTCTGCAACTGCTCGGTGCCAACTACCAACATGGCGGGCGCTGGTCACTCGGGTGTTGCGGAGCGGCTCCTTCGCCGCGGCATCGTCGATTTTCAAATAAATTGTTTCTCTCCACTCTATTTCTATATATCTATTTTATTTTCTACCTATTTTTTATTTTTTATGGACTCTCGTAGTGCACAACGCTCGGGTGGTCCGGACACGAGTTAGACGCTCCCCAATTAGTGTGGTGGCTCCCTGGAGGGTGCTGATTAACCCCAGACAGAACACCATCTCCTACGGACGTCCGAAATAGATCCCAATGTCCATATCCGAGAACTGACCTCCGTGGGACTCTCGTCGGATATTTGTAGAAGGATATCCGTAGCCGTATATCCGCAGGAGGTCCTGTTGCGGCCGTTTCACGGATTGTCTGAATCAGCTCCGTGATGGGATGCTGTACGGATCATGTATTTGAAGAGAGAGAGAAACGCGGGACGATGTAGCACTGCAGAAATTCCGCTTTCCATGAACCAACTCACTTTCTCAAGCATTGAGTAAGAAACAGAGACATTACCTCTACGCCGACTTAATACGCCAAACAATTTCTCATTTCGCCGTTGTTTGTGCACGCAATCGAATTAAACTTAGACAGCTCACCCTTCATTTCGACTCACAGGCGGACAGGGCTCTCGAATGTGTAGAAGCTCGCGAGGACACCAATGTACAGTATCTGTTCCCTGTTTGGAAGTCAATGCAACTTCATTTCCAAAGCATTTCGGCTGAGTGGCCCAATCTCTTGTTGCTGTTTCTTCTTTCTTTTCTTTTTTCTTTTTATTGATTTTTTGAAACGCCGCGCTGATTTTCCCTCATGGGAAGCAAAGCGGAGCAACAGAAAGTGAAACGAGCGGCGACGGTGGCAGATGTGAAAAAAATGGCGGAAACACGCTTTATATTTTACTACAAAGCGTATATTGACTTCTGAAAAATAAAAAAAAGTAACACGCGTTCGAGATACACGCTACATCCCAGAGAGCTCCTGTTTCTGTCCGTATCTCCTGGTTATGTCCGCAAAGTGCACGTTCGTAGGAAGTTCGAAGCCTGGCCAAGTGGATCTCCGTAGTATCTCCACTGGAGGAATTTCATCATTCTGCGGATATCCGTATCTTTGTGAAAGTATATCCGATGGACATCCGTAGGACAGAATTTTCTGACTGGGTGTGGGGGTCCCAATTAGCTCTAATTGCTAATTAAACGTGTCCAGAAGCATTGTAGCGTTGTGCACTATGAGAGTCCATCCCATACTACTCTACTCACTGTCGGGGACAGGTACACCAGGTGGCCCGAAGCTACTCCCATGACAGACATGTCAGCCGAAATGGTGGCTTCGGCCTACCTATCGTCCTGGATGTCCCGTTTCGGTGTTCCGTCCCAGATCACCACTGACAGAGGGCGTCAGTTTGAGAGCAGTCTTTTCAACGCCTTCACAAGGCTGCAGCACCAGGCTTCACACCACTTCATACCATCCTGCATGAAACAACCTCGTCGAACGCCTTCACCGTCACCTGAAGATCGCGCTCATTGCTCACGTGGACCGTGACCATTGGGTAGACCACTTACCTCTGGTGCACCGCCCTGAGGCCCGACCTAGGCTGCAGCTCCGCCGAACTAGTTTACGGGTCTGCTCTTCGGCTCCCTGCTGATTACTCCACCCCGGCGGAGTACCTTCAACGCCTTCAACGTTTCCTTTCCTCCCTTCCGCCGGCGTCCACCCGCACGAACTCCTCCCGCAAGGTCCACGTCCCGCAGGAGCCCGCAACAGCGACGCACGTTTTCCTCCGCACAGACGCCGTCCGTTGGGCGTTCACCCCTCCGTATTTAGGGACACACACCACCCTCAGCAGGGGCGAGAATATGTTGCGCATATCGATCCGCAGAAAACCTGAAACCGTCTCCGCTGATAGAATTAAACCGGCCTTCGTGGAAAGCCCTACCATTGCGGCCTCCTCAGCTCCAGAAGACGTCTCCGCCGCACCACCACTCGCACCTACCCCCACGTCGCCACCCTCCACGTTCGTTCCCCCTCCCCCTCTCCTAAGCGAGTGCAGTGGTCGGACAGCCCTTGTCTGTCTCTAGCGGGGGGCCTTGTGGCAGCCGACGGAAACGAAGCTTGCCACCGCAACGCGCCGCGCGACATGCGCTTCCCTGGCGCATCATCCCTTCCATTCGGCGCCAGTCAGTTGAGTGTCCTGGCAACCACTGATCGCGCTGCCCCAATAAACTGTGGCTCTCTACTTTGGTGCCTGCTGCTTTACCTCACCACAGTCCCACAAATCCTTTTCCAGGACGCAACAGGTGATAGTGTGCTCTTTCACCCTCTCACATTGGAGGTGAAGGAAAGACACGTCTCTGGAGATGCACAACGAACAAAATAAAGAAAAATCGTGTTCCTTCACGAATTTTTGTGGACGATCTATCGAATCGATTTTTGTTCTGAAAGCGGCTACGTATCGGGTGACCGAAGGCACCAGATTTTCTTATTGTGACAACTCCACAGCTTTTACAATTCAAAACTTAATTATCGAGAGTTAATTGGGACATTGTCTTAGACATGTGCTGGTGCCCCCATAAGAAATGTCCTTCATCATATGCTATATTGCAAATGATTTTATCTCGGAAAAAGTCATATAATATTTTTTAGAAATCTGTTCGCATTTAGCTGGGACACCCTGCATATGAAGCAACCAGCAGAGTTTGTCGCAGAAGGACAGGAATACATTGTAAGCTGCAAAAATCTCTTTATGAACTCAAGCAGGCAGCCAAAGCTTGAGGTATAAAGGCGAACAGTGTCTTCGTTAAGGCGTTAATGCTTAAGGCTCCCAACGTAGCCGAGCGGACCCTTGTTTGTATCCCAAGTTAGTGGGCACGAAGCGCTCGTACGTTCTACTTAGTTCGACTATATGATGGCGATATGCTCATCTGTCATGAAGACGACAACATCATCGCTGACATTGGAACTGAACTCAGCCAGTACTTTGAGACAAAGGACCCTGGGCCAGTCAGCCGATATCTCGGCATCGAAATCGAGTGGATGGAGTATGGGTGTTTTCTTCTTCATCAGACAAACAAGATTGGCGCCGTCATGGACAACTACAACCTATCTGACGCCAAGGGAAGTCTTACACCAATGGCCTCAAATTATTTGAAACTCACAGGCGAACATGATCTGCTACCGAGCAACGAACTTTGTCGTCAGGCAGCTGGAGAGTTCCTCAACTTGAGCACCTAACACGACTAAACATTTCTTGTGCTACAGGAATAGGACGTCGTCGCGTCAGCACACCCCGTCAGCGGGACTGGAGCACCGTGAAAAAAAAAGATGATGAAGAAAAAAAAACATCTCAGATTTGATGAACCTTGCGAAGTGGGGTAATTGGTACTGAGCGAGCATCTTGAAGCAGCAAGACGGGGACAAGATAACGCACAACAAGACGATCTCAAGTTTACTAGACATATTAAGGTGAAACTTCCGCCGGTCCATGTCTCGAATTGGATTGCTACGTCGACGCGGACTGGGCAGGACACCTGAGAGATCGCAATTCAGCTAGCGGGTGTTTCATCCAGCTAGATGGAATCCCTGTTTCCTGATCCAGTCGAAAACAGCTGACAGCGGTCTTATCATCAACTGAAGCGGAATAAGTTTCAACAGCGTACGCTTCTCGGGAGAAGATGACAATTGATGTTCTGAGGCTGGAACACAAGGACAAATACACACAAAGCCTCTGGTGCCTAAGAAATTAATGATGAAAGGAGGAAGTCACTGAAAAGGTTAGCAAGCTGTAGGACAGTCCTACAGCTGGCTAACCTTTTGAGTGGCTTCCTTCTTTTATCATCTCAGGAGATTTTCTGTTTGCGACAACTACTCTCACACTTCGGACGGAGCATGGAAAATCTACATGTATGTAGTGGGACAACCAGGAGTATACTAAATGGATATGCGCTAGAAATAAGCACTTGACTGCCCGCAAAGTGGTCAGCTTCCAATGCTGCCACAGTAGCGACATGGTAGCAGACGGCCTAACTAAGCCCCTTCTTCGTCTTCGACAAGAAGCCCTCCGAGTGTAGACGGGATTGCTTTAAACCTCTATTGCACGTGGTCCGAAATTGGGACCAAGCCCAAAACGTGCAACAAGTCACGTGAAATGCGCGAGCTGTCAAATCTGACGATTTAGGTAGACAGCGTAGACGTAATCATCAACGAACACCGCGTAATATCCCTGTGCCACCTATGTCAATTTCGAGGAACTTCTGAAGTGAAAGAGGTTGAAGTTGGCCAGAATTGCGCGAGGGCGCCAACCTGCAATGCGAACGTGATAAAAACACAGGTAGGTTGCTAATTTTTCAGGGTGTAGTTCCGCATCGGGACCACTCGTTTTTAAAAATTAGTGAAAGCGTTAGGAAGGTAAATATTGCATAGAAGTGGAAGAAGGTCATATACTGAATCTAAAAATGTAAGAATGATAAAACTCTGTGGACTAGAAGTTTTTTATATGCATTTCAACAACCCCATCTGATTCAGAGAAACACGGGAATGCTAAGCCTAACGGACTCGAAACTTGCCATCTTGCAAGAGGTAGGGTCGTTGAATTGGACCAGATCACCTCATTTTAGTGAGGTTAGGTTCGGATGTAGTTCGTTACCGGGACCACTGCGTTTTTGTAAAGAAACAAGATAACTAGGTAAATGATATGTTTTTACCTGAAGCAGGAGCAAATTAGGAACGAAATTAAACAGCAATGGCCCTCGTATATTGCGTGAAACGTATAAAAATCAAATTTTATCGCCCGTTTTTTGATGGCGCTCCGCCATCTTGGGTGAGGACCTTCTGACCTAACCCGAGGCACAGTCTCGACGCCCGCACCGCCTACTGCGTGCCTGGGCCCCCCCCCAATGGGCCCCCCAGACCCCCCCAATCTGTAGAACCTAACTTAACCCAACCTCACTAAAGTGAGGCGATTTAGCCCAATTCTCTTGCAAGTTTCGAATCCGTTAGGCTTAGCATTCCCGTGTTTCTCCTGTGCTAAAAGTGAATCAGATGGGGTTGTTGAAATGCCTATAAAAAAACTTCTAGTCCACAGAATTTTATAATTCTTACCTTTTTCGATTCAGTATATGAACTTCTTTCACTTCTACGCAATATTTACCTTTCAAACGCTTTCACAAATTTTTAAAAACGAGTGGTCCCGGTAACGAACTACACCCTTAGGTTCTACAGATCGGGGGGTCTTGGGGGGAGCACCCTCCCCAGGCACGCACTAGGTGGTGCGGGCGTCGAGACTGTGCCTCGGGTTAGATCAGAAGGTCCTCACTAAAGATGGCGGATCGCCGTCAAGAAACGGGCGATAAAATTTAGTTTTAAACGTTTCACGCAATGTACGAGGGTCATTCCTGTTTATTTCGTTACTAATTAGCCCCTCTTTCACGTAAAAGCGTTTGATTTTTGTTTCTATTCTTTTTTCTTCAATAAAAAGCCAGTGGTCCCGATACGGAACTACATCAACTTTTCGTGTTTCTTCTCGCTGATTGTTCCATGTCTTTCACTTAGTCATAGACGTGCCTAATGAATAGGTATAGGGTTGCACAGCAAGGTATGTTTGTGCAATATATGGACCCCTGGTTGCACGAAGTGCCAAATTTGGCACCATCCCATATCGCCATAACTGGCAGGATTTGGGACTTCATATTTATTTTTCTGTCTCACTTTGACGCTCTGAATTGAAAAGTAATGTGAAATACTGTTCAAGTCACAGGGAAAATGTGTGCAATAGAGGGTCGAGAGTAGTTGTAGTGTGTGTGTTTTGGGGGGGGAGGGGGTGCTGATTGGGCGACAACGACGACCATGTTTTTCGGGTGCACGCATTTCCACTGCATGCACACCTGGGCAAGACTGTTCTTGTCATTAGACCAATATTGTGACCATCAGGTAGTTGCTTCCGTTTACTGCTACCGCTCTACAGGAACACTCCGACGCCAGTCAGAAACTACATTCCACAAGTTGATCACAGACTCTATGTGACCAGCAGACGCCGTCCCTCCCGCACGCAGGTCGATTGCCAAGGACCTCCCAGCCGCTCCCTGACTGAACTAAAGCCCCTAAATATTGGAAAGTAGCGACACTTTTAGATCTTTGCGGAAAGAGTGCGATCTCCTCTCTCGCCTCCTCGGCCGCTCCCGCGTCGTCTGAACGATCAGCTCGCCTCAGGAGTCCCACAGGGTTCAGTTTTACTATTTCTTATTTTTATTAATAATATTACGTTCTCTCTTACGTCCAAAATATGTTTATTTGCCGACGACTGTTATTATGTAAGAAATTTAAAACTGTTTCGGACGCGCAAATACTTCAACAACAACAACAACAGATAAATTAATGATGATGAATGGGGAAATTCGCCACATGAGGTGCCGCCCACTACGCCAAGGCATAATGGGCAGGATGAGATGTGTCCTGATGGTGAGGTGACGAACGACGCTGAATAGGGCTCGATATTTTTCAAGATGGCATAAACATAGCATTGTCTCATGCTGTGAGAAGTGGGGTATGAACTTAAACATAAAGAAATGCGAGGCAATGAATCTTACTAGAAAAAGGAGTAAGATTTTATTATGTTATAAGTTGCGCTCTTCCAACCTAGAAATTGTGTCGGAGTATAAGTATCTAGGTGTTAGTTTTATAAATATCCTCAACTGGATCAACCGGCCCCGGTGGCTCAATCGGTAGCGTGTTCGCCTTCTGATCGCGGGTTCGACCCCGCCGAGGACGCCAGCAACTTGGTGGCAGAGTACAAGTTGCTCAGACACGCCGTCTTCCGCAAGGGACGTTAAATACGGGGTGCCGTGTGATGAGCTTTCATCGCACGTTAAAGAACCCTCAGGTGGGCAAAAGCAATCCACAGACCGACCGCTGTGGCGTCGCTCATGATCTCAGTTGTCTCGCGATGCAAACACCCAATTACTATTATTATCAACTGGATCTCTTACGTAAACTATGTTCGAGCGAAACCTACAAAAATGCTTCATTTTGTTTTTCGCAACCTAAGACAGTCTAATTTCAAGGCTAAAAGGGATTCCTATATTACAATGATCAGGGCGATTTTATGATATGCCTGTACAGTAGTACAGTATGGGATTCTCACGAAGTTACATTGCTATTAAACAGTAGGAGCAACTTATTTATTTACACACGGTAAGGAAGACTTTCGTGCACGAGACTGCACTTCTTCGAGTTGCAAAGATATGAACCTGAAGAAGCGCAGTCTCGTGCACGAAAGTCTTGTTTACCATGTGTAAATAAATAAGTTGCTCCTACCGTTTAATATTACTCGGAGCGGGTGGTTACGTTATGGTGACGTAACCCATGTTACGTGTTTAATATTACTCTTTGATCTACTCACCACCGGCAACTTGACATCGCCTATTTTTTCTGTCTTCGTATATTGAAGTTACACTGATTCAAAAACTTGAAAGGGTTCCAAACGTTGCTGCAAGAATGGTATTTAACTGTATGGGTTCCCGAAATAGTGTGACTGAATTGAAAGCAAACTTGCAGTGGGGTACCTTATCGAGAAGAAGGCAACTGCGACTTACGTTTTTGGATGATATCGCAAGTGATAGGACTCGTATTTCAAATGGTCCGCATATGAGCCCCCCCCCCCCACGTTCATCTCAGCAAGATTACACCGCCACAGGAAGTTGATTCCCAATATTTGCAGAACAGAACTCTATATGACTGGAACCACAATGTGCAGCAAAGTCTACGGACATAACCTCTCCCTTGCGTCATACTCCTTGAAAGGGAGATTTTACTTTCAATAATGTAATGAGTACTGATTGGGTTTATGGAAACTGTATCGGCAGTGAAATTGATCGATTTTTGTTAGGTTTTCGAGCTTTGACGCGTACGATATGCCTTCTCTGTTTTTAACTACTTATATACAGGGTGTCTCAGATAAATCCCCGGGCTGAATAATTCGGGAACGGCCGTCTATCGGGAAACTTTCTTTTTTGTTACCATCTCTGGGATATCGTCCACCAGCCATGCAGTGTAAAATTGATGTGCGCACTTTCATTAATTAGCTAAAAATAAAAATCAATTACCCGGAAATGACAGCTTTCAAAGTACGCGTCCGACGGTACCGCGACATCTACTACACCATTGGGGATCTTGAGTACATACCCCTTAGAGGAAAAAAGAAATAATCGGGTCTAGTCATTTTCGCGAGTAATTAATTAGTTTCGGTTTACATATTTTCCTCGCGTAGGACCGCAAGCACAAGTTATTTCGCATTGCTATCCGCCTCGGAATTACGTGTTCTTCCGCATGTTTGGCAGCAGGGAGTGCTGATAAAAAAGTAACAGCCGCAGAACCCGCCGCTTCGACAACCTTCCTTCCTGTTTATCTGATTGATGTACAGTCCGCTCTGTGGGGCCGTCGTGTAGTCGAGATAACGTGCTTTTATCGCCAAAACAAAGAATGTACGCACGAAACAAATGTACATCAATCAGATAAACAGGAAGGAAGGTTTGCGAAGCCGGTTCTGCGGATGTTACTTTTCTATCAGCACTCCCTGCTGCCAAACATGCGGAAGAACACGTAATTCCGAGGCGGATAGCAATGTGAAAGAACTTGTGTTTGCGGTCCTACGCGAGGAAAACATGTAAACCGAAACTAATTAATTACTCGCGAAAATGACTAGACCCGATGATTTTTTTTTTCCTTTGAGGGGTATGTACTCAAGATCCCCAATGGTGTAGTAGATATCGCGGTACCGTCGGACGCGTACTTTGAAAGCTGTCATTTCCGGGTAATTGATTTTTATTTTTAGCTAAATAATGAAAGTGCGCGGATTTGGATTGAATCACAATTTTGGCAGATGATTTGGATTTGGATTGAATCACTTTTTTTTCCGACGGAATTGGATGTGTATTTGGTCAAGCTTCTGAAGGGAAATGGTTGGATTTTGACTGCTACGAAATTTGACGTTGACGGGCGGGCAGATTCTTTGTCAGTCGTATCTGAGGCCGTCTGTGTAATTACGTTTTTACGAGAGATTTGACTGAATTGCATTTCACATATGTTTACACATGATGCAATGCAACTCTTAATGAGGAGAAGGTCTAAAAAGTGTTTGGATTTGAGATGGCTTGCCTTGCATCCCGCCATCTCGGTTCCCAATGTCACGCTAAAAGTTGTGTTTCGTTTAAAAAGAAATGCCACGATTTTTTGATTGCGTGAAGCAGTCTACGGATACTGTTTGTAGACTGCTTCAAGTTTAAGAGGTGGTTTGTCTGTCAGACAGACCACCTTTAAGGCATTTAGCCATCTTCCCTTCCCAGCACTAAAGGTACGTCATGCAATACTCTCACATATAATCACGTGTCTAATTCGTGCAGTTCGATGTCTAATTCACAACGGTATCACAGCTTTCTATAATTTCTCAGAAATGGAACGCTTTGGAGAAAGCGCACCACTGGTCCACTGAGCTCAAACGATGTACGTTCGAGAAAAGGACTACCATACACGTATTTTGCCTGTTTTATTGGCTCTGAACTGCGACTGATGTCGCGTTCTGGTGTCCCAGAGATTGCTAAAATAAGTCCCGAAATGTCCACATGAGAACCAGTCGTATGAGGTCATTGTGTCCAGGAACAGGAATGTGAATGTTGGTTGCCCTTTTTCATAGAGGCTTGCTTATAGTCAACTCAGTGCCACCGCAGAACTCTTACCGCAAAAACGAACGACGAAATCCTCTATTTAAGCGAGTGTACAGTAAAGGATGATGTTGTTTCCCCTCTCTGATATTGGATGTCCGCAGTGGCCCGCTACCCGCTTTCGGAAGTAGCGAAACATGTATTTGCAGTACCTGCAAGTTCTGGAGCAGTCGTACGAGTGCTCTCTGCAGCCAGCCTGATCAAGACCGCGAAAAGAAACAGGCTGCACCAAGCTACATTGGAGCAGCTGGTCTTTCTAAACAAGAACTTGAGAGAATAAGACTGCTTACGCGTGTTGGGCGGATGCACTACTGAGTTTGTTATAACACAACTGCGGTGTGCAGCACGCAGCCGTGACATTTAACACAACATAATTCCCCTCAGTTGGCTTTATCTTATGTGCCGAGTAAGCGTATTTGACAAATATGTTACTCCGATATCCACGTGAAAATAAATAAAATGTCAGTGTCAACCTTCGCATCGCTATGTTGGCTGTTCATACTCTTCGCTGCAGATGAGATTTATATGTGTTTATACCATGTCACGGGTATTATCCAGCGAATGCATTCAGTAACTGTACCTTGTAGACATGGTCAGCTGCATGCTACAGTTATTTCGGGAACTTTAGCCCCGGATTCGTTGACGGATTTGATGAATCCTGATTTAAAACCGGATTTGATTTAGCACACCAAAAACAAATCCGAATTTAAAATGATATTTGTCGTCCCAAGTTTAAATCCAGACTTCATTTGGATTTGATTTGCGGTGTTCCGAAAAACATGGATTTGATTTAAATCCGATTTTACTCGTTAAATCCGCAACACTGCTGGACAAGCATTAAAAGTGAAGATTTAGTACACATGCACGACACCGTTCTCAAAGAACAAGTAGCTCAAGGTAAAAGTCGGAAGCACAATCGTGCCGTAAAGCTTGCGGCCAAATCGGAAGTAGTTCGCGCCTTCAGTAACCTAACTACTGTAGTTAACTACTTAAAATAGTAGTTTAACTAGTAGTTGCCACTACATTTCTGCAAGTAGTTGATAACTACTTTTTAACTACAGTCTGGTAGTTTAACTAGTAGTTTAACTACATGTAGTTAACTACTGGCCATCACTGCCTCTCGGGATATCATGCGCGAAACACTATACGGAGCACAGAGAGGCGCAGAGAAAAGAAAACAAAGAAAAAATAGAGATGAAGCAGTTATGTACGAGGATGATTGTGTGAACATTTTCAATTAGTTCTCCTTCTCTTATTTTTCATTTTTCAGGTTGGAAATGTAAGCAAAATCCACAATACATTGTGTAAACCGACAATTTCAGTGCTCCTGAACGTTGGGATAATCGCTCGTGAAGAACTATGTACGAAGAACTTGAAACGCCTTTCAAATTTTCAGTGTCTCATTTGGAAAGGCAGCTCATTTGTTTCTGTTGGTGTGCCAAATGAAGGCCTTCATTGATGAATTGTAAACGCGAATGCCTAATAAGTATACGGCTCAGCTGTTTCTTTTCTATATATTTTTATGCTAAGGTACTTTGCTATAATTGCGGTCATTTTCAGGCGTTTCACCCCCCCCCCCCTGAAGTTCCAGAGATTGGCTAATACAGCTTGGCCACCAATGCATATACCCATAAATCTGTATCCATAAACATATACACCCCCTATGGTTCGCTCCACTCGAAATCACGCAGACGTCTTATCACGTCGGGTCCCGCATCTTGGCTTCTATACGCGTTCATGATAGTGCCAGCCCCAACAATAATGACAAAGAAAAGCAATTATCGTAAAGCAAAGTAAAAAGAAGTTGTCGTTGCTCTTCGGTGCTGATGCGAGTTGCGCAACGGACTAAAGGCTGATACCTGCCGTTTGAATTCAACATGACAGAGCCGCGACGATATGGCAAGGAAAAAACTTGCAAAGATACGAGGCACAAAAGTGAACTTGCACGGCAAATCACCAGCAGTCCGAACATATACACGGCAGCAGACACCTACGCGGCACTGGTGCTAAAGTCTGAGGAAAAGACATCATATACATAAAAATACATATCCTTTACGGAGCCTTTTGAATTTCACTGTTCATGGTAATCAACCAATTTTTCTCGAAGTGCAGCACGCATAGAGAAGTCCATGCTTCGCTGGCACGTCTACCTGCAAGAAATGACCCACAGTCTTCTTGTGAAACATTGCATCACTTGCCAACTTCTTTGCGAAAAGTAAAAAAAAAAGTAACCTTCCTGCAACCCCGATCACGGCAGGGGCATCCAAGGAATACACCACAAAGAATCACTGATGTATTCTGCATAGCGAAGCAATTATCAACAACTTATGCTTTAGACCCTTGTACTAGGATTTTAACAGTGAAAATTTAGAAAAGGCGCCAGCAGAGCCCTTTAAAATGGGCGAAACCCTTTGTATCATGGTGCCAAAGGCATATTCGTGACGACTTGGATTTGGACTTGGACGGACTTGGATGAACTGGGATTGTAACGGAGGCGACCGCAAAACCCGTAAAAGACTGCAGCAGAGCCCTTTAGAACGGGCGAAGCCTCTTTAATCATGGTTCGAAACAGGTATTATAAATGGCTTTTGATGCTCTTCTACTCGGATTGCAACAGAAGCGACCGCAAAATTTGGATAAGGCAGCAGCAGAGTCCTGTAAAATGTATGAGACCTCTTGTATCATGGTAAAGCATACTCATGACGGCTTATGATATGCCTTTCTATTGGGATTGCGCAAAAGGGGGCCGCAAAATTCGGATACGGCGGCAGCAAGGCCTTTTAAAACGGGCGACACTTCCTGTATCATGAACCGAAAGAAAGTAAGTCATCAGTGGCTTGTGCAATGCTACTCTGCTGGGGTTATATTATAACACAGGCGATCGCCAAATTCGAAAAATGTCTTAGCAGAGCCCTCTTAAACGTGCAAAACCCTTTGTGTCATGCTGCGAAAGACTTATTATTAACAACCTATACAATGTCATTCTACTGAGATCATAGCACAGGCGGCCGCAAATATCGGAAAATGATGCAGCATAGACTTTCAAAACGGGCGAGAACCCTTGTATCATGTTGCCAAAGACATGTCATCAATGGCCTGTGCCATGCCCTTCTACTGGGATTGTAACAGAGGCCACCGCAAAATACGGAACTTCCGGCGGCAGAGCCCTTTAAAACGGTCGATACCCCTTGTGTCATAGTTCCAAAGTCGTATACGTATTCGCAACGGCTCAAGCTATTGCCCTTCTACTGGAATTATAACGGACGCGACAGCAAACTCCATAAAGGCTGCACCAGGGCCCTTTAAAACGGACAAAAACCCCTTTAATCATGGTGGCAAAGCCATAATACACACATACAAAGACGCGACGGCTTATCTTATGCCCCTCTCCTGTGATTGTATCGGAGGCTACCGCAAAATTTGGAAAAGGCGGCAGCAGGGCCCTCTACAATGCTTCAAACGACTTGCATCATGGTGCCAAAAAGATACTACGAACGGCTTGTACTGGGATTGTAACAGGAGCTACCGCAACATTGGGCAGCAGATCGAACCCTTTAAAACGTGCGAAGCCCCTTTAATCGTAGTGCCAGGGCGTACCTGTTTCCCCTGTACATGGAGAGGTCGCGTTTGAGGAAACTGCATCCAAAACGGCACTCGCGAAGGCAAAAAAAAAGGAAGAAAGAATCAAATTTGGAGCTTAATATGATCTGTTTTACAGCTTCCGCTGGTTTTACAGAATGCATACGTGAAATCCAGATTTCGGAGTTTGAGCCCCGTACCATTTTCCCCTTGTGCATCCTGAGAGGTCGCGTTTGACAAAATCGCCTCCAAAACGGCACTGGAAATGGCCAAATGGCCAATTTCATCAACTTTGGGGCTTAATATCATTTGATATAGCAATAATATTAAATATCTCCTAAGCTGATTTTGTAATATGTATATCTGAAAGTATAGAATCACGGGGTTTGAACCCCGTACCTTGTTCCCCTGTTGCATCCTGAGAGGTCGCGTTTGACAAAATCGCCTCCAAAACGGCACTGGAAATGGCCAAATGGCCAATTTCATTAACTTTGGGGCTTAATATAATTTGATATAACAATAATATTAAAGATGTCCTAAGCTGATTTTGTAATATGTATAGGGTGATTTCACGCCGGATCAGGCAGGCTGGTCCTGTCGACCTCTTGAAGTTTTTCTTTCAAACATATATTAAAGCCTTGTCCCTAGGAGGCATATTGGCGCTGAAAGTAGTTGAAAATAATTGGTGGTTATTTTTTAATGAATTATCATTCAGATGTGGCATTTCGACCATTGCACTTCCTACGCAGTTTGACGCCACGTATCTTCATAACGATTTGACATATTCAGCTAAATTTCTTTCCACGTATTGTCTGGGGTGAGTAGCATTGCTTCCTAAGTTCTCAAGGTCCTAAGGTTTGCTTTTGAGGAGATAAAAAATCGCAAATTTGCCTCATTTGTAAAATATGGTACGTTTTGGGAACCTCACAACTCGTCCCCCAGTTGTGATACCCGAAAGTAATCTACATCATTGTGAAAGATGCTGAAAAGGTTAGCCAGCTGTAGGAGTCGAACCCACATCTTCTGGATTTCCTGATTTCCTTGGACCTTTTCAGTGACTTTCATCTTTCATCGTTAATTTCTTAGGCAAATTGAGGCTTTGTATGTATTTGTCCCTTCTATGTTGTTCCAGCCTCAGTTCTTTCATGCACATCATTGTGTTCATCTCGAAATGCCCTTTCTGGCCATGGCGAGTACAGCGTATTGTGAATTAGGGCAACGCCCCCAACAGTCTTTTTGTGAGGGGTGTCTACAGAAAATGCGTAAATTCGACAGTGCGCCTCCCATATATTCCCACTCGTGATATCGTTCATTTTAGTCACAAACGTTCTTCATGACGACTCAAAACAGCACATCAAAAAAATTTTGCTTCAGAGATGGTCGAAGTTATGTTGCGAACGACGTTGAGTTACGAACGTAACTTCAACCATCTCTGAAGCAATCTTTTTCTTTTTTTTTCTTTTTTTGATGTGCTGTTTTGAGTCGTCATGAAGAACGTTTGTGAGTAAAATGAACGATGTCACGAGTGGGAATATATGGGCTGCGCGCTCTCGAATTTACGCATTTTCCGTAGACACCCCTCACAAAAAGACTGTTGGGGGCGTTGCCCTAATACACAATAAGATGTACTCGGTATGCGAAGAAATGGCATTTCGAAACGAATACAATGATGTACATTACTTTCGGGAATCACAACTGGGGAACGAGTTGTGAGGTTTCTAAAACGTACCATATTATACAAATTAGGCAACTTTGCGATTTTGTATCTCCTCAAAGGCAAAACTTAGGATCTTCAGAACTTAGAATGCAATGCTACCCACCCCAGACAATATGTGGAAACAAATTGAGCTGAATATGTCAAATAATTATGGTGATACGTGGCGGCAAGCTGAGGAGGAAACGCAGTGCTCGAAATGCCCACATCTGTATAATTTATTAAAAAATAACCACCAATTATTTTCAACTACTTTCAGCGCCAATATGGCTCCTAGGAACAAGGCTTAAATATATGTTTGAAAGAAAAAAATTGAAGAGGTCGACCGGACCCCACTGCCTGATCTTGCGTGAAATCACCCTATATCTGAAAGTGAGATCACGGGGTTTGAACCTCGTACCTTGTTCCCCAGTTGCACCCTGAGAGGTCGCGTTTGAGAAAATTGCCTCCAAAACAGAACTCGAAATGGCCAAATGGCCAATTTCATCAATTTTGGGGCATAATATCATTTGATATAGCAATAATATTAAAGATGTCCTAAGCTGATTTTGTAATATGTATATCCGAAAGTAAGATCACGGGGTTTGAACCTCGCACCGTGTTCCCCTGTTGCACCCTGAGAGGTCGCGTTTGACATAATCGCTTCCACAACGGCACACGAAATGGCCAAATGGCCAATTTAATCCACTTTGGGGCTTAATATAATTTGATATAACAATAATATTACAGATGTCCTAAGCTGATTCTGTAATACGTATATCTCAAAGTAACATCACGGGGTATGAACCCCGTACATTGATCCCCTACTGCACCTTGAGAGATCGGGTTCGACAAAATCGCCTCCAAAACGGCACTCGAAATGGCCAAGTGGCCTATTTCACCAACTTCAGGGCATAATATCATTTGATATAACAATAATATTAAAGATGTTAGTAAGATCACGTGGTTTGAACCCCGTACCTTGTTCCCCTGTTGCACCCTGAGATGTCGCGTTTGACAAAATCTCCTCCAAAACAGCACTCCAAATGGCCAATTTCATCAACTTTGGGGCTTAATATAATTTGATATAACAATAATATTACAGATATCCTAAGCTGATTTTCTAATACGTATATCTGAAAGTAACATCACAGGGTGTGGACCCCGTACTTTGTTCCCCTATTGCACCTTGAGAGGTCGGGTGTGACAAAATCGCCTCGAAAACGGCACTCGAAATGGCCAAATGGCCTATTTCATCAACTTCAAGGCATAATATCATTTGATATCAAAGATTATTAAAGTTGTCTTAAGCTGATTTTGTAATATATATGTGTGAAAGTAAGATCACGGGGTTTGAACCACGTACCTTGTTCCACGGTTGCACCCTGAGAAGTCGCGTTTGACAAGATCTCCTCCAAAACGACACCCCAAATGGCCAAATGGCCAAGTTCATCAACTTTGGAGCTTAATATCATTTGATATCAAATTATTAAAGTTGTCCTAAGCTGATTTTGTAATATGAATGTGTGAAAGTAAGATCACGGTGTTTGAACCACGTCACTTGTTCCCCTGTTGCGCGGTGTTGCACGTTTGACAAATTCGCTTCCAAAACGGCCCTCGAAACAGGCAATTTTATCAAGTTTTATAGCTTAATATAAAAGCGATATAAAATAAAAAAGGAATCATTTGTATATTACTCACTCAACGCAAAGTTGTCTATTCTGTCAGCCCTTTGGAGTTCCGGAAAATATGACCGTCCGCCTTTCGAACTCCTTCAGACCGGTTGGAGGGGAACCTTGTCTGAGTCGCAACTTTGAAAGCCCTGGGTGCATCAGGATTAACACTCACACATCGTGCCGTGGTTCGTATGTGGCCTGGAGGACGTACTGACTAAAAATAGGCGATGCCACTTCCAGAGTTGGACTGTCTTTGTCGAAAAATCGTAGTCTAAACATGAAAAATCGTAGTCTAAACATGGGCCCTGTGCAAAAATCAACGGAATCCCCATAGGCGCAATGCACTACAATTCATTCGGCCACGGAGCACTAGGTTTATATTCTGCTGGCGCCTTTCATGTCTCCAGGGGTTCTTTGCATGGTGTTCTTCTGTATTCGGCGATGACATCTTAAATTTTTTATTCTGCTTTGCTGTTAATTGGCATAAACGCTGTCTCCCATTGAATTTAGATCCTGTAAGGCCACTTCCCGCATAGCGCCTGAGTATAGTGACGGAGTGCGCCGAAGGGGGGGACCGCGAATTTTGGAATTGTGTCACAAAGTGCGGTGTGAAAACAACAAACCATGGTTTGGTTTGGTCAGGTAACGGCGGTTAAGACTGCTCGTGTGGCAAAAGTATTACGTGTACATCAGCTTCACGAAACAAGACTCTCAGCGGCAGTCGTGCGACGTGCCCCTGGAAGGTTGTTTCGTTCACCTCCACCTTTAGAGGAAAGTGTTTACTTCGTTTTCCAAATATCGTTAGCTGATATCTGCGTTGTACGGCTCGTTTGCAGGCACGTTTCAGTTGTATATGCTTCTGTTTGGCAGGAGAAAACAGAGGGTTACAAGTGATGACAAAATATACTTAGTTGGAAATCCACAAAATAGAGCTCAGTGACCATTCGTTTCTTCCTCCCAATAGGGTAAACTTGGACCTCCAAACACCATACAGCTTGGACGGAGCGCCCCATATCCTCCGTACTTAGGACTACGTGAGCTTTCAAGAATGGGCAAACGGATGAAAACACTACGTCGTCTGTCGTGCTTTGTTGCACTTTCTGTTGCTACTGTTGTTTATTATGCCTGCTCATTCGACACAGTTTACGACGTTCCAGAGACCAAGAGACCGGTGTTACGAAATTATCCAAGTCGTGCACCTGACGCAACCGAGAAAAAGGAACGTTTCTGTCCACGTATTTTGTTCTGGACTAAGTTTTGGGGATCACGATTACTAGGACTAAACGGTAAAGAAGATATTGTGGTTCCTAACTGTACTCGTCGGTGCCACGCGACATACAATAGATCGCTTTTGAATGTCAGTGACGTGGTTGTGTTTCACTCCAGAGACATTAACGTTCGCGAAATGCCAACGGAACGATATCCTCATCAGAAGTGGATATTTTGGTGCATGGAAGCGCCTCCCCTTGCGTACGTTCCCAAACATGACGTCGTTGATTCCCAATTCAATTGGACCATGACGTACCGGTATGATTCTGATGTCACCATTAGATATGGTAGATTTACCCGAAAGCAGCAACCTATTACGCTGGTGTTCGAAGAAGCCTGGCGCAAGAAACAAAAAACAGCCGTGTGGGCTGTCAGTCGTTGTCGCCCGCACAGCAAACGAGAGAACTTTGTCAAGGAACTTCATAAATATATCGATATAGATGTTTACGGTGCGTGCGGTTCATTGAAATGCCGCCGGAGGTCGAGACGTTCATGTTATCGCAAGTTTGAAAAAAAATATTATTTCTACCTGAGCCTAGAGAACTCACTATGTGATGAGTACGTGACCGAGAAAATTTACTATCCCCTGCAGTTCAATATAATCCCCGTGGCATTGGGTGCTGTTAATTACGACGTAAAGGCACCACCGCGCTCAGTGATCGACGTGGCCTCATTCGCAACACCCCGACACCTGGCCGATTATCTTAAACACGTGATGAGGGATTACGACTTGTATAAATCCTACCTGGAATGGAAACGGGAGTACGACGTCCGAGAGTGGCACGGGTACGAAGAGAGCTTCTGTGGCTTGTGCGAAAAGTTGCACAGTCCCGACCTAAGAACATATTCCGCATATGACAGTGTGAGAAGCTGGTGGACAAAAAAATCTGCGTGTTACACGTATAATGATTCAACTTGGATCGCTCTGCAGAGTAAGATGAAGCTTGTGGGGAGTTCATAAACTTCCGATGATGGCACAGCGAACCAGACCCAGACGCAGGATGGCCAGCAGAAATCCAAATCGCACCACGTATTCAGACACGTTGCTATTCCCCAGGCTTTTCAACAGTTTTGCTCAGTGTATTGTGCACCGTAACGCTCTGGGAATATCCCTTGAAAGCAGCAGACCAATATCGGTAGATGGACGAGAGGAGTTGTCTAAAAAAGTTGCCCGATAAGGACGTCCCTTCGAAAGCGTGGAAAGTACTTTGTGATGTCTTCAACAACTTTGGTCCATGTTTCCTCTGTTTGTACAGATTTCCTTCTGGGTCTCTATTTTCGTCATCTTCGTCATCTTTCTTTTTTTTTTGCTGGGAATAGCAAGCCGCCGTGCGCAGGCTAGTCTTTCTCTCTCTCTCTCTCTTTCATACGAAACATATGATCCCCTTCTGTCTAGCAAAACGGATATTAGCTTTCAGTGCTGTTGTGCGTCTTAGCGAGACCCAATTACTCTCAAAATTTGTTTGTGCGTTTCTCGAGCTGGCAGCTCGCTTCATAGAATTCATAACATATCGCAGTCGAGGTGGTCTGGGTTTCATGACTTCATTTTTTTGGGTCATCTGACGAATAAAGAAGTTTGCCGGAGCAAAACGTGTGCTATAAGAAATATATTGTTATGTACTGTACTTATGATAGTTTATTGTTTTTGATGAAGTTTCGTCGGTTTCGCTCCATCGTTACGTTCGTTTTATTCCAACGAGCACAAACCCCATAGACTGTAAATATTCGGTGTGGCTGAAGCTAAATAGGAACAATGGGCGAAGCCTTATAATCTCGTGTTGCGATATACGATCAGTAAATAAGGTGCGAGGGCTACCGTTTAATGATACTCATAAGTACAGTGGCTGCCACATGATCACGAGATTGCAAGTTCCCACGGTGACATCCTACCACGTGTGGGCAAGCTCTGAAGTGGGATCAAGCAAAGCTTCGGTAACTGCTATATAATTTTTGCAACACACTACACTGCAGCTTGCGCTGCCAAACAAGCCCATGCATAATCAAGCAGAACTCAAAATGCTGTCGCATTTATTACAACTTGGGCAGCCATGGAAGCACACTGGGTGGCTCAGCTTGTGCTTATTGTACATACACACACACTCGTATGCATATACAAACCTAAAGGATATTCAGGAGAACGTGCACCGAGGTCTAAACAAATACGGTGCGTCACATTCCGAGAATCGCGGGACACCCTCCCTAAAGTCGGCTATACCTGCATATCCCATAGGTGCAATGTATTGCACCACGTTTTTCTCTTGCATCTCAATAAACCCAGTGTTGAAAGAAAATGTCCACGTTTGGATGAACGAATGAGACCCCGTACGACATTTTGATAGCAAAATGGCGCCTCAAGAACCACATAATTTTTTGCTCGACCAACTTAGCCTATTCGCGTTTCTTCTATGGAGTAACGGTTGGCCGTACGTCTTTGCTTGCAAATATCTACAAAACGCTAAGCTCCCTCAAAAATGTCTACCATGGGTCGTGAAGGTGAAGGATTCTACTTCAAGCTGAGACGAAGAACGCCACCCAAAGTAGCGTAAATTTTTTGCCCAGGGCGTGTAAAGTTCTCGATCAACCAACGTGGCCTCGGAACGAGCTTATGCCGGGTTACGCGGATGCAACTGGTGTTCAGCTGGCGTCGCCGGTAACGCATCGACGTTCACCGAGAAATGCCCGGGTTCTAGTCCTCGTCCCCCGCGTTTCGTTCCTTGCAATTACTTATTACTTATTTCATCCTTGCTAAGTATTTTATGCATTTCGCACCGGTTGCTGTTTGCGCTTTTTTTTTTTTATTTTTTTTTTAAAAGCCGCGCGTACAGGGATACCGTTGCGCAGTTGCATGGAACTAATATGAGTACGTTGTTATTAGTACATGGTGAGCGTCGTGATCTGGGAACCATTCTAACAGTTCGCTGGTTGAACCTTCAAAATCGCACATCGATATCGCGGATGCGTTGCAGCAACTGCTGTTTGAGTCTTTGAGTTGGCAGTTTGCTGATCTGGACGTTTATACCCACAACCGGCTTAAATATAGGAACCAGTTCCTCCCTATTGCTATCCCTCCTTCCCTCCCTCCCTCCTCCCTCCCTCGCTATCGCGAAAGCAGTTTCGGAATAGTGATGTCTCCCGAAATAAAGTCAAAGCAAGTGATTTATGAAAAAGGGAATACCTCGTGTTATCACAGTTTATTCTTAAATGTGAACCTCGTTAAGGATTCTTCTAATCGCATGCTATTGCTCTAGTTACATTCTTCGCCCGATCTTCAGCCACAGGCCTATATCTGTCTTCAGTGACCTGTGGATAGCCGTTCGTACATAGTACTTGTCAGACGTTGCCTGGATGATTCACACATAATAATAATAAGAAAAAAAAAATGTGGTCGCGAAACATGGAAGCAAGGGCGAAGTCTTCCTGTTGCAGAGAAGCTACCCCAGAGATGGTCATTTGCATGTTGTTTTTTTTTTTTTTTGCTTAGCACTTTGTCATCCGTTTCTTTCCCATATCCATGCTGCGTGCCTTTGTGACAGATACGCCGTCTGCACGTCAGATCAGAGGGCAAAGTAAGCCTAATACCGAAACTTACATCACACCATTTCAGTTCACCTGTACCATGTGTCCCACGATTTCAACAAAATGAGAAGGAAAAGACCATTGCGATCTAAGACGGGGCTATTCGCGTTCTGTGCGAAGCAAGAACAAGACTTGTCGCTATCACACCTGGCAGCTCTATTAATATCGTTTGCCACGAACGGACAGTGCAGGTGATAATTCTTTCTGTCAATTGGTACAGAAACGCTCACTCAGCTTGGTTGAAGGCAGCTAAGGAGAGTGGTAGAGTGTTTATTAACAACGATAAGGACGATTGATAAGGGTGGGCGTCAAGGGGCAAGTGGTTTCTCTTCTTTTATTTATTCATGTTTTCGAGCCGGGCGGGGGGGATATATTTTTGCTGTTAAGAATGTGAAATGGAGCGATGTATGACGAATGAAGCCTGCGGCGGAGCATCGACTTCAAGAACAGATCCACAAGGTTGCTTTCCTTGCTCGTGCTTTTCGGTGGGTCCGACTATGATCTACTCAGTGCAGCGGAGGCTGTTCGTACGTTTGTCGTGTACTCCCTGAAGATGAGTTTATTGCACTTAACAATGCACTGTATTACGTTAAACGTCCGGCGTGCGCATTACATAACGATGGAAGGAACACGTGATTTTCCAAAACTTTCATGCATAAAGAGTTATATGGAAAAGAACTACATTACCAAGACATAAGACAGTGTCTAAATGGAAGTATATGCAATATACATAGTACATCCACATACAGGGCGTCCCGCCTAAAGTGTCACGAAATTATATTTAATTAGAGTAATAAAAGAAAACCAATGCAAGTTTGCACCTGCTTGAGTTAGAAACAGGTGCTACTTTTGGTCTAGCACGTGTTTCTAACTCAAGCACTGTTTCTAACCTCGCCGTACACCGGAAGCGGTCTACTTCTTCAGCTTGTTTAGGAGGCGTCTGGTAAAAAAAAAAAAAATCAGGTAGACAAGAAATGATTAACTCATAACCGTGCTGGGGGTAGAAGGATAGCGAAACAATGATAAGTCGTTTCACGCGGCCTCCGGCCTGTAAGAGACTTGGCAGGCATCGCGCACCGCTCTTTTCGCTGCAAAAATGTTAGGTAAAAGATATTCAGCCAGCTCGTCCTGGAGTTGTGGTAGGTCACTGGATGACACGACACACTTACAAGCCTGAAGAATGTGCTCAGCGCTGCCGCCTACTTCGGACTTGTTGGTGGGATCAATACCCTGACTTTGTACCAGAAGGAGTCATCTGAAATGTCCATTTTGAGAGGCAGGTTCCTTTCCCTTGTAGAGATCCACTTTTTGCGCACAGTCTCGTAAAATCTGCTGAATGCTGTCAAGCAACTGTCCTCGATGTAACTCCGTCATCGTCTCCCCCTAGAAGGGTTGTTGTTCTTGTTCCAAAATCCGAACACGGTGATGCTTCACACCACGTCTGCAGTTTCGCTTTCAATCGCAGTCAAAGCACGCAGAAAACATCAGTTACTATAGCGTACGCTCTGACTCAATCAGTTTCATGATTTCAACAAGAATGCTTTAGGTTTCTGACAGAAACGTCAACTTAGCATACAGTCTGCAGAGTCTCCCAACATCAGGTTCCGCATTTTCTCCGCTTTCTTGCCTTCGAGGGAAGTGGAGTTCATCAGTTACTTGAGTGATTCCCTTCTTTGGTGCAAAACCGAGAAGCCTGAGAAGGTCATTTACGGTGGCTATCGGTGCAAAATCCGTTTCCACAGGAACATGATAAAGTTTTACCGGCGTACTTTTATCGGTGCTACCGAAAACCGGAAACCCTACTTATCTTACAAGGCATTTCTGCAGTAAGGTGAAGCCAGCGTTCAGAGGGAATGTCCCTGAATTCTCCTCATGGCAGGCGAATGAAAAATGCAAGTTATTGTGCGGAATCGCATGATCTAATCTCCTGAATGTTTTTCATGGTGACCGACTAATTAATTAGGCGCAAATAATTAGTTAAGTTGTTTAGTTGTTCTTCCTAGGGTTCAGACGTGAATCAAAAATTTGTAGAGCGTGTCGAGAAATACCCGTCGCAAATGTTTCCTACGGCGTACGCCTTGCATGGCGTTTTATTTCCTGACCTCGCCAAACCCGAAAGTGTACCCGTAACAAGAGGCGAGTAAAACAATGTGCGCGCCTCGATTTCGGAGTTATCATGTGTACACACACATTATTACGTTCCTTACCTGCCAGGAAGCGACCTTTTAGGTGAGGTTCTCACCCAAAGAAGCAGGAGGAGTGGCATCGAGAAGTGGTAGCAGGGGCGGATTTAAGAGGGGGCGATCGCCCCCATACGGATGTGTTCCCTATGTAAAAACCCTATCTCCTGGATGATGATGCGCCGCAAAGCACGAAATTTCCTTAAGACCGCCCCCCCCCCCCATGACAGACGCTTAAATCCGCCCGTGAGTGGTAGTAGTGCACGTCCAGCTCCACAGCACGTGAGGTGAAAAACTACACCAGAAGACGGTCCGTACAGGCTACGCTTACCATGACTGTTTGAGCAATTAAATTATATTCATAGATACTTACGGCTAGATGCTGTAGGTTCTCTCTGAAAACAAAACTTTAGAGAAGAGTATTTATCTGTTGCAATGCTATGGCAGCAATAGGCGCTATGTAAATATGTGGTTAAAAATCATGTAAGCATTTGTTTTATTTTTGAAGTAATCATCCTGGATGAGCTACCCCTCAAACCTTTGGTTCGGTATCCGACAGTGTGCCAATTCGGCTTTTTTTACACATTGGTGCCACGTATGCCTGGGTTCGAAGATGGAAAAATGGTTCACAAATAAACAGAAACAGCCGCTCCAACTTCGAACGCTTGGTTGTGTACGATGGCAAGCCGTGTGCCCAGTCGTCCATCACCCATGTGTCGTCCTCACTCCTCTTCGTGGTATCGACGCGGACCTGAATCGCATGCACCGCTCCGCGTCTCATAGGTGGAGTGATGTGGCGGCCCGTGGACGACGACAACGCGCCTCTGCTGCCGTGCGCCACTGCACCTGATAGCCAGTTCTGCCGGCGCTGTCCTAGCGTAAGGCCACGAACATCTGCCCGCTGGGACATTCCATCATCGCCGGTCAGGACATGGGTGGATGAACATCATCTGCTCTACATTTGGT